>NW_018744369.1:0-727920 GCF_001683475.1 Chenopodium quinoa | reverse complement strand
CCAAAAAATTGACCTTGCCCTATCAAGTTAGGTGTGTCACGCTCTAACCTTTATATATTATTTATTCCAAATAATTGTATTATATAATTATGTTACATCCAAACATAATAAGTTCACTTGAGCTCAGTTTAGCTCAGTTAAGTTAATCAGAACAGACTTTTAGCTTGTTTATTTGGCTACTGCCTACACTCCGTCCAAAATCTAGGTGTTATGCTCCTCTTTCACCATCAGTTTTTGGTCTTATTAATTTTACTCTTGCAAGAGGATGACATTTGTGGAATGGAAATTATTTAACCAAAATATCCAACTCACCTGATAATCTGATATTGCCTCAATATCTGGTTTTCATAGAGTTCACACTGACGCTTATACTTCCAGCTTGTATACACAAGTCATGATCGCATTATGTGCTGAAACTTCGGACTTTTAGGAATCTTTATAATGTGATCAATCAACTTATCAAATAAAAAATATTTTAATCCATCGGTGTATTACTATATATGGCCATACGTTGGAAACGAGTTAGTATTACTAGAGAATTGATACATATTTAGGTGATAAGTCACTTGATTTGGTTTCAATTAATTACTAGCTATGGAGTTGGATTGGTTGCTATAGGTTGTATCCGTGTTCGTGCTTTCATACCTAGCTATTTTGGCTAATTGGAGTTAATTAGCAAGAGGCTAAGAGGATGGAGAATGAAGAGTGAAGAGGCTCTAGTTACGCAGTTATTTTTAAGCTAAGTAAGATAATTCAGGTCAAGTTCGTTTTACCAAGTCATCTAATAGTAGTAGCAGCTTGGCATTTGATAGAATTTTGACTTTTGACTTATAATTTATTAATAAAAGACTTTTAATTCTTAATTTAATTAACATGTTAACATAGTCTAGAGTGTAAAAAAAATAACTAAAAATATATAGATACATAGTACATATGTAGTAGTATTTTAACTAAATGGAGGATTAAAAAGTTTGAACACTTACAAGCTAAGTTCAATGAGGTTCAATTCTATTACTATTGGTGACAATAGGAGTAACTCCTTTACATGCCTTATAATAAGTTGCTCATTTTTTTATTTTTTTTTTTGGGAAAACTCACAAAGTGAATTATAATGGAATTTCAACATCTTATAGTACTGGTTATTATATTTGAAATTACTTTAACAATTCTGAATTTTTTTTATTAACCAGCGTTCATGGGTTTATTATTTATGTTATCATTACGATGGCAATTTTCGTTATTAATTTGGAGTTTCACCTAAACCTTATCAGATCAATCTAGTTGCCCTTTTGCGAACTAGTTGGCTAAAGCTTCCTCGGATCCTCTTCAAGAGCACCCTAAAATCCAAAAACAAGCTAACAAAATGAGTTCATGACTCCAGAGATATTACCCATGAATGCTAATTGATAATCTAATTGAATGATCATATATGTCACATTATATACCTCCAATTATTCTGCTTAGCAGGCAATACCTTTATAACGTGTGAAATTCTCCTACAAAATCCAAGAAAGGAAATCCAAAGGAAATTTCCATAATCTTCAATACATTTCCTCAACTACCTTAGAAGTAAATTACCAAAAAGAACAAATCCACATGTATTGGGTCCCAAACAAAGATGGTAATAAAGCTAGCTAGGTATGTTGTATTGTACTGTTGCCGTTGCGCTCATGTGAAGCATCTAACTATAAGTGACCAAAAGCCACTTCTTTAAGCAAATAGTTCTTTTGGCTCATTGTGCCTTGTCAATTTTGCAAAGGAAAAGGCAAAGTATGTATGAAATTGATGTTCTTTAAAAGGGAAATGAACGAGGAAGTGTAAAGATAACTATTATACAGTATATGATAATTAGGTTAGGCCTTGTTCTTTAGAGCTACTCTGCTCTGCTTTGCTCTGCTCTGTTGAAATTTGCTCTGCTCTGGGTTAATATCAATTAATAATATCAATAAACCAATAATTAATAATACTTAATAATTAAAGTACATAATAATTAAAGTACATTTTTTTAAATTATAACAATAAAAAATTCACAATACAGATTTTTTATTATTTATTAATAATAATGTCTAACAATTTCTAAATACATATTGATCTTTATAATAACACATAATACCATGTTTTTTTTGGGAACAATAATACTACATTGTTATAATAATAGTGAAAAATAATGATATAAAAAGGAAGATATTTTACTAATTTGTTACCTTTTTTTATTTAAAGAAAATAAAAAAGTAAATTATAACAATTAAAAATTCACAGTTTGGGTGATCCAAAATTTAATTTCCCTTATCCACCTCCAGGTAAACTCTGATTCTTCAATTACGTATTAAATATATATTTTCATTTATTATGTGTAAAGTACTCTTAAATATATATATTTCAGGAAAATATTATTTGGCGGACTCGGCATATCCAAATACTCTTGGATATATGACGCCATACTTCGGGGGAGTAAGAATACATATGCCTGATTTTAGAATACTGCCACCTAGAGGATTAAAAGAACATTTTAATAAGCTTCATTCATCGCTAAGAATGAAGGTGGAATGTTCATTTGGACAGTTAAAAAAAATGTGGAGGATACTACATAACATGCCACAAGTGTCACAAAAGAGTCAAATGTCAATCATTATAGCCACTTGCACACTACATAATTTTATTCGGATGCATAAGCTTGGCATACCAATCATTCAACATGACGCAAGTATAGGAGTAGCAGATTCAACTATGTATGCACAATGGCGCAAAGTTAGTATGGCCAAAGTGCGACATCGTATAGCACGCCGAATTTGGAGGGCTAATCGCTCGGAAAGCGACAATGAAGGTGATGACAATGAATATCAAGATGGTAGTGAAGATGATGAAAATGAAGATCAAGATGACAATGAAGATGATGAAAATGAAGACCATATGGAAGTAGATGGTTAATTCACCACAATGTTTTAATAATTTGAATATGTAATAATTTGAATATTTTAAACCATTATCGTCTTTTATCTATTCAGTATAAACATATGTTAACGTGGTACACATCTATTTATGTTTTCATTCACCCATCAATTATAATAGTGGTAGTAGTAAAAATAATAATAATAGTGGTGGTAGTAGTAGTAGTAGTAGTAGTAGTAGTAGTAGTAGTAATAATAATAGTGGTAGTAGTAGTAGTAGTAGTCGTCGTAGTAGTAATAATAATAATAATAATAATAATAATAATAATAATAATTAAAAAATAATTCTAATACTACTAATAATAATGGTAGTACAATGAGATAATGATAGTAATAGTAGTTAAATTAAATAGTAACAACATTAATAATAATAATAATAATAATAATAATAATAATAAAATTAAAAATAATAATAATAATATAAAATTAAAAAAAATTAATAATAATAATAATAATAATAACAATAATAATAATAATAATAAAATTAATAATAATAGTTGTATTAATATTAATAAAAATAATGCTAAAATCTGCTCTGCTCTACTGAAATCTGCTCTGCTCTGCTGAAATCTGCTCTGCTTGCCCCTGCTCTGCCCTGCTCTGCTCTGCCCAGAAGCTCAAAAGAACAGGGCCTTAGCACGGTGATCTGCAGTTATATATAATTATAGATTATTGATGGATACGTATTTTATTATAAATTAGTCAAGAAATAATAAAAGTATGTGATAGGTGGATTTTTTAATTGTATCTTCTAATTCACAATTAAAACAAAAGTAGGTAAAAAATCAAAGATTTAAATTTTCTTGCTGTAGAATAGGTCACAAATTATTTCGAGTATGATTTTTGGTTTATATTTTAGAAAGATTTGTGAAATCTTTTTATTTTAAATATTATAATTACTAGTTATTAATATGGAATATGTATATAAAATAATGTTATTTTTATAAACAAATTGATTTCCTTAATCAATAATTTTATTTTTTTAAAAATATAACTAAAGACACGTAAGGAAATGACACGTGTCAATGCTGGTGTGTCTTTTAGTATATAGTTATTGATTGATATGAGTACACCAACAAGAGTTGGCTCAAGTGGTAACTGGTAAGCAACTTGATGTCGCTTAAGGGAGGTCTCGGCTTCGAGCTTCGCCGTATGTAGAAACTCTATTTGGGAGACTTACCCACCATAATTAAGCCAGATGTGCTACACAAGTCGGATATGGATGTAGTCGGAGCAACCGGTAGCATAATGATATTATAATTGTTATTATTATATTATAAATGGCTATTGTGGTATACTAAGGGTTTGTTCTCTTCAGATTATTTTCAGCTCAATTCAATTCAGTCAATCAGCAAGCCCTAAATTTTAAAAAATAAAAGTGACGTAATCTGACTCTATCACCCCTTTGTTTCTCTCCTCCATTGTCATTTGGTCAATTGTTGTTCCACATTTTATCTCTCACTTCCTTTTTTGTTATGGATGGACAGTTAATATTATAAAAAAAAATAAAAAATTTAATAGAAATTGCTCAAAATTACACTATTATGCATTTAGTTTACTAATTGAACAACCCCAAAATGAGCAATAATCAAATATGAGTAGCAGCAAATCGAAAACCACTCTAAGGCCCCGTTCTTTAGAGCTGCTCTACTCTGCTCTGCTGAGCCCTGCTCTGCTCTGCTCAAATCAAATCTGCTCTGCTCTACTCTGTTCAAAAGAAATCTGCTCTGTTCGGCTCTTCTTTGCTCTGCTCTACTTAATTTTTAAATAATAATTAATAATAACAACAATAATAATTAATATTTAATAATAATAATTAATATTTTACTGATGATAATAATTTATATTAATAATAATAATTTTAATAATTATTAATAATAATAGTAATTTTAATAATTAATAATGATAATAATTTTAATAATAATAATTTTAATAATTAATAATAATAATAATTTTAACAATTAATAATAATTTTAATAATAATAATAATAGTGATAATGATAAAATTTTAATAAATTTTAATAATTTTAATAATTAATAATAATAATAATAATAATTTCAATAATAATAATAATTTCAATAATAATAATAATAATAATTATTTTAATAATACTAATAACAACAACAACACTAATAATAATAACATTAATAATAATGTTGAAATCTGTTCTACTCGGCTCGGCTCTGCTGTGCTCTGCTATCCTAAAATCTGCTCTGCTAAAATTTAATATGTTCTTCTCTGCCCAGAAGCTCAAAAGAACAAGGCCTTAAGTGTGTATGTTCTCTTTACTTGAGCTTATAAAACCTAATCGAACCTAATTTACTTTATTTAACTTATATCTTTACTTAGTTGGACCTGATCTATCCTGATTAAAATTAATTAGCTAGCTATTAGGGTATGACAAATTAGCTCAAAACAAAGTTACCTTACAATATTATGTAGCATGCTAAGGCAATCTTATTTGATTGCTATTAGCTTGTCATTGAAAATGTTCGGCATTTGGGCAGGATAAGAAGTGGTTTGACAAGGAGGAAATAGAGTTAATGATTGAAACAAGTTAAAAGTTAGATTAATTCTAGTCCTTAAGGTTTGGCCCGGCCCATATTTCCTAAAACCCCAGCCCGGGCCACATAAATCATTGGAGCTAGCAAATGCCATACCTTATCTTATATGAGTATTAAAAAATTTAAAACAAATGGTCATTTTGGCTAGATGCACCTCGTCAATTTTGCCAAGAAAAAGGCAGGCTATGAATATGATGTTAATAACAAAGGAGAAAATGAACTATCAAGGATGACTACATCTCTTCAAAGAAGGAAAAAAAAAATCAAGGATGACTGCATTAAAGAACAAAAAGAAAACATCCAAATAAATAGGATTTGAAAGATGGGTCACCAAACATTTCACACGGAAAGGAAGTGTTTTCTGGTTAATGGACCTATGCTCTTTTGTATTGGCTGATTAGACTCCAAATTATATTGCTAGTTTTTTGGGTGTTTTATACACTTGGCTTACACCCTGGGAAAATTTTATTCCCTTACGGATGGGTGTAGTCAACATTGCTTGATTTTGCATATGGTTTCATGAAACATAAAGAGCAACCTAGGTATTGATAATACGATTCGGACACATACAAAATAACAACTCGAAATAGAAGACACTAACACACACAAAATGACAATTTGAAATTATAGACACTAACACGTTTTGGTTTATGCACTGGCTATTGGCTTGGATGATGTCTCGGGTTATTGTATTGTGTATGATACAGGTTTGACATTGCAAACGAGTAAATGTCAAGTAGTTTATAATTTTTGTAAAAAACAAGACTTAAATATTCAGATGTGAAATGACCTAAACTTTTGTGGGCAGAGGTCGGTCATCATAACCAATGTTATGGATTTGATATCACATGCATGTGGATAACAATATACATTGCACTCATTATATTGTAGAGAGACTATAAAATTAAATAGTGTTTTTACTAACAATATTACACTCAGCTCGTAAACAATTACAATACAATCAATAGTCATCTAACATTATGGATCGGAATTTTGGACTGACTTTCATGGAATTTTCCTGTTACAAGTATTATATATTGATGTGTTATTGCATTGATATTTCTATTTTATCTCAAAATCTTGATTGGTAAAAAAATAAAAAGATAATGCATAGTGATGGAGCATGTCAATAATAATAAGTCATACGGCTTCTATAATGATTATCAAGATCTATAAGACACAATTTTAGAAGATTAACTTACACCATAATTTAACACATTAAATTTTAAGTATAATCGGACACATCTTCAACTCCACCACTTCAGAATGTCCATCAATAATCTCATCAAATCTATCTAACTAAAGCATTTACAATTTGATCCTATGTTGTAAATGTTCAAAACCAAAGATGTGATAGATGAAAAATCCCGATCACCTTCAAATAACAAAATATCTTCGAAACTTAAGGAAATGAGAAAGAAATTCTTAAGAATGGAAAAAACTAAATGAAAAGGAGCATTAAAAGGGAAAAAAAAAAAAGATTCAAAGGAGAAATTTCAAAGACCAACCTAAGTATTGCTGATACAAAGGAGAGAAGAGATAGCAATGATTATAATTTATAATGCATATTCTTTATAATTTCTTGCAGCTTGTAATTTATAGGTATAGTCAACATTGCTAGTTTTCCATATGGTAGCATATGAAAAATAAAGGCCAACCTAAGTATTGCTGATACAAATTGGACTCACACAACAACTCAAAAATAGAGAACACTAACACGGTAACACACACAAAATATAAGTACTAGCTAGCTATTAACTTTGATTATATCTCGAGTTATTATATTATATATGATATACAGTACAAATTAAACGATGAATTGACAATTGATCAATTTTTTTTAATGACCTATATGTATAACTATGTGTATTGACCTAAAATACTGTTGACATAGGTTATTTGTGATTTCTACAATGGAGTATTATAGGTTTGAGCATATATGTGGTCATTTGGACAACAGGGGCGGAGCCAGGGGGGCCGGCCCCTCGTGGCCCAAATGGTGATGTATATAATATGTATTTTGGCCTGCCTAAAGTAACTAATAAATAGCAAATATTTACCCGACATATTATATTTGGTTGTTGGAGCTTTGTATGGAGAGGGAGGTCTCAAGTTTGACTCCCCACTATGAGCCTTTTTTTTTTTGGTTAACTTTATCGTTACTTGGCCCCCTTAGGTTTTTATTCCTGGCTTCGCCTGGACAACATATGTAGGGAAACTTGAGATGAGACAATTAACTAGTGATCTAATTGACAATGTTGTGCTTGTAAATAATTACAATATGATCAATTATTATCGAGCATTGTTGATCAATATTTTGGACATACATTTATGGATTTTTCCTATTAAAAACATTATTGATGTTTTACAATGTAAGTATTTATCTCAAAATCTTTAACGAAAATAAGAGATAATGCAAATTATTATCTCTTCACCTGATATTCACTAAACATAATTATTTTTGTTAAATTTAAATATTTTTACTAAAATTAAATTATTTTTTTTATTGAATCTATGGCATTTCTCTCTTCACCTTAAGCCACACCGTGTGGGGTTACTTGTAGGGGGTTACTCATTTGGTCAGGGGTTACTCATAGGGGATTACTCGTTTGGTCAGGGATTGCTTATAGGGGATTATTCGTTTGGTCAGGGGTTACTTATTCTGGAGTTACTTATTTGATCAGGAGTTACTCGTTTGGTCATGGGTAAATTATAGGGATTACTTATTTAGGGGTTATTTATTCAAGGGTCATTCAGTCCGTCAGGGGTTACTCTCACACAGAAAATTGCGCTAAGGGATTGAGTAAATAACCCCTACAAGTTAACCCTAGATAAGTTACCCCTAATTAAGTAACCCTTACTAGTAGCCCCTAAATAAGTAACCCTTGAACAAGTAACCCCCGAATAAGTAACTCTTACAAGTAACCCCCGAATATCTAACCCTTACAAGTAACCCCTTACACATAGTATGGCCAAGCCAGCCACACTGAAAAGTTGCTGGAAATAAAATAGTTCATTAAAAAAATTTACTTAGCAAAAATTAGTAACTTTTAAGAATAAATATAATAAAAAATCATTAAATAATATAGTTTATATTAATTAATCTTAGTTAAGAAAATTGAATTGATTTTAGTATATTTGATTTAAATTTAGAAAAAATAATTTAATTCAATAAAAGAAATTTCAGTCAACAAAAATAAGGTGAGGAGAATAAAGTCTAGATTATTTTTGTTGAGCTTACTTAATTTTTATTGATTCACTAATTTTTGTTCTTTAAAATTGACGAATTCTACTTGTTTCGGGGTTTTCTGATGTCCTGCGGGAGAGTTACAATTCCGAGACTGGAACCGGACGTCTGTACCTGCAAAATAACGGAGACTCCTGAGAGCTCCGCCTCCAACGGTCAAGTTAGTACCTGATTAAGGAGTAATCAATACAGAAAGTAAAGTAATGAGATCTCTCTAGGTGAGAGTGCTTAGTGTTGGTAATCTGCGTCGTTAGCGAGATTAGCCGGTTGTTAATAAGTCTGTTCTTCTCTGCTTGATCTCTTAATTATTCGGTTGTTTTTTTGTTCCCTGATTAATGAGGATTAATCGAGTATTTATAGCCTTGGGAAGCGTGCAACTCTCTAGGCTTAAAGTAAACCTAGGGCTGATCGGGCCTCTAGACTGAAATGGGCCTTGATGGCCGGTTGTCCCACTTGGCATGGGTGGACACGTGGCGTGTCTTAAGTGGTCCGTGGAGGACGTATCTGTGACTGACACGTGGCAAGCTCCTGTTGGCCTTCGTGAAGGACACGTGGCGGAACCTGGTTGGTCCACTTGTCAGACGGTGATTGGTGGATAAAAATCCCCTAATCATTTGCCCCTCACAGGTGGCACGCGACTGGTCACGTGTCGCCTGTGACAGGTGTCGCACGGTGACAGGCGACGGCCCGTTACAGGTGTCACCTTGCAGACGGCCGAGAGATTTTCCCGCCCAAATTTGAATTTGGAAGCGACCCTTCGCCTTCTCATTTTGCCTATAAAAGGAAGTGCTGACTTCGGTCATTTTCACATTTGAGAACTTTTGCGAGAACATTCGGACCCCTGAACTTGCTCTGACATTTTCGGACTTTTTCTGCCTACCGCCTGTTCTGACAAGCCGACTGACCCGAACTTCCAAGACTTCATCAACCGTCACCCGTTCAGGTAACTCAGTTCTCTTACTCTTAATTTTCTTTTTATTTTTTGAAATGGCACCATGGAAGCACACGACACGCCCTAAGTTAGTGATCAGCCGGTCACCGGGGACGGCTGAATCTAGGACTAGGAGTGCCGCCTGCCCTTTTCTGGACCCATCTTTGCCCTTTATACAAAGTCCGACTGAATCTGTGTCTATGCAGAACGTGATGGCCAGAACAAAAAAGACTGCTATGATATCAAACTCAGACGGCTCCTCCCAAAGGGTGCTCCTTAGCGAAACATCTGACCAGGCGCCAGATGTAGAACGAGGCGACTGTCAAGCTGACAGTGCTGAGAGAGGGACCAAGGTGTTCCCTTCTCATCTAACCGTGGACATGTCTAATTTTCCTTCTGCTCCTTCTAAGGGAGAGGAGGCGGGCCCCTCTAGGAGAGGGGAGGAGTCGTCCTCTTCGGACTCGTCAGGGGACGAGTCCGAATCCAGCTCTTCTGACCATAGTTCTTCTGGCTCAGAAGAAAAACATAGCCGCCTACAAGAGGCGAGAAGTTCTCATGCAGTGGAGAAGGGGGATAATTGGGCAGAGCCGTCCGCCTCTTACAGAGAGGAAAACGCCCCCTACTACTGCAGGGTGCCCCGGGGCCGGATTGCAACCATGCGAGACAACGTGGCGAGCTTTATTGCTAACCACAAAATGGGCCCGGAGTATTTACTGTTTGTGCCGGATCCAGAAGATACTGTCGTCTGGCCGGCTGGTACCAGCTATGGTGACGGCTGCTTTGGCTGCTATGTGGCGGCCATCAAAGCTGGACTGCGCTTCCCATTACATCCGGCTGTTCAGCGGATTTTAGATGGGTATGATCTGGGGTTATGGCAGTTAGCCCCCAACTCTTGGGTAAACGTACTCGGCTATGTGGCCGGGTGCGAACTGAACGGGGTGGAGCCAAGTTTTGAGGCTTTCGCCCACATGAACTATCTCAGCCGGACCCCCAAGTCGGGAGGTACCGGCTGGTATCAATTGACAAGCCATAGGGGTTACCTCATGACGAGAGGTAAGGCAAACAAATGGAAGGATTGGCGGAACACCTTCCTTATTATCGAGAGTTCAGACACGGAGCTGAACAAACGTTTTAATAAGTGGAACAGGGATCCACCTCTTCTCGCAAGCGGCCGCAGCATGCCGCCTGTTCCCCCAAAGGCTAAAAAAGAGATCCTAGACAAAGGACTCTTCAAAGTAGAGACTAGGGTGAACTCTACTTCAGGGGTACGAGAGCAAGTACCCCTAAATTGCGTCCCGAGCTTCAAGTGGCTCTATGACGAGTACTTCTTGGCCGCCTGTGGCCTCGGCAGTCGGTGCTCTAGAGGTAGCCGGCCTGACGAATACTCTGTTTTTTCACGCCTTGTTTACTTGGAATTTTTACTAACTTTGCTGTTTATTTCTTTCAGCCGACGCCATGAGTAAAATAACAGCATCTAAGACTGCGGCGGCCATGCTGCGGGTCTCACTAATGAAGCAGTCGTATGTCGACTCCCCCAGCAAGGAGGCACCCTTGGTAAGCTTTGAAAACTCCTCCTTTTAGTTGTATTATGCATATACTAACTCTTTTTGTTTTCAGTCTGGCACTCCAAGGGCTTCTTCCTCGCAACAGCCGGACCCCAAGGCCCGGAGGACGACTGTTGCAAGCTCTCCTAGGTCTTCCAGGAAAACAGTGGCGGCTGAGAAGCAGCCGGCCACTTCTTCAAAAACCCAGGCGGGGCCGCCTAGATGTATGGACACTTGCTTGTAAAAACTCACCCTTGCTTCCTTCTTGATTAGGTCTAACTTGTTTTTTCCTTTCGCTTAATGCAGCCGGCCCCCAGGGACTTGACTTGGTTGAGGTAGCCAAGTCAATGGTTAAAATAGTTCCTCCATCTGACAGGGAGGCGGTCAAGGGTGCCGGCACCCTTGACCTCGATGGAATTTCGGGGATCCTAGCTGAGGTATACTTAGCACCTTTTTGAGCTTTTGAGTTCCAGGACTCCTGTTAACTCTTTTGATTGGAAACTGACGCCTGTTTTTCTTTGTACTTAGGCCCTGCTCCGAGTCAACAGCCTTCGCAAGCCGATTGATCGGAAAAACAAAGAGGTAAAGGCCGCAAAGGCTATGGCCGCCTCCAGCTGTGATAAGGCAATGTTTCAAATTGCCCAAAATGAAGTACTGACCCTTGATCTTCTTTATTATCAGGCGCAGGCGACCGCCGCTGTTCGGGCTCAGCTAGAGACGGCCCAAAAGAAGGTTGACGAGCTGGAGGGGACCGTCACCAAACTTAAAACCGAGCTGAAACCCCTTCGCCAAAAAATGCACTCTTACGAAGCCATGGAGAAATCTTTGGCTAACGTAAAAGAACGCCTGGTGAACCAGGAGAAGAGTCTTACCCAAGAGCTCTCGGACAAGGCCGAGCAAGAGAAACAAGAGCTCGTCCGGGAGATGGTGGAAGACTCCGCCCAAATCCAACGCATGACCTGGGAACGACTGTTCCCCAGTGCCGACTTTGCCTCATGGGAAAGAACGTACCGCCAGTGTTCGGAAATATATAATCAACAGATCCTGGCGGCTGCTGAAGAAGAGGCGATGGACGTTGCGTTGGAGGAGGAAGAGCCGGTTGTGGCGCTTGTGCCACTTGGGGGTAAGGCATCAAAAAATGATGCAGCTAAGGCCGAGTCCAGCAAGAAGAGTGCTGACCAGGCGGCTGCTGCTGATACTGAACTGCCCCCTTCTTAAGCTTTAAGTATATTTTTTTCTTTTCACGGCCTGCGTGCCGTTTGCTTTGTAATTACCCGGCCAGGGGGCCGGGGTTTTGAATATTCTGCTGGTCTTTTATGGCCGGCTCATTTTAATCAAATATTTTGTTTTTGTTCAAATTTGTCTAAGTATTTGAAGTTTGCTCACTTGACCGACTGTTGTGTATGGCCAAACGTTTAGACAGGTAAGTATGCCGCCTATGCCCCTGGACGACTGGTTGTCTGTTTCCAGGATAGATGATCAGTCGGCCATTTAATCAATCGGTATTCGAACTCTTTATTCAATTTGACCAAGTAAATAGAATTACCTAGTAGCCAAGGATTTTAAGTAGGAAAACAAGCGGCGGGTACCGGTTGTTTCCCTTTATTGCCAATGTTGGCTTTAAACTCGTTATTTTTTAACCTAGCAAGAGTATTGGTTGAGAGCCTTTGTTTATTAAAAACAAGTGGACGACTCATACCTTTTAGGCTTCATACTAAGTTTGAGTGACTATTAAGGTAACATAGGAGTTACTTAGTCTTTGTCACAATCTTGATTGAGTAGTAGAGGTATCAGGCGGCGTAGGCCGGCTAGACCCCTTGATTCACCAATGTAAGCTATTAACTTAATAGGTTATCCAGTAGGAATAGGGGTTCGAGTGCCCTTGTTTGTTTAAAACAGGCGGACGACTCAAACCTTTTAGGTTCCATACCAAATTTGAAGGAGTGACTATGAGTTAACTTTGGAGTTACTCAGTCGCCGTCACTTTGTTTGAGAAGTAGAGGTACCAGGCGGCGTAGGCCGGCTAGACCCCTTGATTCGCCAATGTTTGTTGGCTATTAACTCAATAGGTACCCCCTGCATTTATCCCAAGTAATACAGGCGGTCATCTGACTCAGATGTCAACTGCTACCACTGGTTTGGTTAGTGATAGAGTTATCCTTGTCTCAAAAACGGCTACGTGGTTGCCCTTTGGGACAGTTGTATAGGTGCCGTGTAATTAGTTTATAGAACAATGTTCCACCCAAAAGGGAGCTGCTCTCTGCGACGAATTTCATCCGGAGGGATGCCGTCGGACGCCTGCTATGATGTTGGGACAGGTCGAATTAGTTTTTTAGTTTTGATCAGGTGGATTGGCGCCTGGTCTGATCATTCGGCCGATGGCCTTGGTAAGTTCTTGGTGAACGTAGGTGCTAAGTAAAAGAAGGGTAGCCGCCTGTAAGGTACAGGATCGGCCAGGCCCTTATCTTTTTAGCTAAGTATTGTGAGTAAAATACTCGATGGAGAGTAGCCGACTGTAAAGGAACAGACGGCATGCCCCTCTAAAGATAGTGAAACTCAATGGAGAGTAGCCGACTGTAAAGGTACAGACGGCATGCCCCTCGTAATACAATATTGAATAGTAAGTGCAAACTTTATTAAGTAGCTCTTTACTTTACATCATTCAGAAGAAATATTTTTTAAGGTTATCTACATTCCAGGTTCGAGGCAACGGTTGTCCGTCTGGTGTTTCCAGACGGTAGGTACCGTCCCTGACTTCCGCATAGATTCGGTAGGGTCCTTCCCAGTTGGGAGTTAGTTTTCCAGACTCATTGGCCCTACCAACTGCTTCCATTTTTCTAAGTACAAAGTCCCCTACTTTGAGTGGACGCCTGTGTACTTTCTTGTTGTATGATCTAGTCATTCTTAGGCGATAGATCTCATGGCGCAAAACAGCATTGCCCCTTTTTTCAGGAAGTGAGTCTAATGCCAGGCGCATAGCTTCCCAGTTTGCCTCTTCATCATATAGCATTACTCGAAGAGTCGGCTCGTAGTGTTCTATTGGAAGAACAGCTTCTGCACCATAAGTTAGGAGGAAGGGAGTTTCTCCAGTCGCCCCTTTTTCAGTCGTCCTAATGGCCCAAAGAACATGTGGTAGTTCATCTGCCCATAGGCCGCCTGCTCGTTCAATCTTTTTCTTGAGACCGTCTGAGATGATTTTATTAAAGGCTTCTACCTGGCCGTTTGCTTGTGGACGGCCGACAGATGCAAAGTAATGTGCAATTCCTTGGTCTCCCAACCAGCTTTTGAGAACAGGCGTCTCAAATTGGGGGCCATTATCAAAAACCATAGACATGGGAACCCCGAACCGAGTGATGACGTTTTTCCAAATGAATGAAATTACATCTTTCGTCTTGATTCCCTTTACAGCCTCCGCCTCTACCCATTTAGTGAAGTAGTCAACGGCAACAAGTATGTACCTTCTGCCGCCTGTAGCAGGCGTATATGGCCCCAGAATGTCCATGCCCCACTTAGCAAACGGTAGTGGGCTGTGAATGGTAGTGAGGTCAGTAGCCGGACGGTGAATTAATTTGCCAAACCTTTGGCACTTGTCACATTTTTTCACCATCTCCATTGCATCTGCTTCCAAAGTAGGCCAAAAGTAACCCTGCCGCCTTGTCCTTTGAGCAAGCATCCTACCACCTATGTGGGAAGCACAGAAACCAGAGTGAAGATCATCTAGTATCTCTCGTCCCTTTTCAGGAGTAACACACTTTAAGAAGGGTTGAAGGTGCCCCCTCTTGTGAAGTTCTCCCTGTATAATTTCAAAACAGGAGGCTCGTTTTTTCAGTGCTGCCGCCTGTTGAGGATCATCCGGCAGTGTACCGTTTGTCAGATATGCCCTGATTGAATCCATCCAGGTTGAGCTTCTGTCTAGAATTCCAATAGGATTTTCCTCGATGCTTCTCTTCTCCATTACTTCCCAAAACACAGTCCGAGGAGTATCGGAGGAGGCGGATGATGCTAATTTCGAAAGTGCATCTGCCTGGTTGTTTTCTGATCTCGGCACTTGGATCAGATGGAAATCCTCAAGGGAGCCGACTGCTTGTCGGACCGCCTGTAAATACTTGATCATGGCCGGATGTGTTGCTTCGTATTCGCCATTGTACTGACTCACTATCAGTTGTGAATCAGAACAGGCGTCTATTTTCCTTGCCCCTGCCGCCTTACACATGCGGATCCCGGCTAGTAAAGCTTCATATTCTGCCTCATTGTTTGAAGCCTGGAAACTGAAGCGTAGAGCATACTCGAACCTGTCGCCCTCTGGAGATTGACATACGACGCCTGCTCCACAACCGTTTGAAGTAGAGCTTCCGTCCACATATACCTTCCAGACTTGGTCTGGAACTTGAGAGTCAGGAGGACGAGTCATCTCTACGATAAAGTCAGCAAAGGCTTGCCCCTTCACTGCTTTTCTAGGCTCGAAAGTAACTTCGAGACTCTGCATTTCTATGGCCCATTTGATCATTCGTCCGGAGGACTCCATGGTGGTAAGGGGCCGCTTGATCGGTTGGTCGGTATACACGACGACTGCATGTGCCAGAAAGTAGGGCTTCAATTTTTTAACAGCCATGAAGAGTGCAAGACCAAATTTCTCCACTAGGGGATACCTCAACTCGGCATTTTTCAGTACGTGACTGACAAAGTAGACCGGGAGTTGACAGCCGTCCCTTTCAGCAAGGAGCACCGCGCTTAACGCATGATCAGAGACGGCCAGGTACATGTAGAGATTTTCTTTGGGCAAAGGGCTAACCAGCCTCGGCAAGGAATGCAAGTGAACCTTTAATTTCTGGAAGGCGGCCTCAGCATCCGGCCCCCATTCAAACCTTGCCTTCTTCTTAATTGCCTGGAAAAAGTATAGGCATTTGTCGCCTGATCGGCTTAGGAATCTTCCCAAGGCCGCCAGACAACCTGTTAACTTCTGAACCTCTCGAACGGTACGAGGCGACTGCATGTCAATGACCGCCTGTACCTTCTCGGGGTTCGCCTCTATTCCTCTCTGGTTGATAAGGAATCCGAGAAATTTCCCAGACTCAACTCCAAATACACATTTCTTGGGATTGAGCATGACATGGTGCCGCCTGAGTGTGGCGAAAGTCTCTCGGAGGTCCGTCAGATGATCTTTCTGAAGTTTAGTCTTGACAATCATATCATCAATGTATGCCTCGACGTTTCTCCCAATCTGATCAAAGAACACTGTGTTTATCATTCGTTGGAAGGTAGCCGGAGCATTCTTAAGACCAAACGGCATGACCGTGTAACAGTATAATCCCTGATCAGTGACGAAGGCCGTCTTCTCCTGATCTTTCTTCCACAAAGGAATTTGATGAAAACCAGAATAGGCGTCCATAAAACTCATCAAGGCATGGCCGGCTGTTGAGTCGACCAGGTTATCAATTTTAGGCAGAGGGTAACTGTCTTTGGGGCACGCCTTGTTCAAGTCTGTGTAGTCTACACACATTCGCCAGGTGCCATTCGGCTTTTTAACAAGTACCACATTTGCAACCCAATCTGGGAAGTAACATTGCCGAATGAACCCTGCATCAAGTAATTTTTTGACTTCGGCGGCTGCCGCCTGACCTCTCTCTTCACCATGGTTCCGCTTCTTTTGCCGTACCGGCTTCTTTTTCGGATCCACAGCGAGTTTGTGTACTGCCAGATCAGGACTAATGCCTGGCATTTCATGGACTTCAAATGCAAAGATGTCCTTGTATTCTTTCAACAAGTTGTGAAAGTCGGCACCAAGGTTTCTTAGAGCAGCCGTCCCTACTTTGACTGTTCGGTCAGGATGGGAGTCGTCTAATATCAGGTCCGCATGCTCACCAGCCGGCTGAGGGCGGAACTCATCCGGCCGGTCCTCTGCCAATGATTGCTATTTTCTTGCTTTTCTTGCGGACTCAGTCTGGAGTGCCTTTCTCTTTTTGTCGCCTGTTTCTTGAACAGGCGCACTTTCCTTGACATTGTCAAGGTCTGTTTTTTCTCCACTTGACCCAGTGGCCATAACAGTGGGCTTGACATCCGAGAGATAGCACTCTCGGGCCATCCTCTGATCTCCCCTAAGGGAGCCGACTGTTCCATTGTCCCTTTCAAACTTAAGCAGCATAAGTGACGGGATTATAACAGCCTTGGAATTATTCAGGGTTGGTCGACCCAGAATCATGTTGTAGGCAGAGAGTTCCTCTACCACTAGGAACCGGACTACCATGTGTCGTCCTTCCCCTTTTTCGCCCAGGCGGATGGGTAGATCTACTCGTCCCAGTGGGTGGACGACTCCTCCCCCAAACCCTATTAAAGGGTGGGAGGCCGGATGTATGCAGTCCGTCTGATATTTCAGTTTTGATAGACATTTGCTGCTGATGAGATCTGAAGAGCTCCCGGTATCTATGAGGATTCGACCAACTCTCTGGTTGGCCACTTTACATTCAATAACGAGAGGGTCGTCATGCGGCCCCCTTATTCCTCCTAGATCCTCTTCAGTGATGACAATCTCAGGAAATGTATATTTGGACGGTCGTTCTTGGTGAACGGAATTTACATCTAACCGCCTTATATTATCTTTGTTGCCCCTAATAGAGGGGCCGCCTCCTGAGAAGCCGCCTGCAATGGTGTAGACGACTGCATCATCTGTATCAGAACTGTCGGCCTGCTGATTCTTTTTGGCCGACTGCTTTTTTGAGGAAGTGTTTCCCGCAGATTTCTTGACATAAGTGTCAAGATCACCTTGATCAGCCAATCGGTCTAGGTACCGCATGAGACTGATGCAGTCATTGGTGTGATGACCAATGTCATCATGATAAGCACAGATTTTGTCTTGGTTCCGGTTGCTCGCAGAACCCTTCATGGGGAGCGGCTTCTCAATTGAGAGCCGTCCCTTTATTTCTTTTAGGATAAACTGGTTATCCTTGTTAAACACATATTTTGGGGAGTATGGTTTGAATTCTTTTTTCTTTTTCTGGGCCGGCTGTTTAGAGGAATCAGCCGCCCAGACCCCTTTTCTTTTTTCATCCTTGTTGGACGACTGTTTCTGTCGTCCCTCTCTATTGTCGAACCTCTTCCCGTCCGACTGTTTCATCGTACACAGATCAGTCGCCTGTATATAGGCTTCTGCTTCAATCAAGGCCTCTTGAAGAGTCGCCACCCTTTTTCGAACTAAATCAAATTTGAAGGTAGACCCGTCTTTGAGACCTCTAAAAAAGTCAGTATAAGCTACCTCATCCGGTAACCCTTGAATCTGTATTCTCATCAGGTTGAACCGCCTGATGTAGGAACGAAGCCCCTCCTTTTCACCCTGCTGAATTGTTCCCAAATCAAGGGTCGTTTTCTTCGCAGGGATGTTCATTGCGAAGTTGGAGGCAAATAAGTAAGCAAGCGTCCTGAAGCTGTTTACACAACCAGTCGGCAGGTTGCCGAACCATTGCTGTGCAATTCCCTTGAGAGTCGCTGGGAAACACTTGCACCAAGTGGGATCATCCAACCCTTGAAGGTACATCAGGTTGGTGAATGCCATCAGATGGTCTTCCGGGTTAGTAGTGCCATCATAGGCGCCTACTAAAACATTTTTTACTTTGGCCGGCTGAGCGGCTTCAGTAATTTCCTTGGAGAAGGCCGACGGCTGTTCACCAAGTCTAAGCAGCCGTAGCTGCCAGTCCATAGGTTGGACGTTTTTTGCTGCAGGTCCACCAAATGGAGGTGGCTGCATAAAATACTGTTGTTGCGGCACAAATGGTAAGTTTGGTACCGCCTGGGCACTATGAAAGTCGGACTGACGGGAGGTGCCGCCTGACTGACTCTCATGGTACGACTGAGTTGGCCTCATCGAGGCGTTTCGCAAACTGTCCTGAAAATTTGAAGTAGAAGCCGACTCTGATAATCGGTCACTCTTCTTCTGCTCTAGCAGGTGCCGAGCATCTGTGAACGTTTGCTTTGACCCGTCCGCCTGAATATGACGAACCGGTTTCCTATTTCCCGTAGGGTAACGGAATTTTGTGAAATCAAGAGCAGACGGTTCCCGCTTCTTGGATTTAGGATGGGGAGTCGCCTCTCGCCCTTGAACTGGCTTCCTCCTCAGTGAAGTGGAAGGTTTCTTGGCCGACTGCTCTTTGACTGAAGCAGGCGGTTTTTTGTTGATCAACTCTTGGATCTCTCCCTTGAAGTCCCTCATGAAGGTCATGAGTTCGTTCCTTGTGATGGGAGCAGACCCATCAGTCGGCTGTTGCCGAGCAAGCGGTGCGCCTGCTGGCTCGCTTCCTGTTTGAAGATACTCCCGTTCCCTTATTTCAGTATGACGGGTACGGCGGGCCCTTAGGGTCCCGTCTGGAGCTGTATGAGTTTCAACTTCAAATTCACTTTCGGTATCATGGTCCGACTGAACTTGAGGGTCGTCTAGGGGACGCCTCTCTTCTGGAGTCGGTACAGACTTGGATGCCATCTCTGAAGTACTCTCCCCACAGACGGCGCCAAATGTTTCGGGGTTTTCTGATGTCCTGCGGGAGAGTTACAATTCCGAGACTGGAACCGGACGTCTGTACCTGCAAAATAACGGAGACTCCTGAGAGCTCCGCCTCCAACGGTCAAGTTAGTACCTGATTAAGGAGTAATCAATACAGAAAGTAAAGTAATGAGATCTCTCTAGGTGAGAGTGCTTAGTGTTGGTAATCTGCGTCGTTAGCGAGATTAGCCGGTTGTTAATAAGTCTGTTCTTCTCTGCTTGATCTCTTAATTATTCGGTTGTTTTTTTGTTCCCTGATTAATGAGGATTAATCGAGTATTTATAGCCTTGGGAAGCGTGCAACTCTCTAGGCTTAAAGTAAACCTAGGGCTGATCGGGCCTCTAGACTGAAATGGGCCTTGATGGCCGGTTGTCCCACTTGGCATGGGTGGACACGTGGCGTGTCTTAAGTGGTCCGTGGAGGACGTATCTGTGACTGACACGTGGCAAGCTCCTGTTGGCCTTCGTGAAGGACACGTGGCGGAACCTGGTTGGTCCACTTGTCAGACGGTGATTGGTGGATAAAAATCCCCTAATCACTACTCATTAAAGCTTATTTTTTACATACATAACTTAAATTTTTTATTTTTTTTTTGCTCAATTTATAAGAGATTATAAAATGTACATTTGATTAAACTATAATAGAGTAGCAATTTTTTTACTTTATTAAAGGTAAGAAAAATAAACATAACGGATCATTCCTCGTGAGGAGAATTCCTAATAGAGTGAGTAATTTTTTATTTGTATTACAATATTTAATAGGAAAATGGAAATTAAAAATCCAACCTTTGTGCGGTCTGACAATAAAAATCCAACCTTCGTTTAATCTCAGAAAAATCCAACCTTTATACCCTACCTTCTTTTACAGATCCGTTTGACCTTGAACCTGTTAAACAGGTTAAATTTTTTTTTTCCCTTTTTTTCTTTCTTCTTCCTCCTTCCTTTCTCTTTCCTTCTCCTCCATAATTTCCGGTCACCCACCATAACCACCCAAGTCACGACCACCTAGAACCCACACCCTATCCCCTCCCCCCCCCCCAAAATTCGAGCCACCCTAACCCCTCCCCCATGAAAACCGATCACCCCAACCCCCTCTCCTGTGAAAACCCGACCACCCTAATCCCCAAATCGACCACCCTAACCCCCTCGCCTACAAAATCCGATCATCCCTCCCCGTCCCTTGCAAAATTCGACCACCCCCTCTCCCTTGAATTAATTTGTGTAAAGGTTTTTTTTTTTTTTTTTTTTTTTGTTGAAATTCGATTAAAACCATGTAAATGGCTAATTATGGGGTTTCAACAAAAGGGGATCGGATGGGTTACGATTTTTCAGGCGAAATGGGGGATGCGATTTCAGGTGGTGGTCGGTTTAGGGTCGAGGTGGAGAAAGGGTCGGGACAGGGTAGGGATTACGGTCGGTTTAGGGTCGCCGGAGATGGGTGGCTAGCGTTGCGCGCGCAGGGGAAGGGGAGTTGCACGCCGGGGAGGGAGGGGGAGAAGGAGTAGTGGCAGGGGCAGGTGGTAGTGGTGGCAAGGGAAGGTGGTGGTGGTGGTGGACAAGGGGATTTGATTTTTTTTTGTTTTAATTTTTTTTAATAATCAAAAAAACAAGTAACCTATTAGTAGCTGACACGTGGCATATAACTTACAAAAATCGGTCATCAACAGGTAATGAATCAGATGAAGATGGGGTATAAAGGTTGGATTTTTAATTTCCATTTTTCCTATTTAATATCATCAAGAATTCAAGATACTTCCAACAGCCAAAGATACCTCCCTACTTAATTTATATTTTAAGCAAATTATAATAGATTATAGAATGTAAGGTTTACTGAAAAACTGGAATGTCACCAAGTCAGCTATCAATTCATAGATTAGCCATATTAAAAACTAAGCTACTACAAATTTATTTAATATAGAGGTCAAAAATGATGCACATTTCTAACTTTAAGTACATGCCACAAAAGAATGTAATGATAATCCCCTAATTGATATTAAATCTAGCTTATAATAAAGTAATAATATAAAGCTAATGATGACTACTATCTAAGTAATAACCAAAAAAATATTTTGTTAAGAATTTGAAAACCAATGTCTTAAAAAAGGAAGCCATACATGAAAAATTGGTAAAGATCTAAGAAACAGAAACTTTTAAGGAGTTTAAGTGAAAAAGAAATGTATGCTAGGCCATGTTTGTCGGTAGTTGTCTGCCCTTTAAAAAGAAATAGTAGTAAAAAAATTAAATAATTGGATAATGATAGAAATTATGTATTGTAATATTAAGTTTAGTAGCATTATGCATGCATATCATCATGAACATTATTGGTCTTTCCGAAAGTATGTAACGGCTCTCTATGCGTCTAGATTGGCTGGATATAATGGTTTTATGAGTTGAGGCCCCCATCACATTATATGCTACTACGATGTTTACTTTTACTTAAGTTATGTTGCAGTATTAAGAGAAAATAATAGACCTAATTTTCTCGTGATTTTTATCATATAAGAAATATTTTTTGTTTTGCTTATATAAGGATTTTAAGGGGTTTTTTTTTAGGGTTCACTATAAGAATTTTAAGCATTTAGCTTGACATGTATTAAAATAAATAAATAAATAAAATTGGGCAATAATCCATCTTCCTTCAATTTTGAATTCTTACTCTGATTCTCAAATCTAGAATATAGGATGGACAAACTAGATCCATGCTTGGCTCGTCAGTTGTACCTCACCTTTGTTCTTAGGCGTTGCAATCGATCAACTCATCTCTTCATCATCTTGTTTTGTTACTCAGATCATGATGTTTCTCTTAATGGTTATTTGCAAGCTTAAGTCATGATATCCTAGCAGTCACAGTTAATTTAACAACTTTTTAAAGAGATTAGTAAAGTTTAATAAAAATACAAGCACTTTAAATTATAACCCTTTATTTTCAAATAAAAAACTAATTTTTATAATCCTGCTTTTAAATAAATCAAGTGGCATATGTAATTTTATACAATACTTATGTAGTTATATAGAAACATTTGATTGGAAATTATAAGAATAAACTTGATGAATCAATGAATCAATGTTACTTCTTCAATCTAAACTCAACGTTCTTGAATGACAATACATTATGACATAATTCACATAAATGATACTCATGAATAAAATAAACACGTTCTAATGGAATTAAAGCTTTATTATAACATAAGGATAAGCAAAACAGACTTTTCAATCTGTAATATGTATATATAAAATATAGTTTTAGATTTATTGCATTAATACTAAATTTAAATGTTACAAACAAAAAGGTTTGACCAATTAAACTTAAACTCAATTTATCAAACAATATCACAAAAAGGTTTGACCAATTAAACTTAAACTCAATTTATCAAACAATACCACAAAAAAGAAATTTGAATATTTGAATATGTTATAAATCCTTAATTAGGATTGATCACAACTCACTAGTATATAGATGATTTTAAAAATAGCGATACATTATGCATCATTCGATATCCATGTACTGAGGTCACGTGTTCATGTTATTTGTATGTTGTATAAGAAATGCTCTATGATGTATTGGGCGGTTCATTTAATTTATTCACTAAACTTTATATATAGTAGATTAATAGTTGCTTAAACTCATTCTACATCACTTGTTATTTTGTTAAGTTGTTAGAGATGTATGAAAAAATGAAATTGTCATATGGTTGAGAAAATAAAGTTATACTATGTGCTTACACGTATGTTTAAATAGTATTTGTTTATAGAAATCACCCCACTAATATAAATTAAGATATCACAAACACTATCTCTTATTCCGAGCCGACATGTATGTCGTGCCCGCCAACTACTATATGAGTAAATGCATTTAACTATAATCCTCTCAACTTATAACCCAAGGGCTAATATTCTAATAAGACTTGAAATTGATAATATAGATATGAGACAATGCATATAAGTAATCTATGGGTTTTAGACTGGTTTTATCGGTCTAATTCGGATTTGGTCCTAACATAATCAGTATAGTTTCAGACTCTAGAGTTTTATTTCGATATTAGATTTAGTCTGATTCAATCTGGTCTTATTTGATCTTTTAGTGAACAATCCTATGAATATTGATGTCATTTTTTTAGATATTTATGTCCTTTCACTAAAATCAAATTAAAAAAATGCCTAAAGTTGTCATATATAAATAATTTTTAATAAGGTTGACATCATAACAATTTTAAAAATTGTAAAAGAGGTTGTAACTTGTCAAAGCCACTATACAAAAGGTTGTACAAGTATGTAACATGTAAGTTATAAACTTTCCTCAATTTTGTGGAGTCATGTATAACTATTTTATCTCCCAAATGACATAAGTAATAAATACGGAATAGCAAATAATTAATATGTGGTTTACTTAGTGATGTTAAATTTCAAACCGAAACCGTTTAACTACCCGAAAAATCCAACCCAAATGAGAACCGAACCGCTTAAAAACCTTTTTTTTTAACCGAAAACCGACCCGATCTAAATAGCGTTACACCGTATAAGAACCGAACCTGTTAATGAACCGAACCAGTTCTAAATCGAACTGAAATCAAACCAAACCGAAAAAGAACCGAACTATTTTTAACCCGAAACCGTTTCAACCAGGATAAAAACCGATTACATCGAATCGTTAACAACCCGCGACCCGTTTGCACCGAACTGTATATAAACCAAACCGTTTATAAACCGAACCGCTTGCAAACCGAATCGTTTATGAACCAGACCACTTATAAACGAATCGGCTACAAATTTCTTACTATAAAGAGAATATTAAAATCAAGTTAAAAGGTGTTTTAAATGAAAATTAATTATCATAGTACAAAAATTCTTCCTGCCAAATTAATATTTATTGAAAATTTATTATCATAGTATAGAATATCTTTCTACCAAATTATTATCATAGTATAAAATATCTTTCTGCCACTAAAAATCCTCCTGCCATAAACTAATCCAAAAAAGAATCGAACTAGTTATAAACTGAACCAAAAAAGAACCGAACCAAATATAAACTGAACCGAAAAAGAACCGAACTAGTTATAAACTGAACCAAAAAAGAACCGAACTAGTTATAAACTGAACCGAAAAAGAACCGAACTATTTCTAACCCGAAACTGTTTGAACCGGGATAAAAACCGTTTACACCAAACAGTTAACAAACTGCAACCCGTCTGCACCGAATCGTTTACTACCCGGACTGTTTACAACCCGAACTGAATTAAAACCGCTCAAAAATAAACCGAAACCGAATCGAACCGATAACTATTTAAACCAAAATGAAACCAACCCGCGAGACACTTAAACTGATTTCAAATTGACCCGATTTAATACCGAACCAATTTCCAACCGAACCCAAACTGTTAAACCGTTTTGACAGTGCTAGGTCTACGCGATGTCCTATGTTGTTCATTTATATATTTTGCATGTAACCGAATAATTTTTCTATTTATTTATTTACTCCCTCCATCCCCTTTTAATAATCACTTTTGGTATAAAATCACGGGAATTAATAAACATAAATAAGAAGTAGCAAAAGTATATTGAAAAAGTAAATTTACATCGGGTATGCAAAAAAGTAGAGAGAGAAAGTAATTAAAGTACATGGAAAAGTAAAATTTATACGGAAAAGTTAAATTTACACAAATATTTTTTTCAAATTGGAGAGAATTTTGGTAAAAAAAATAATATTTATGGTACTGAAAAAAAAACAAATGTGACTAACATTTTAGGTCACCAAAAAATGACATAGGTGTGGCTATCAAAAGGGGACGCACTGAGTATAATATATCCATAAACCTCTTAGTACATTAACTTAGCTTGAGCTGTGAATTGTGTGAGTTTGTCCTTAATATAATGGAGAGACATATATACTCCATACGTTTCTAAATACTTGCTTCGCTTTCCTTTTTCGGCCGTTTTTTAAATACTTGCTCCATTTCCTTATTTGGAATACTTTTACAATATTTAATTCATTTCCCTCATCTAGTGGACCCAACATAAATTTTATTTCATTAATTTCATATTCTCTCTCCTCCGGGTATCTCCACTACTTTTGTTTTTTTACAATTTTTTATTCTTCCATTTACCCCACTACCTCCATATTTTATTACTTTTTACATTTTCTCCTAAACTCCTTGCACGAAGAAATGGAGCAAGTATTTAAAAACGGAGGGAGTACTTGATTTCTTGTATATTTTTCCGAGAATATACAAGTTAATATGCATGGCTGATTTACCAACTATTTAAATCAAAGGGTATATTGGTAATTTTCACCAATAAAATTAGGGACAAATAAGTAATTGGAATCTTCTTCCCTTCTCTGCTTCTCACATCAGTATGTACATCACAGCTATGGCTATTTGAACTGTTCTCCTCCTTCTTCCCCGTGAACAACACCATTATTGAGATGAAGATGTCGCTGCGAAGAAGACTCTTTCCATAAAGGATTAGTATGATTGTTGAAGAATAAATCTCTCAAGTGTCACCACATGTAAGTGTCCCACATTGGTAGAAAAAGAGAGAGTTAAACACTTTATAAGGCTAATTAAGGGGCTACTCCTCCTATTTGCCATATGATTTTGGGATGGAATCTCCTTTGATCTTGTGAAGTGAACTCTCTTTCTTGGTTTGCGGGTGCGGCCTAGACCCGCGTTTAACAATGACCCTAATTTTACACTCTTTAATTTGCTACTAGGGTATGGTTTTATACCGCCACGAAGCGGCGTTGGATCATTGCCATTAAGAAAGGATGAACAAGAAGAGGCGACAGGGAAACGATGAGACGAAGATCAAGGAAAGCCTCCGTGGTTGATCGACGGGAAGACAGATTGTGGTAGTTGTGATGGACTTAGGGCAGTGGTGGTTGTTGTGATCGTGATGCGAGTAAATTTGAAATTCTAAATATTTATTTATTTTTTTAAAAAAAGTTGCGAAATATTACTTAATTGCCACCTTATTTACAACGAACAATTGTTGATCGGGCTGATCAACTGGGTGCCCGTGCCCCCTCTTTTTTCCATGTATTAATAATTATTGACTTGTTATCAGTAATTACAAAGATATAATGATTAATATATTAGCTTAAAAAACAAAGATATAATAAATCAATAAAAACAGAACACGATTATTTAACAATTATTTTTAAACTTTCTAGCATTCGTTATCTCGATGAGTATCAGAAAATAAAATTATTGATTCATAAAGAGTTGTAATTTAATGCTTTTTAGGGCAATTCATATATAACAATATGCATATATTAATGAGTACAAGTAGAAAAGTATGACAAATCAATAGTTGAGATATATATTAAGACTTTTAATTCATTTATGATAAACTTAAGTTCAAATTGTATGATGTGCATTCTTTAATTTCTAATCACTAGAAGAACTCATAACTAAGGAGATATGTGGCAAACTTTAGTATAGGAAGGTGTCGCATGACACACAAACTCTTTTAAAAATACATAAAATATACTACCTTTGTTAACTATTATTTACAACAAAGGAATATTATTTGTGAGATATAAAATATTCCTTTGTTGCAAATAATAGTTAACGGAGGTAGTATAATAGAATATAAATAACATAAAGTAGGATTTTCATTATTTCTTTTTCAACTTAAGAATAATATATTTGTAAAATACCAATAAGAACTTAAACTTGCATTGCTAATTATCTCTTACAAGGGCATGCCACCACTTTTCAAACTCAAAAGTTATTATATACAACAATTATTTAGTGAATATTTCTTCCAATGTAGGATAAGAATAGTCATTTTAATATAATTAGGGAATAGTTAAATCTAGCTAGTCAAATCCAAATCCAACGAGACTACAAAATCCACGACAAAATCATAGCCATTGAGAAATGGATGTGCATTTAACTTGGAAAATCTTTACCACATTTCATTACTTTAGCCACTATAATTAATGTTCTCAATCTGCACTGCTCATTTTTGTTATTAACCTTAACCAATGACCACTGATTAATCTGACCAATTGACTTAACTAGACTATTTATAAATTTTTTATTTTTATACAAAATGTAATTTAAAATATTTATGACACAAGCTGTAAGCAGAATCGTTGTGCCAATAGGATTACATAGGATTATCCTGCCAGGATCGATTAGGATTGTATAAAATCGTTCAATGCAAGATGATACAAAGTATAAGATAGAACAATTTTACTCCATTATATTATTGTTGTTGGATTTTTTATTTTTATTTATTTTTTTTGTGTACGGTAAGGAGGACCCTGATCGAACCTCATTCTTTACGGTTTTTTTTTTACCCGGTATTTGTGGGACGACAACACTTTGAGAGTGAGGCTAGGGGGGAAGGGTAAGAGATCCCCCACCCACAAAGTGCCACTAGTTTATTGTTGTTGCATTGGCTAGGATTGTTAAACTCAAGAAATATTTGGAGAAAATGGCTTAAGCTTTGTATTGATCATAAACACATATATATACTAATATACACAATACATTAGGAAACCTAATAAGCCTAAAACTCCTAATAAGATAAGCTTAACATAAATAAAATATTAACATAATTAAACCAAACCGAGTCTAATACTCCCCCTCAAGTTGGAGCATGCAAATCGCGAATGCCCAACTTGCGGAAAAGAAAACCAAATTGTTGTCGTCCAAGAGCCTTGGTTAAAATATCTGCCAAATGATGACCTGTCGGAACATATGAGGTAGAAATATTACCATTTATCAACTCATCACGAACAAAATGACAGTCTACCTCGATATGTTTCGTACGTTCATGAAATACCGGATTCTTGGCTATATCCAAAGCCGACTAATTATCACAAAACAACCGCATAGGCTGAGAATGCTTAACACCAAGAACAAACAACATTTTCAACCATTTCAACTCACGAGAGGTAAGAGCCATAGACCTATATTTGGCTTCAGACGAGGATGTGGCTATAGTAGGCTGTTTCTTAGTCTTCCAAGAAACAGGAGAACGACCCAAGAAAACAAAATAACCTGACAAGGAACGCCGACTTAACGGGCACGCCGCCCAATCACTATCACAAAACGCCGTCAAGCGTAAATTCGTCGTAGGTCGCAACAAAATACCTTGTCGCGGACTACCCTTAAGGTAGCGCAGGTCACAAATGGCAGCATCCCAATGAGAAACCTGTGGAACACTAAAAAAATTGTGCCAAAACATGTACTGAATAACTCAACTCTGGTCGAGTGACCGATAAATAAACTAAACGGCCAACCAACGACGATACTGTTCTGGTTGAGCGAACGGCTCACCGGAAGCATAAGCAAGATGATGATTCTGCTCCATCGGAGTGTCAATGGGTTTGCAACCCAACATTCCTGCCTCACTCAAAGTATCAATGGCATACCTTCGCTGAGAAAGAAATATGCCCTCCGGACTCCGAGCGACCTTAATGCCTAAGAAATACTTAAGCAAACCCAAATCCTTCATATAAAAGCATTTTCACAGATAAGCTTTAAACCAAACAATCGCATCATGAGAGGAGCCTGCAATAATCAAATCATCGACATAAACCAGCACATGCAAAGAAACACTGCCTTGTACATAGCTAAACAGAGAGTAGTCAGCATATGAATTTTTAAAGCCAAAACCTCGCAGAGTAATAGAAAACTTCGAAAACCACTATCTCGGGGCCTGTTTCAAGCCATATAAAGATTTTCGTAACCGGCAAACTTTGCCTGGTTTCGGAGTACTGTACCCTGGAGGAAACTGCATATATACTTCTTCATTCAGATCACCATGAAGAAATGCATTATGAACATCCGTCTGATGTAACTCCCAATTCAATGGCACAGCAACAGTAAGTAAAACACGTACCGTTCCCATCTTTGCAACCGGAGCGAACGTCTCATTATAATCAACACCTTCGACTTGTCAGTGTATTTGATTTTATACACCCATCCGCTACCAATTGCTCTTTTGCCGGGAGGAAGATCCTCAATGGTCCATGTGCCATTGTGTTCAAGAGCATCGATCTCATCTTGCATAGCATTACGCCAACCGACGTCTTTAACCGCTTCTTTGAACAAAGACGGTTCCTTTCCCTTGGTAATCGTTGCCAAAAAACACTTGTGTCTCATAGGAAAACGATTATATTCAACATGACAAGCTATAGGGAAAGGTTTACCTGAGGAATGAGATTGAGGAGGGTCGATAGTCGATGTAGCGGGGTCTATATTTTCGATGATGAGAGTATGAGTAACATAATTTCGATGCCACGACGGAGGTCGTTTTTCACGATAACCACAACCCAAAGATTTCGTTGAGCTCCCCCTTAAGTATTCGGGGTTAATATAAACATCACCCTCAATTTCTTGCTCTAGCACGACACCCGATGTAGGACCACCGCTAGTGAGCTGTTTGGAGTCACAGGAACCACCAGAACCACCCCCGATCACTTGCCGCAGCAAAACAGTAGCCTCTGGCTGCCTTGCTGGTATGCTGGCAGGGGTTGTGGCCTGCTGGGCAGACCAGTCCGCGGCCAGGCTGCGACTTGGGGCAGTTCCCCGCGGCCTGGTTGTGGCAGTACTTAAAGGGGGGGCTGCGAACTGCATGGGGCAGTGAGGTCCGCGACCTTGTTGCGGCTGGGCCCCTGCTCCCGCGGCCTGGTTGCGGAGCTTGCTGCCTCGGTCGATGCTCCCCCTAAAACACCATCATATGGCAAAAAATCAGCCACGTCGTCATCCTCCCATGCCGGGGGTTGTGAAAAATATTTTTCCCATAGTAATCGTCTGTCATCTGGAAGAGATTCAAGGTACGGGAACTTATCTTCAAAAAATTGCACAACCCGACTTACAAAAAATTCATTCGTATCTAGATCAAAAAGACGCCAACCCTTTTTTCCGTGAGGATAACCAACGAAAATACACTTTTGACTCCGAGAATCAAACTTGTCCTTAATTCAAGGATGATTCGCAGCTTAAGCAAGGCAACCAAAAACACGCAGACTATCATAAGAAGGAGATTGACCAAATAAAAGCTCATGAGGGGTTTTACCTTTCGAAACTGGAGTAGGAGTGCGATTAATGAGATGCACCGCAGTCATAACACACTCACCCCAAAAGTACTTGGGCAACTTTGCCTGAAACTGAAGAGCACAGGCCACATTTAAAATGTGACGGTGTTTACGCTCAACTCGACTGTTCTGTTAAGCCGTGTCAACACACGATGTTTGATGCAGAATACCCTTATGAGAAATATAAGACCCTAAACTAAGAAAATCTTGGCCATTATCACTACGAACGACCTTTACCTTCCGACCAAACCGTGTCTTAGCCATAGCACAGAATTCACGAACTAACTGAGAAGCCTGATATTTACCAACCATCAAAAACACCCAAGTTGCACGAGTAAAATCATCAACAATGGTTAGGAAATAACGAGCATCACAACTTGAAACAATCTTATTCGGACCCCAAATATCACAATGAATTAAATAAAAAAATTCCAGATGCTTTATTCATACTTATCGAAAAAGAGTTTCGGGGTTGCTTCCCCATAAAATAAATAAAACAATCAAAAGAACAAACATTGTCACTACTATGAGTACTACGACTACTAGAACTCCCGGAAGAGAGCTCATAACTTGCATTGACGGATGCCCGAGACGCCTATGCCATAACAAACTTGCATATGAAATAACTACTTTATTCGCCTGCAGATTCCGAGCACGGGTCGGCCGAAAAATATAGACCCCATCACATTGGACCCCACTCCAATCAGGTTCCTCAAACTGCGGTCCTGAATAATGCATAGCTTGTCAGTGAACATAATAAAATAGCATTGTTTTTCTAATAATTGAGGCACAGATAACAAGTTGCATTTAAGAGCAGGAACATATAAAACATTATTAAGAGTTAAATTAACAAACAAAATAACTCTTCCTTCCTTTATTACCGTCGTGCTCTTCCCATTGGGTAAACCAACAGGCGAAGAGATATCATGTAAATCAGTGAAAAGATCAATATTACCAGACATATGATTTGAAGCTCCAGTGTCAATGAGCCAATCAATGGAATTATACGTACCAAGTTTGTTGCCATCTGCGAAGAACCAGACTTGGCACCCTTTACTACATACATGAGTTCCTTCCAGTGAGCATCAGAAATCGTTGGAACACTCCCACGATAAGAATCAGAAATCGGCTCATTGTTACCACGAGAATTCCCAGCAGCACTAGCAAACTCACCCTTGCCCTTACCAGACGACCGACCACCACTACCTCCCACGTCCTCCACGCCCCCCACCCGGGAAGCCATGAAGCTAATAACAGTGGTCCTTATCATGACCAGATCGTTTACAATAAGTACACTCAATCCGTTCGGAAGTTCGACCGGAAGCCGTACCTGTTGCATTAAAATCAACAGTCGTAGAAGAAGAAGAGGTTTCATGTGCCTCGGACACATATTTCTTATGCTCATCAGCAACAACTTTAGCATAAGCAGCATTCATAGAAGGCAAGGGGTCACTCATCAACAAAGTAGACACCACAGAAAAAAAAAAACTGGAAAATAAATAAAATCGAAGCCTTAATTTCTCAAACAAACAAGAATTATGAAAAATTAAAAAAACTAACCAAGATCAATTGAAAAATTTCTAGAAAATAGATAGCTCTAATACCATGTTAAACTCAAGAAATATTTGGAGAAAACGGCTTAAGCTTTGTATTGATCATAAACATATATATATATATATATATATATATATATATATATATATATATATATATATATATATATATATATATATATATATATATATATGCACACACACACAATACATTAGGAAACCCTAATAAGCCTAAAACTCCTAATAAGATAAACTTAACATAAATATAATATTAACATAATTAAACCAAACCGACTCTAATAAGGATCAGTACATGATCAATTAGGATCATACTACATAGTACGTTTAGGATTGAGATGATCCTACTTTTAACCTTATCAAAATGATCTTAAAGGCTGCTAACTCCTTCCTTAAGATCAAAAGCCCAACTCCATAAACGCAATAGTTTCTTTCAATATATTTAATTATGTCTTATTACTCTTTGTTGGAGGACCAACTCAACCAAAAGTTTAATCTGATGATTGAGGCCCGAGAATATGTTTTTATATTCTATCACTCCCCCTCACTGAAAGAACCTTTGGGCTTGAAATGTGGATGCAACATAGACCCACCCATACCTAGTGCGAATTAATTCCACTTTGAAAGAGGGGCAAATCGAGATGAGATTCGAACGACCTTTGAGTCACGCTGACCCCGATACCATGTTGGAGGACCAACTCAACCAAAAGGTTAAGCTGATGATTGAGGCCTAGGAATATGTTTTTATACTCTATTAATCTTGTTGTGAATGAAGTTATCTTGACTTTGTAACATCAATCTTATGTGAGAAAAACTATGTGGCATCTTATTGCATGTAAAGATGTGCATTCAAGATGCATGTAGGCCCTATTCAGCAAAATAATTGGTAACAGGTAGCTTTTAGCAGTTAAATAGCATGTACTTGATAATTAATTTTTTTTTTTTTTTTTTTTTTTTTGAACGGACATGTACTTGATAATTAGTAGTGAGTAAATGCTAGTTGTCAAAATAATATATGAGTGCTTGTCAATATGGTTTTTATTACTCCTTTTTAAAATTTTAAGGATATTACAATCCCACAATTTGATTAAATTACTAATTCAATCCTACCCTCCATCCAAAGTCGTGTATACCAATTCTAACAACTTGGCCTTGAGATCAAGTGTATTAATTAGGAGATATTCAAGATTATAAATAGATTAGTAGTTATAAATATTACAAGTAAGAAGCTTTAATTATCTTACAAACTATTACTATTTTTTCAAGACAATATATATGCGTAGTATTTTAATAAGCCAAAATCTGTCTTTGATTGGAAGAGGTCCTAGTCCCTATTATTTCTTTGTCTCATAATATAGTGTCATATATTAGGATATATGCATTAATCTAATAAATAAGTTGCGTAAATCCTTTGTAAAACTTTGCAATAACCATAATATATACTATATAATATTATAATATACTTTAAAAAGAGTTCTCAAACATGTTAGTTGTTCAATGTCTTGTGACGTTCTCCTCATTTAATCGAAGTTTAATTTCAAAACAATTATCTTGATTTGATCATATATTCATACTACAATAATCCGGGGCATAATCCGAACCCAAAAACTTGGTGGTTATAATATTATAATATGAGTATTACTCTATATTGACTATATCTAATTATCTATACCTAAACCCATAATCTCAATGCACTTATTTATCAAATTTTCTATCAATTTGCTTTATATAATTATTTAAATTATCATTATTAGATGATTATGATTACTTTGAGGATTAGCTACTCAAATCTTTCATTAAAGTAATTAAAGATTAAACTTACCTTAATCCTAATTCTACAAAATTTCATGATTTTGTAGCTTAAAAGTTCTTATTTCATAAAATAAAAGAAAAAGATGATCCATATAACTTTCACCTAACACCTACCACTACCATCACTACGCTATAATGATACTTTACAATCTAATCCAAGTATTATAAGAACATGCAACGACGTCGTCAAATAGAAGCTTTCATACCTTTATAGTAGACTTTCACTTACCGTTGTACTCAAGATTTAAATGATTAACCTAAAAATGAGTTATTTAAGGCAAATAAAACGGAATTAACTAAAACCTCTATTTTTAGCACACGCGTCTTTTCTTCTCAAGGATATGATTATCCCCTAAAAAATCGTTAATTTTACTCCCTTTGTAATGACCGACGTGTCTTTCTTTGCTAATATTAGAATGAAAAATTTGGATAATGAGTGTATTTACTTATTGGAAAAAAATCAATCCAATTTATCCTTTTTAGGTAAATTTGAGAAGATTGTCCCATATCTTTTAATTCGCATTTTTAGGAGTGGATTATTTGAAGCACAAGCAAAAATATTTCCCATCCTTTAATGGTTGAATGTAGTTAAGTGTGGGTGGATGAGTTACTATAAATGGTATGATACAAATTCAATAGAACATTGATTTTTCTAGTCAGAAGTAAGAGATCATCTGGAATAACACTTTGAATAAATTATAACAAAGCAAAAAAAAAAAGAATAATTAGAAAAACGCCAATTTTTTAAACATTGCATGTACTATTAATAGTCAAAATCACCTAGGTAGAGAGCTATGCTAGGGTAAGAAAATTTCTAAATATAGCCCAAATGAAATTCAATCAATTAAGGAGCAAATAAAAATCACAGATAAAATCGTCAAAAACTAATATTTGTGTTCACACGAGATAATGATGACTCTACAATCAATACATAAATAATATGACTTGACAGTCATTAATATAAATTACATGACATAATTTTGACTCAATAGTTTATATAAATATAACCGGCGTACTCCAATCCGCCTTAAAAACTCCAAATTTTAGTCATTCCATAATCCATTCCATTCATCAAAAACTCAATAACAAAAAATCAAATCCCCAAATTTTCCCCAAATTGAAAAATTAAAATCAATTTTTTTTTTCTAAATTTATTTTGTCATAAAAATGGAAACCATAATAAATAAATCCCTCCATCAACGCATCTCCATCTCTGTCCTCCTCCTCACCTTCTCTTACTAAAAGACTCTTTCTTTCTCTCTCCTTTGTCTGTATTTTTTATGTTACTTTCTCGACAGCTTAATTAGAATATAAATTAGGGTTTTTCAATTTTAATTTTCCCCCTTTTCTCTCTCTCATTTTCTCACTTTTTCGGATTCAATTCAAATTCAAGCTTTCTTCTTCTTCACAGGTACATTTCCAACGTTACTTTCTCTCTCCTCAATTTTACATGTTTTTCTCTTTGCTTCGAAGTGTCAACGAACACGACTCTTCCATGGTTAATTTTTTTTATTTTATTATTTAATTTTATTTTTTAATTTTACCAGTTCTTGTTGTGCATTCACGATCTATCCTATCGTTTTCACCAACATTTCCCTTTTCATTATTTTAATTCTAATTCAATTCTTATGATATGTCTATATTTATTATGAAGTTTGCTTATATTCTAATTTCTCTTCATTTTGTTTAATTTGGGTTTTTGGTGTTTTTAATGCCAATAATCTGAATTTTAATTTCTGGGTTTTTTTCGTTATTGTTGTTAATTTTTGCTTGGAAATGGGGTTGTTGAGAGGAGTTTTGTAAATAAATTTGGAATTCTTGATTAATTGTTTTGGGGGAAATATTGTCAATTCATTGCAATATCTGTGAAATTATGAATTTGTATAGAATTTATGTACAAGTATAAGTTATTTAATTTGTGAATATTCTAATTCTAAATTTGGTCAAATTTATTTTGGTTATGTTGACTATTGGAATTAAGGGTGTGTAATTTTTTCTGCAGATCCAATGATCTGATCATTTCGAAATTCGAAAACGAAAGCGTGGCTAAGGTTTTTATTGAATGCGTGCGCTGTTCGTGGTATCATATCATTTAGAGGGTTGTTTGATAAATTAGAGAGGAAGTTGAAATGGTTAATTATTGTTGAATTGAGGCCTAAAATTTTTGGGGGTTTGTAGAGTTGATAGTTTAATTTAGAAATGGCGATAGCGGGTTTGCACAATGTTCCTGTGATTGAGTCTTCAATTCTAAGGGAGTCTCAATCATCATCATCAGGACGAGTTGGAATTCAAGGGAGTATAGGCACCCGAGCATCCTCAATCCGGCAGATGTGGCTGGAATTAGAAGATGAATGCGTGGTGAATCGTGTCCGTGAAAGAGGAAGGGCAAGGTTGCAACAAGAGAGAAATGATGCCTTGTCTAATTGTCAAGAAGGGGAAGGTAGGGGTGGTTTGGAGGATTCGAGTGAGAGTGAAAATGGGTCTGTGATCAACTCTGAGAGCCTCACAGGACCTTTAAATGAGCAGGATGATCGTCAGAGTATGACATCGGAGCAATCTCAAGATTTTGGCCTTGTTGAAAGGGCACGGGTTAGAAGAATTTTTCAGGAGTGGAAGAATAATGGTGGAGCCGCCCAGGCACCCAATGTTCCCCACAGGAACCGAGGATCAAGGTCGCAATGGCTTGGTGAGGGTGAGCGTGAAAGGGTTCGAGTTGTGAGGGAATGGATTCAGATGACCAGTCAACCGAGAGAAGACCAAGTTTCTGAAGCTGGTTCTCAGATTGAACAAGTCCGAGATGGTCAAGTTGTAGATCATAATGAAGGTCAAGTTGAAAATATTCGGAGGCCAATTCGTAGATTATGTGGCAGGCAGGCTCTGCTTGATTTATTGGCCAAGAAGGAACAGGAAAGACGACAAGAGCTCCAGGGCTTGGAGGTGACTTGTCCTGTTAGCCGATTTGCTCACCGCAACCGCATTCAGGTAAGATTTGCATTATATATCTCTATAAAAATTGAGCTTTTTTTTCACCTCCACGACTCCTCTCCCCTGCACCTACAAACACATTTCAAATGTCAGTATGGCTACCAAGTTATTTGTCTAAGTCATCTGCTTATTTTTCTGTTATTGCAACAATGCTTTCTCATTACAAACTTCATAGAAGATGAACTTTATCCCAATTCCAATTCCTGATCATTCCATTCATTTCTATAATATAAGTATATGTTTCTTAGGTCAATAAGTTCTGCTATATTTATTGTACAACAATTCAGATAATCTTTCACAGGAATTGAGAGAACAAGGAATAAGGTTTTTTTTTTTTTTTTTTTTTTTTATTTTTTATTTTTTTTTATGATAATTAATATATACTTTTTTTTTTTAAAAATTCTTTTTGCAGTCTTTACTTAGGATTCGGTGTTTCCAGAATATGCGGTCAGCTGAGTCAAGGAGGCCCAGTTCCACTGCTGAAAGTGAATTGGGGTTACTTAGGCAGCGGCAAACTGTGTCAGGTTTGAGGTATGTTTTTCATTCATTTATGCTTTTTGCAAAATTGGCGTTTGTGAGAACTTGTGGTATATATCGGTGATTTTGTGACTCATCATAGCACCTGAAAGTTTTCTTCGAATGCTTTATGCTGTTTCTGTAATTATCTTAGCATTTTCTAGTGTTCATATGTGTATGTTTTCATTTTTCTTATGCATAACTGACAATTCTGTTTAATCTCTAATGGTGGTTTTAAAATTCGTCATTGTATTATCTTGTGTTTGTATCTGTACTAGGAAGAGATTGTTTAGACCAAGGTGAAGCAATTGTATAAATCCTATGCATAGTCACAGTATGTTACATTTCGTGTTAAGTTCATTAAATTCATCAGATTTGTTATTGCTGATGCAAAACTAGTGCATTTGATGATTGTTTTAAACAAAGATTAGATGTCTTAGTCCTAAGACAACAAAGTCACTTTGCAGCATTACTTTTATTCAAGGAGTAATTATAAAGGTAAAAAGCGGGTTGGTGGGAAACAGATTTGAGTTCATCATATATTCTTGTGAGTTTTGCTCGGTTAGTTTAGGGCTTTAGGTTCATGCTTTTTTTGACCTTAACGGTTTGTTTGGAAAGAAAAGAAGGAAAGAAAAGAAGGGGAGGGAGAATGGAGGAAGGGAAGGGAAAAGAAAGGGAGGGGGAGGTGAGCTCCATTTTCCCTCCAAATCTCTCCAATTTGGAGAGATTATGGTTATTATAGAGAGAGGGAAAATAGATCCCTCCCTCTCCTTCCCCTTCCTTCCCCCAATCTTTTACCCAAACAAGAGATTTTGTCCCCCTCCATTTCTCTTCTCTTCTTTTCCTTCCATTTCTTCCTATCCAAACAAAGTGTAAGTATTTGTGAAAGCTCATGATAAATGAACACTGGCTGTGGTTTGCAATTGTTTGAATTTTGGTGTACTATTTTTAAGTGGAGAAAAACTGCTGATTGAATAATTGGGTGCAGAGTAAATTATAATTGGGGGACATATCAGTAAAACATCTGTATGTGATGTGTATTGATCTGTTACTTTTACCTTTTTTTATTTTTATTTTGTTTTTTATGCTTTGTCCTAGATATTAGGCAGCCATTTCCTAATATCTTTCTGTATCATATTATGTATTATTGTCCTAATCTCATGTAATATACAGGGGAGGTTTTCTATCCAGATTGGACAGCTTTCAAGTTCAAGCAAGTGACCTGTCTGGTAGTTCTTTGGAAAACAGTCCTCATAGTTTTAGAGATGATCAAACTCAGGCTAACAGCACAAATGAGGGCATTGACAGTACTCATGTACCAAATGATCCTCAGATTGAGGTCCTTGATGGTGCTCAAGTACAGAATGAGTTTGCAAATGAGATCCTAGATGATGCTCAACAAAATGAGTCTGCAAATGAGATCCTTGCTGGGACTTATGAACAAAGTGATGTTGAAGGAAATGCTGGTGTTGGTCCATCTGCTGATGTAAATCAGTCGAGAGAAGGCAGTGGGCACATTAATTTGCAACAATTGGAAGTTCAAGCTGAAATGACGCTGGAGCTTGCCTCAGATGCGGAGAATAGATCAGAGACAGTTACTAGTGGGCTTGCTGTAGGTTCTTCAGACGAGGGCTACTTGCTGATGAATTCTCAAGAACCTTCAAGAAGCGGAAGCGTAGAAGAAGCCCATGAAATATCTCATCACTTTAATACTCACAGAGAAGATATTAACTTACTTAGTGAATTAGATGATGAAGTCCATGTATCTGAAGAGGTAAATGGCCAAAATTCCAGTATCCAGGTGGAAGACTGGCCAGAACATGTTACAATGTATGATGAAAGCAGATGGCAAGGCAGTGTATTATCAAACCAATGGAGAGATGATGATCAACGTGAAATTGACAGACAACATTGGCCTGTAGATGGTGCAGAGCGCTCTCATGGTGCTTTAGAGAGTGAAGTTAGAGAGCAGAATGATGCGCAAGAAGACTATTGGCATGAAAGTGGCTCTCAGGAAACTCCAAGAGATTGGCTTGGAATGCCTTCTTCTGGGGTGACTTCTGGTAGACTTGATACATATTATTTCTCTGATGATGATAATGTTCATCATATGGAGCTAAGAGAACTTGTGAATAGGTATTTGTTCTTGTTTTCTTCTTCTAATTCTAAAACGGAGGGAGAATAATTTAAACAGAAAAACTATACTTCAGTAGTTCAGTCAATCTGTTGTTTGCTTATTTTGTGTACGTCTGTAATGATTGCAAGTGTTATTTATTGCAGAAGAAGAGTTTCAAGTCTTCTTCATAGTGATTTCCGGGAGAGCCTAGACCAGTTGATACAGTCTTATGTGGAAAGACAAACTAACGCTCCTGATGACTGGGAGCTACATGAAATGTCTCCACCTTTCACCATGCAGAATCAAGATCACCTAAGCACAGACCACAGTGAGGAGTCAGGACCTATTCATGCTGAGGAAGCCCAACGAGTCCTTCCTAGACCACCACCTCTCCCTCAGGCAAATTGGGGGCACAATGGCAATTGGTCAAGGCGTGAATCACAACAGCACCCTGGAACTGTGAGTTCTGTTCTGTTGTGTTTACTACATATATGGTGTTTAGCATTTGCTATCTATCTTGTGCATTGTTTGAATATTGCTTTAATTTATACAACTCTTTGGTATTATTTGCCTTTTTTTTTGGAGGTCATTCATAGAGAGCACCACGATTTGTGTTTTATAATGTGTAGCAAGTGTTCATACTGTTTTCTGGTCCTTCTCAATGATAGCCATTTTGGTTTTAAACTTGTAGCCATTTCCGTACGCTATTTCTGTATTACATGAGTTTATTGATTATCTAGCTGTTCTAGCTTGTTGAGTAAATATGAAACGGTCTCCTTGTTGATTTTTGTTAAAGTTCCCCCCTTGGCCCATCCCCCACAAAGCTTTTGTTTCTTGCATGCTTGACATGCGTCTTTTCAGCTGCAAGATGATTCTATGAACTAATAGTTGTTTATTGGCTAAATTGTCTTCGTTCTGTAGCCTCTTTTTGACTTTACGCATGTATGTTTGTCTCTATATTATAGCCTTTTGGACTTTTACAATTATCTGTGGTTGATAATCCCAGTTTCCCATCTGCACAGGAGTGGGAGATCATTAATGATTTGAGGATTGACATGGCTAGACTGCAGCAAAGATTGAATAACATGCAAAGAATGTTGGAGGCCTGCATGGATATGCAACTTGAACTGCAACGTTCTGTGAGACAGGAGGTCTCTGCTGCTCTGAATCGATCAGCCAATCCATCTGGCAAGTTATTTGGCAGAATAGTTTATATCTTTATTTACTACTACATATAAGTATTTGGTTTATGATATATTCTTGCAAACTCTTATTATTGGGTTCTCATTTGTGTTTCCCTTGCTTTGAACAGAATTGCTCGAAAATGTACTGCCTAAAGATAGTTTCAAATGGGATTGTGTGAGGAAAGGCGTCTGTTGTATATGTTCTAACACCAACATTGACTCTTTATTGTACAGGTAAAATAAATCATCTGAAAATCAACATTATCGTATCTGAGTGAATTATCTGCTCTTTATTCATTATTCATATTTGATTTCGTTAATCGTGCAGATGTGGGCACATGTGCACTTGTACTAAATGTGCGGATCTGCTGGTTCAAGGTGATGGGAAGTGTCCAATGTGCCAAGCACCAGTTATTGAGGTGATCCGTGCTTATTTTATACAATAGAATAAAATGGAGGATGAAAGTTGGCAATTCATGTCAACATAATCTTATTTCATTTTTTGGGGCAATTTCTCAGTGCTCATTCCTCCTGGTTACAAAAATACTGTGTTTTCTTTCCTTTTTCCACCATAATTTCTTTGTATATCCTGAAAATGTTACGACTCTGATAGAAATACCCATTATTTAAAGGAAAGGATAAACCACAGGAGCAAATGGCTTCGTTGATCATATGCTGAGCTTTGTAAAAGCTATCTGATGTTTGTGTTTTTGGTTGTGGGGCTTCTCAACCCTGCACCAATTTATTAGCTATGTTTCTTCGAGATGTACATATCATTTGCAGCCTTATCTAATGGTCACTGTCAATATAAGTTCCGCATCTACATACATCATTGTAATGCTTGCAGCTGTGGCATATTTGTGTTTTTGGTCTCGTTTGCACTTAATGCAGGAACCTTGCAGTAAATACGCCTTGCGTAACTCGATCTTTCTCTTTGCAGTTTTTGATGCTACCCCCTACCCTCGCTTACCCCTCCCTCTCTCATTCATAAATTGTGCAGTGGCTGGCTTAAATTTTAATATCTGGCTGGCTAGCTCGTTGCGGACTTGTAACGTTCTGCTATTCTGGCCCGTGTAATGTTCTTAGCACATAACTTCATACTCTGTTGGGTTTCTTAGCTCTATTTTCTTACTACTAGACATTAATTTCTGTCTAAAATGAAGACTATTGATGTTATTACTTTTATGACCACTAACTGTTCAAAGGTTTTGAAATACTAGTACATTTGACCCTAAAGAATGAAGACTAATGATAGTTATGCATTTTTTTCTAGAGTTTGCATTGGAATATTATATTCTAAAGCTCTTGCATAAATCACTGTCGGGCCTAAGATTTTAATGTATGCCTTTAGCCAAAAAGCTTGAAAATATAAGTTGATTATACTAAGAGAGTGTAAAGGCAGGTACAAAAAACTAATTAGTACAAATATAATGAAATATGAAGTTCAATTATGCTTCTGAATGGTGTATAGGATAGTTATACCTCTAAATTTTTTTTATTTATTTACTTGCCCCTCATTTTTGTAAATTTACTCTTATAAATGGCTTGTGGATATTTATATGCTTCAAAATATTTGTTTTAATATCTTACTCGTTAATGTTACAGTACTTGTTAACAAATTAATGTCTGGTAAATTTCAAACTGAACCCGGTATAGTACTTAAAATGGCAAAGATGTAATTGGAAAAAAATAAAAAACAAAAAAAACCAATCGACTAATGAATGTTACAGTAAGTAAATGTAGTAGATGTAATTATATCTTCGAATAACGTAATTTTGTGATCCTATCCAACGATTTTTTATTTTATTAGTTTGTCAAATACTAATTTAAACTTGAATTTGAGTAACTTTGTATACACATTTGTTAATGACTACTACACTGATAATTAAGTTACATGTCATCATAGAATAATACGAAGTATTTTGGAACGGGAAAAGTAAAAGTACATCAGCAACTTTTTAGTGCAGCAGGCCACACCATGCGGCAAGGGTTACTCGAGTTTTTTTTTGTTAGGGGTTATCTTTACTTGAGTTTTTCAGTCAGGGGTTACTTGAGTTTTTCAGTCAGGGGTTGCTTGAGTTAATTACTCGGTCAGAGATTACTTGAGGGGTTCGGATAGGGGTTACTCGAGGGGTTCACTCGATTAAGGGTTACTCATTCAGGGGTTACTCGAGTTTCTCGGTCAAGCCGCATACAAAAAATTATGATTCGAGTAACCCCTAACCGAGAAGCTCGAGTAACCCCGGCAACTCGAGTAACCCCTAACCGGAAACTTGTATCCCGGAAACTCGAGTAATCCTGACCGAGAAACTCAAGTAACCCCGGAAAACTCTAGTAACCCCGGAAAACTCTAGTAACCCATGACCAAAAAAGCTCAAGTAATCCCTATCGCACAGTGCCGCATATAAAAATTTGTGAAAGTATATATTGTAATAAATTATAAATGTATGTATAACTATGTTTAGTTTTTTGTTGTTATTATTTATTTCAATCCTTGCAGAAGAGGGGGAAAATTGATAGAGAATATCCATAGAATATTCTCATCCTAGGTTTAAGATATATTTTGTATAAGATTATCTTTGATATCTGTACATATCTTATAGTTACCTAATATGATTGGGTTTCTCATTGTAACCCTATAAATATTGATCAATGAAAATCACTCTAATCAAGGAGTTTATATTATCTGACATGGTATCACAGCTTAGGTTAGATCTTGGGATTATATACAAAAATTCTCACCCTGCCGGTGGGTTAGAAAATTAAATCCACCGGCGGGATATACAAAGTTTTTTATGCTTCCGCAAACACACATATAGATTTTTTTTTTCTTTTCTCAAAGTTTTTTTTAGAATCTTTATGTAATCTTGCGCCTCCCACCAACAGTAGCAATCGCGAAAGCCTCCTCCATCATTGTTGGCAATCGCATACACTACCGCCTCCCACTACTGGCAGTAACCACATCTGCCAACCTATTCCATGTGCCGCACTCTATTTCCACCTCCCCATAACCAACAATGATTCTTACATTGCCTCATTGGTTTTTTTAACACATAATCACATAGATTTTGTTTGGGTGGTGGTATATCACAATAAGGTCAACTTTTGCACATCTCTTTTGCTATCAAGTTAGCTCCTTTTATTGTTGCAGCACTTGGAATCTTTGTGGAGTATTACTTCTTGCTACCTGGTTTCTCTTATGAGAATTGATTAATTTCAAGCGGTGGGATTTAATCTTTTCTTGCGCAATTTATTTTTCTTCAACTGTGATTTCACGTAGTAGTGTAGTGTCTTCTTCCCGATGATGGTTTGATCCCTTAGCTTCTTCTTCTCTGGATCTGCAACTTAGCCCAAGTCTGTGTGCGACTCTTCTCCTTCTCCTCCGACTTAGCAATGCTTATCTCTACTTTATGTAGGTCGTGGCTATTGCTTCTCTCGTCATCATCGGCACATTTCTACTACTTTCTCTTTTGATCATGGGTTACTATACTATCCTTACCATTCGATGCGTGATTCAGATCCAATCTGAGCATCCGATTTTCTCCCGCTCTGACTGCGGGGGTGTGATAGAGAATATTCATAGAATATTCTCATCCTAGGTTTAGGATATATTTTGTATAAGATTATCTTTGATATCTGTACATATCTTACAGTTACCTAATATGATTAGGTTTCTCATTGTAACCCTATAAATATTGATCAATGGAAATCACTCTAATCAAGGAGTTTATATTATCTGACAAAAATTACTTACAAAAAATAACAAAGTAAATTAATTAACTAAGCATGGCAAAGCCACTCCTAAGATATCATCTCGGAAAAGACTAGTAATTTCAGATGGTACACATTGAAATACCATACCCTTCTGTTTGGGCAACACGCCAACACCTACATTAGCTAATTATCAGCTACTTCATTCCCTTCGCGATAAGTCGATAACAATGACAAATATGAATTGAACAAACCAAAACGACGATAATCATTAATAATATGATAGCTTTCTCTTCGATAATCTAGTTTATGAAGCGGTTCAACATATGCTTGGTTGTCCATATAGTGTGTTCATTTTGATCGAGGACGGAGACTATCCTTACTAAGTATGGTCTTCTTTACTCTCATTTCTTTGTTAATTTTCTCTTCTTTACTGTGTTATTGTTTTTGGTTATCGGGATTGATTGTTATTACCCCTAATACCTTAAGCAAATTCCTAGAAACTATCCCTCTAAGATTTGCCCTAAACATGATTTAGGAATTTCAAGCATTGTTCTACCAAAAGAACTTGTCCATAGTGGCTTCCAATGTGTATTCCATACATGGTAATTATTTCAGTTTAGAAGGAAAGGGCCTGCCTACCTCAACGAACGAAACCTTTTTGGTTTTAATTCCCAAAACTAACAATCTAGAGCTTCACTCGATCACAGTTTCGCTCCATAGGCCTTTGTAATGTAACGTACTCCGATCCGTATAAGATTATTACTAAGCCCATTATGAATCACATTAAACCTCTCTTACCGAAAATCATTGCAAATTTACAAACAAGTTGGTGTCAGGTAGATGGAATAAATAAAAACATTGTTATTGTGCAAGAGGTGACTCACACAGTGAAGAGGAAACAAACTGGGAAAGATTATACGTAGTATGTTAATCAAAATCGATTTTGAGAAAGCTTATGACCGCCTCAAGTGGAAGTTTAGAGACGCTTGTAGAAATAAAAATCCTTATCTATATGAATGAAGTAATCATGAATAACTTCACCTTCCATGCGAGTTCTTTAGAATGGTTAACTATTTCTTTTAATCCAACAAGAGGGTTACAAGGCAAGTTGATCCACTTTCACCTTATCTTTTTGTTGTTTGTACTTAGCGCTCAAATCAAGTGATCAAAGAGACTATTATCGAGGAAAACTGGAAACCAAAAATACTAAAGGAAAAATAGCTCGGATTATTAATCCCAACTTTGCTCCGTACGCCAATATTAATCTCAACTTTCGTTTATTCACTATCACTCCCAACTTTATACCCTATTAGTTTCTAATGCATCCAACTGGTCATCTAATTTAATGTAGCAGGTCAGCTAGACACGTGTCAATGTATGATTCGCTTAAAAAAAAAATAAAGTTAAAAATAAAAATAAAAATAAAATAAATAAAATTAAAATGAAATAAAGTAAATAAAAAAAAAAAAAACACCTTCTCTCTCCTCCCCTTCCCTCTCTGCCTTCTATGGTTCTCCACCAGGCCACCACGGCCACCAGCAACCAACCAGACACCGATAGCCTTCCTGCCCATCTCCCCTCTCCCCACCTCTGTATCGCCGCATCCCTGCCCACCTCCCCTCTTTCCCTCCCCTGCGCACTTCATGCACTCCACCAACCTCCTCGCTTCCCCTTCCCTGTAACTCCACCAACAATAGCCGTTGCCACCACGACCAGCCCAACCCCTTTCCCCCGAGCGCCGGTGCCGGTGCTTCCCTAATCACCTCCCCTTTCCTCTTCGATCACCCCGCAACCAGCAAACATCCCCCAAATCCTAACCCCTAACCCTAACATTCGAAACACGAGGCAAACCGGCAACAAAATTATCCACTAATGGCCGAAATCGACCGATAAAGGGTGAAATCAACCATTCAGCCCCAACATCGACCGATTTCGGCCACTTATGGCCAATTTTGGTGGTCGATTTTGGGGAAGGGGGTTGTTTTTTGGTGGGGAAACGGCCGTGTAGTGGATGTGGTGGCTGGCCATTTCGGCCATTTGTGGCAGTGAATTTTGGGGAGGGGGGCTGTGAAGGTTTTTCTAGTAGTGGTGGGCTAGGAAGGGAGTGTGTGTGGTGGCTGGCTATGCTGGGCTGCGTGTGGGGAGGGTGTGCGTCGGTGGTGGGGGTGGTAGGGCAGGTGTTGGATTAGTTTTAGGAAATTTAATTTTACTTTTACATTTTTTTTATTTTCTCTTTTTTTTTTCAACCAAGTACATATTGACACGTGTGCAAAAAAATTTAATTCATAAATGTTAACTTGATTAACCGGTTTCAAGTCATTTGGGAACAATAGAAATTAATCTCATACAAAGTTGGGAGTGATAGTGAATAGTTGCAAGTAGGGATTATTATTAGTGGACGAGACAAAGTTGGGATTAATGGGGCCAATTTTTCCAATACTAAAATACCCCTCCTTTATCCTTTCATGTTTGTTCTCTCTCATTTAAAAACCTAAAATACTCAATAATATGCCATTAATATTCCACAATTGCGCAGTAACCTGATAATGAAATTAGCAACTACTACCTCCGCTTCGAGTTACTTGCAACAAAGTACAAGTTTGCGGAGGCCGAGGCAAAAGATTGAAGTGGTGTTAATTAAAGGGTGGGTATAGTATTAGGAGAGATAAAATGGAGGGAAAGGAAGTGGTCCCTTATTTACTTTTTGATTGCATGTGAGGGGAATATTTTTAGTGGGTTTTCCCCCCCTTTTATTTCTGATTTTACAACAAGTTTTCCACTTGTTTTGGGAAAATTATTTTTCCCTCCTAATTTTTCCACGAAAATTAAAAAATTCACCCAAATTCAAAATTTTCAATTAAGTCAATCAAAATTTCCTCTTTATAAAGAGGTCACCCCTCCAAATAAACCCATCTTTTTTCACTTCATTTTAGATGGGTTAATTTGGGAGGGGGGTGGGTGATAAATTCGAATTGTTTTCCACAGAAACCAACAGTACTTAAGTTCACAAAATACAGGCAGCCCTAGTAAATTACATTTTCACTAACATTAGTTGTTAATAATCCTAATTCTAAGTGCTGAGTTGAATTAGGCTCCATTGAAGACCGCAAAAAAAAAAAACCCCACAACCGCCACTTCATCACCTTCACTTGCTCTGCAAAAAAAAAAAAAAAAAAAAAAAAGGGACTCATGGAATTCTTTGAATCTGATTGTTTTGGCATGCATCAACTGTATGAAGATGAACAGCGGCAATGGGACTACTACAGCATGGGACTTCATGATTCAGTCCATGATGAATCAGAATTGGAAACTGAGCAACAGAATGGTGAACATGCAGATGGTGGGTATGATGTAGATGTTGATGAGATACATATAGAGATAGAGGGGACTCCAATTGAAGAAGGACATGGAAGAAGGGCAAATAGAGAACTAACTTTGGAAGAAAAGAGACAACTAGTTGATGAAATTTTGGTGAACATGGAAGGGGACTTATTACCATTTGGATTTTTATCCAAAATGGCCAGAAAACATAATGTTCACAGATCAACAACAACTAGATGGTTCCAGGTAATTAAAAAACATTTAGGGGAGGGGACCACTGAAATGAGCTATGTTGCTGCCCTTCATATGTCTTCCTCAGTGATACACAGATTAAAGAAAAAAGGCAGACTTAGAACACACACATCAACTAATCACCCATCACTCACAGACAATCACAAAATTGCAAGACTTAAGTGGGTTTTAAGCTATGTTCACCCTGTTCCATCTGTTGGGAACCCAAATTTTAGAGATATGAAGCACACAATTCATATTGATGAAAAGTGGTTCTACTTGAACCCAGAAACAAGAACATTTTATCTGCTACCAAATGAAGACAACCCATATAGAGCTCAACAGTCTAGGAGGTTTAAATTGAAGGCTATGTTCATGGGCATGGTTGGGAAGCCACTTTATGATGAAACAAGAATCTCTTGCATGATGAGAAGTTTGGGTTGTTTCCTTTTGTCAAATATGACATAGCAAAGAAGACAAGCAAGAACAGAGCCAAAGGAACATTGGAAACTAAGGTTGTCCAGTCTGTGAACAAGGATGCTATAAGGGACATGCTACTCAACCATGTCATTCCAGCTATACATGAGAAATGGCCCCCCCATTTACCAAAGGATATCCTAATACAGTGGGATAATGCTAAGCCACACCAAGTCCCTAAGGATACAGAATTCACAGAAGCATGTCATGCATATGGGTTCAACATTGAGTTTGTCTACCAACCAGCACAAAGTCTAGACTTAAATGTCTTGGATTTAGGTGTATTTAGGGTCATACAATCCATTCAGTATCAGTCTTTCCCAAAAAGTCTTGATGAATTACTAGAAAGGGTGAAAGAAGCTTGGGAGGGATTTGATCCAATAGTGAACAAGTATACATGGATTACCCTACAGTCTTTCATGCTTGAAATACTAGAAAGGAAAGGAAACAAAAAATTTGTTCCACCACACGTGAAAAAGAGACATTTGGACAGTCTAGGGCAATTACAAACTTGCTACAAGTAGACAAAGAGCTTTTGAACACAGTGGTGCAGTATCTGAACACAATAGAAGTGCCAACAACAAGCAACCAACATCAAGATGCCAACATGGAGGTAGATGCGGACTAAGTAAGCAAGGGACACTGAATATACTTTTGAGACTCATAGACTGCCACACATAACCATGCAAGCCTAAACTTTATTTTATTTTTTGTTTTATTTTAAGTATTGGTTATGTGTATTTTGGTAAATACTTAGTCCTCATTTCTAGGCAGTCATGTATTAGGGCTCAAAGGATTACTGTCCTGTAGACACCCATTTGTGTCTCCCCAAAACCAAACCCGGTGATGAGTACCTTTCACGTCGAATCATAATCGAATGAAGTGAAAGTGTGGAAAGTCTAGTGTTGCGGATAGTTTTAATTTCTTTTATTTTCTCTCTGTTTTTGAAAATCTATTTTAAGAAAGCAGCCAATCCAGTTTGGTTGGTCCATGATATGGGTCCAATAGTAGTGTAGTTGGATGGGTTTGAAAAGAGCTTTCCAATGATATATTATAACCCAATTCCGATGAATAATGAGGAAGTTATGGCAAAATTACTAAACTGGGTCCGGTTTGAACCTTATATGCGGCCCAATGATCTAGAGGAGGGCCTAATATGGATTTATCATTCCTAATGCAATTAGGAATGGTTTTAGTCTTCGAGATTCTTCTAGAAGGTTCTTTTCATTCTTAATTCAATTAGCATTGATAAATTGACTTTTGTTGACTTTTTAGAGTTTTAATTAGAATAAAAGAGAGTTTTTGAGGAAAATACGATTTTACCTTCCTGTATGGTTAATTCTATCTGATTTTAGAAAACGCGTCAAAATCCTGATTAGTGCCTAACGCTAGCATTAGCGCCTGGCGCTAGCATTAGCGTCTGGCGCTAATGTCAGCGTCTGGCGCTAACTCTGTTTTTTCACGTCAGAACTCTGGTTCGATTTTCTATCTTTTTGGTTGATTTTCTCTATAAATAGCCTCCTAAAAACTCCGTTTTCAATAACCAACTCTCATCTACAATCATCAATTTCTTAGTTTTCTAATTCTTTCTCTCTCTAAGCTAAACCTTATCTCTCTCTCTTTTCTAAACCTACCCCCTTTTTACAAACAAAATTCCGCACTCACAAGACCTAAATACACCTAACATTATTCGAAGTTGCCTTCGCCCTAGATGTGAAAGGTTTTAGTTTCTGAGGGTTAAGTCCTAAATCTCTTATTCAATTATTATTTAATTTAATTCTTTGGTTATTATTTTCCTTGAAGTTACTAACGTGTGTATTTTGTTATTAGAAAGAGGTACGAGGCATCCAAGTAAGTGCTTTAATTGATTTATTGATATTATCATGCTTAGATTGTTATTATGATTCCTAGTATCATGTTAGGATGTTTTTCTTAATTTGATGTCTAGGGTGACAACAATAAATTCTTAGTATCATGTTTAGGGTAAAGAATATAATGTCAATTATGATTTCTATGATGCCTTTTATTGTATTTCCTAATATCATGTTAGTATCATGTTGCGGCTAAATATTTGATTTTTATTGCTTAGTGACATGCTAGGGTTTGTTATTAATCTTGTTAGAAAGGAGAAAACACAGTAGAAGTAGAGAGAGACAGAGTGTTGGGAGAGAGAGAGAGAGAGAGAGAGAGGTATATGAAGAACTAGGGTTGAGTGTGAGTTCTGGAACATTCAATCCCAGAATTCAATTCATTCAACCACTTCCATCTTCTATTGAATGCTGATTCATTGAAGGAAAGTAGTTGGGAAATTGTAATTTATTTTAAAAAAAATTGGGTAAATATGGTGGGAATGGTTAAAAAAACTATACTAAGGTTAATTGTACTAAATTTAGATTAGGAGTAACAAGATGGTTTTTTTTTTTTTTTAAAAAGTAAGGGTAAATATGTCAATTTGTAGGATAGAACTTACTAAAAAAGGAAAGAAAATATTTTGTTGCGAGTAATGTGAAGCAGCCATTTTAGGAAACTGTTGCGAGTAATCCGAAGCGGAGGTAGTATATTCAATAAGCAAATTCAAATCAACGTCAACAATATATTTAAATTAGGAAAAATTGATTTGTGTGTCCATTGTTTCTTGAAATTTCAATCAATTAATTCTTCAATAATAAAAGTAATGGAAAAACAAAATTTACATGAGAAATTTACGTATATTCGTTTTTTGAAGTATTATATGTTCATATATAAGGTTTTTACAGCTAGCTTAGCTACATAAGTGTGTCGCTAAGAATTTGTGCCAAAATACAGCAAATTTTAACATGCAACATGGTGCATGTTAAATTGTGTGCACCACCAGTAATAATGTGCCACATATTATACAATTTGCCAACACTAACAACATTATTATCTCTCAATATTTTCTTCTTCCTCTCTTCTCCTCCTTTACACTTTCTTAATTTCTGATTTCTCTCTCCTCTATCTTCTCTCTCTTTTATTTTTCTCTCTCTTAAATTCATTCATTATTTTGTTTTTGATTTAATTTCTTCATCACCATATATTGAGATCCTTCATCTCCTTTTACTAAAATTTATAATTTCTCTCACCTCTATTTTTCTTTATCTTAAATTCGTTCATTGTATTTGATTTAATTCTTTCATCGCCATTGTTTATCAGCATATATTAATGTCAAAATTCGTTTTCTTCAACCTTCAATTTAAAGCTTTGTGAATAGAGTTTTTGTAAAGAAGTGAAGTTAAAAATGGCAGATTTGACGAGGATAAGGTGTTTAAGACGACGAAGATGATTATTTTCCGATGAGATTCCATCATCTAAATAACTATGGCTAGGTTTAGGTTTCTAAATATGTAGCTTTCATATTGTTTTGATTTTTTTTTGTTAGTGATATTTGTGTATTCTATTATGAATAGTTTTTTTTTTGTTATATTTTGGTATTTTGAACATTTTAAGTCAAAAAAATGAACGTATGATACTTTTCCTATAAATATATATTTGTACTGACATATATTTTTTTATTTATGAACATCTTAATTATATTTTAGAACACGTGATACATTTCTTATGAACTTGTTTTAGATCTATGTATTTTGTAATAATCATTAAAAAAAATTAAAAAAATAAAATAAAATTTACATTATGTACTTTATAATTATATATCTAAACATTTGATTATTTGCATATGAAAATTTATTTTGTTTTTTATTTATGAATTTTTAAAACCTTTTTATGTTTTGTAATAATGAACCTATTATGTTAGATATCTGAACATGTATATGTGTTTTTTAGAACAATTGAGTTAGATTGTTATATGAGCATAAGTTAAATTGGGTTAAGGAATTATGAATAGGGCTGAGCAAAACTATCTGAAAATTCGAATATCAGACGATATGAACTGCATTTGATCTAAAAATCGGATATCAGATCAAATATCGGATATCTGATTTTTTCCATGGTGCATCAATAAATATGAACATGACAGTACTAGACTTTGAACATTTATTATATTAAAATTAACATTGAAATTTTAAATCCCAAATCCCATTTCTTCAACTGCTTGCTTATGTTGATGGCTTAAGGTTCTTACAAAATCCATAAACTTAACATGTCTCACTCTAACACTAAGCTTGTCTTCTTCAACATAATCTTTCACAAATTCATCATCATCATCATCACTTAAATCAACAACATCTTCTAAATCAATCAACCCCTCGTCATCATCTTTTCTCTTTCTTTTTTTCTCTTTAATTGATTTCCGAACCTCCTTTTGAGATGATTTCCCCCCTCTGAACTTCTTTTGTTTTCTTCTTGACTTTCTTTTACCAAAACTTCCTATTTTCTGAACCCCCCTCTTTGTTTTTTGAACCACCTTGGTTGATTCCTGAACTTCATGTGCTTCTTAAATCTAAACTGCTTCTGGAGCTTTTGCTTCTGGTTACTCTGCTTGTTGTAGGAATTTTTTCCTTTAGCTTTTAATTAAAGGCACTACAAGAAAACAACTTAATTGTGACGGAAAAAATTCGTCAGAAATTATGAAAAATCCGTCGAAAATCAAGTTTCCAACAGAATTCCTTCGGAAATCAAGTTTACAACGGAATTCATTCAGAAACAATCGTCGGAATACCTTTTGTAGGAAATTGACCATATTCCGACGGAAATAATTTTGTCGGAATGTAGTTTGACCCTAATGAAAATTCGTCGCAATATTACGATAGACAAAATTCCGTCGGAAAATGAAATTTGCGACGGAAAATTTCCCTCGGAAAAAAGAATTTCCGACGACAAATTCCGTCAGAAATTTTATTTTTCGACGAAAAATTTCCGTCGCAAAATGTTTTATTGTGACAGAATTTTTTGCGAGGGACTTTTTCGTCGTTATTTTCCGACGGAAATTTTTCCCGTCGTTGATCAATGTAGTTCGCGACAGATTTAATCCGTCGAAAGAACCTACAAAACCGTCGGTAATATTTGAAAAAAAAAATACAATTCCAGATTTGTTTTTTTTTTTTTTTATATAAAATGACACTAACACCTGAACACCTGCAGAAGTTGCTGTTTAAAAAAAAATTAACGACCTAAGAAATTATATATAATAATAATAATAATAATAATAATAATAATAATAATAATAATAATAATAATAATAATAATAATAATAATAATAATAATAATAATAATAATAATAATAATAATAATAATAATAATAATAATAATAATAATAATAATGTCCTAGTACAAAAGATAGTCCGAACTAATTTGGTATCCATACCAAACAAAAGCTATGCTAGAGTGAAGCTAAGTTAAACAATCGCCGGGGTACCTTGACCTACTTCACCACTACCCGGGTCGTTCCCAGGGTCTCAATAATGAGGATGATTGGTGGAACATGTGTCGTTGTTGGTGAAACGACTCATCATCTCATCCATACTCTACTTGTATCCCCTCTCCATTTCGGCCATTTTGGAGTCAATTCGGCTTTGGATCTCGACTTCCATTTGAGTTTGAATTGGAGAGCTTGCACCCTATGTTCCATCTGATCTTGCATCTAAGAAATGAGAGACGGCGTGTATTGATGTGAAGACCCTGGCCTAAAACTCGACCCATCCGGTTTCCATAGTAAAGCTCTGCACTTTGGCCAAGTCCCTTCACACGACCCTTCTTATTGCGCCCACACACCGTCTCCCAGTACAACTCACTTGGACTCTTTCGAATCCCCTGAATCCTTGCTTCTTCGAGCTTCTTCTAGTAGGTCTCCTACAAAATATACATGATACTAAAAAAATTGTTAAAAAAACAACCAATAATATAAGGTAACGGTTCTTATTCTTGACCATTTAAGCAAATTTAGACAACAATGTTTTCTACCATGCCCATTTTCTATTTTTTTAATAAAATGAGCTCATTCTTTCTTCTAACATGCCAATATCAAATACTTTAAGGTGCCTATGGCTAGAAATGAAGAGAAATGAGCACATTACTCACTTTACGACCCATATTCATCCAAAATCATTCAATTATGGCCTATATGGCTTCTACCTTGCCTATTTTCTATGTTCTTAATCAAATGAGCTCATTATTTCTTCTAACATGCAAATATCAAATACGTTAAGGTGACTATGGCTAGAAATCAAGAGAAATGAACACATAACTCACTTTACGACCCGTATTTATCCAAATTCAATCCATTTTGGCCTATATGGCTTCTACCTTGCCTATTTTCTATGTTTTTAATCAAATGATTTCATTCTTTCTTCTAACATGAAAATATCAAATACTTTAAGGTGCCTAAGGCTAAAAATAAAGAAAAATGAACACATAACTCACTTTACTACCCGTATTCATCCAAATACAATCCATTTTAGCATATGTGGCTTCTACCTTGCCTATTTTCTATGTTTTTAATCAAATGAGCTCATTCTTTCTTCTAACATGAAAATATAAAATACTTTTAGATTCCTATGGCTAGAAATTAATATAATGAGCACATAACTCACTTTACGACTCGTATTCATCCAAATTCAATACATTTTGTCCTATATGGCTTTTACCTTGCCTATTTTCTGTATTTTAATCAAATGAGATTATTCTTTCCTCTAACATGCAAATATCAAATACTTTAAGGTTCCTATGGCTAGAAATCACAATAAATGAGCACATAACTAACTTTACGACCCGTATTCACCAAATTTATTCAATTTTGGCCTATATGGCTTCTACCTTGCCTATTTTCTATGTTTTTAATCAAATGAGCTCATTATTTATTCTAACATGAAAATATCAAATACTTTTAGGTTCATATGTATAGAAATTAATAGAAATTAGCACATAGCTCACTTTATTACCCGTATTCATCAAAATTCAATCCATTTTGGCCTATATGGATTTTACCTTGCCTATTTTCTATGTTTTTAATCAAATGAGCGCATTCTTTTTTCTAACATACAAATATCAAATAATTTAAGGTGTCTATTACTAGAAATCAAGATAAATGAGCACATAACTCATTTTACGACCCGTATTCATCCAAATTCAATCCATTTTGGCCTATATGGCTTCTAGCTTGCCTATTTTCTATGTTTTTAGTCAAATGAGTTCATTCTTTCTTCTAACATGAAAATTTAAAAACCTTTTAGGTGCCTATGGCTATAATTTAATAGAAATGAGCACATAACTCAATTTACGACCCGTATTCATCCAAATTCAATCCATTTTGGCCTATATGGCTTCTACCTTGCATATTTTCTATGTTTTGTTAAATGAGCTTATTCTTTATTCTAACATGCAAATATCAAATAATTTAAGGTGTCTATGGCTAGAAATCAAGATAAATGAGCACATAACTCCCTTTACTACCAGCATTCATCCAAATTTAATCCATTTTTGCCTATATGGCTTCTACCTTGCCTATATTCTATGCTTTTAATCAAATGAGCTCATTCTTTCTTCTAACATGCAAATATCAAATACATTTAGGTGCCAATGGCTAGAAATTATGTTAAATGAGCACATAACTTACTTTACGACCAATATTCATCCAAATTCAATCCATTTTAGCCTATATGGCTTCTACCTTGCCTGTTTTCTATGTTTTTAATCAAATGAGCTCATTCTTTCCTCTAACATGAAAATATCAAATACTTTTAGGTGCCTATGGCTAGAAATTTAGAGAGCTGAGCACATAACTTACTTTACGACCCGTATTCATCCAAATTTAATCCATTTTGACCTATATGGCTTTTACCTTGCCTATTTTCTTTGTTTTTAATCAAATGAGCTCATTCTTTCTTTTAACATGCAAATATCAAATACTTTAAGGTGCCTATGGATTGAAATCAAGAGAAATGAGCACATAACTCAACTTACGACCCGTATTCATCCAAATTCAATCTATTTTGGCCTATATGGCTTCTACCTTGCCTATTTTCTATGGCTTTAATCAAATGAGCTCATTCTTACTTATAACATGTAAATATCACATAATTTTAGGTGCATATGGCTAGAAATTAAGAGAAATGAGCACATAACTCCCTTTACGACCTGTATTCATCCAAATTCAATCCATTTTTGCCTATATGGCTTCTACCTTGCCCATTTTCTATGATTTTAATCAAATGAGCACATAACTTACTTTATGACCCGTATTCATCCAAATTCAACCCATTTTGGCCTATATGGCTTTTACCTTGCCTTTTTTCTATGGTTTGAATCAAATGAGATCATTCTTTCTTCTAACATGCAAATATAAAATACGTTAAGGTTCCTATGGCTAGAAGTCAAGAGAAGTGAGAACATAACTCACTTTACGACCCGTATTCATCCAAATTCATTCAATTTTGGCCTATATGGCTTCTACCTTGCCTATTTTCTATATTTTTGATCAAATGATCTCATTCTTTCTTCTAACATGTAAATATCAAATACTTTAGGTGCCTATGGCTAGAATTTAAGAGAAATGAGCATGTAACTCACTTTACGACCTGTATTCATCCAAATTCAATCCATTTTGGCCTATATGGCTTCTACCTTGCCTATTTTCTTTGTTTTTAATCAAATGAACTTAATTTTTCTTTTAACAAGGCAATATCAATTACATCCAGCTACGTTCTCTTTATTTCATGATTACAAGTTCTACACAACTCACGCATATGCCGTTAATTACATTAGTCACAAAGCACAATATATATTCATTATCTATCAAAGTGTTATGGAAATGCAAATGAGTTTGAAATAATTTCCAAGGGTCCTTATCACTCCAACCTAATCCATACTTGGATGTTTAATCTCACTAGTGAATGTATGCTAGGATTTCAATTCTATGGAAAATCCGGCAGCATTTCCCTACAGTTCTCCAAGTACACGATGTAGGCAATTAGAAACACCTATTTATGTTCCAAGAGAACATTGTAGAGAAATGACATGCAAGGATATTCCTTAGAATTAAAAAAAAGGAATACATTCACCACCTAAGTGAGAATAAACGTACAAGGACAGTCCCAACCGGGGACTATTCAAGACATACTCCTAATGTGTATGACTTGAACGGGTATCAAGACATATGATCATGCAAATGATTTATTTAAAAATATTTAAACTAAACTAACATACGAAATATTAAAAAATATATCATAATTATACTTAACACAAAACTAACATATCATAAAACCATAACATTAATATAAACAAATCAAACCAAACGAAACCAAACTAAACTAACATATCATAATATTAAATCAAAGTAACATACATTATATAAAATTTAAACTAAAGTAAGAAACATTATATTAAACTAAACTAGATTATGCTAAACTAAAGTAATCTAACATACATCATACAACAAAACGAACCAAACCAAACTAAAGTTTCATAATATCAAACTAATCTAACATACTTTTGCAAAACTAATCCAAATTAAACCATATTATATTAAAATAAACTAAACTAAACTACATTATACTTCCTCCGTTAATGGTTAATTGCAACAAAGGGGTATTATTTGTGAGATATAAAATATTCCTTTGTTGCAATTAACCATTAACGGAGGAAGTATTAAACTAAACAAAACTAAATTATTTAATATTGAATAAAGTTATATAATATACATCATATTATACTAAATTAAAACAAACCAAACTAACATTTCATTATATTAAACTAAACTAACATACTTTAAATAAACTAAATTAAAGTACATTATATTGAAATAAATTAAACTAAACCACATTATATTATAATAAACTGAACAAAAATTCACTATGTTAAACAAAACCAAACCAAAGTAACATCTATCTATATATTATACTAAAAGACAAGCGCCTCAATGTGAGGATGACAAATGTCACTCTCTCATTGGCTTATCTTAAGTATTAAATATATCTATATAATTATTGTTTACATATTCAAACATAGTTATTTTTGTTAAACTTCAAACAATAAAAGCAAGTTTCTATACATGCATAAGATTTTCATGATTTCCTAACATAAATATTGATTTAATTTTTTTATAATAAATATATGCTTTCCAATACTACAAATAATCCATAAAGTCTTTCCAATCTTTATTTATAGTCAAGTTAAAGAATAATAACTAATTTGAAGCAATATGATTAAAGTGGCATAACTAAGGAAACAAATATTTCGTATTTTGAAAGGCTAATATTGTTTTTTTTTATGAAAATTAAATAAAATCGATAGAATTTAGTTTCACGTCAATTATGAAATCAATACAAACATTTAAAAAAATTAGATTTACAATAAAATATTGTGCACCTATTATAAAAGCTACCCTCTAATGAATGAAAGTTATTTATGCTTTATTGATAAAAGTTACCCAAAATAGTCTACAAGTTACCCTAAATTCAAAAAGTAATCGGATGAATACAAAAGTTTTTTATAAAGATACAAAATAGTGTAAAAATTACTTTTATCGTTTGTTGTACTCTTGACAAATATTGAATGCTGAGCCGAAATGTTGTCTTGGAAAAATACATAATCTTGAACATAAATTTAATTTTAATCGGCCTTTCATTTTCTATACAACATCTTTTAGAATGACCTTTTGTTTTTCTTGCATAAAAAAGAAAAAAAAAAAAACTGAACCAATAACCAATCAAAACAAGAAGAATAAAAGTTAAATTGAATTAGACATTTGACGCAAAAGGGATAGATATACAACAACCTTGTGCAATAATTTATGTTGTTTTATACATAATAATACTTTTAATTATAATAGTATGTGTATATAATATAATATTTTTTATAATATAAAAAAGTATATGTATATAATATAATATTTTATAACACATGTCCTCCATACCAAGTGTTTGGTTGTTGGTGTAGTGGTAATTGAGCACTTGGTAGGGAGGACTTGTGTTCGCTCCCGTGCAACAACAATCAGAAAGGGAGTGGAACCTAATAGCCTAGAACAGATCCTCAAATCTGGATTAGAACAAAGGGTGAACCGGATAGAACACCCAAAACTCAATGCATATATGACGGGAATTAACTTATCATTTATCTATCTTATATATACAAAACTCCAAAGTGTAAATTTTTTTTCAAAATATAATAATAACATTTATAATTTTTGTTAATATGAAAGATATAAACCTATCAATATGTATATATAGTTAAATTGTTTAATAACTTATATCGAATGCGTAGTTTTATTAAAATTATTTGCATGTAATCATTAAATGTGTTGGATGTTGTGTAGCTATGCAATGTCCAAAACTTTAGTTGAGCGACTTTGATTTAGTGATTGTACGGTAAAAAGATATTGACTTCGATCTTGAAACCTAACAGTCTAATAAATTCTAAATAGAAAAATTAAAACAAAAGGAATTGAAAATAGTAAATGGCTTTAAATATTGAAATAAACATAACCTTTTAAATCAATTTAGCGAATTCAAGAGACAATTTTAAGGCTTTTAAAATTAAATGGGGGAAAATATATGTAAAAAGAATATTTTTAGATATATAAATGTTCATGCACTATTATAAGAGTTTTGTTAACCATTTTATAATTAAGGTAGGGATAAATCTTAGTAATATATACTCCGTATAATTTATTTATATAAAATTATCAGTATCCATACCTATATACGAAGTATTTGTGTTGTATACTATATTTAATCAGTTGTTGGTTATATATATGACTATTATATAATATATAGTTTTTGACACAATGCTTAACTTAGGAAAATATATGTTTTGGTAGGTCAAATATAAGGTAATTATTGTGTCTATAGATTTAATGAGTGCGAGGGGCAAATAAAACATGTATATATTAGATTGATTGTAGCTACTGATGCGGATGATATGATAAGAAAATTTTAGTTTTTCTCAACGGGAGATATAAATAAATTAGTCCACTTCTTATATAGCTATGTGGAGTATTATTCAATTATTTTTCAATTAATAAAATAACATTATAAAAAATTAAAAGAAATTCAAATAACATAAAATACTATTTAAATAACGTTTCTTTAATTTTTTTTTATTGACCATTAGTAACTAAGTCCTTTAATAGTAAATGAATTACCTTTGTTTTTATTTTTATTTTTCCTACGGGTTTAATATTTTGATTTATAAACTGTGCATCGCACGGGCACTATGCTAGTTCATTTATTATATTAAGGTTAGAAATGTGACTAACCTTTAGATTTGCACTTATTTTTGACAATTAATCAACTAAATTGTACAAATCCTACCATCAATTTTTTAAAAAATAAATAAATAATGGTTTATTTTTCAACAAAATTAAATTGAAAAAATAAAAAAAAAAAAATTAAAAAGAGGGGGAAGTAAGAGCACTGGCGGATCTACAGAGGCACAAGGGGTAGCACGTGCTACCCCTCAAAAAAAAATAGCTGCTTTAAATTAAGCTCTAGTAAAATACATATATTAATTATTGTTCGACAGCTTCTTAAACATAGTCAGCGTTGCCCTGGTGGTTTGTAATGTGTTTAGAGACTACAATTCAAGGTTCGGGGTTCGATTCTCCGTAGATCAATTTTTTTTTTCCTCTATTCTATTTTTTATTTTCTTATTCCCAAATCTCAATTATGGTAATACTTTATTTTGATATTAGTAAACAAAATTTATTCAACTTATTTTGAAATGTACTATACTGTAAAAAAAATCCAATATGATAATATTTTTTTTTATACACATAATTTGATTGTAGAATTTTGATATATAGAATACTTGTATAAATTACTCTCCCCCTTAGTTTTTTTTATTTTTTTTCTTTTTCCCGGGGCCTAGCCCCTCGTTTGAACCAAAAAAATAATAATATAAATTACTCAGTATCTGAAAGATATAAATTTAATCAAAATAAATATTTAAAATTTAATGGTTAATAATTACTCCTACTCGGTATGATTGATATATGTGATGTATGTGTGTCAATCATACCATTAAATTTAATGTTGGTATATGTGTCAATAATACCCAATGAAAAATAAAATGTAAAACGCAACATACCATTTAATTTAAGGAATATGCTTACGTCAACAAAATGCATTATATAAAAAATTAATTTAATTAGTTTGTTCGACTGATTTTTGTTTTTTTTTTGGATCCGATGCTACCCCTAGTTTGAAATCCTAGATCCGCCATTGAGTAGGAGGACTTACTGGAATTTTCATCCGGCTACAATGGAGGTGCTTCAGTCACGGCGAGGGAAGGGAGGAGGCTGGAAGCTGCTTGTGGTGGTTAGGGTTACCCGGTCAGATTTCGATTTGAAAAAAAAAATAACCAAATAACACTGACCTAGTCGCGGCAAAGGCGACACCGACAACTACCATCGCTGTCAGGGAAGGTTGGCCAGTGGCAGCCTTAACCTCTTTCTCCTTCTCCTTCTATCTTTTACTTGTACCCTTCTTTCTCTCTTTCGTCGGCGGCTGGAAGGCTTCAAGACGGCGGCATAGAGGCTTGACGGGGGGCGTCTCCTTTCTTTTTCTACTCCTTCTCTTTTTGTTTCACTCTCTCCCTTTATGTTGCCCTTCTCTCTCCCGATGACATTACCGATACCTTTGGGGAACCACGACACCGGCGGCTCTCTCTATTTCTCTCTCTCCTTCTACTTCTCTCTCCTATTGTGCTTTCCCCCCTTTTTTTAGGTCAACCCGTTTCAAGTGAATGGAAAACCCTTATGTTTTCAAAACCTTATATTTTCCGACGGAAAATTAATCCGTTGGAATTAATATCTTCCGACGGAATTTTCCGTCGCAAATTATTTTCCAAGGAAAAATTTCATCGGAAGATATTATTTCCAATGGAATAATTTTCTGTCGTAAACATTCCGACAGAAAATTCATCGGAATACATTAATTCCGTCAAAATATTGCGACGAAACTAAATCCGTCGGAAATTTTGAAATTAGCGACAAAATTAGTAGTTCGTTGCAAGATATCCGTAGCTATTTTGCCTATTTTTGGTAGTGAGGGTATTCAGTGTTTTTGAAAGGGGTTTAGTGGTTTTTGATGGGGGTTCATAAGCTTTTTAAGGGAGTTAAGATGTTTTTGGAGGGGGTTTAGAGGTTTCTGGATGCTTTTCACTTGTTTCACAAGAGTTTTAAGTGGTTTTCGGTGGCTTCTCTGTGTTTTCTGGTGGTTTTTCAATGGTTTGTGGGTGGTTTTTCAGTGGTTTCTTGGGGGGGGGGGGGCTTCAGAAGTTAATTGGGGTTGTTCAATGTTTTGTGGGTGTAGTTCAGATGTTTGTAGGGGCTAATAAGTGTTTTATGGGGGTTAGTCGATTATTGTTTTGTAGGGGTAGTTCAGATATCGGGGGGGGGGGGGCTATTCAATATTTACAGGGGGTTGATTAGTGTTTTTAGGGCCTAATCAGTGTTTTATGGGGGTAGATTAGATGTTTTTGGGGCTGATTAGTGGTGGCAAATCAGCGGTTTGTGGTGGCAATTCAATGGTTTGTGGGGGCTGGCGGAGGTTTTTGTGTGTTATTCAGAAGTTTTGGTGGCTGTTCAGTACTTAGTCGATTTGATAATTAAAAATTAAACAAAATGAGCAAATAAACAACATCTAAACAAATTATTACATCAAAAATGTACTTAATCAAATATCTTAACAAATTATTACTTCATAAAGCTAATAATATATGGAAATAGAGCACAGCGGATATGAGCGTCAAACGGAAAATATATGAACATAAATATACCTGTCAATTGGACTTTTTGACATTTCTTTGTCTAATTCTTCCAATATTATTAAATCAATAATTGGACTTTTTTTAGGTACATCATCTAACTTTTTTTTTTTTTTTTTGTTAATCTGATGTTGAACATTTGACTAATCGACTGTTAAAAAAATTTAGAGTTTAATTTAATATTCAATTCCAAAAATCAACAATTTAACATTAAATTTGGATTTTGAACAATAAATTACTTATACTTCTTATCTTCATTATTAGGAGAACATAGTTTCAATTTTCTACAAAAATTAAAACAACAATTATGTTCATAATTTTGTTGAATTTTACACAATTAGTAAATTTTACATAATAGTAGCAAATTTAAAGAAGTTTAAGTAATGTTCACCTTTTTGAAGGAGTATTCTTCTGTTTCTCGTCTTTATCCATGGCGGTAGAGCAATTTTTTAGAGAAAAAATGGAGAGCTGGGAGAAAAAACTAAAATGAGTAAATAAGGAAAGATTTTGAATTTATGAGATGAAATAGAATTTTTTAAATAAATTAAAAAAATTGATATGGCGGTTGAGAGAGGAAGAGGAAACAACTATTTTTTGGGCTCGTATGAATAGCTATTAGGCTCGTATGTGTTTGGCAAGTTTTTTGGGCGGATATAGCTAGTGGGCTATTGTAGGGAATATTTCAAGCATTACCCCAAATTTGAACCCCACTGTGATCATTTTATATTTTGGGACCAAACCCTCAGAAATATCAAATCTTTCACGTCTAGGGTGAAGACAACTTCGAACTTGGCTAGGTGTGTCTAGTGCTAATGTATGACGAATTTTGTTTGTAAAAGGTTAGGCTAGAAGGAGAGAGAGAGAGAATAAGCTTTAGTTTGGAGAGAGAAAAGAGAATTAGAGAATTCTGGTTATTCAAAAACGGAGGTCCAAGGACCCTATTTATAATAAAATAGTCCGGAATTGATAAAACGAATCAGAGTTTGAAAAGGAATAAAACACGCCTCTGTCGCCAACAATAGGACATGTCGCCAGGCGACAGCCTGTCGTTTGGCGATGCAAAAGGTTTTCCACACGTTTTCAACGCGAAATCTACTTTTTAATAAAAACGTCATAAAGTCCGTACGAAGGGTAGAATCGTAATTTCATTAAAACACTTCTTTTATTCCAAATAAAACTCATAAAACATTATTATCAATCCTAATCCCATTAGGATTCAAAAAAACCTTCTAGAAGTTTCTAGAAGACTATAATCAATCCTAATTTCATTGGGAATGATAATTCATTATAGGCCCTCCTCTAGATCATTGGGCCGCATATAAAAATCAAACCAGGCCCAGTTTAGTATTTTGGCCATAAATTCCTCATTATTCATCGGAATTGGGCTTATAATATATCGTTGGAAAGCTCTTTTCGAGCTTAATCCAACTACACCATTATTGGACCTATGTCACGGACCAAACTAAACTGGATTGGATATTTTCATAAAATAGAGTAGGTTTTTGAAAATAGAAAGAAAGGTTTTTAATAAAAACTAGCCACAACATTAGACTTTCCACACTTTCACTTCATTCGATTATGATTCGATGCAAAAGGTATTTATCACCGGGTTTGGTTTTGGGGAGACACAAATGGGTGTCTACAACTGTTATTTTTGCCTGATGCAATAGGTGCACCATGGTGCATGTAATAACAATTGACCGAAATACTAAATCGAGCCCAAACTGAGCATAGGTCCACATCTATAGCTGCGACCCAATGATTATGTGGAGTCCAAATATCTTATTTAAACCCTATAAGATCATACTCCCAATCTTAAATTAGTTAGGATCTTCTAGAATTTTCTTGACGGTTCTAATATATTCTTTTCGAAAAGATAAAGATAAAAGAAGTTTGAGATTGAATAAAACTTATCAAAAGATAGTCCTTTTTTCATCCAATTCAAAGACATTCAGATATCTTCAGTAAATACAATTGCAATAGAAATCAAACTCTGTACATCTTTCCTATCCTTTGGAACCAACGCAAAACATCATGTTCATCGCACACCAACAGTTTTGACGAGGCGCGTCAATACCCAACGTGGTGGGAAAATCTTATCACGCGGCGAGCGTTAAAACCAGTTTTATTTTATTTAGAACTTTAAATCTTTCTCTGATCATCAGACTATCTTTTTTCCTTATAAATAGAGGTCATTTTCCCCATTTTCAAATCAGCTAGAACCATCAATCTTAAGCCCCAATTAGCTATAACAACCTAGCTCCAATCATTATCAACAACCTTGAACAACAATCATCAAGAATTAGCCATAATTAGCCTTAAAAAATCCCTCATCTTAAGAATTCAAAAGAGTTCGTAAACCAATGATTTTACCCTAAACACTGATTTGTGTATTTTATATGCTATTTTTTTCCCTGTCCCATGGTCATTTTTATGTGAATTTGAGCTCTTCGAGACTATTTTAGTATTAATGTATGGTTTTGAGTTTTTCGTAGAGTTGGCATTTATTTTGTCAGAATTTCCCGATTTTTGGTGATTTCTATGGTATTTCGGCCACCACGAGATATCGAAGCCTATGATCAAATCACATTCATGACCGTCTTTAATAGCCCAAAACAAAGGATATTGGTGACTAAGAGCTTGGTTCATGATATTGGTTCAAGAAAGAAGAAAAATTTGAGCTAAGAGTATTTTGAGCCCAAAAGAAATAGGAGAAGAAGTTTAGCTTAGAAAAAGACTGGGCCGGATAAGGCGGCTTATGGCCTGATTGGGCACGTGTTTTTCCTAGGCGTTTTAGGATTAGTCTTCTTGGTTATTGATATGTCAATTTTATAAAGTGTTTTATCCTCGTCCCTTGGTCGTAATTGGTAGTGTTTTTGGCTCTTTAGAGCACTTGTTTTCTAGTATTTTCGTAGTTTTGGTTGAGTTTTGCAGGGAATCGCACATATGGAGCATTTTCTCGGGATTTTATAAAGCAACTACGAGCATTGGAGGAGCACGACCGATATACTGAGGCAATTGGATCGAGTAGTCAAGCCCTAAGGAGGAAATCTGGATTAGGCCAAATGATCGGGGCCCAATCAAAGTCCAAGAAGTGCCCAAAATGGCCTTGCCCGGCCAATTTGGTCTCACCCAAAGGCGCGCCCGGCCGGGTGGGGGGGGGGGGGAAGAAGCAAGACGCCTAATCTCGCGCCCGACCGGGCACGAGAGAAGATCTGATGGAGAAAAGGCGCGCCCGACTAGGCGGTGAGGTGGCGGGCGCGTGTCTTTGGAAGATAATTAAGCTCGATTTTAGTTCGTTTAAGTTTAGGATTTTCGAGTTTAATATAAATACGTTTTTGTTAAGTAATTTTAGTACCTTTTTTCTCTTAGCTTTTTCTCTCTACTTAATTTTCAGATTAGTTTTCTCTCATTGTTTCTCTCTCTACAACTCTACAACCTTGTTCTTAATGCAATTCATTATTTCTGTTAATTTTGGTAACGATTTCTTCTCTATTATTTTCAGTAATTTAATTTCTTTATTTCATCATGTCCTGTTTAATTGCTTTGATTAATTTAGATTTAATTATGCATGAGTATTATTTTTTTTCTAGAGTTTATGGGGATCTACAAATAATATGAAGGGGTAATTTATTGTTGTAGATTGTCAATGCTTGATTAATTTCCTATTGATTGATTTAATGCTATGCAATTAGATTAGGCTTGGTTTAATTGTATGAGTTATGTAATATTGATTCGAGATTCGAGAGGTGAGAATTGATGTTTAGGCGTAGTTTCAATAGGCAGACTAATTTATAAATGGTTAAGTCGAGATTTGAGAAATGAGATTTAATACCGGTAAATTAACTCTGTGATTGTAATATGTAGAGAAAGCCCTTTATGATCTGATTGATGCATTGATGATTATATTTTACCCAGGAATATTATTTATTGGTGAACCTATACCCTAAGCTTTTATTAATTGATTTCTCCCTACTTTTTATCTCCCTTAGTTAATTCCTTATATCTATAATTTAATTACTTTATAATTTAGTTATTCTAATTAATTAGGAATAGGAAGACTTGTTTCCCTGTGGATTGTCCCTTTCTTCCCTATCTGCATAGTTAGAGGAACTTAGGAATTATTTTTAACTAGGTGATACGACTTTATCCTGTCAAAATTTGGCGCCGTTGCCGAGGACACGATTTTATTTTTATTTCTGATTATTTTTGTAGTCTAAATTATTTTCTCTTATCTCAAAGAACGCAAGTTCTTTGAGACAACTTTCTCATATTTGTTTGTTTAGTTCTTTTTATGCCTAGGAAAATCAATTTATTTTTTTTCCCTTTTGTGCGTGAGTTTGAGGGATGACAGGAGGAGATGGAGGAAAAGCGAAGGCCACGGGGGGCAGCGTAGCTATGGAAGACCTCCAGCAACCTGTGCCACACTCGCAAGCTGAACAACAAGGTGCGCACATTGAAGATGGCAACGATAGTGCCTTGGGTAAAGGCATGAGAGGAAAATTTCCTAATGTAAAATTTCATGAATTTTTGACACATACTATCCGAAATAAAAGTCCATCTACACCAACTCAAAGTTCACTTGTGACATCACCTCCCTCAGGTACTGTTTACCCTATAACACATTTTGTTGATTCTCATCGGTTTTCTGTGAAACATAGAACATATATTACTACTATTACAGGAGGAAATGAACCCAAAAGTTTCAGGGAGGCCATGAAACACGAGGGTTGGAGAAAGGCTATGGCAGGTGAGATATAGGCACTAGAAGAACAAGGCACTTGGGTGTTAGAGAAACTATCTCCCGGTAAAAAGGCACTTGGAAGCAAGTGGGTGTACAAAGAGAAATATGATGAGCACAAAAACATGCAGAGATTGAAAGCGAGATTAGTCATCTTTGGCCATCATCAGGTTGAAGGTTTAAACTACAATGAGACTTTTGCTTCGGTTGCAAAAATGGTGACAATTCGTACTTTTCTTGCAGTAGCGGCTGTGAAAATTTGGGAAGTCCATCAAATGGACGTTCATAATGCGTTTCTTCATTGTGATTTGGAAAAAGAGGTATGTATGAAAATTCCCCCTGGTTTTGACAAAAAAAATTCTGACAAAGTTTGCAAGATGAAGAAGTCATTGTACGGGCTTAAGTAAGCTCCGAGATGCTAGTTTGCAAAGCTAGCTATAGCTTTGAAACACTATGGCTTTAAAAAGTCATATAATGACCATTCTTTATTTACTCTGACAAAGGGTACAATGCTACTTAATGTGTTAGTATATGTTGATGATTTAATTCTAGCAGGCAATGATAAAAATGCTATGCTCAATTTTAAATCATATCTGGGAAAGTGTTTCAAGATGAAGCATCTTGGTGTGTTGAAATATTTTGTGGGGCTACAGGTAGCCCGCAATAAACTGGGAATTTTTTTTGCCAGAGGAAGTATGCATTGGATATTATAACTGAGGCTGGTTTACTTGATGCTAAACATGTAGAGTTCCCTATGGAACAAAATCACAAGTTAGCCTTGGCTCAGGGAGAGTATTTTCTTGACATAGTGAAATATCATCGACTCATAGGTCGACTGATTTACTTGTCTGTCACAAGACCCAATTTGGCATACTCTGTACATATTTTATCACAGTTTATGCAAAATCCCAGGATTGATCATTGGAAAGCAGCTTTGCGAGTTATTAGATATTTGAAGAAGAGCCCGGGATAGGGTATCTTATTGAGATCAGACAGTGCTTTATAGTTGGAAGGCTGGTGTGATTCAGATAGGGATGGCAATGGGGCGGGTTGGATGCGGATGATGGTACCTCAATACCCATACCCGCCTAAAACTCTTATACCTATCCCCGCCCCACCACCCGTGGCGGGTACAATATACACATCCATACCCTCCCCACCAAGTACAAGATAGGATCCATCCCCGCCCCATCACCCACTTGGATATTCATACCCGCCCCAAAATTGTCCCAAACCCTTTGCCGTGATGCTCTATTGTATCACATTAATGACAATTATATCTAATTAGATTAAAAAAATTGGGGCTTTCACTATTCAAGCTTATTGGGTCTTAGAAGGTATCAAGTTTCATAAATTCTCAACTCGTCTAAAAGAATATGGTACGGGTATAAGGTGGGTACGGGACGGGGCGGATATGGGACGGGTCTACTCTAAAATCCATATTCGCCCCATCACCCATGGCGGGTACACATTTTATACCCATCCCCGCCCCATCACCCTGAAAGGAATGGTGTCCTTTGAACAAGTGTATTATTCTGATAGCGGGTTCAGAATTATTAGAAAGCTAATATATTCAGTAAGGTCAAGTGGTCGGAATGCCTGGGTAGAGGCCGCTTCCGATCAGTGATATTAATGTATAATTAATATTACATATTAATCTTGACTGAACCCTTCGAGTCACACCCAAGAAAATATACGAACCGAATTGACAAATTAATTCGGAAGAAATTAATTCGTCGCCCGAGTGTTAAATATTTAGACGTCGGAAATTTGAGCTCAGAGCGTCGAAACCGAGCGTCGAAAGTCGAGTCAAAAATAGTAAAGGACGAGACGACAAAATTAGTAATAAATCAACAATGACTAAAATACCCCTAGCATCGGAATCCCGAGTGCTAGGGGATTAGGCAAGCTAGCAGCCCGCACCATGTGCGAGGCTTGCTAGCGAGCCACGACCAGCAGCCCGCAAGCATTGCGTGGCTTGCTAGCGCGTGCTACTGCTAGCAGCCCGCACATGTGCGTGGCTTGCTAGCAGCGCCCATCGGCAGCAGCAGCCCGCACATATGTGCATGGGCGTGCTGGGACGAGAAGGCTGTAGCTAGCAGCCCCCGTCTGCGGGGCTAGGCTGGGCCGAGTGCTAGGGCGGGTCATTGGGGAAGCATGTGAAGGGAGTGTGTTTGTGTGAGGACAAGTGGCACAAGGAGAGGAAGGAGTGGGGAGCAAGTATGGTCCCCTCCTCTCCAAGTGGTCCTCACTTCTCTTTACATACAATAAGGACACTTGCTGATTTATTACTTGCTTGCCTATTTAATTTATTTTAGCTTTAAATTAAATTGTGAAATTTCATGATCCCACATTGATGGGATTGAAATTCTCTCTCCCACTTTTCCCTATAAATACCCAAGTTGGATTTTGGAGAAAAGTGCTTGAGTGGGAGTTAGAAAGAGCATTTCATTTTGGCAAAAACTCTTAAACTCCATTAACACTTGGGTTTTGGTCGAACCTTGCTAACTCCAAGGTAGCGGACCTAAAAAGTCGGTGTTCGTCCTTTGTGGGTGGATACCGTTGGAGGCTCGGTATTTTCGGAGCTAAAGCTTTCAAGTAAGAGCCCATTAGGTTGGGCGAAGCACGCATCAAAGGTAAATTCCGTTTTTATCGTTTTATGTTTATTTGTTATGCTTTATGGTTTTATTAATTGCGAGTGGTTCTTTGGGTTGGGGTTGTTTCCGCGGTAAGTTGGAATTACCAAACCCTAACACACCCGCCAAACCTCCCTCCAGCCCCGCCCCACTTAGGCGAGGATGGGGCGGGTCTCCCATTTAACCCGACCCACTGCCATCCTAGATTCAGATTGGGCAGGTTGTTCTCTCTCCAGACGATCCTTGAGTGGCCTGGTTGGTTTGTGCTTCTTGGTTTGTCCTCGGTGTCATGGAAAACCAAGAAGCAACCTACTGTTGCTCTTTCTTCATCGGAAGTAGAATATTGTTGTATGAATGCAACGACTTGTGAATTGAAATGTTTGAAATGACTTCTTGGTGACTTAGGTGTTAAACATGAGAATGAGATGCACCTTTATTGTGATAGTTAGTCTGCGTTATACATTGCGCAGAATCCAGTGTTTCATGAACGAACAAAACATATTGAGTCGGATTGTCATTTTGTTCAGGATGCAATTACAGATGGAACGATTATACGTTCGTATGTTCATACGACGGTTCAGTTGGCTGATATTTTTTACAAAGGCTTTGGAAAAAGCTAAATTTGAGTTTCTTCTTCGCAAGTTGGGTGTCCGAGATCCGTACTCTCCAAGTTGAGTGGGGTATTAGGAAAGATAAATATTGTGAAATATTGTGAATATTATCTTGTGATTATCTTTAGGTTATTTGGCCTTGCCCTCCAAGTATCTTACTCTATATATATATTTTGTATATGGTCGTTTATATTGAATGAGAATTTACACAGAAAATTATTCAATTATATTTAACACATTTTAAAACGGAAAGAATACTATATTATTCAAAGAATTTACTTCATGTTTTCAACAATTAATTTTTTATTATTATTTTTTTAGGAATTTTAACAATTAATAATTTTTTTTTCTTTTTAGCAATTAACAATTAATTTAGGACAAAGCAAGTACAATAGTGAGAAAAGGATATGAACATAAGTAACTCCGAAGATTTAAAAAAAAAAAAAAAAAAAAAAAAGGGCCGCCGTTAGATTTAATAACGGTGTGACTTTGGTGTTGGATACATCATAATCAGAGTTCAGGCATCAAGAGCTGCAGTTTGCAGTATGTTTTTGGCTTTTTAGGTTAGAGACAAATTTACAAACTTCGGGATAATTGAGAAAACCCCCACCTCAACATCACTATTACTCGTACTAATTATTATAGTCGCCTTTTTTAATTATATTCAGTCAAGATTCTTCCTCATATTACCCAGAAACCTCTGAAAACATTCACGTACAATCTAGACTTTTTTTTCAAGCATCGCACATTATTCACACTAATGTGTCGTGTAATAATGTATTTTGGCCTCGTGTAAAGATTTAATGTTCCAGATTTATCTTTATCAAGCCAATTAGTAGATGCTGTTAGACCGGATTTATATAGTTTTACATGCAATAGTGTAAAACAGAATAATACTAGGCTGCTACGTTAATTTTTTTTTAACATTTACAATAATTATTATTCTTGTAAATATTTTCGATTGTTTCGTGTTGATGTTCATCTGGTTCATTTACAATAATAGTGTATATTTTTGTACTTTTATAATTTCGGAATTTCACTCTTACAGTAACTAGGGTGGTAACAAGAACATATTAATGAGGGTAACTATTCAAATGTACATTTTGAATGATATAATTGGCAACACACTATTTACAAGAATAATCTGGTACTGCATCGCATATTAATGTGTTTTTTTTAAAGAAAAAATATTTAAAATAATAATTATTCTTGTAAATTTTTAAATGCTAGAAATAGACATTTAATAAATGCTCGAAATATACATTTAATAAATTAAAGAGAGTACTTTTTATAAGGTAGAGATGTATCTGTCATAACTGAAATAAGTATTTATATATCTATCTATACCAAAGTGGTTTTTTTTTTGAAGAAATTATTACTCAAAAAATCTACTCTTTTTTTGAATAAATTAAATTCTACTAATTATTACAATAATTTGCACACGCGTATTTATGCATTTTTAAAAGAATACCAAATAAGGATAGATAATTAATGTTTATTTGTAGTCATAAGGATTTCATAACATGACATTAGCATTTAATTTTTTGCTAAATTATTAATTGCTTAAAGACTTAATTAATTATTTATTATTATAATTACACACATTGAAATGGTAAATTGCATGGATTTTGCAAAAAAGTAGACAAATAAAGTAATAAAATACATGAAAAAAGCAAAATTTACACGGAAACCTAATTTTACACATACATTATTGTAGAAGGTGTTTTAATGTAAATGGGATGAACATTAATTTTAGGATTAGAGATTGGTCGTTTTTTGTTAGGGCCAGTTCTCTTCAAGTTAATTTCAGTTCACTTTAGCTCCAATTAATTCAGTTCAGTTCAGTTCTTGATTTCCTTCACTTATAAACAATTCAATTCATCTCACTTCAATTCAGTCCAGTTTAGCTCCAATTAGTTTAATTCGGTTCAGTAAATCATAACAAGCCCGTGAGGAAGGAGAAAGTATAAAACTACATATAAGTATATAACCATTTACATGTTCTAATTTGCACCATTAAGCAAACTTCAATACTATAAAATTCCTTACCTTTCTCCCAATCTTAAACGGCCTAACTCACCTATGGTCTGTTCTATTCAGCTTAATTTCAATTCAATTCAATTCAGCTCCAATTAGTTTAGTTCAGTTCAGCTCAGCTCCAACAGTTTAGTTTAGCTCAGCTCCAATCAATTCAATTTAGCTCATTTCATTTCAATTAAGTTCAACTGTTTAATAAATCAAAACATACCCTAACACGATATAAATCTATACTTAGTATTTAAAAACACAAACCACAAATTTTTTATATGACACATGGCATCACAATTCACAAGTCACTCATCACCCCATATGCCACATGTTATCTCCCTTAATATTTATGTTTATGTCTTTATGCATTATACAACTTTCAAATTCAAGTAAGAAAATGAAGTGTTTCATTTCCACCATAATAAAATAATGTTTTAATTAATACACATTACATAAACATATAAATTATGATAAAAATTGTCTTTTCATCTCCTAGACTTTAAATATAATTTAAAATAATATGTCATTTTATATCCCACAATCTTCACCACTACAAGAATAAGGTTAAATAGCGACGGAAATTTTCCCTTGCAAAAAGGCCAAATTCCGTCGCAAATAGCATTTCCGACGGAATTCCGTCGTAATTGTCCGTTGCAAAACGTTTCGTAGGAAAAAAAAGAATTTCCGAGGGAAATTCTGTCGCAAATGTCTTTTGCGACGGAAATACCGACGGAATAACATCCGTCGCAAGAAAATCTGACTTTCAAGTATTATCTGTCGCAGATTTACGACGGAAAAATCCGTCGTTGAATAATAACTTACGACGGAAAAATCCCTCGCTGAAGGTCAATATTTGCGACGGAATTATTTTCGTCGGTAATTTGCGACGGAAAATTCCCTTGCTAAAATATTATTTGCGACGGAACAATCCCTTGCTGAAATATTATTTGCGACGGAAAATTCCCTTGCTAAAATATTAATTGCGACGGAAAATTCCCTTGCAAAAATATTAACTACGACGGAAAATTTCCTCACTATTATATTAATTGCGACGGAAGTTAAATCCCTCGCAAACTTTTAACTTTTGCGAGGGAATTTTCCGTCGTTAAGGATTGTGTCAGCAACGGAATATTCTTCATTTTTCCGTCGCAAATGAATTTTGACAAACTAAATATTAATTATTTCCGTCGCATAATATATTTCACAAAGCCAAAATTCTAGTTGTCCAGCATTAATAACCTATGTTCCTGCACCTAATACCTGTGAAAATTAAAATCATAAACCAATTTTGGAAATATAAATATATATATTTCCACAAAAGCTATTCTGAAGTTAAACATATCTAAAAGCTACATAATGTATAGTAATTCTACAAAAGCGGGAAAATCATCAAATGCTACATAAATTCTAATTAACTACTTGTCCGTACTACATAAACCTAAGCTAGGCTAAAAAACTGCAGGGGTACCTTGGCTTGCTCCTCCACTACCCGGGTCATCCCTAGGGTCTCGTCGCTGAGGCTGAATGGTGGAACAGGTGTCGTTGCCAAATCGTCTGATGAAGTCATTCCACCTCTCCTCAGCTCTCCTTTCCATTTGGGCTACTTCAGCTTGAATTTGAGCTTGCATCTCAACTTCCATTTCACTCCGAAGTTCACTTTGTATTTCACTCCGGAGTTCATTGCGTATCTCACTACGAAGAGCCTCCACCCTATGGTCCATCTGGTCTTGCATCTAACTAACAACAGACGGTGTGTACTGTTGTGAAGACCTAGAACCTCGACCCGTCCGGTTGCCAAAGTACAGCTCTGCACTTTGGCCAAGTCCCCTCACTCGACCCTTCTTGTTGCGACCACCCACACTTTCCCAAAACAACTCATTAGGACTCTTTTTAATCCCTTGAGTGGTGGCTTCTTCAACATTCTTCTGGTAGTTCTCCTACAAGATAGACATTACACAATAATATATAGTTTAAACAATTACCCAACAACATAAGTTACAAGTAAAGCAAATAAACATATAAGTGAAGACTTGAAATCACATAAAAGTAGCAAATTTATAAGTTTTTGGGTCCATATCCTCAAAATGAAGCCATTTCAAGCCAAAATGGGTACTTACATGCCTATTTTCTTTATTTCTTAACTTTTAAACTCATTCTTTCTCAAACCATCCCATATTTACATATTTATAAGATTTTATGACTTGAAATCACATAAAATTAGCAAATTTATAAGTTTTTGGGTCCATATCCTCAAAATGAAGCCATTTCAAGCCAAAATGGGTACTTACATTGCCTATTTTCTTTATTTCTTAACTTTTGAACTCATTCTTTCTTAAAACATCCCATATTTACATATTTATAAGAGTTTATGACTTGAAATAACATAAAAGTAGCAAATTTATAAGTTTTTGGGTCCATATCCTCAAAATGAAGCCATTTCAAGCCAAAATGGGTACTTACATGCCTATTTTCTTTATTTCTTAACTTTTGAACTCATTCTTTCTTAAAACATCCCATATTTACATATTTATAAGATTTTATGACTTGAAATCACATAAAAGTAGCAAATTTATAAGTTTTTGGGTCCATATCCTCAAAATGAAGCCATTTCAAGCCAAAATGAGACAACATACCCGCTGTGGTCCAACCAGACAACTTTTAAACTCATTCTTTCTCAAACCATCCCATATTTACATATTTATAAGAGTTTATGACTTGAAATCACATAAAAGAAGCAATTTTACTAAGTTTATGGTTCCATATCCTCAAAATCAAGTCATTTCATACACATTATGGGTTCTTACATGCCTATTTTCTTTATTTCTTAACTTTTGACCTCATTCTTTCTCAAAATACCCCATATTTACATATTTCTAAGAGTTTATGACTTGAAATCACATAAAAGTAGCAATTTTACTAAGTTTTTGGGTCCATATCCTCAAAATCAACCCATTTCAAGCCAAAATGGGTACTTACATGCCTATTTTATTTATTTCTTAAATTTTAAACTCATTCTTTCTCAAACCATCCCATATTTACATATTTATAAGAGTTTATGACTTGAAATCACATAAAAGTAGCAAATTTATAAGTTTTTGGGTCCATATCCTCAAAATCAACCCATTTCAAGCCAAAATGGGTACTTACGTGCCTATTTTATTTATTTCTTAAATTTTAAACTCATTGTTTCTCAAACCATCCCATATTTACATATTTATAAGAGTTTATGACTTGAAATCACATAAAAGTAGCAAATTTATAAGTTTTTGGGTCCATATCCTCAAAATGAAGCCATTTCAAGCCAAAATGGGTACTTGCATGCCTATTTTCTTTATTTCTTAACTTTTGAACTCATTCTTTCTTAAACCATCCCATATTTACATATGGAACCTTCAACTCGAGCCTTGTTCCCAATTTTACGTTTCAAGTGATTAAGGAACCTGCAATTAAATTAGTATAAATAATTGTGTAAATAGGTCATGACTATGAAGGTTTTTTATTAGAGAGGAAGTGAAGGGGACTTTGATTTACCTTTCGAAGGGATACATCCATCTCTATTGAACAGGACCACATAACTTTCCCTCATATGGCAAATGAATAGGTAAATGCTCCACGGAGTTGAAGAATGTCGGAGGGAACACCTTCTCAAGCTTGCAAAGGATTTCAGCTATGTTTTTCTCTAATCGCTCCATGTCACCAACGGTGATTGTGTAACAACACAAATCACGGAAGAATTGACTGATCTCTGTAACCGCATTCCAAATATGGGTAGGGAGTAATTCCCTCAAAGCAGTAGGCAACAACCTCTCCATGAACACATGGCAGTCGTGGCTTTTCATACCATGAAGCTTACAACCTTGTAAATCTACGCATCTGCTCAAATTAGAGGCATATCCATCTGGAAAACGCAACTGTTTAACCCAGTCACACAACACTTTTCTTTGAGCCTTATCAAGAGCAAATGGGGCTTTTGGCATGTACTCTTTTCCCCTACCGTCCTCCTGCAGATGAAGTTGTGGCCTTTTACAATATTTAGCTATGTCATTTCGAGCCGATGGCGTGTCACATGTCTGTTTTTTCACATCCATAATGGTGTGGATTAACTGATCAAAGAAGTTCTTTTCAATGTGCATGACATCCAAGTTGTGACGGATGAGCAGATGCTTCCAATAAGGAAGCTCCCACAACGAGGATTGCTTGAACCACCCTTTTTTTGCTCTTTTGAGATGTTTCAATGCCTCCGGCCCATCAGTTGCCCTTGGAAGGTGTCTCACACATTCCCACAATTCCTCACCTGACATGATGTGTGGCGGTGAACCTTTTTTGACTTTGTTTTTACAAAAAGCAGTTTTACTATTTCGAAAAGGGTGATCTGTTGCAAGGAATTGGCGATGGCAATCAAACCAAGAAACTTTGCCACCGTGTTCAAGCCAGAATGTTTTGCTTTTATCCATAAAATAAGGACAAGCCTTCTTACCCGCTGTGGTCCAACCAGACAACATACCGTAAGCTGCAAAGTCACTAACAGTCCAAAGGATGGCTGCTCGAAGATTGAAATTTTGTGTCCTCGAAATGTCATAAGTATTTGCGCCTACTTCCCATAATTGTTTCAACTCTTGTACCAACGGTTGCATATACACATCCAAATTGCCCTTAGGGTTCTTAGGACCAGGAACGAGCAACGAAAGGAACATGAATTGTCTTTCCATACACATTGAAGGAGACAAGTTATAAGGGGTAAAAATGACAGGCCAACAGGAATATTGTCCCCCAAACTTACCATGCGGAGCAAAACCATCTGTACACAAGCCAAGTCGAACATTATGAGGATCATTGGAAAATTCTGGAAAGCATCTATCGAGGTGTTTCCAAGCTTCACTATCACTAGGGTGCGCCATTGTGCCTTGAACTCGAGGATTTTTCGAATGCCATGTCATTTCCTCCGATATGTTCTTGGTTGCATAGAGCCTTTGTAATCTCGGTGTGATCGGAAAAGAAATTAAAACATTCAAAGGCACTAAACTACCTTTAGAAGTCTTTTTGTATCGGTCGCTACCACACACCCTACATGTAGATAGCTGAACATCATCCTTCCAAAACAGCATACATCCTTTCGGACATGCATGAATCTTTTCATGAGGCAACTCCAACCCCTTCACAATCTTCTTCACCTCATAGAATGTGTTGGCCATATTGTTATTGTTAGGAATCGCCTCATTGACCAAAGAAGCAAACCCGTCAACACATCTATGGGGTAAATTATACTCACACTTAAGACTAGTAATTCGAGCAGCCATCTGTAACACAGACAATGAACTTCCTTTGTATAATGGTCTTTCGGAAGCCTTTAACAAATCTAGGAAATGCTTAGCTTGTGCATTAGGCTCCTCCTCTGCCTTTTCTGAATGCCCTTGATCTTCATTATGACCAAAAGCATCGAAAACCATTTCACGGTATTCATTTGACGGTCCTTCAGGAGCTCCCGGAAAGCCTTCCCCATGACACATCCACTCATAGTAATTAGGTATGAAACCCTTGCGGTACAAATGAATTTTAACAGTTTCCGCATCCCAAAGTCGTTTGTTCTTACATTTCAAACATGGACACCTAACTTCATTCGGGTTGCTACTCTCGGGATGGTCTTCCACGTATTTAAGGAATTCATCTACCCCTTTCACAAATTCCGGATTAATAGAATGCCCAACCTTCCTTTCATACATCCAGCTACGTTCTGTTCGTTTCATGATTACAACTTCTACACAAACTCATGAATATGTATAATCACATTAGTCACAACGCGTATTGAATATTCATTAACCATCTAAATGTTAAAAATATGATAATAAGATTGTACATGATGTCCAAAGGTCCTTATCACTCCAACCTAACCCATCCTTGGACATTTAATCTCACTAGCGAATGTATGCCAGGTTATCAATTCTATGGAAAATCTGGTAGCATTTCCCTTATGTTCTCCAAGTACACGATGTAGGCTATTAGATAACCCGTCATATGTACCCAGAGAACATTGTAGAGAAATGATTAGCCAGGATATTCCCTAGAATCAATAACAAGGCATACATTCACCACCTAAGTGAGAATAAACGTCCAAGGACAGTCCCAACCGGGGACTATCCAAGACATACTCCTAATGAGTATGCCTTGAACGGGTATCTAGGCAAATGATGATGCAAATGATTCATTCATAAATATATCAAGTAAATATAACACGCTCATTTAAAAATATGCCAAGCAAATTACATAACACAATCATTATAAGTAAACCTAATATATCATAATCATAATTAAATTGATATAAACAATTATATAGTAATCATTACATTTAAAATTATATAAAACAAATATATTTTACTAAATTAACTAACATGCTTTAAATTAAACTAACATACATTATATTAAACTAAACAAAACTAACATACATTATTAAATAATAATAAATTAAACTAAACTAACATACATTATTATAATAAACTAAATCAATGTAAACTAACATATCATGAGGTACATTTTTATAATAAAATATCAACCTAAACTAACATATCATGTCATACATTATTATACTAAACCAAACAAAATTTACATGTCATGTCTTACATTATTATAAAAATGCCAAACCAAATTAAACTTAACTAACATATCAACCATTATTATTTATTATAATAAACCAAATCAAACCAAACTAACATTTATCTAAGTCACTAACATGCCAAGTATAAACTAAAATAACAATTTTAGAAATTAGAATGTCACGAACCTATAGATCTGCACTTTTTATTGAGATTCAAAGCAAGGCAAAGATACAAATCCTGCAAATATTAACAATTAAACATTAATTAAGGTGTAAAATGTCAATATTTATTTTAAAAAAATGAAAAAATAAGTCAAATTATGTTCAGAGTTCTTACCAGCGGGAGGATGAAGGTGGTGGTGGTTCTGGTAGGAGGCGGAACGGTGGAGCCACCTGAAACAAAAGGGGTGTTAGGGTTAAATAAAAAAAATAAAAATTAAAATATAAAAAAAAAATAATAATAATAAAAATACCTCACCGGCGCTGCAGCCGAAAATCTTGGAATGCCGCCGGCCGGGTAGGTGTGACGGCGGCTGCTACAAGCCGGTGGTGGCTGTTCACAAGCCCCGGTGGTTAGTGCGAATTTAAAAAAAAAAAAAAAAAAAAAACCTAACACCGGAGGTTACCGTCGGGGAGAACGGCGGCAGCGGGATCCGGTGGTCAGGCGGAGGCGCGCTCAGGCTGAGGCGACGGCGGTGGTCAGGCGGAGGCGCGTCTTCTTCTCTTTCTCTTTCTTTCTCTCTCTTTCTCCCTTTCTTTCTTTCTCTTTCTCCCTTTCTTTCTTTCTTTCTTTCTTTCTTTCTCTCTCTTCCCCCGTGTTTTTTCCCTGGTTCTTTCTGGTTTGAAACCTAATTTCTAGTTCAAGTATTTGCGACGGAATTTATTTCGTCGGTAATTATTTTCCGACGGAAAATTTCGTCGCAATAAATTTTGCTCGGAATTTTCGGTCGCAAAATTAATTTTCCGACAGAAATAAATTCCGTCGTAAATTTTGCGAGGGAATTTCCGTTGCAATTCACATTTTCCGACGCATTTTAGCAACACACTTTATTCCGTCGCTGAAATTAAAGTTTGCGACGGAAAAATAGGTCCATCGTAAAAAATCCGTCGGTATAAAGCCATTTTCTAGTAGTGCACATATATATATCCAACTAAATTCATTCATCTTCTTTCACGGTTGTACCCTCTCTCTTTTTTTCTTTTAAATTTGGAAATGAAACAATCTGACTAAATATGAAAATAATTAACCCAAGTAACAACCCGTACATTAAACGGGCCAAAAAACTAGTTAAATAATTAATAAGACATCTTAAAAATGGGACCTTGTAATACCGACTTCACCATACCCCACCTTAACCCCCATTTCCCTCTTCTATTCTCTCACTCAATCTCCCTCATTTAAATCCTCCGCTCTAAATTCTTATCACTACCAACACTTCAACTATCAATCAAACCTCCTCTCCGTACTACTCAACACTTGTTAAACAAACACCCAAAAAAAAAAAAAAAAATGACGCCGAAATTTAGAAAATTACTCCCAATAGAAGAAGACCATAACCCATCTGTTTTATCATTCTCACACTATTCTCCGACGCATTCGCCGTCGAAAAATTACCAAAGAGAAGATAATCCCACTACTACGAGTAATTATTACAACAATCTTAAGCTCAATCCTCCCTTTGATTCTGCAATGGCGTTAACTGTTTTAGTCCTTTTAACAGCTTTGTTTTTTATGGGGTTTTTTTCGATTTACATTCGTCGTTTTAGTGACGAATCCTCGGTCGACCCGACCCGACGACGTCGGAGCTCCGGTACTTCTCAGGGTGATAATAGTCTTCCTACGACGATGTCGTATTTGTCGAGGTCGAGGGATTCGACGAGAGGTGTGGATGCAAAGGTGGTGAATTCATTGCCGGTGCACGCTTATTTTCCTGGGGAGGCGAAGCAAGGGATGATTGATGACGTGGAATGTGCAATTTGTTTGAGTGAGTTTGAGGAGAAGGAATTAATGAAGGAGATACCTTATTGTGGTCACGTGTTTCATGTTGAATGTATTGACACGTGGCTTGAGAGTCACGTGACGTGTCCGCTTTGTCGGACGGCGAAGCTGTTGGTGGAGGAAGAGGAGGAAAAAATAAAAATCGGAGTGGCGTCGGCAGCTGTGGCGGTGGCGGTAGAGGTGGTGGAGGGTGGAGATGGTGGGGGGGAGAGTGGTAGTAGTAGTGGTGAGAGTGAAGTGAGATTGGTGGTGGAAGGTGGTGACACGTGGAACGAGTAGAGGAGGGAAGTGGGGTCTACAACAGGTGATGAGAGGAGAAGTACTAGTTGTGGGTGGTTTGGTGAGAGAGTTAGATTGCATCGGTCATTGAGTTTTTGATGGCTATCAAAAATAGAAAATGATGAGAGTGTGTTGATTGCATTAAAATTATTTGTCTTTTTCTTTTTTATTGAAAGACATGTGAATTTGTACACAGGTAGTGCCGTAGTGGTAATGAACTTAATGAATGTTGTACACTATTGTCTAAGACGGTTTTGATATATTTAGACGTAGTTTGGTTTAAAAAAAATGCTTGTATAAATGAGCTTAATTAGTTCTTTGTATTTCATTTATGCTTTATTATTAGCTTAATTAGTTCTTTGTATTTCATTTATGCTTTATTATTAGTTCTATCTCAATATTTTTTTTTATTAGTACTTGAGAGGAGAAAAAGTTAAAATGTGGCTTATTCTTAAAATGGTCCATCTAAGATGTTTATAAGTTAATTGTCATATTATTAATTGTCTACCTCAAGTTCGATGTCAAAAGGATATGCATGTATCAATCTATGGTTTATTGCCAATGGTTCTCTTTTACCAAAACTAAAGTTGAATACATATGAATAAATGCAAATGATTCTCTTTTACCAAAACTAAAGTTGAATACATACATGAAAATGAAAGTCTTTATATTTCAATGATGGTGGTGTGTTTGTATATTTCGTAACATATGTGACCAATAACTAATGCTCAGCCAGAATTAATAAGGTGTCTCGTATAAGCAATGTAAGGATATATAATTTCCTTCCGATCTTACAACTACAAACCCAACTACTAGAAAGTGTAAAAGTACAAAACAATTAAACTATTCATTGCTCGACAATAAACTGAGATTTGATGCTGTTAAGATTGTGATAGTGGAGATACGAAGTTGGGATTGAGAAGAATAAATAGGGAAGACTAAAGCAAGACATGAAGACATGAAATAAAGAGTAACACACTTTAATAAGAGAAACATTCTCATATATGTACAACCATGATCCATGAACAACAAGCACTTGAAATTCTATTATAAAAAGAAGAGTACAATGACATGAATTTTTAGGGGTGAATTGTACGTTACAAGAAGGAATCAACTCGAAAAGGATTAATATCCTCAAATATAAGAATAAATAAAACCCCAAACAACAAGTGATAGAAAATCCATTATATAAAATAAATCACGAATTACTTGGACTAAATTATATTATCTTCGTTTTTTTTTTTCAGTCGACACGTTTTAACTTTAGCACTATTCATACATCTTCTTTTGACCCTACTTTGTAATCTAATATATATATATAAAGGGGAGTTTTTTCCCGAGTATTTAGAGAGCCACGTAGGATCTAATTTTCTTAGTGTGCCATGTAGAATTATAAATTTTAGTAGTAACCAATTAAATAGGAGATTATTAAAATCTTTTATAATTAAATAATTCAAATGTCACGTAAGCAAAATTGGCGAATGAGATTTTTCAATTTAAATTAATTAAATATAAAATATTATCTTTTGATATTAGGAATTTTATCTAAATATATAACAAATTTTTGCACATAAATATATGTATAAAAAAAATTATTTTTAAAAATTCAAACAAACCGTGCATCGCACGGGATTCATCTAGTTTATATGTAAAGAGAAATATAGTCAACTGAGATCTGGTTAGATTCATCACAATGTATATATTCAAAATATCAACTTTTTAATAATTTTTGTTTATTAACAATTAAAAATATTAATGATTGAATTTGTGTATTGACAAACGTGACTAAAGAAATGTATCAATTAAAAAGAAACGGAGGAAGTAAATTACAAGGAAAAAAACAAGAGAAGTAGTACAAAAAGAAATATTTGATATAAAACATTAAATTATGTGTGTGTATAAGAGGATTTTCGTTCAATTCTTGTTTTCGTAGAAATTGTAAACTTTATAATGGAGATGAATTAAATAAGAGTTTATTATAAGTAATCTTTATAAGCCAAAATATATTGTATATATATAAGAGAAAAGCTTGAGGATCGTAGCTTTGGAGGATTTATATATTATGTAGGTGGATTGCTCCAAAATATTACCCAATACCAATATACACTATGGTAGATAGTGAGATCATGAGCATATATGCACATGCTAGTAAATTGTAAAAACTTCCTCATAAAAGTGCTCCAAATTTAACACAAGATGCACTAAATTCTCTAGAAATCATTACCATTATACGGGGATGTTTCTACTATGGTCCACTTTATTTGGACCATCACTATACTTAATTATCATTGGTCGAATTTTTAATTATTTTTTAACCTTGGTCAAACACTATTTTTAGTATTTTCCTTTTTTAATTCAATTTTTATTTTCCAAAATATAATTATTGAATTTCTGAAAATTATTTTATGATTTTCAAAATTTATTTATTAAAATCAGTTTTTAATTAAATAAAAAAATAACATTAAATTAAAATAATCAAAATAAAAAAATTATTCATCAATGTTCTTCATTATTCATCATTGTTCTTCAAGTTTGTTTATCCATGGATGAGATTAACCACCATTATGGTAATATTTAATTTGTCCCGTAAATACACTCGCACATCAATGAAAATTGAAAATATGCATCGATTTACATATTATATGTGAAGAGTTCATTCGAAATTTGGATTCATGTATGAATCTGGGATTGTATTTAATCCTAAAACAATAAGTGTTAATTGGATAATCGCAAACAAGGGATGAAAAATCGGTCATTATATGAATGCGAAAAAAAAAAAAAACAATTTTTCGAAATCTGGGTTTGTGAGCTAATTGGAGAAGACAACGAGTTTTGTTTTGGAATACTTGTTTGATCCGAAAAAAAAAAGATATAGTTTTCGATTTTGTTTGCATATAAGGTATTAACCCAAATGCTAAGAGGACATTACCTATAAAACGCAATATTATTGTTTATTTGGTGTACGACCATACGTTATTTTGGACATTGTTAATAATTAGGTCATACTGTGCATGCATTAGTATCCTAATATTTTTCTTAATTGATAGCAAATAGGATCGTGGTCCTCAATCCTCATTCACTAGCTAAGTCACAATTTACATATACCAAGTTTGGTATCAATGATCACTTATATATTAGCTATTGTGGTTTGATTTCTGTATGCATATTCCTCAAAATTTTAACTCTCAATCAAACCACCTTTAATTTAGAGCTATTCTAATGGCAACCTAATTGTCAAATTAGATGATTATCTTCTTATCTATCATGTGACCCAATGGTTGGATTACTTGAATACTAGTTTGTTATTAATTTAAATAATGAACCGTCTTCGATTATTATTATAATTTTACAATAATTAAGGAGATTGAGACCAATTCTAAATATATAAGTAATGTCATATCCTAATATTGGACGAATCCCATATAATAACCAAATGAAAAAAAAAATGTGGAGGTGAGCAATTACATGGCAAACCTTTTTTTTTTTTTTTTTGGAAAGAATACAATGACAAATTGTTAAATATAGTAAATATATTTTTGTATTTATAAATTAGGAAAGCCAATATTCAACCCCTTATATTTAGGCTAAATACATACTACTATTGCTAGTTGTTTCCTTATAATTAGGACATATCATGCTTCTGTTTTGTATATACATGTATTCTAGTTATATTAATGATAATGGAAAATATTATTTTTCCTATTTGTTAAAATAGCGTTACATGTTAAATGTGATTTTTTGTATTTTGTTTTTTACCCAATGTTTAGTACTACGACTCCGCGAGTATCTTTTTTTTATTAGTTTAGTTTCATTTTTAATTTATAGTCTATATTTTATGTGTCATAAAAATTAATTGATAACAACACTATTGTATATCATTGATTTATTTCCTTAATAGTACGTTAAATATTATAATAGAATATTTGAAAAAGATTTGGACGACAATTTATATGGGATAACTTATGTTTCATTTAGTAACAATATTTCCTAAAAATAAGCAATCAACAGCCATCATATAGGAAATATTCTTCAATTAGATCTTAAATCTAACACATTCCATTGTTAATCTAAATTTCAATTTTGATTGGTTGCTTTAAATATATGATTTTTTACCTTATAGAAAGATGGTTTAAATTTCAAATTATTACACAAACCAAAAAACAAAAATTAATGTCCAAACCTATATAATGAGCAAATTGGTCAAAGGAAGAAGACGCAATTTTAGGATACAAAGATATATAATGAGCAAATCGATTAGAGGAAGAAGACGCAATTTTTTTTAAAATATTCTTCTCATATACCTTGTTTGATACGTAGAACACAAGTGTGAGTTTTGTGATCTGTTTATAGTTCAGGTTTTAACTTATGTGTACTTTGGTTATTACCTAAAAAAGAAAGTTTATTGAGTTTGACGAATGACCATATGTATTTTGGATATTGTGAAAATTCCAACTTTATGATTTTTTTAACGTGGAGATGAGGGAAACCAACATTTTGATTTTATTTTACGATAAGCATGTCAAAAAAATCAGAAAATATGATCTTATTTTAGAAAAAAAAGACTTAAAGTGTTTCCTTGAAAAAAAAAGATAGATTTAAAATCATAAACCTTAATTAAATTATGGTATTGTCCTAATTTTATCTTTTTTATAGGGAAAGTACGTAAATTTTTATCCTAAGATTTTGTTAAGATTCTATTAATCAAATTGCGTGAAGAAATAACAAAATCTCAGGAAAATCTAAAATTTAAGGGAAAGTAAATCATCTATTATCCTAAGATTTATTAATATTTCATTTACTAAATTTTATCCTCTTTTTAAATTCATTTTACACGATTGTTTATCAAACATTCCAGGTTTATTGCATAATTAAAAATATATATTACTATAATTCTAGAGCCCTTTCCCTAAATAATGTTGGGAAATTATATAATTCCCAAATTACAGCTACTCTTTTTTTAATTCCCATTATACCATCCACGTCAGCTAAGGAAAAAAAACCGATTTTTTTTTTCTCGGTCCAGCAACAAACCGGTACTTGAAGTAGCGGTTTTAGTTTTGTAAACCGCTACTTGAAGTAGCGGTTTTCCTCAAAACACCGCTACTTGAAGTAGCGGTTTATGAAATTAAAACCGCTACTTCAGGTAGCGGTTTATGGGTTTGTTTTGTAAGTTTTCTTTAAAATCAAAATATTTGTAAATCAGTAATTAGTAAATACAAACCGCTACTTCAAGTAGTGGTTTCTAATATGTAAACCGCTACTTGAAGTAGCGGTTTTCAGTAGCACATCGCTACTTGAAGTAGCGGTTTTCTAATAAACCCGTTTTTTAAAAAATTCCCACTGAACCGGTGACGTGGTCGGTATGGTGGGAATTAAAAATTAAAAGACTAGCTGTAATTTGGGAATTAGATAATTTCCCAACATTATTTAGGGAAAGGGCTCATAATTCTAGGCGTGATAAAAATCAATAATTTTACAAAATCATAAGATATGTCAACAAAATCAATAAGATATATATTCTAATATTTAGATTATATTAGAATATAATCTTTTGAAATTTGAAAAATATACAGATTTTAAAATCTTATATACAATAATAATAAGATAAGAAATTAGGAAAATATCCTTATTATAATTGGTGATTGAATTTTTTTAAAATAATATTTCTAATGTTAAAAGATATCCTTAAAGATATTGATTCCATTATATTTATTTATATATATATATAATCATTAAAATAGATTCATTTTATTTTTTGTACATGTTTAGCTACAAATATTTTGCAAATGCCGTAAAGTACTTTAAAATAATTGGTTATTTCTAAATAACGTATGATCATAGTCGTTTAATATTTAAAATGTATATAATAGGTAATGTCCAATCCGTATGTGGGTAAATTCCTTAAACACAAATACGATTTGGAATTTGGTCTATTTTTTTTTTGGATCAAACCGTGTTTCCAAGAAAAATCATACATTTTCTAATTAGATTATCTTGAAGAAAGTAGATTACCGAATTAAGAAAATAACAAGATATTAATGAATTATAAATCAGTAGTGGTAATGTCCAAAAGAACTTGATGTCAACATATGTTTTTAATAATTACAATTTTCATAACAGGTAATGTCCTATCCTTTATTTGGGTAAAACATTTTACACAAACAAGATTTCAATTTCGATTTCCCTTTTTTTGGATCAAACAAGGTTTCGAAAAAATAATGATGCGATTTCTTTTTCAGATGTTCATGACAAACCCCGATTATCGTAAAACTTAAAAATTGTTATATCGATTATATAAAATCACCGTTTTTGCAAACGTTGACTAATTTAGTACAATCCAAACCTATTATTTAGAGATTTAAATCGCTGCCCAAATTCGCAACGACTACAACTTTTTGATATCTTAAAATTTCGCATTTGCTTTTTGAATCGATCCATATTGTTATTCGCTTTCGATGCGCAAGTGAATTTAATGGACATAGATCATGTGTTTGTGTTTAATCTCATCCATGAATGAAAAAACTTGAAGAACATTGATGAACTATGAAGAACATTGATGAACAATTTTTTTATTTGATTTTTTTAATTTAATCGTTTTTTTGATTTTAATAAAATCTGATTTTAATAATTAAATTTCGAAAATGTAATTGAAATGATTTTCGTAAATTCAGTAATTAAATTTTGGAAAATAAAAAAAGAATTAAAAAAGGAAATAACTAAAAATAAGGTTTGACCAAGGTAAAAAAATAAATAAATAATCGACCAATGGTAATTCAATATAGTGACGGTCCAAATAAAGTGGACCATAGTAGAATTTTTGATTATACGGAGTATTATACAAGATAATACTACGAAATTCTAGAAATGTTAAGCGCCATAAAATTAAGTACTAGAATTATGAGCTGATTAAATTATGATTTTAAATTATTTTTTAATTATATAAATAGAATCCCACTAGCATGTGTGGTCGTGTGGATGAGTATAGACGTATAGCAGCGCTTAATTAAGCCCTTTAAACAATTCGATTAAAGCTTAACTTTTATTCGATACTACTAGATAGTATAAGAAGCAAAAATAAGATAAGAAACTTCTAGGAGCATCTAAAATAATGCAACACTGGCATATGAACAAATTCATTTAATCTAAAGAACTCGAAAGTGACCCAATCATTTTTGTCGAATTTATGGACCGCTATTCATTAATGTGGATTTTGTTGAATATTGTTAGTGTAGCCTGTGTAGGGTCCCAATTTCCAATTTCATTATTAGTTATCTAACTTTATACAATTTTGTGATGTATGTGAGCCGTATATTTGTAGCAGCCATAGTATACTAAGTTGCTGAGAACGGAGTACAAGCTAAGGAGGGAAATAGTAAGATTAAATTTGTGTATGTCGTTAAATCCCCGAATTTGGGGTTACTACTTACTAGTGTACTACCCTTGTCTATGTGTACTACCCTTGTCTATGTGACTCTTATGTTCCGTGCATATCTAGTCACTCAACTAATAATAGTGACACCATCTACAATTATATCCTGTAGTTATTGAGTGTGGTCGCGTGGTTAGTACATTGTGTGGCTCACCGCATTGATCTTAATAATCTAAATCTCTAATTCTATTTGGTTGTACCTAAATAGTGGCTCATTGTACATTGGTCGTAATACTCCAATCCTATTTGGTTGTACCTATATAGTGGTTCATTGAAAATTGGTCTTAATATATACTCCAATCCATATCCTATTTGGTCGTACCTATATAGTGGTTCATTGAAAATTGGTCTTAATATATACTCCAATCCATATCCTATTTGGTCGTACCTATATAGTGGTTCATTGAAAATTGGTCTTAATATATACTCCAATCCATATCCTATTTGGTTGTACCTATATAGTGGCTCATTTTACATTGATCTTAATACTCCAATTCTATTTTGTTGTACCTACATATAACTACTTCATAGAATAGAGATGGCAAATTAGATATGAACAAAGTTGAATATTATTAGTACCATGATAGATAGTAAGAGTAATTGGATGAGAAGAATAAAAGAGTACACATAATGTATAAAATGTGTAGTTTTCAAATTTCAATTGTGTACATATATAAAGATAAAAGTTTGCTCTTATATGTGCATTAGAAACACTAAAGTTGGTGAAACTTGAACAAAAGGGACTGTTCTCTTTAGCTTAATTTTAGTTCATTTTAGTTCAGTTCAGCTCTAATCATTGTATCGGAGTATTATTTAGTGATCAACTGTGGTATAAACTAACATGACATGAATTGATGGTCACGAAAACGGAAGAAAATTATATTATAGAGATTACAATCAGTTTATTGTTAATAGGTAACTCGGTTGGTTAGAGCAAGCTTCTTTTCGGGTTCCAAGGAATTCTGGTTGAGATTGATAATTTTCATCCAAATTAAAATGTACATAAACAATTGAATCTCATTACATGAGGATGCAATTCCAAGGGATTTGTGGAAATCGATTGAATAAAGCAAAAGTCGGACGGTCTGTTAATTATTTGCTTAACCATAACCCTAAGTACAACCTAAACATAACCAAAAATCAAGCAACATAATTAGTAAAATAAACATAATAACCTACACAAATACTAATTACAATGTAATATCAAAGATCACGACCTAAGAAAAACCTAGTGAACCCCCTTTGTACATCAACAACAAAATGTGGGGCCTTCCTACAACATAAACAAGTCAGGTAATTAATTAATCCAATAACATTCCCTAAAACAAATTAAAACGTCAACCCTACCAAAAAAAAAAACCATAGGTTATATATATTACGACTTAGTAAACTCCTTGGATTTCTTAGAATCATAGGTTATATAATTAGTAACAGCCTTACTCCCTTCAGCAATAGCATGCTTACCAAGTTCACCAGGTAACACCAACTTAACAGCACCTTGTATCTCTCTCGCCGACATCGTCTGCTTCTTACTATACTTAATGAGTCTAGAAGCTTCCATAGCAAGTCTTTCAAACATATCACTCATAAAATTATTAATTACCGTCATTGCCCCTGACGTTATTGCCATACCCGGGTGCACTTGTTTTAACACCCTATACACATACCTTTTATACCCTTCTCCTCCTCCTTCCCCTTTCCTCTTCTTCCCCCGCTTTCGGCCCGTTGTCGATACCGCCTTCTTTACCTCTTGGGCTTTGTTTGGTGTTGTTGGGCTTTCCTTTTTAACTTGCTTATTGGGTTGGGCATCCTCTTCTTGGGTCTCGTCTTCGTCGTCGTCTTCGATGGGGATTGACTTGGTTGTTACGGAGGTTTGCTCCTCCCTTTTCTCGGTGACTTCGAGCTGGGGAGATTGGAATTGGGCTTGGAGTTGGGCTTGGGTTTGGGCTTCTTGTGATCCAACTTGAGAAATGACTTCAATTGTTTCTTGAACAACTTTGGTGGTAGTCTTAACTACTCTCCTTCCTTTTTTTGGAGCCATTATTTCTTGCCTAACTTTTGTTTTGTTTTGTTTTGTTTGATTATGTTGTGAAAATGAAGAAGATTGAAGAGGAAGTTTTAGTGGTTTAAAGGAGTGTGTAAGTAGTGGTGAAGAGGGTGTTCTAGAGGACGACACATGGGGGACACGTGTCGAAATGGGTTGCTACGTGGGGTAAAACTGTAAAAGAGTGGGAGATTTCTGGAGGAGTGAGTGGGGTGAGTGGGGTAACTGGTAAAGATAACTGTAAAATTGTTTAAAAACACAAAAGCATAATTTGAATCTAGGTTTTTCATTGAGAAATGAGATTAAAGTCTTTGATTGTAGTAATTGCTAGAAAAACCAAAAGAATTGTAGTACGAATTGATGATATCATGATAATATGCTTTTTTTTGAGTATCTAAAATGAGTTAACAAGGTTTTAAATTTAATTAATCTTGATAAGTAAGTGGCCTAACTTTATGTTATGGCTTTATTATGTTAACCCTGGTATTACTGTATTAGTTCAACTTATATATATTCTGAAAATGGAAAATGCATTAATATTTTCATGATACATATGTTCTACCTATATTCTACGCATGCTACAATGTTACATGTATTTGTTAAAAAAAAACATTCACATTAGTTGTCGCTAACAATTATAAATGCAAAACAAATCTAAGAAAAAAAATAAAAATGATACACCCATGACCCATGAACACATATAGTATGAGTAAACAAAAAGAAATAAATGGATGAAAGTGGGTATGCTGGTGACCAAAGAAAAGATATAGGAAGTATTTTATATAATTAAAAATAAATAATACAAATTTTTGTACGTGGCTAGCGACACCGTTTGACCATTTATCAAAGGGGTTACTTTATTAGTGTAATTGGGGTTACCTAATCAGATGGTCAGCGTCTCAGCAATAAAAAGTTACTTGGTCAGTGTTATATGATTATTCAATTAGTTTTATAGGGAGTTAAACAGTCAGCATTTTATAAGTGACTATACATTGTAATCAGCCACACACAAAACCAGCTAAAACATAAACCGTTTATGAGAGTACAAGTACAAAATGCAAGGATTGGCTCATGCTTTAATTGGGTTTGGACCAGGATTGATGTACTACGCCACGACAAACCAAAAAAAGACTCAATTGGGCCCTAACTACAAGTTGAGGGTCTGGCTACGCCCACATTAGGAAAAAAAAGGCCCAACCTCAACACGTGACCCAAAGAGCCAGATTTGTTTTAGCATGGACTTGACGGTTGGGTATATTTTAAGGTTGGACCGGCCCCAATATGTTTTAATACTTCTTCTGTTCTTTTTTTATTGCACCATAAGGGGTTTTTACGCTTGTCAATGCATTACTTTGGCTACTAATATCTTTAATTATACTTTTGTTAAAATTATGCGTAAAAAATTGATATTTGAAAAGGAGATTTCAAGACGAATCTAACTAGATCCCATATGACTATGTTTTTCTTAATATATAAATCACAAAAGATGGTTAAAGAAGATTAAGTGAATAGTGTAAAAGTCCTTATAGTGCAATAAAAGCAAAACGGAGAAAGTAAATACTTTCTCAATGAACCTCTAACAACTTAATCTATCTCTCACTCTCGTATTTATCTTTTAGTTGTAATAGTTTGACAACTCTTACTCCACATATTCACGAGGAGAATATCTATACCATCAACATATCCTTTAATACTTCATAATTTTAAGGTAAGATTATGAAATAATATATAATGAAAAGTTGTTTTTGCTTCTTTGATTATCCAAATTACAAGCTATATAAAATTTGTTATATTCACCCGGGTGTACTAACACCCAACTAACAACAGGTTATTTTTTTTAGTAAACTTAATGTTAGTTTTTGTTCTTTATTTGATGATAAAAAGAAAAACAATCATAAAAAAAAAAAACAAATACGCATGGATGTACGATGACTACATCATAATAAAACTCACACTATTTTACATTCCCCTTGGACGTGATATTTAAGGTGTAGCTTGGACAACCAATAGCGCGCATTGGTATTTGAATTATCAACTTCTAAAGCCAAATCCAAATTCTTCTTAGCACCCGGGTAAAGATTACAATGAGCAGCAACAATTAGATCAGATTGAAGCATTAGCATATCAGACCAATACAATTCATCACAATGCATGCCTAGTTAAAAATGAGTATTATCAACGCAAACTAAGACGAGTATGTTAGCAAGAGCTCATAGAGTAATTGTTAAAATTAACAAACACATAGTTCGATAGCTTAAGTTACAAAAGGGTGAACCACATCTTCATAATACAATTTTGATATTGTGAAGGCAGGCAGAGCGTACCCTCTCCTGACTCGTGCTGCTCTACAGTGTACACCAAGTATCTCTTGTTACCAATCCTTTAGAACTCCGAGGGCTTCATCCACTTCCTCTCTATTTGAGGAGGCGAAATATCATAGGTTGCTAAAACCTGAATCCAACCACATTCCTTGACGACTGAACCATATTCTTCTACAGTTATCCGAAGAGTACCACTAAACACTACATTCTCAGTTGACGCATCTGTCAAATATACATCAAGACAAAGGTGGCTATCTAGTGGCACAGCCACCTTATCTCTTGACAGTGAAAAATAGCCTCCCTCCAACAACTTCTTAGGCTTTTCTTGTGACGCATAGAACAAAGTTGATCTATAAAACAGTTTATCATACTCACAATCAGAAGCAACTTTGCTGCTGTAAGCGCGTATATGACCATAAATTGCACAACCACCAACACCATGTAGTCTGTCTGCAAGACGGATTTTCACAGCAGCTTGAACAGCATCTGTATAGAAGATTGAATGCACTACAGCATGCCCATCTTCACCCTTAACAATAGTGGAAGCAGGTTTATTGCAACACTTATCATGAGACATTGCTGAGTACATAACAGCCCCATGACATATGTTAACATTATGATGCTTGTCGTCGAGGTCGAGGAATAAAGTCCAAGAATGGTTATCAGACCTTACACAATTTGGAGGACCAACCAAATGCAGTTGTTGGGTTCCATTTGGAAATATTATAGAGTTTTCATTATCTGAAGGTTTGAACATATCAATACCACCATCGACATCAATTATGTTATCTAACAACCTCACAAAACCTTCAAGTTCAACACTTTCGATATCATCAGTGTAGTACCGTTCTATCCATACTGAAAATATTTCAACCATACAACCTGGAAATCTCTCCATTGCTGAATAATACCATTGCATCCTTGAAGGTATTATTTATAAATTTCACTTTGCATCTCTCCATGAATCTTGGGATCTCCGACTATAAAAAGAAACCATTAATATTTTTCTATGTATTGTGAATTAAATTAAGGCCGATTTATAAGGAAATACAGTACATCATAACTTCTGTACATAAATTTTATCATTCTTTATGAAATCCTTTTTAATTGTTATCCATATCGATGTTGTTTTTATTAACGACACCAATCACATGAATAATTTTATCATTTTTTAAGTTGTTATCCATATGAATAATTTTTTATTTGGTTTTTGTTTTTATACCTATTATATTTATGTGATTTTGGATATTTGGGATAACAATAATCATATATTATGATTTTTTGTAATTATGTTTTGTTTTTAATATCACTTTTTTGAAAGCCCGTGAAACTTGTTAATAGGATTAACATACAGTATTTTATTTGAAATAATTAGATAAATCATTAGATTAGTATGATAATTTTAATTTTTCATTTTTTTATATAGTTTTTTGAACCATAGAAAGATAATGGTAGGGTAAAATTAATAAATTGAGGATAGAATTAATAAATTTTTAAAAGATAAACATATTTTATTTGAAAAAATTAGATAAATCATTAGAATAGTATGATAATTTTAATTTTTGATTATTTTATTGTTTTTATTTCATCCTACGTGGCACACATAAGTATGTGACGCTTTATTTTTTTTTTAATTAACAAAATCTTACGTGTCTCCCTAAAAAGTCTAGAAAAAACTCCCCTTTATATATATATATATATATATATATATATATATATATATATATATATATATTAGATTTCTTTTATTTAAGTTTCTTAATAACTGCAAAATCAACCCAAAAGGGTCGAAATTTTGGGGATGGAGGGAGTAGAAAATAAATCAAGTACATGCTTTTTTGATATTTATTGAATGTTAATTACGGGGTATCTGAGATCAAGCGACGTAACTTCTCCATTATTATAAGTTTAGAACATACATATACAAGTAATGGGGTGTTCTCATTCTTAATTTTAATACTATACAAACTTCCTCATAGGCAGAGTAATTAACTTGATTCAATTCGACATCGATCACTCTTTTGATCCTACATTGAAAAAATGAACAAATAAGGTCAGTACTCGTATAATTTCATATCAATCAGGTGAAAATCTCAAAGATATGTGTAGTTGAATCATTACCCATTAGAATGAACCTCCTTTGTCGTAAACGAGTTCCAAGGAACTTGCTCCTAATCGATGATAGTTTTGCAACAACATCGCTCATTTCCAACCTTTCTCGTGGCACTTCAGCTGAGCAAGAGTGTGCTACTCCAAATATCGAAGTCAAGGCCTCCAACGTTACTTTACTACTCGTATCATTAATCTCCTCTTGATCTATATCTTGAAAACGAGCGCGATCTATAATTGAGTTCATCTGTTCTGGCAAAGCTTCTTTCACAAAGTGATGTAGGCTCAGCCCACCTTCGAACATTTGATCAGTAGGCCTCTTACCTGTAAACATCTCTAGTAAAAGGATCCCGAAACTATAGACATCGCCGCTAGTAGACACCTCATTTTCCAAACCATACTCTGCAGTTCTTACAAATATAAGAAATTGATTTGATGAATAAATAGGTTTGTTACATAGTACTCTACATTCAAACAAAACCGATACTATTTTAGAAAATGTAACAAATATTCCGAACATGAGATATCTTTGTCACTATTATAGTTACCTGGAGGAGTGTAGCCGATAGTTCCCCTTACTCCAATAGAGCTGGACTGATTTAGAGGAGAGTTAATGATGTCTTGTAGGAGAAACTTGGCTAGCCCAAAGTCACTAACACGCGCAACCATTTCATCGTCAAGGAGAACATTGCTTGGCTTAAGGTCACAATGAACTATGGAAGCACCACAATGATGGTGAAGATAATCCAAAGCAAATGCAACATCGATCACAATGTCAAGCCTTTGGCGAAAATTCACATTCCTTGAGCTATTACTTGATCCTTCGACACTAATGACTGCTTCCGATGGATCCAACCAATCATCCAAGCTCCCATTCCCCATGTACTCATAAACCAAAGGCTTGAAATCTCTTCCTTGATAATCCACTCTCGAACAAGCTGTTATCACCTTAACTAGATTTCGATGCCTAATTGTTTGGGCCTAGTCCATTGTCCTAAGCCCATTGACATGGAATTACGAAAATACCCCTCCATGATCTAGCAAATCAATAAACGGAGTAAAGTACGGATTTACCCTTAATCTGTCCAAACAAGTACAACTTCTTGCCACCTGAAAGTACATCTATAAATAGCTCTCCATTCATTAATGATGGTAACTTTTTCCTAATTCTATACCTTCTCTCTCTAAAGTACTCTTTCTTTCTCTACTTTCTATCTCTAGAAAGTACATTCGTTGACTTAAGCATCGGAGGGGCTTTCCCGGGTCACACCCCCGGGCCAGTTAACCTTCTTTCTCTTTTGCAGGCCTAGCTGTCGGACAGCAAGGCATAGCGGAGGGAAATTCGGACATACATTGGACCTAGTTCTAGGACATCTTGATACCTTACTACCCTAAGACTCCCAGGAGCATTCTGTTTCTAGAAACAGGTGGCGCCGTCTGTGGGGATTGCTAACAAAAAGTCATGGTGAACACTAGGCGTCCCCGCAGCACCTATCAAGATGCTACTAGAGAAGCTCCGAATCTCTCAGTTTGGCATAAGCATGAAGTCGAGGAAAATATTAGAGGCAAACCCTTATACAAGCTGATCTCTCATCATTTTATAACTCACTCAAATGAAATGAACAATTCCAGAATCATGGGCAAGCCGAGCCCCCAGCTAGTCTACATTAGGCTCTCGGCATGCCCCACCGAACATCAAGGCCCTCGGCTTGCCTGGCTACCCCCTGGGCATGTCAGCATACCCTCTCGACCTGCCTAGCTACCCCATCGGCCTGCCGGCATACCCCCTCGGCTTGCCTGGCGACCCCTTCGGCCTGCCAGCATACCCCCTCGGCCTGCTTGGCTACCCCCTGGGCATGTCAGCATACCCTCTCGGCCTGCCTGGCTACTCCCTCGGCCTGCCAGCATACCCCCTCGGCCTGCTTGGCTATCCCCTTGGCCTGCCAGCATATCCCCTCGGCTTGCCTGGCTACCCCCTTAGCATACCTAGTCGAAGGCCATGTTTCTATTAACCGCCTCGACATGCCTAGCCGAGGGCTATGCCTCTAGCTATCATCTCCTCGATATGCCTAGTCGGGGGATATGCTTCTATTAACCATCTCGACATGCCTAGGTGAGGGATATGCTTCTATCAACCGCCGTTGAAGGCTATGCTTCCATCATATCCTTAGCATGCTTAACCGAATGCCATGCTTATATCAACCTCCTCACCATGCCTAGTTGAGGGTTATGCTTCTATCATCTCCTTGGCCTTCTCGGCATGCCTAGACGAGGGCTATGCCTCTATCATCTTCTCGGCATGCCTAGCCGAGGGCTATGCCTCTATCATCTCCTTGGTATGCCTAGCCGGGGGATATGCTTCTATTAACCATCTCGGCATGCCTAGTTAAGGGTTATGCCTCTATCATCTCCTCAGCCTTCTTGGCATGCCTAGCCGAGGGCTATGTCTCTATCATCTCCTCGGCATGCCTAGCCTATGGATATACTTATATCAACTGCCGTTGAAGGCTATGCTTCCATTATATCCTCACCATGCTTAGCCGGGGGCTATTCTTCTATCAACCTCCTCGGCATGCCTAGACGAGGGATATGCCTCTATCGTCTTCTTGGCATGCCTAGTCGAGGGCTATGCTTCTATCATCTCCTCGGCAAGATTCTATCATATTCTCATCATGCCTAGCCGAGGGATGTGCATCAATCAACCCCTCATCATGCCTAGCCGAGAGCTATGCATCTATCAACCCCTCGGCATGCCAAGCCGACTTAACATGCCTAGCTAAGGGTAATGCTAAGGTGCAAGCATCCCTCTTGAAGATGAACTTTACAATATCAAGGACGTCATTCACTCAAGGGTCTTCTACTCACAAGTTCCAAATAGCAAGGTCCTCAACTATCATTCCCCATCTATCATGAATATCTACAAGCTGGAGCCTACAACCGGTATGCTTGGAATGCGGACTTAAGACATTGTGTCTGAGTAACTTCTCAAATGACAATGATGCCCTAGGGGAAATAAGAGGTTATACTAGAAGATATTTCTTTTAATAGTGCATCATTTTCATTTTTCGGGTTGGTTATCTACACAGCCGCCTAAAGCTCTAAAATCTCGGGAATTCATTATCTTCTCAAAAAGTACCGGACCTTCCTTCGTACAAGACACCCCGGGTCGCTAACTAACGTTATCAATAACAAGTTTGTTCCAATGTTTGGGGCAAGATGCTAGCCTATACTCAATGTTTGAGATAGTGTCCTGGCGAATCGCTAAAATAACAAAAGGCTCGTTTAGCCCTCGGCCTATCCCAAAAGTTGGGACAGCGTACCCCTCATATATTTATAACTTGGGGCTCGTTTAGCCCTCGGTCTATCCTAAAAGTTGGGATAGCCTAGCTCTCATACATATATAACAAGGGGCTCGTTTAGCCCGCAACCTAGCTCAAGATTTGGGATAACGTACTTCTCCTCAGTCTATCCCAAAAATTAGGATGAACTAACTCTCATACATCTATAACAAGGTTCTCTTTTTGCCCCTAGACTATCTCAAGGTTCGGGAGAGCGTACCTCACTTATAACAATAACATAGGGTTCGTTTAGCCCCCAGCTTATCCCTATGATTGGAATAGCATACCTCTCATCTATTTTTATTAGGAGGCTTACTTCGGTCGGAAGATCTCTTCAATGCAAGTCAAGCGCACCCCATGGACTAGCATCTACAACATCAACAAAATTCAAAAGTTTGAAATAATCATCAAGTCAAGCCAGCAAAACATTCAGCATATTTTAATTAGGAGAAAAATAATTTTCTTTTGGGTCTGTGACAAACTCAAAAGCAAGGCATACCCTAGGCTCTCAGCGTTGCTATATGAGGCTCAACTCCTGGCTTATCTATATCACCCCTTCAACCTTGGGTAATTTTTAGCAAAGATAATGCATGCCAAACTCTTGGCTAATAGACCCAGCTCGAGCATGCTCTTGGTACATGAAGCCAGGCCCTCGGCCTAAAGGAGGCTTGACCCTTAACATGACAAGTCAAGCCCATCGACATCTCTCAGCCTAGAGTTGGCTCTTTACTCTTTTCGCTCGACCTATTGAGTCACCCTCTCAACTTGGCCTCCCTCCGCTCGGCCTAGAGCAGGCTTGACCCTCAACATGACAAGCTAAGCCATCGACATCTCTCAGCCTAGAGTTGGCTCTTTACTCTTTTCGCTCGACCTATTGAGTCACCCTCTCAACTTGGCCTCCCTCCGCTCGGCCTAGAGCGGGCTTGACCCTCAGCATGACAAGCTAGGCCCTCGCATCTCTCAGCCTAAAGTTGGCTCTTTACTCCTTCCGTTCAGCCTATTCAGTCACTCTTTCAGTTTGGCCTCCCTCCGCTCGGCCTACTCAATGACTCTCTCAGCTTGGCCTCCTTCCGCTCGACCTATTCAATCACTCTCTCAACCTCCCTCTGCCCAGGGTATCAAGCTTCTTGGTTTATTTCTCAAGATACCTCAGCTTGGGGTATAAAACACTTGGTTTATATTTCAAGTACCTCTGCTTAGAGCTATAAAGCTTCTTAGGGTTATTCTCACAGTACCTTGGCCAATCTAAAGCTCTCGAATTTATTTTTCAAAGTACTCCCGCACAGGGATGTAAGTCACTTGGTTTATTTCTCAAAGTACCTCTGCCTGAGGGTATAAGTCACCTGGTTTATTTCTCAAAAGTATTTCCGCCTAGGGGGTATAAAGCACTTGATTTATGCTCAAAATATCGTCGCTCGTGGAAAATAGATTCTTGGATTTTTATTTCTCAAATTACCTCCGCCTAGGATATAAAAGCCCTCAACAATTCATCAGCTCAGCTTACTAGTCTTAATCCCGCCTACGCTATTCACTACCTCAAACTTAGCATTTCATGAACAAGATCAATTTTAAGCCCAACTAACATACAAGCTGGGCCCACCTCTCAACCAGGAAAGGATTCGTCATGATTGTGATTTACTAAAAACCCAAAGATGAACCCATCTTCCGATATTGTCAAAAAAAAAAAAAAAAAAAACTTTTTGAAAATTGACTAAGTACCCAGGTCCGAGGGCATAGCTTGGAAAATGACCCTCTCGGCATTCCACCATATACCCCTCTCGTCTTCACTATTCCTACCCACAAACCGAGCGTTCACCTCACTCGCATCTCACGCTCGAATTTCCTCTCACTCACCCCTCGGCATAGCCATGAGATCTCTATTCATCCTTCCCTCGGCCCGAGGTACATGAGAGCTGAGAGTTTGACATCCCATCAAGGCCCTCGGCCTGCTCTCACTCTCGCACACTGACCCCCTCGGCAAGGCGCCAAGGGCCTTCGGTCAGTCATGCTACCCCCTCGAAGCTCAATTTACCCCTTCGGCTCCTCACCGAGCGCTTAGCTGTCATAAAGCTCTCAGCCCCTCGTTTCCTCTCGGCCCTCTCGCACAACAAACCCCTCGGTCAGTTGGCAACCCCCTCGGCTCTCACCTCACTCAATTACATTGTTCCCTCACTCAGCTATGCTTACCCCGCTAAGCTTAACCGAAAATTCGACTTAGCCACAAACTCGAAAAATCTCAACTATGCAACCACAAATAAGCCTCCTCGGCTTGGCATATAACAATTATGCCCTGATTCTCAAACATCATCGAAAAAAAAAAAACAAAAAAACACCGACCTCGCTCCCTAGGCTGAGAGCTGGGCGTTCACCAAAACCAAATCTCAAGCCCTCGTCATTGTTGTCCTCACAAATGGATCTATTCGCTCCGCATGTTGTCCACCTCTACCCAAGTTCTAATGAAAAGGAGAATTTTTTGGGTTCTCACTAATCAGATCCGAAGACAGGAGTACTGTTCAGACCAAGCTCAACTTTCAGCAATACTACCAACATCGCCTTTGGCTTTTCTCAATTAAGCAAGGCTCTCGAATTTCGAACATAGCTCTCGGATTTCTAGCCTAAACGGTCGGCAACTCAAAAACAATAGCAATAAGCTCTTTCAGAATGGAAGGAATAGTCAAACAACTTTAATTGTTCGCATATGATGATGAAGGAGGCACGTGGGGTAATGTGAAGGAAATGAAAGAAAGGTGGCTACCAAGCTAAATGGGCGTATTTATCATTTGGGCCCAAGTCTTTAATTTGCTTATAACAAATTAAGCCGAGAGCATGGTTTAACACTTTACATTGTGAGTTTGTCTAATTGTCTCATGACAATTTCCTAAGTGAATATTTTGTCATCACCACATTATTTTCGGTGAGCTTAGTCGAAAATCAAGAAGTCATGCCTTCAACAATATACATGGGGCTCAGTCTGAAGAAAATATTTTGAAATTGCATCAGTTATCTCTAAGCTATCATCAAGCTTAGTTCTCAAAATTACTCAATCATTTGAATTAAAGTACCTTTAATGCATTGCTTGGGGCTGGTTTTCACCCTTGCAAGTCGCTTGGGGCTCATTTTTAGCCCTCAAATCTTCTTGGGGCTCGTTTTAGCCCTCAGGCACGCCTCAGGATTTACTCCAGCATATGTGACAACTTCTCTCATCTATATTCCGCGTGATATCTGAACTTCATACGATCTCGTTCCCACATCACACATGGGGCTAAATGTTTGGGCCTAGTCCATTGTCCTAAGCCCATTGACCTGGAATTCCGAAAATACCCCTCCATGATCCAGCCCATCAATAAACGGAGTAAAATACGGATTTACCCTTAATCTGTCCAAACAAGTACAACTTCTGCCACCTGAAAGTACATTTATAAATAGCTCTCCAATTATTAATGATGGTAACTTTTTCCTAATTCTCTACTTTCTCTCTCTAAAGTACTCTTTCTCTCTCTACTTTCTTGGGCACACCTAAAATTTAAATTAATATTAAAGACATTATACACTTATCATGCATAAACCTTATTGTTTGGTAGGTTTAGAGTGCCAAGTAATGATCGGGCATTCTCATTGTTTTAGAATATGATGAATTATATAATTTTAAACGCATATCTTAAAAAACCCGGTGTACTTATATATAGTAAGTTACTATGTGATAGCAAGAATAAATAGGAAAGAAAAGTTATGGGTAATTTTTGTAGCATCATGGATAACTTTTGATAGCTTATGGATAGCTTTTGTAGTAAAGAAAATGTCTTAACTTTATTACTTTATTGTAATAATTTTCAAATATTTTTTATATCTTATCAATTTTGCTTAATTCCTTTAGTAGTAAAGAAAATGTCCACTTTTTTTAATCTAATTTTGGTTAAAAATTGCAACTGCCTAACTTTATTACTTTATTGTAATAATTTTCAAATATTTTTTATTGGGAATCTATATTACTTAAATGGAACTACCTAATTTGATGAATGTCACAACTTTCAAATATTTTTTATTGGTACTCTATAATTTCTAATTGGAACTGCCTAGCTAATTTGATTGTAACCTTCATATACTTTTTATTATCACTAGCTACATAATACTTAATAAGATTATTCCAAATATATGATAATGCAAGAATAAATTTAAGAATAATAAACTAAAACACAACCCAGTCCAAAAAAGTGATTAATTGCTCATAACTGATAACACTTTATAAATAAATTTAAGTTAACATATTTTAATTATATTTTGGGTTTTAATTTTTTTTTTTTTTTGAGGCATGATATAGATTCATGAACCGTCACCGACTCACCACAATCTGACAATCACCATCATTGTTACCATGAACATCATTGGTGGAGGTAACATACCCAATTTCTTCCAAAACCATAATTAAATAACTCCTTCATTCATGTAACTCATTCATATAAAAAAAATAATTACATTGGTTAAAAAGAAAACGAAATTGCAGCTTTTAAATTTTAAAAAATTTAAAAAAAATTCCAACATATGATTATATGAAACAACTTATTTTTTGGACAAAAATAACGTATTTAGTAGTTTCTTGAATCATAGTGACATTTTTAACAAAATCTATCCTCAATTATCTAAAGTAATAAAAAAAAAACTAATTTGGCACAAAATAAACGAAAATATTGTTATTTATCACCAAAAATACAAAAAAAAAATAAAAGTACGCGGTTAGTTTTCTTAGTCATGGTGATATTTTTCCACTAAAATCTATCCTTAATAATCTTTTGTAAGAATAATATAATTTAAAAAAATATGTACTTACACATATTTGTATTTTAAAATATTGATTTACATATTTATTAATTTTTTTACTAATTTTGTATACATTGAAAATATATATAACTTAGCTAATATATGAAGCTAAATTTTTAGTCAGGTCAATAAACAACGACACTTGGTATTCCAATTTTGCGTCAAGTGTCGCGCTATGTAGGCGACAATTAATTAATAAATAATATGACATGTAGGATTTATATTAATATATTTTTTGTAGTCTAAGATAAAAAAAAGGTTATTTTAGAGTTTATTTTCAATAAAATTTGAATACATTTTATGGGATAAAAAAATTATTTTAGAGGTTTATTTTCTTTTCTTTTTTCGAAAGAGAGGTATATTTTCAATAAAACTTTAATTTAGAATTTTATTTTCAATAAAATACCAATATATATTTATATATTTGAATACAAAATGGCGGATCCAGAGAGATACAAACGGGGAAAAAAAATCAAAGAGACACGTTATTATATATAATCGTTTTCTTAAGTCTTAACATATAATTAGCCTTTCCCTAGATGTTCAGAGAAAATGAAAAAGATATCACAACTTTAAACAACCGTTCTTTTTAGTTTGTTGTACATTATTACTTCTATTTAGAAAAAAATGTCAAGTGATTATTAATCCATAAAATACCCATAAATGGGCAAGTATGATTGTAAAATGATTATTAATCCATGAGTAGAAAATTCAAATAACATATATAATTTAGATAAAAAGTTCTATTTTAAAATTCAATAAACAACCCGAGCATCGTATGGTGCACACAACTATTATGTATATAAATACATACATACATGTCTTTGGAGTTATTTGGAAATATGATAAAAGAATTAGTAAAATTAATTTCAGTATATTGAAAAAAAAACATTTAATATATTTAATTTAAGTTCGGTAAAAATAAAGTGAAGATTTTATTTAGGCATGTTAAACAATAATTTCATAGAAATAAGTAAAAGTGTTATGTTTAGTGATGATTTATATATTTGTCGTTCATTTCACAACAATTAGTTGGAGCGATTAATCCATTTATGCGCATCAACTTCTTTCTAGATCATCAAAAGTGTTAAAAAAGAAGTTTTATTTTTTTTATTATTTTTTTTCTTGTTTATTGCGGGTGGACCTATATCATGGGTGGGTATCCCCACCTTATTAGGGTATGATGAAATTAAGAGGATTTGATCTTACTATAATTTTTGTCATTTTTCCAACAATGACACCCTTGTTAACTTAAATTAATTGTGAAGAAATTTTTTTGCATACATTCGATGTGCTGCACCGAGGTAACTTTTGTTGAATTTAGAGTAATTTTTGTTAACTTTAGGGTAACTTTTATCACTAAAGATTAAATAATTTTATTTTTATATCAGGATAACTTATATTAGTTATATATATTGGGTAACTTTTATTCATTATAGGGTACTTATGATCATTTCAACTACTTAACTTTAAACCAGAGGTACAATATCTTATTGTACATCCAATTTTTTTAAAATTTTTCAATTTTAAATACAATGGTGGATATATGCTTTAATGTTCAAATATTCTTATCAGTTTATTGCCAACAATGACACATTTTCCCCACTTGCACACTATAATAATATAATAGCAGATAAGTTCTTCTAACACGCTTCGCGTCATGAGGTGGAGCAAATTAATGAAAAAAAGTGAGTAAGATTAATTTGCTAAGGGCCTACGTTACTGTTCTCTTCAGCTTAATTTCAGATCAGTTCGGTTTAGTTTAATTCAGTTCAATTCCTAATTTCCTTCTCTTATAACCTTCAACTATTTTTTTATTGGACTGTATAATACTTAATTAGGATTGCCTAATTTGATTGTAATAACCTTCCAATTTTTCTTTTTTTTTATTGGGACTCTATAATGCTTAATTAGGACTGCCTTATTTGATTAAAATAATCTTCAATTAATTTTTATTGGGACTCTATAAGGCTTAATTGGGATTGCCTAATTTGATTAAAATAACTTTCAATTATTTTTTATCGGGACACTATAATACTTGATTGGGACTGCCTTATTTGATTGTAATAGCCTACATATATTCTTATTTGAGACTATATATCACTTCTTCCATTCTTTTCATCATCTTATATTCTGTTTTGCTATATGTTCATTTTTTTCTCTCTTACCCTTTATTCCTTTTACAATACAATTTTATTCAGTTTATCACTTCTTATGTCATCACGCACATAGCCCACACAAAACTCTATATGTAATAATACCAATGTATTTAAATGACGTCTCTCTCCTATATAACAAGTAAAAATATATAGAAACTCATTTTCAACTTACTACTTCATTTCATATAAATAGTAAATGTGAATATAAAATATAAATTTTAAAAAAAAGAACAAAGGGATTTATTTCCTAATTTGATTGTAATAACTTTCAAATATTCTTTTATTAGGACTCTATAATACTTAGTTGGGAATACTAATTTGATTGTGATAACCTTCAAATATTCTTATTAGGACTCTACAATACGTAGTTTTATTTATTATTTTTTTTTTTTTTTTTTGACGGGAAGAACAATCTTTATTCAATCAAACATCAGGGCTCAAATCAGCCACTACAAATTCAATTACATCACTAGGGAAATCCTCCATAAAAACTCTAAGTTCATTAAAAGAAAGACATAATTTGGCTAAGTTATGAGCAACCCGATTGCCACTCCTCCTTACAAACGAAAAGGAAACAAGATGGCAAACTGTGGATAGCTGAAGGAAATCCTTCACAATCGCCCCAAAAGCAGTACTAGGAGTAATACTCTTCACCAGGTGGTTGTGTAGCTTCAAGCAATCAGTCTCTAAGCAAACGTTGCGAAATCTGAAATCAATAACGATGTTAAGAGCATGTCTCATAGCAAGGGCCTCAACAACATCCACCTCAAATTTTCGTTCCAATTTCAAGCATGTTGAGGCTACAACATCACCAACACTATCTCTCATTACACCCCCAAGGCCCACCCCACTAGGAGCAAAAACCGCTGCATCCGAGTTTACCTTAATCACACCCTCCATAGGAGGCTTCCAACTCGAGTCCAAGGTCGGGGAAGAAGGATTTGTATTGCTTATTTCCTGCACCGTCTCAAATTCCCCAACCATACTTACTGCTCTTCGAATGACTTCATTACTCTTCCACCTTTTTCCTTCAAAACACCACCTATTGCACTTCAACCATACTCCCCACGCAATACTCCAGAAAATGTTCCACCAAGCTACATCTTTATAAGTCTCTATGACCGAGTTGCACCATTCCCTAAAGGTTTCCCCACCAAATTTCAATATGTCTAACCTTAGTGGCGAAATATACCAGATTAGTTTTGCATCCCCGCATTTCACCAGCATGTGTAGAGTATATTCATTTCATTCACCACACAAAGGACATAACTGATCAACAGACATACCTCTTCAGACTAGATTACTCTTGGTAGCAACATCTCTAATTGCACGCCAAGCAAACAATTTGATTTTTTGGGGAAGATCAACATGCCATATCGATTTCCAATCAAAAGAACAGCCACCATGTGAAGGAGAAGCCACCTCATGCTTTTGATCCTCAAGCAACAGATGATAAGCACTCCTCACATAATAGTTACCATCCTTGGTATAGTGCCAAGTCCACGAGTCATTTCGGTCAAACTGAGGTATGGGGATATTCTGAATATTGCTCACCTCAATTTCTGAAAAAGTGGCCTTCAATACATTCGTATCTAAATTCCTATTGTTCCACAACTGGCGCACACAATTGATACCCGTAGCATTGTTATTTTGGCTCGTCCCAACTTTAAACCCAGGCGTATTTGGAATCCAGGGATCCCTCCAAATATTAATAGATGTTCCATCTCCAATGTTCTTCCGAGCACCCTTCATAAGAACATCTCGAGCTCCCAAAATCGACCTCCAAGTATAACTAGCATTTGGTCTAACTTTTGCTTCCAACAACGATGTGTGCGGAAAAAATTCGCCTTTAAGAACCTTTGCCATGAGAGAGTCCTTATTTGAGAGAATGCGCCACATTGGCTTTGCAAGGAGAGCCATATTAAAAAATTTCATATTCTGATAGCCAAGACCTCCTTGATTTTTTGAAGCATACAATTTATCCCACGCAACCTAAAAAATCTTCCTTTCTTCACCTTTTTGACCCCAAAAAAATTGACGACACAATTTTTCAACAACATTTAAAATGCTATTTGGGATCGCAAAACATTGCATAGAATAAGTCGGGATTGCTTGCTCAATTGATTTAATCATAACCTCCTTCCCGGCCTGAGATAAATACTTCTCTTTCCACCCTTTAAGTTTCTTCCAAATCCGATCCTGAATATTTTGGAAAACCTGTTTCTTAGAGCTACCAATGTAAGTTGGCAACCCAAGATATTTGTCATGTCCTTCGACAGCCTTAAAAGATAACTTCATCTGAAGAAAGTTTTTCCGTTCTTGATCAATGTTTCTGCTAAATGACACCTCTGATTTATCCATATTCAGTTTCATCTAACCCGAAGCCACTTCATAAGTAGACAGAATTCCAAGCAAATTCTCAACTTCCTCTTCTGTAGCTCTCACAAAAAGAAGACTATCATCTACAAAAAATAGGTGAGAAGTTGGTTTAACATGTCTAACAATTTTCACCCCATGAATATGATTCATGCGCTCCGCATCACGGATCAAGGTAGACAAGCCCTCGGCACACAAAATAAACAGAAAAGGAGAAATTGGATCGCCTTGTCTGAGCCCCCGGCTAGGCTTAAACTTTCTCGAAGGTTGACCATTGACAAGAATATCAAAAGATGCAGTTAAACACACTTCATAATCAACCCCACAAAATTCTCCGGCATCCCCAATTTTAACATCATTTTTTTTAGAAAAACCCATTCCACCCTATCATAAGCTTTACTCATATCTAGCTTAAGACCCAGATAGCCTTTTTTCCATTTTTTTTTCTTTCTGAGGTAATGAAAACATTCATAAGCCACCAACACATTATTTGTGATCAAGCGTCCCGGAACAAAACTACTCTATGACTCATGAACAATGTAGGGATGCACCAACTTCAATCTATTTTCTAGCACCTTAGTAACAATTTTATATAAGACATTACACAAGCTAATAGGCCTATAATCAACAGGAGACTCACATTCTTTTTTTTTTTTCGGAATCAACACAATATGAGTCTGATTGATAGAACCTGCATCCCCACCATTATTTAAAATACCAAGTACTTTCCCAATAACATCAACCCCAACAATGTCCCAAACGTTTTGAAAAAAAAAATTGCAGACATACTATCCGGCCCGGGAGCCTTTGTAGGGTGTATCTAGAAAAGTGCAACTCGGACTTTTTCAGCAGTAAAGGGGGCTGCCAAGCTCGTGAACTGCCTCTCATCAATGATAGGATCAACTTTCTCCAACACTGGCTCTGGCTCGATACTACTATTTCCCGCAAACAAATCCTCGAAATAAGAAACAAAAATTTCTGAAATTTGCTCCTCTTCATTATACAAATTATCAGCAGCATCCTTTATAATAGAAATATTATTTCTCATTTCTCCTTGTTTTGCCTTGTGATGAAAGAAAGACGTATTTTTGTCACCGTGCTTCAACCACTCTTGCCTACTTCGTTTCTTCCAATACATCTCTTCCCTCCTCTCAAGCTCATCCATATGATCATCTATAGCTCTCATCTGCGCAATTACCTCCTCTGATTGATCCTCCCCCATAAAGTGTTTCATTTGCGCTCTATAATCATTTATCTCCTTAAAAAAATCACCAAACTTCTCTCTACTCCATGCACTTAGACTCAAAGAAGTAAAGGCAATTTTTGAAGAAATATCACCACCACGCTCCCAAGCCTCTGAAACTATCCCGGCACAATTCTCATCACGAAGTCACATCTCCTCAAAACGATACAATTTTTTCTTTTTCTTTTTTTCTGTTTCGGCACAACTTCTTTGATGCATAAAAGAATGGGCAAATGATCTGACCTTCTCTTCGTAAGATGAAAGACAAAGGATCCCATAAAAACTTCCCTCTAGGAATGATTTGCTAGGAATCTATCCAAGCGCTCTTGTATATTTTTTGACCCTCCTTGGTTGTTTGTCCATTTAAACTCATGTCCAATAAAGCCAAGGTGCTCAAGCTGACACCTATCGACTGCATTTCGAAGAATGCCAGCCTCCTCAAAAGAAAAACCTCTCCCTCCCTTTTTTTTTCATGTGAATGGAGCATTAAATTGAGGTCACCCCTAACAAGTCAAGGTTTTGCATTTGAGTCTCGAAGATTTTCAAATAGCTGCCAGGTTTTGTATTTATTCTCCTCCTCCGGATGCCCATAAATGCCCGTAAAACGCTACTCTTCTTGCTCATAGGAGCTCACCACTAAATCAATAGTACTCTGCCAAAGAAGTGCAAGACCCCCACTCCTTCTCCTTCCTTCACCGTCACACTCAACAACAAAACAGAAATTGTATTTTATTTTTTGTTTAATTTATTTCATCTCAAAGGCCTTCAATCTTGTCTCCAAAAGGAACACAACCTGGGGACGCTCAAGAAAAACAATGTGTTTTAGTGCATTAACTGTAGCGGCGGTGCTCCCCAAACCTCTACAATTTTAAGAAAGAAGGTAACTCATTTATCACCGAGAGCCCAATTAGTGGGGCTCGCCACCTTTTCAGCAGTCACCGACATCACTCTCTTTTTTTTTAACTCCCCTTTCCTCATCATCAGTCATCACATCACTCTTATTAGTATCCATCTCCCTGCCCTTCCTTTTTTCTCCCGAAATAATCACACTCCTTTCCATACTGTGATCAGTATCTCTCAGCTTTCTCTTCCATACCTTTCCTACTTTTCCCTCCCCACTACCCTCCTTTGCCACTTGGGTAGCCTAACTTTCTTCAGTTACAACATCCTCCCCACTATTGAAAACAAACAAGCTACTTCCAGCATCCTCCTCCCTTGCCAAACCCGTACCAGTCCCAACAAGAGGTTCACTACTTTTTTCTTTGTTTTTTATTTTTTCAATGTCCAACCCCACCTCAGAGTCCAACCCCACTTCCTTTATTTTACTAGCTAACTCACGCACATTTGCTAATTCTTGCTGGCTTGTTTCACTCGTCTTCGGTTTTGTAACAAACAAGAACTTTGCACTTGATCTTCCTGCTTCCCCATCATTACCTCCTCTAAATCCCGGCCTATATTTTCATGGTGAAGCTTTCATCCACTCCGCCCATAAGGAATGGTTGGGTTATCATAATCTTTATGTTCATCACAATCCTTAATTCCATGTCCCATAAGTCCACAATAGTAACAAAACAATGGGGGTTTTTCATATTTTACCTCAAAGAACTCTTCAACTCCACCTCTTAACTTCAGCTTCACATTCTTTGCAAGGGGGTCTTCGCACATCAACCATAACTCTGATTCGTATGGATTTGTCAATACCCACCTTTGCTTCACTGTCCAACTTCACAAACACACCCAATCTGTTGCCAAATTTTTCCATGTTAGCAACGTTTAATATTCCTTAAAGTGGGAGATTGTAAATTCTGATCCACATTGGCAGGTGAAATAATTCGACCTCCGAGTGTTTCACCGAGTCCATTATTTCACTCAATATCAGCGCATGCCGATCGAATGCAAAGTAAAAAAGTAAAAAAAAAAAGGACACGAGGTGATGACATGTGTCATTGTTGGTGTGTCTTTTAGTATATAGTTATTGATTTATGGTTTGCTCTGGCTCTACCCTGCTAAAATCTGATATACTTTGTTGAGCCTGCTCTGCTCTTTTGCAATCTGATGTGCTCTATTCTGCTCATAAACTCAAAAGAACAAAACCTTACTCTTATACGTGGGTGGTCACGCAAATGTGTCAAGCTATCATGGGAGATACTTTGTCAAAGTTGTAGAGGTTACTCGTTCAGTGTTATAGGTGTTACTCGGTTAGTGTCATAGGGGTTATTCCATCAGTGATATATAGGAGGGGTTACTTTGTTCTTTTGCAAGCAACTATTCGATGAGGCCAGTTACGCAAAAAGCGTGTTGTACATATTTTTGTTTTGATGATTAGAGAAGTAGAAGTTAGTTGTTTGAATTGAAGGGTTGGGGATTTTTAGTTTTATAGTAAATTTTTGATAAAGGAACTGTATATCCGTGCAACCATGCTAATACACGACACATATTTTGCACGAAAGAAAATAACACAAAGTGAAATGTTAGTAGTGTTTAAGAAAAACTGAATTGTTATTATTAGTTATTGCAATCACTTGAAAAAATACAATTTTTTTTTGTTTTAAAACAAATAAATAAAGTAGTGGAAAGGTAGTTACTGGTTAAAAAAACCTAAATGCATTTTTTTATTGGTTAAAAAAATAAAGTAGTGAGATTGGTAGTTATTTTTTCCTTTTTTTTTAAAAAAAAAAGCTCAAATGCATGATAGTTGAGCATTGGAGATTTGAAAGGCTCTTGTTAAAACGAATTTTAAAACAAATTTTAAATATGTGCATGTGCTAGTAAATGTTAAAACTACCCAACTAACACCAAGGATTTAAAACAAATTTAAAATTGAAAACAAGAAACAACATGTACTGTTTTTTTTAAAAAAAATAAAATTAGAGAGATAAAAAACTGCCCATATAAAAAAAAAGAGATAAAAAAAACTTAAAAACATAACGTTGTTTAAAAAAAAAAATCCAAAATTTATTTGTTTAAAAAAAATTGAACAAATGTAATTAAACTGGATAATTTCTTCAAAAAAAAAACTTTAGCTGAATAAATGTAATTAAATTTTGCTTTACAAAAAAGTAATTAAATGTGAATTAATATTTTTTTTTGTATTACTTTAATTGAAAAAAATTCAGGAAAATATATATTTTTGTGGAAAAGATATTTTTTGGTTTCCAAAAAAAAAAGGAAAGATATTTTTTTTTATGTAAATCGATTAAATTTGGTTATTAATTACATTTAGAAAAAGTTTTTTTTTTTTGAGTCTTCCCTTAAATAACGTTTCCTCCTAATATATAGGTTTCTTTATTTTTTTGGGGGGACATATATCTTTATTAAAAAAAAAAAAAAAAAAAAAACAGATAACGCTTCTTTTTTTTTTTAAAAAAACACTTCTTTTTAATTTTGGTTTTTTTATCTTCAAAAAAATAAAAAATCAGTTATTTTTTTTTTTTGTAATTAAACGAATAAATCAATTTTTTATTATTTATTAATATAATTGTAACAACTAAATTTAATATAATATCTTTACCTTAAAAAAACCCCATAATCAATACAGTATAATATTTGTTTCTTAAAACACGCACCTAATAAAGGATTTTTTTTTTTTAAAAAATTAATAAAAAATATTATTCATCTTCAACCTACAGTTATCTTCAACCTTAACAATTAACAATAGTGGGTTGCTACTAAAATAAATAAATAAATAAAATAAAAAATTGCAGATAAATCATGAAATTATATCAAAATGAAGCACAATATAATTTTGAGTAATACTGAAATAAATATTATTCGAATCTTTAAATAAATTACTATAACTTGATAATTTGAAGGTTTTTTGACGAATTAACCTAAAAAAAATTAATTGACGAAATCAAAATATATATTAAGTGAATTTTTAAACAATGATACAAATAAATAAATTGATTATAATTTATGAAATTAAACTAAATATAAGAATTTAATTAATTTGAACTAGAAGAATGAATGTTGTAGGTTGAACTTGAAGGTTTGTTAGTTGAGACGAACACTACAAGAGGGGGGGTGAATTGTAGGTGAGTTCCTAGTGACTATTTTTTCGAATATAAAACAGAATAAAATAGGAACTTGCAATGCACACAGGATTTTACGAGGAAACCTTCTAGTGCCCAACTAGAAGTAAAACCTCGACCCTACCTTAGGGATTTCGAACACAAACAATTTCTCTATAATAGGGCAAACACCAAATTACAACCTATTATAATCGAATCTCTACTCACAAGTTCCTGAACGAACCTGCTACAGAATAGGTTTCTATTCTACCCAGTCTAAGTCCCACACTCAGACTCTCTCTCGTACTCCCTAAGCACAGGTCTTCTCAACTTCTCAACAAAAGCTCTCTCTCTGTATGCAATGATAACAAAAACACTCTCACCCAAATAACCCAAACCAATTACAAGTAAAGACACCTAGTATATGATCGGCAAGCTATGCATGAAACACGAAACTAATATGACAAGATGATAAGCTTGGCAAACTTACACAATTAAAGCTCTGTAAATTCTTCACGCATAAAACTCACAAAAAAACCTAAACTCCTTTTTATCTCTACTATTTATACAAGTATTACTTGTATAGCAAGTAGGTTTTCTTAAAGATAAATAAGTTAAACTTAACTTATCTTTATACACGGTTTTTATGTAAATCATTTAGAAGAAAAATCTTTTCCGAAAAATAAGATAGAAAGATTTAGTTAAAAATCATAATATCTTTTTAACAAACTTATTTTAAGAAATAAACATTTAAAGAAAATCTTTTTCGAATTCTATCTTTTATCTTTTCCGATTTTAATTTATTTGCCAAGCTAACTTTCCACGCTTCTAATAGACTTCATGCATATCCTACTTAACATATTTAATAATGAATCTATGAGATAAAATCTTAAATATATCATTGCTGCGCCGCGCTCCTATACTGGTAGGATTACTTGGGCTTCACGCTTACTAAGTTCCTCCAAAGATCTTAGCCAGCCATCTTTAAGTTCCTGTAAAGGAACGTTCCTGTTAGGGAACTCAGTTCCTGTGAGGGAACACTTCTTATGTTTCGAATAACCTTCTTGAATAAAGAACTTCTTCAAGTCTTCTTAGTTTCAGTTACTTCTTTCATCTCCACAATCAATTTCACCTAAACTAAACAAACACGTGAAAAACCTTTATAAAATGAGTTTGCTGTAGTTTAAGTTCCTCATCATCAAAACCTTTAAATATCAACAAGGTTTTAGATGATATAGGTTGAAGATGAATATTTATTATTTGGAAGATTTTTTTTATTCGTTTTTTAAAAAAAAAAATAAAAATAAAAAGAGTTAACCAAACAAGACTTAATGACTAGGTTGTGAGAAAAAAAAAACTTGATGACTGTTTATTTGAGGTGTTAAATTGGACGCCTAAGATTAGTCAATTAATAAATAAACAGTTGAGATTTAATCTCTTATTGTAGTCGACCATAGTCGGCCGTAGTCATCCGTAGTCGACGACTACGCTAGAATTGGAAATATGTGTATAAACATTAAACCAAGAAACAAATTTGGCAAGAATTATTTTAGGCAAAAAGTGGTTAATGTTCATCTTGTGGATATAAAATCAATGAATCTGCATTGTACTGTTCGATTTCCTGCAAAGTACACTGGTTTGAGAAGGAGAAGGAAGAAAGTTTCGAGCCTGAAGCGAAGAACAAGAGAAAGGAGATAGAACTCGGTGGAGCATCTGATCAACCAGTGTTGAACAAGGCTAAGAAGAATGCTGCAGGATGCCAACAACGTGGCGACGGAGGAGAAGGCAGAAGGAAAAGTCTGTCATAAAGACGTCAACCTTGAACTAGCTCTGTGGAATTACGGCGTTCAGGAAGATGTTAAGGAGCCTTCTTCTTGAGGGGTTTTTGCTTACTGAGTAGATATCATCTCATCAGGATTTACAGTTTTTTTTGTTTTTGGTTAAAAGGAGCTAATATATAGTAAACTTCAGGATTTACAGTTTGAGTTAGTTTGTTAGTGTAGTTGGTTAGTCTGTTAGTAAGTTTAGTTAGTTAGTCTGTTAATAATTCAGTTGATTTAGTGTGAAGATTGAATGTTACAGTTGAATTAGTATATTCGATGATTTTTAATTTGTTAAAGTTGAATTAGTATATTTGATGATTTTTGTAACAGTTGAATTAGTTAGGTCTGTTCTCATTGACTGAACTGACTGAACTGAATTGAATTAAGCTAAACTGAAGTGAGCTGAGCTGAACTGAACTGAACTGAACTGAACTGAATTGAACTGAAATAAATATCTTACAAGAGAAGGAAATTAGGAGCTGAACTGAACTGAACTGAGCTAAACTGAACTGAACTGAACTGAACTGAATTGAGCTGAACTGAACTGAACTGAATTGAGCTGAACTGAACTGAACTGAATTTGAACGTAAGAACAGGCCCTTAGTCTGTTAGTTATTCAATTGAGTTCAGCATTTTAGGATTGAATTAGTAGTTTTTTCTAGATTCAAATGTTTGTGAATTAGACTCTTATTAACTAATAAAAACAACGCAATTATAGTATATTTCTTAGATTTCATTAGCTTTTAGTGATTTTATACATTTCAATTTGTTTAACTCTCTTAAGAACTCGAAGATGCCCCAGTTTCTCACAGTGAGAAACAAATTTTGTTTCTCACATGGCATTTTTGTAAATAAACCAACAACTTTATTCAATTGTGAAGCCCACAATAATGAAAAAGTTGTTGATTTATTCACAAAAATACCATTTTGAGAAAAAATTTTGCTTCTCACCATGAGAAACAGGAAATTTCCCTAAGAACTCTATGTAATTTATTCATCCATATTACTTGATTAATGTTAGTTGAGAGGATTAATACAAGAGGGGGGGGGTGAATTATATTAAGTTCCTAATGACTACTTTTGCGGAATAATAAAACAAACAAATAGAAACTTGCAAAGACACAAATAATTTACGAGGAAACCTTCCAGGGCCCAACTAGAAGTAAAAGCTCGACCATACCTTAGGGATTTCAAACACAAACAACTTCACTATAATAGGGCAAACACCAAGTTACAACCTATTATGCACAAACCGTTACTCAAAAGTTCCTGCTCAAAAACTTGCTACTCGATAGGACCCTATCCTACCCAATCTAAGTCCCACACTTAGATTCTCTCGTACTACCAAAGTACAAAACTCTCAGCTTCACACTAGAAGCTTACACAATCTGTATGCAATGTAAAAATAACAAACTCACCCAAATAACCCCAACCAATTCAAGTGTATGACACCTAGTATATGATAGGTAAGCTTATGCACAAAATCCGAAGCTAATATGACAAGATTAGAAGCTTGGTAAACTTACTCAATTGATGCTCTGTGATTTTCTTCACCTATAAAACTTAGACGAACCTAAACCATTTCAATCTCTACTATTTATACAAGTATGACTTGTACAATAAGTAGGTTTTATAAAAGATAAATAAGTTAACTTAACTTATCTTCAAGGCACGGTTTTAATAAGTAAATCATATTTAGAAGATAATCTTTTCCGGAAAATAAGATAACAAGATATAGAATAAAATCTGTTAAAATCGATTTTAAGAAACCAATTTTAAATAAAATCTTTTCACAAAATCTATCTTTTTATCTTTTCCAATTTTATCTTTATTTACCAAGCAACTTGTCACGCTTCCAATAAATCTCATGCTTAACCTGCTTAACATATTTAACAATAATTCTAGAAGATAAAATCTTAGCTAAATAATATTGTTGCGCCACATTCTGTATGGAAGATTATTTGGGCGTCACGCAGGCTAAGTTCAATTCGTAAACGAACTTACTGTCTTTACTCACAGTCCAGGCTGACACCTAAGCTTGCTTTCTTCAAGTTCCTGTTAGGGAACTTAGTTCTTGTTAGAGAACTCTTATTCAACTTGATTTAACTTTCTGTTTAAAGGCTCCTTTAGTCTTCATAGCTTAAGTTACTTCTTCCATCACCAAGATCAATTTCACTTAAACTATTCCAACACTTAAAAACCTTTATTAGTAGAGTTTGCTTTAATTTAAGTTCATCATCATCAAAACCTTAAGCTTTAACAATTTCCCCCTTTTTGATGATGACAAACTTAAGCAAACTCTTGAGAAAAGTTAAAACAAATAAAAGGACGTATTTTTGTATTTTTGATTTATTGACAAAAAGTAAGCACACAACTGAAATTAAATAAACACAAATAAGAAAAGCATAAATAAAACTAAGAAGTAAACTAAGAGATAAACTAAACTACTTAGCATCATGTTAGAAGAAATTTCTGATACTTTATCAACTGGAACCCAGAACAATTTCAGCTTACAAGTTTGCTTCTTCTATTCCCCCTTTTGGCATTATCAAAAGTCTTGCTTTTTCAAGGTTATGAAGCATCTAGCCACAGCCCCAAAGCAATTCATCGAGTGTGGGAAACTGAAGGCAGCGCTGCTAATTTACCTTAAGCAAGTTCCACTTTTCTGCATAAGTATTTAACACATACACATACACACAAGTATAGGCAAAGTTCCAACTATTCATTAAAACCAATAGATTTATCATCTAGCTGAACAATTTTTAAAATATTACAACCAAAATTATTGTTCAGACACTAAAACAGAAATTAAAATTGTTCATGACTGAAATAGAGAAGCAGAAAATAGGCTAGGTTGGATATAGGCTAGAAAGGGGTAGATTGAGAATATGATAGGTTAGGTCTCAAGAAACTCCAAAATTTTCTTGTAGTCCTCCTTTGTTTGTTTTGAAAAAGCCTTCATATTGTCTTCAAGACTCTTGAGTTTTTGTTGGAACTCCTACTTCTGTTCCTGTAGAGCCTTGTCTTGTTCTTGTAAAAACTTCTTTTGCTCTTGAAGTTCCTTGTCCTGTTTTAGCACTAGCTTCTTGAGCTCTTTTAATTCCTTTCCCTGCACAAGCTTTTCCAGGGTTAACATCTGAAGTTTTCCAACAGAATCCTTCATTTGTGTCTCAACCCTTTCCATCCTATCCACCAGTTCTGAAACTTGCCCATCGAGGATACCCTCCTTAACATCCAACTCCAGAGGCTGTTCCATGCTTGTCTGAGGAACAGAACTAGCACATATCCTCCTACTCTTCCTTACAGGCTGCTCATAGACCTCTTTCTCTTTCCTTTTCCTTGTCACTTTTTCTTTCTTTTTCTCTCCCTTCTCTATTCTTTGAATTTTTCCTTTTACTACCTCTAAACTCAGTCCAGCTAGCGTTTCCTCATTTAGCACATTCTTTGGCTTCTCATCCAGAGCACCATACCTACCCTTCAGAATCACTCTAGCATTTTCAAATACAGTTGACAAAATAGCTCTATAGCCCACTTTTGTCCTACTTGGAACACAATGTGCTAAGTGCTGATACATCAATGCAAGAAAATTTACTTTAATTTTCTTAGACAAACCAAAAGTTACAGCCATATCCATCAAGCATGCCTCTCCCTTCTTTGCAGTTCTTGGCAAGATGGAACAACTTTGGTTTTCTTAACTAAGTTGAACAACAACTTGTTCAACGAGTTCAAATCATTGTGACTCATAATCTTCTTCCCCCTTTGACCACCGAGGGCTTCAACAATGTCACTTGTCAAGTAATTTCCTACTTTAACACTAGCTTTACCCTTAATGTAAGTTTCATACCCCTCAGTTGGAGTTTTTAGAACTTTACCTAGGTTTCAACATTTAATTCAATTTTTACACCATCGACTTTACTAGAAATTACCCCCAATTTTGCTTGAAAATTTTCATAGAACTCAGTCATAGCAATTGGATACAAATAGTTTGCTGAAACTTTCGATAACAAGTATTCCCAGCCTTGGAACTTAATCAAATCAAGAAACTCTAAGAATCTAGATTGCCTACACCAATCTAGATCAATACGATGACCTACAACATACCTCCCTGCCAGTGATTCAAGTTCTTCTTGATCACTTACATCCTCTTCTTCATCTTACTTTTCTAATTCTTCCTTTTCTGAATTTTTGTGATCTTCTTTGTCTCCCTCTCCCTCATTCATCTCTCCTCCTTCTTCGTCATCCTCTTTGGTCTCTTCTGAATGTTTCTCTTGAGCAAACTCGTCAATTTCTTTTATTTTCTCCTCAAGAGACTTTTCTTTTTGTTTCTTCTCTTTCCACTCTTTCAACCTTTGAAGGACACTTGAAACAGATGACTCTTCTTGGTCACTCTTACTTTCCACTTCTTTAGGTTTAGATGATGAGGTTTTAGGATTTTCAGGGGTTTTGGTTGAAGTTGAAAAGGGTTTGTAGTTCACCATGGCTAATGGAGATGTTTCCTCTTGAATGGTGTTTTCGAAGCTTTGTGAGTTTTCTTATGAGACGATTTCAGCAATGATGACCATGGTGTTCTAGAGATGGTTTTAAATTTCAGGAGGGTTTTTACTAAAAGGGGTTAAATTGATTTGACAGTGAGGTGAAAGAGGTAGGTGAAATTTGCTTTTATAATTAATGAAGCGGTGTGAGGGATTTTAAGAGATTTCACTATTCAGTCATTAATTGAACAAATTCAATTAATTTTTCAATTTAAAATTAACAGGATGAATTTGCCAAAATCCTTTTCTTTCCAAATTCATTTAATTTCCAAAAAAACTTTCTGAAAATATAAACACACACTTGGAACACGCTTTCTACACATGTGCAATGTACATAATTAATAACTTACACAGTTAAGTGTTTTAATGAACTTACCTCTAGTAATTAACAACGGTGTCACTTCCACTATGTTTAGCACACCAAAATTGTGCTAAATTTCTTTTAGCTCTATTTACAATATTTTTTACTTTGCCATATCTTGGAACTTTAAAAGCAATCAATTCAGCTTGATCATCCCAAGTTCCAGTCTCAATTTCTCAAATATTTCTCTGGTCAAAGGCTTGGTTAGAATATCTGCAATATTATTTTCAGTATGACAAAATTCTAACTTAATATTCCCTTGCTCCACATTATCTTTTAATAAGTGATTCCTAATATGGATATGTTTTACCTTTGAGTGTTGAACTGGATCCTTAGAAATACAAATAGCACTGGTACTATCACAGTAAATAGGCACACATTCAAAAATAATACCAAAGTCTCTAACCTGTTGCTTTATCCAAAGTACTTGTGAACAACATGCTGTAGCTGCCACGTACTCAGCCTCAGCTGTAGACATTACTACTGTGTTTTGCTTCTTGGAACCCCAAGAAACTAAACAAGGTCCTAAAAACTGTACCATACCTGAAGTGCTTTTTCTATTGACTAAATCACCTGCATAGTCAGCATTAGTAAAGCCATTTAAATCAAAGAAGTCACTTCTTAGATAGAAGAGACTCAGATCATCAGTTCCTTTTAGGTATCTAAGGATTCTCTTTACAGCTTTCAAGTGAGACTCCTTTGGGTTTGCTTGGAACCTGGCACACAAACCTACTCAAAAAGATATGTCAGGTCTAGTAGCTGTTAGATAAAGTAAAGAACCTGTCATACCTCTACACATAGATTGATCAACACAAGTTCCAGTTGGATCTTCATCCAATCTGGTTGTTATACCCATTGAAGTGTTATTAGTCTTACCATTATCTAGCTTGTATTTCTTGATCAGTTCCTTGATATATTTTTGTTGATGGATCATGATTCCTTCTTCAGTTTTCTTGATTTGCAATCAGAGGAAGAAGTTTAATTCTCCCATCATGCTCATTTCAAATTCTCCACTCATAAGGTCAGCAAAATACTTGCACAAAGATTTATTAGTTGCACCAAATAAAATATCATCAACATAAATTTGTACAACTAATATGTCAGTTCCATTTGATTTTAATAACAAAGTTTTATCTATTGTACCACGTTTAAAACCATTTTCTAGTAGGAACTTAGACAATATTTCATACCATGCTCTAGGAGCTTGCTTTAGCCCATAAAGAGCTTTTTCAAGCTTAAAGACATGGTTTGGGAACTCTGGATTTTCAAATCCAGGAGGTTGTTCCACATAGACTTCTTCATTTAAAAATCCATTTAGAAATGCACATTTAACATCCATTTGGAACAACGTGAATCCCATATAAGCAGCAAAAGCAATGAGTAAACGAATAGCTTCTAACCTGGCTACAGGAGCAAACGTCTCTTCATAGTCTATTCCTTCTTGTTGATTGAAGCCTTGAACAACAAGTCTTGCCTTATTCCTGACAATAATACCATGCTCATCTAGCTTGTTCCTAAACACCCATTTTAAGCCAATAGTCTTCTTATCCTTGGGTCTAGGTTCCAAATGCCAAACTTTATTTCTTTCAAACTTATTTAATTTAGCTTGCATATCATTAATCTAGTCTGCGTCAGTTAAAGCTTCGACATAGTTATTAGGTTCCATAGATGACAGAAATGCATAGAATGCACTGAAGTTTCTAAGCTGAGATCTAGTCTGAGTTCCTTTTGTAATATCACTCATGATTGCATCCACATCATGTGAATTCTGATGTTTCCATTGCTTTGGTGTAAAGTCTTTGACTGGATACAATCTTTCCAGATTATTGTTGACTGTTTCTTCTGTAGGAACTTGGTCTTGAGTCTCAGTTGGAACTTCAACAGGATTTTCTTCATTCTGGTCTTGATTTTGTTCTTGATATGGAGTTCTTGGTGCATTTTCCATTTCAGGTTCTACATTTGCTTCTGGATTCGTTTCTTCTACATTTTCAGCTTGCTGATTCTATAATGATGTTGACTCCTCATCTTGATCTGGCTTGCACACAAGTCCAATTTCAAAATCATCATCACCATTCTGTACATCAGATAACTGTTCAGTTTCATCAAATATATAATATATACAGATTCCTTAACACACATTGTTCTCTTATTATAAACTCTATAGGCTTTACTATTTAAGGCATATCCTAAGAATACTGCCTCATCACTACGTTCATCAAACTTTCCCAAGTTCCTTTTACCACTGTTATGAACAAAACATCTACATCCAAAAGATCTAAAATAAGAGATATTAGGATTTCTCCCTTTGATTAGCTCATAAGGAGTTTTGTTCGTGATGATCTAACAGATACTCTGTTTGGAATATAACATGCTGTATTCACTGCTTTTGCCCAGAAGTTCCTAGGCAGACCACTTGAGATCAGCATTGTTCTGGCCATGTCTTCAAGGCTTCTATTCTTGCGTTCCACCACTCCATTATGTTGTGGAGTCCTTGGTGCAGAGAAGTTGTGATCCATTCCATGCTTAGTGAAAAACTCATCATATTTTGAGTTTTCAAATTCAGTTCCATGATCTGATCTAAGGTGAATCAGTGGGTTACCTGTTCTTCTATGTTCTTTCTTTACAAAGGCTACAAATTCATCAAATGTTTCATCTTTGCTAATAAGAAAGAAAACCCATGTAAACCTTGAAAAATCATCAAGAATAACCATTACATAACTCTTATCACTTTTGCTTTGGATTCTCATAAGACCGCATAGATCCATATGAATAAGTTCCAAAGGTCTTTTGGTGCTTACCATTTTCATGGACTTGAAAGAAATTCTAGTTTGTTTTCCTCTAACACAAGCATCACACACTTTGTCATACAGGAACTTGATGCAAGGAAGTCCTTCCACTAGTTCCTTAGATCTAAGCTTATCAAGTAAAGTAAAGCTTGCATGGCCAAATCTCTTGTGCCATAATAGAGGATCATCCTCAATAACACCGAGACACGTTAAACTGCTATTAGGAACCTTGTTAAGATCAACAACATATGTGTTCCCTTTACGAGTTCCTTCTAAAATAATATTCCCAGTGTCATTGTGAATGATTATGCATTTATTAGAAGTAAAGCTTACAGAGTTACCTTTGTCACAAAATTGTGAAATACTTAACAAGTTGTGTTTGAGACCCTCGCCCAAAAATACATTATCAATAGCATGGGAACTTGACCTTCCTAGTTTGCCAATAGCGACTATGTCTCCTTTCATGTTATCACCAAAGGTCACAGTTCCCCCATAGTAGGCATCCATTGAGAGAAATCTAGATTTGTCTCCAATCATGTGCTTAGAACAACCACTGTCGAGGTACCAGGTGTTGTTCCCCCTCACTAGAACCTGCATGAAGAATCAAACATTAGTATCAGGAATCCAGGTTTCCTTGGGTTCTTGTGTAACATGAGTGGGATTATTTTTCATAACCAAAATCTGTTCAACATGTTTTTCATTTTTGTGTGTACTCTTTTCTTTCTTAGGACACTTAACCTGTTTATGTCCTGTATTGTCACAGAAATAACAAACAATACTACTAGGTAGGTCAACATACTTCTTTTCCTTTTGGAACTTCTTTTTGAAACCCAAACCTTCTGTTCTTTTGGTTTGAGTTTTAGTGATCCAATTTGGAACTCTGTACTCTATAGGTTGTTTGCCCTTCCTAGCTTTCTCAAGTTCCCCATCAAGTCGTGCCTTATCCGATCTTAGGTCTTCCAAATCAGATTTTAGTTGTTCAAAATTCGGATATTGTACAAGTGGAGGAACTTCAGAATTAGAAGAATCAAGACAAAGTTTCATTAAAGAAAGTTCCACATTCAACACTATATTATCATGTTTCAACCTATCAATAGTCTCTTTTAGAATTTTATTATCATCAAACAGACTAAAAAACCTATATTGAATGTCAAACTTCTTATTGTCAATCCACTAATTGTTCTCTTTGTAAGTTTTTAAATTAAAGTTTCATCACTTTGTAGACACCCAAATGTGTCTCCCCAAAACCAAACCCAGTGATGAGTACCTTTCACGTCGAATCATAATCGAATGAAGTGAGCGGAAAGTTTTTATTTTTTTCTCTTCTCTCTCTTTTTGAAAACTTATTTTAAGAAAACAACCAATCCAGTTTGGTTCGTCCATGATATGGGTCCAATAGTAGTGTAGTTGGATGGGGCTTACAAAGACCTTTCCAACGATATATTATAAGCCCAATTCCGATGAATATTGAGGAAGTTATGGCCAATTTACTAAACTGGGCCCGGTTTGAGCTTTATGTACGGCCCAATGATCTAGGGGAGGGCCTAATATGATTTATCATTCCTAATGCAATTAGGAATGGTTTTAGTCTTATAGATTCTTCTAGAAGGTTCTTTTCATTCCTAATTCAATTAGCTTTGATAAATTGACTTTTGTTGATTTTTTAGAGTTTTAACCAAAATCAAATAGCATTTTCAAGGAAATTATATGATTTTATCCTCCAGTACGGCAAACTTATCGGATTTTCGAAAATGCGTTAAAATTAGGCTTGGCGCCTGACCCCAGGCCTTGGCGCCTGGAACCAGGCCTGGCGCCTGGCGCTAGCCATTGGCGCCTGGCTCTAGTGTTGGTGCCTGGCGCCAGCTAGCCAGGGTTGGCGCCAGCTCTGTTTTTTGTGCGTCAGAATCTGTTTTGTTTAATTTATCTTTTTGGCTGATTTTTCTCTATAAATATCGTATTAAAAACTCCGTTTTCTTGAATCATTCATCACCAATTCTCACGAATATTCACCTACAATCAGTTTTCATTCGCAATCATTAATTCTTTAATTCTCTTTTAATCATTCACCAACTCTCATCAAGTTTTCTTGATTATTTCATCTCTCTCTTTCTCTTTTTCTAAACTTTGTTTTTGCATACAAAATTCCGCATTCGCAAGATCTAGAAACACCTAGCCATATTCGAAGTTGCCTTCGCCCTAGACGTGAAAGGTTTAATTTCTGAGGGTTTGGTCCCAAATCTCTATTTTAGATATTTAATTTGATTGTTGATTTATTATTTTCCTTGAAGTTACTAACGTGTGTATTTTGTTATTAGAAAGAGGTAGGAGACATCAAAGTAAGTGCTTTAATGGTTTTATTGATATTATGATGTAGAAATCATGTTTAGATTGTTATTATGATATTCCTAGTATCATGTCTAGGGTGATTTAATACTGAATATGATTGTTACGATGCTTCCTATGTCTCTTCCTAATATTTATGATTGTTAGTATCATGTTAGGGTTAAAGATTTGATTTTTATTGCTTAGTGACATGCTAGGGTTTGTATTAATATTGTTAGTATCATGCCTAGGATCTTGCTATTATTTTTATACTTTAATATTAACATGAATATGATTATGATTATAATTGTTATGATTTATGATGATATTATCATTATTATAATTATATTAATTGTTATGATTTTATTTATTATGTTGCTTGATATTTATTTTTATTGCTTGATCACACCTTTTATTGCATGTTTAAAGGGAATTAGTACTTGTAATTACGCTTAATAAGATAATTAATAATCTTGTTTAAGGTTAATGTGATTATAATTCAAGTGATCGCCAATAATAGTTTGTTTGTGCATTAAATTCAACCAACATAGATTAAATAGGTTTAGGGTTAATCTTATTGATTGCATGTTAATTGAAAAGCGCACATGAATACGATCAGAATAAAGTAGAGGCCTATTATTAGGGTAGGTTCAATCTCTTTTAAGTTGGATTTGTACCTTCATCCCCGAACCCTTATTTGGTTCAAGACCTTATGGAGTTGACGATCTCTTGGATCGTTAAGGGGTGTAACCTTCACCTCGTGAACGGTTTACAAGTTCCTAAAACTTGTTGGCGACTCTTTTGCTCTATCTTCTTCCCTTTTGGACGCCATCGTAATTTAGTGTATGATCACAGTGGGGTTCAAGCTTGTGGGATTTAAAGCTTGAAATTATTCCCTACAACTTTGTTGTTTGGCTTTATATAAATCCTTTAATTCTTCTTGCATATCCAACACAACACATATCAAATTATCTCTAGAGAAATGTTTTAAATCTTTTTAAGAAAACCATACTCATATTCCAGTTCCTTCAGTTTTGCCTTTTTATCTGTTTTTGCCATCAAACATAGATGGGCAGTCTCCTATGATGGTTGGTCCTCTTCTTCCTCTGAATCCGAATCTCCCTAGACAGCTAGCATAGCTTTCTTCACATTATCCTTTGTGAAGTAAGGGTTGTAGACTCTTGACTCCATGGATTGCTCCTTGCCTTTATTCTTTCCTTTATCACCATCCTGTACTGGACAGTCCTTAATGAAATGATCTTTAGAACCACACTTGAAACAAGCTGTGTTTCTGGAACTTGTGTACTTCTTGTTCCTATCGAACATCCTGTTGTTCATAATCTTTTTAAACCTTCTTACAAGCATTGACAGCTCATCCTCATCAACTTCTGATTCCTCTAAGTCTTGAGCCTTAAGTGCAAGACTCTTGTTCTTGGAACTTTCAGTATTGGAACTCAGATGAAGTTCATGAGTCATCAATGATCCAGCTAGTTGTTCCATGTTAAAATTGGTGAAGTCCTTACCTTCCTGCACAGTGACCTTGGATCTCCAGCGTTCATCCTGTAGTAGGCTCCTTAAGAACTTCCTTGCCTGCTCATCAATAAGAATGTGTCTGCCAAGGGAATTCAACTCATTAATAATATCATTGAACCTGGAAAACATTTCCTCTATAGATTCCTTAGATTGCATTTCAAACCTTTCATATATAGACATCAATAAGTCAATGTTAGAACGTTTTACCTCATTAGTACCTTCATGAGTTATCTCTAGTAGATCCCAAATATATTTAGCAGACTTGCATCCCATGATACGATTATGTTCTTGAGGTCCAAGTCCACAATGTAAATACTTTATGGCTAAAGAATTCAATTCAAGTTTGTGATAATCTTCTTTATCATAATCAGATATAAGTTTAGGAGCTACCTTGTTCTTTTCATTTGTTGAGGTTATTTCAAAATCACTAAATTCAATAACACGCCAAACCTGGTAATTTTCTGCCTTGATGAAGATCTCCATCCTGTTCTTCCAGTAGGTGTAAAACTTACCGTTGAACATGGGAGGGCGTTGGGTGAAATATCCTTCTTCAAGTTTCTCCTTGTAATTCATCTCTCCAGGAACTTACTCGGCAAAGTTATCTGCTTACACGTGAGAACCTTGCTCTGATACCAATTGTTAGTTGAGACGATTAATACAAGAGGGGGGTGAATTGTATTAAGTTCCTAATGACTACTTTTGCGGAATAATAAAACAAACAAATAGGAACTTTCAAAGACACACAGATTTTACGAGGAAACCTTCCAGAACCTAACTGGAAGTAAAACCTCGACCCTACCTTAGGGATTTCAAACACAAACAACTTCACTATAATAAGGCAAACACCAAGTTACAACCTATTATGCACAGACCGTTACTCACAAGTTCCTGCTCAAAAACTTGCTACTCGATAGGACCCTATCCTACCCAATCTAAGTCCCACACTTAGATTCTCTCGTACTACCAAAGTACAAAACTCTCAGCTTCACACTAGAAGCTTACACAATCTGTATGCAATGTAAAAATAACAAACTCACCCAAATAACCCCAACCAATACAAGTGTATGACACCTAGTATATGATAGGTAAGCTTATGCACAAAATCCAAAGCTAATATGACAAGATTAGAAGCTTGGTAAACTTACTCAATTGATGCTCTGTGATTTTCTTACGCATAAAACTCACACGAACCTAAACCATTTCAATCTCTACTATTTATACAAGTATGACTTGTATAGTAAGTAGGTTTTCTAAAAGATAAATAAGTTAACTTAACTTATCTTCAAGACACGGTTTTAATAAGTTAATCATATTTAGAAGATAATCTTTTCCGAAAATAAGATAACAAGATATAGAATAAAATCTTGTAAACCGATTTTAAGAAACCAATTTTAAATAAAATCTTTTCACAAAATCTATCTTTTTATCTTTTCCAATTTTATCTTTATTTACCAAGCAACTTGTCACGCTTCTAATAAATCTCATGCTTAACCTACTTAACATATTTAACAATAAATCTAGAAGATAAAATCTTAGTTAAATAATATTGCTGCGCCACATTCTGTACGGAAGATTACTTGGGCGCCACGCATGCTAAGTTCCTAATGGAACATACTGTGTTTACTCGCAGTCCAGGCTGACACCTAAGCTTGCTGTCTTCAAGTTCCTGTTAGGGAACTTAGTTCTTGTTAGAGAACTCTTCTTCAACTTGATTTACCTTTCTGTTTAAAGGCTCCTTTAGTCTTCTTAGCTTAAGTTACTTCTTCCATCACCAAGATCAATTTCACCAAAACTTAAAAACCTTTATTAGTAGAGTTTGCTTTAGTTTAAGTTCATCATTATCAAAACCTTAAGCTTCAACTATTAAGTATTGTGTCAGAGTTAGAAATTATACTACAATTTAAGTTCCTTGAGCAATCTTAGTAATTTTTCCCTGACCAAAAGGTTAATAATTTTTTGTTGGTAATTTAATTGGATAAAGTCGTTTGATCATTTGATTTCAATACCCAGTTATTAGTTTACGTGAGTACTACATGTTCAAAACAATACAAGTCATAATAAGCATTTAGATATGAACAAATGGTGCATGCTCAGCAATCGAAATTCAGTTTGATAGTGGTTTCTTTTAATGGAACTACTCCTTAATTTAAAGAAAAAAGAAATAGTAATAAAAGAAAAAATAAATTTTCAAACGAATTGTCTCCCAAAACAACTCGTTTGGGCTTTTCTGAACCGGCATTTTAAAAATCAACCTAATTATGTTAACTTAACATAACCATTTTATCCCTCATTTTCAACCCTAATTAAAAAAACATAAAATTTTGAATTCCTTTCTCCTATCTTAAAGTTCTTACGAAAACTTTACATTTTATTATGAAGCATTAAAATTAGGAATACTACCTTTGTTAACTATTATTTGCAACAAAGGAGTATTATTTCTGAGTAGGGTCGTTTATGAGATTTCGGAGGCCCCAGGCGAAAAAATTTATTAGGGCCCTTTATATTAACATAATTTTCTTATAAGAAATATGTTCATTTTTATCGCTTTTTGAACAAATAATCTAATTTTACATGTTGTAATCCTAAAAGTATAATAATCAATTTTTTTAAAAAGAAAATTGTATGTTGTAAAATACATACTAATATCTATTATCGTCGGCAACTTCATGTAGATACAAATGTCTCATCTACCGACAATAAAATAACATTAAGATTATCCCTCTCTAGTAAATGAAATTGAATTGATCGCTAATTTCTTATGATCCAATATCTAAATAATTTTCTTATTATAACAAAAATTAATTGTGGTACAAACATATTTAAAATAATAGAACAAAAAATTTAAAATCATAGTTATATTTCTTTCCATTATTATAATGATTAATTATTAAATGAAAAACATATGAATAGAAATAATATTGGAATATGAACTAAAGTATATACCTTTGAAATTGGATAAAATTTCAATTGTTAAACAATATATATTGGAGTTCATATCCAATTTTAGTGGGTTTTTGGTAGTATAATTAGTTTGGTCTTTGTAATAAGACAGAAGAAAAAAAATGTGTTCTTGTCTTCTAAATAAAGAAAATGAAGAATAAATAAAATAAAAGCTTAAGTACTACATACATTTTTTTATGGTTTATAACTATACCAAGTTGGTTCCTTGAAAAAGGAAAAAACTCAAAAAGATAACTAAAGTGAAGTTGTTCAGTCTCGAACCCAAGAGCTGCCAAATTGAATATAGGTTACTCCACCACCAGGCCACAAGAAAACATATAACCAAGATATGATCGCATAATTTATATAAAATCAAGTTATTTACTTAAAAGCTAATAAAAACTGGGCCCTCTCAATCTGTGGGCCCTAGCAGGTGCCCCGGTTGCCCCGGGTCAGCTACGGCCCTGTTTCTGAGATATAAAATATTCTTTTGTTGCAAATAATAGTTAACGAAGGTAATATTTATCTAGAAGGGACATATATTTCACTTATTTGTCTAGAATGACCTTATTTAAAGTGGTTTAAAAAGACTTTATAATTTTGTTTTGTTGTTTTTTGAGGGGGGGGGGACTTTGACATTAGAATATAGCCATTGAGTTTTTTCTCCGGCGTTGACCTCGCACGTGAATTAAAGAAATGGTCCTCTCCCATTTTTTCCACATTTCCCTCCAATTCCTCCTTTTCTCTTCTCTAATCCCTGATTTCTTTCTCTCTTCTCTGCTAATCCCCAATTTCTGCCCAGATTTTCGCCCAAATTCTTTCTCTCTCCTCAATATCGTGGCTTCCAAACCCCAATCCTTTCTCTCTTCAAAATTTTCTAACAAATTTAGTCCACTTTATTTCAATTAACTACTGTTCTCACCAGGTAAGATCAATGTTTGCAATATTTTTCTTCAATATAATTTCTTTGTAATTGAAATAGTTTGCAAATTAGGTTTTATAATGGAATTGGTTATGAAATTATGCGGTTTTGTTTGGTAAAGCCTAATTTACAGCATGTTTTCCCTTAAAAGGAAGATATCCTTTTTGTTTCCTTTTTTTTGTTTTTCGCCAGGGAAGAGCAAAAATAGAAAAAATAATATATCAAATTGAAAAAGAAGAGGAGGGATAGTAGCTTAAGTGGTTAAAAATTCTCTCCCAGTGGTTAAAACTTCTCTCTTAGTTCTAGGAGAACTTAAGATCGGTTCTCACCCTTACCCTTGTAGCTTTCTAAACACCAAAAAAAGAAGAGAGAAATTGGTACCTTAAAAACGATCTTGCGTTGTGTAAGGAATATTTCAAGCCTGTAAGCACGAAAATTTTAACTCAAGTGTCACGTTGGATAATTCAAAGTCAATTTATTGACTTGTGCTAATTTGACTATTAATTAAATTAATTAAATTGGGTGGATAAATTAAATTATCCCACTTTAGTTCTTTTAATTAAAATTGTTTATTTAATAGTGAAAACCTACTTAAATGGGTTAAACTATTGTAAATGGGTCATTCATGATTATAAGTCAAAAGCCCAATACATATCTAACCCTAACCCTAGGGGTGTCTCACTTTATAAATAGAGCTTTCTCTATTTCATTGGAGAGGAGGAAAAATTCACAGGAAAACCTAGAGAGAGAGAAAATTAGAGAGAATTAAAATACAGAGAAAACCTTTCAAATACTCTAAACCTCTTCAGAGAAAACCTCTCATCAAATACTTTAAACTTCTCTAAAGAAATCCTCTCAATACCTAGAAGAAGAACAACAAGCATTCGGCGTGCCGTTCTACTCTAGAAGATCACTCATGGAAGAGATCAAGCCTCGACGGCCCTCAACACGAAGGAAAGCAGGACTTCAAATCATCAAAATCTCTACATCAAATAGTCATTGATCGGGATCAAGCCTCGTCGGCCCTCAATCAAGAATTTAAGTCAAAGGTCTACGTCAACAACATATTAAACGTCTACATCAATAACAAGTCAAAGGTCTACATCAAATCTTCGATCGAGATCAAGTCTCTACGGCCCTCGTTCGAGAATCAAGTCAATCTTTGAATTACGTCAAAATCAAAGTGGAGATCGAATCAGAGGATCAAATTAGAGATTGTACCCAAAATTATCAAATTAATAAAATTCACACTTTGTTGCATTTGTTTTGAATCTATATTTTTGCAGATTTAAAATTTGTGTTTACAAAGCCATCCTACACTTGAGCCCCACTGTGATCATACACTTAAGCATGGTGGCGTCCAAAGGGAAGGAAGCTATAGTAAAAGTGTCGCCAACAAGTTTTAGGAACTTGCAAACCGTTCACAGGGTGAAGGTTACACCCCTTAACGATTAAGGAGATCGTTAACTCCAATAGGTCTGGAACCATGACTGGAAGTTCAGAGATAAAGGTACAAATCCAACCTAAAAGAGACTGAAGCTGCCCTAATAATAGACCTCTACTTTATTCTTCTTGTATTCATGTGCGCTTTCTGACTAACATGCAATCAATAGATTAATCCTAAACCTGTTTAATCTATGTTGGTTGTATTTAATGCACAAATAAATCTATTATTGGCGATCACTTGAATTATAATCATATTAACCCAAGCAAGATTATTAATTATCTCATTAAACGTGATTACAAGTATAAATTTCTTTTAAACATGCATAAAAGGCGTGATCAAGCAATAACAATAATAAACATCAAGCAACATAATAACAATTATAATTAAAATAATCATGTTAAAACATAATAATAATAGCAAGATCCTAGGTATGATACAACAAGATTAATAACAAATCCTAGCATGTCACTAAGCATTAAAGATCAAAGCTTTAGCCCTAACATGATACTTGACAAGGTAAATTCGTATCCCCTAATCAAAAATAATTACCTAAGTCCTCTAACTAAAGTAGATAGGGAAGTAGGGTCGAACTCCACAGGGAAACAGGTCTTTCTATTCCTAATTAATTATTATAGTCTAAATTATCTAAGTAACTAATATTTTTGTGAATAAAATCTAAACTACGGAGAATAAGGTCGAAAGAAATAAAGTAGGGAGAAAATCAAATATTAAAAGGCCTAGGGCATAGGTTCACTAATAAACAATATTCCAGGACAAATCATAATAAGCAATCATCAAGCATTGGTTAATCAGATTATAAAGGGCTTTCGCTACGTATTATAATCACATAGTTAATTTACAGGTATTAAATCTCATCTGTCAAATCTCGACTTAACCATTTATAAATTAATCCGCCTATTGAAACTAAGCCTAAACATCAATTCTCATCTGTCGAATCTCGAATTAATATTGCTAAACTCATACAATTAAATCTTGCCAAACCTAATTGCATAGCATTTAATCAATCAATAGGAAATCAACCAAGCATTGATAATTAACAACCACAAAATTACCCCTTTATATCATTTATTAGATCCCCATAAACCCTAGTAATTAAACTACTCACGCATCATCTTAACTAAACTAATCAAATAAATAAATAAAAGCATAATCAAGGAAGTAAGTAAAATAGTTGATATTAAAAGAGAAGAAATTATTAACCAAAAAGAAATCTGGAATTAATGGAAATAATTAAGAACAAAAGTTGAGAGAGAATTTAAGAGAAAGAAATATTCTAAGTAGAGAGAGAAAGTCTAAGAAAGAAGGTAATCAAAATTATGTACAAAAATCCTACTTAAACGTTTTCTAAAACATAAATTAAAACTAAACTAATCAGGCTACATAAAAACACGCGCCCGATCGGGCCCACCTTTTTCTTCGCGTTCCTTCTCCGCAGCATCGCCCGATCGTGCTAGACGCTCGCACGATCGGGCGCGCTATAAGCACGCACAGCACCAACGCCGCGCCGCGCCCGATCGTGCAACCTCTTGCCCGATCGGGCCCTTGCTCCACTTTGAGGCTCGGACTTTGATTGGGCTTGATTTCTCGGCCCAATCCGGATTTCCTCTTCGGTTCTTGAATACTCAGTCCAAATGCCTCGGGATCCCAATTACCGAGCCCTTAATCACCGGCTCGATGACTCTAACCGGCCTTGGGCTTCAAAGATGGTCGTGCACTTCTAATTCCCGTAGTCGCTCCCTGAAAAACCCGAGAAAATGCTCCAAAGGCGCAATTTCCTACAAAACTCAACAAAGACTACGAAAACACTAGAAAACACAAATTAGTAATAAAAGTGGCTCGAAAGAGCCAAAAACACTACTAATTATGACCAAGGGACGGGGGTAAATTACTACATAAAATGGATACATCAAACTCCCCAAGCCAAACCTTTGCTTGTCCCTAAGAAAAGAGCTCATCAACAAACAAATAAAACATACTTCACCCCAATAATCAAATCAAGCACCAATGATTCAAGGAAAATCTAATGAACATGCTTCAACATCAATCAATCTTATTCATCTAATCACCCTTCCTCCCCAACAATTGTCAAGTAGAGCAAACCACAAGAGCTTATAGAATTCAAGACTAGTGCTCACACACTCAACTCTCATTTATGTGGCGAGTAAAAGATGTACTCGATCGCTCTCCAACCAACCCCTTTAAATTAATGTGAACAATGTCCTCCCAACTCACACTCTCGTGTGTATAAAAACAATGAACGCTTAACCTACTAGTCGACTCGAAATATGCCAAGTCATAACTTGCACTGATAAACAACACTTTCACATTTACATAACTTCTATGCACAAGGTCGGAAGGTCTTTAAAGCTTGTAATGTAAGGCTAGGGTAAAGGGTAGGATAAATTTGGGATTATGTGAGAGAAAAGCTATGCATTAAGGGAGCCAAATCCTAATAAACCCATGATCAAAATAAATGATGATCATATATCTCCAACACAACCAACTCTAACAAAAATCCACCAAATACACTCCAAACATCATAAACAATCCCAACACTTACAGTAATCACTCATAAAAATATGATAATGTAGAACTTTGAGTGAAAAACAAACTTTGAACTCATTCTTTTTCTTTCTTTTTAAACTTGAATTTTTTTTCTTTTTTTTTTCTTTGAACAACCTTCAAATAGAACATTTGAGCATTAAATTTTTTTCTTTTTCTCTTTTTTTTTTTCTTTTTAACTCATATTGGAAATTTCAACTTTGAAACACAATATCAATATTTTCCAATCAAAAATCAAAGAACAATAACTCTTCTTTTATTCCCACATTGTGCAAATAATGTGCACACCACAACTCCCTCACCTCACCAACTAATAGCTCCCCCAAGCCAAGCTTGGGACTAGTAACCAATGGGGCTTGATTAGGGGATTTTTATCCACCAATCACCGTCTGACAAGTGGACCAACCAGGTTCCGCCACGTGTCCTTCACGAAGGCCAACAGGAGCTTGCCACGTGTCAGTCACAGATACGTCCTCCACGGACCACTTAAGACACGCCACGTGTCCACCCATGCCAAGTGGGACAACCGGCCATCAAGGCCCATTTCAGTCTAGAGGCCCGATCAGCCCTAGGTTTACCTTAAGCCTAGAGAGTTGCACGCTTCCCAAGGCTATAAATACTCGATTAATCCTCATTAATCAGGGAACAAAAAAACAACCGAATAATTAAGAGATCAAGCAGAGAAGAACAGACTTATTAACAACCGGCTAATCTCGCTAACGACGCAGATTACCAACACTAAGCACTCTCACCTAGAGAGATCTCATTACTTTACTTTCTGTATTGATTACTCCTTAATCAGGTACTAACTTGACCGTTGGAGGCGGAGCTCTCAGGAGTCTCCGTTATTTTGCAGGTACAGACGTCCGGTTCCAGTCTCGGAATTGTAACTCTCCCGCAGGACATCAGAAAACCCCGAAACATTTGGCGCCGTCTGTGGGGAGAGTACTTCAGAGATGGCATCCAAGTCTGTACCGACTCCAGAAGAGAGGCGTCCCCTAGACGACCCTCAAGTTCAGTCGGACCATGATACCGAAAGTGAATTTGAAGTTGAAACTCATACAGCTCCAGACGGGACCCTAAGGGCCCGCCGTACCCGTCATACTGAAATAAGGGAACGGGAGTATCTTCAAACAGGAAGCGAGCCAGCAGGCGCACCGCTTGCTCGGCAACAGCCGACTGATGGGTCTGCTCCCATCACAAGGAACGAACTCATGACCTTCATGAGGGACTTCAAGGGAGAGATCCAAGAGTTGATCAACAAAAAACCGCCTGCTTCAGTCAAAGAGCAGTCGGCCAAGAAACCTTCCACTTCACTGAGGAGGAAGCCAGTTCAAGGGCGAGAGGCGACTCCCCATCCTAAATCCAAGAAGCGGGAACCGTCTGCTCTTGATTTCACAAAATTCCGTTACCCTACGGGAAATAGGAAACCGGTTCGTCATATTCAGGCGGACGGGTCAAAGCAAACGTTCACAGATGCTCGGCACCTGCTAGAGCAGAAGAAGAGTGACCGATTATCAGAGTCGGCTTCTACTTCAAATTTTCAGGACAGTTTGCGAAACGCCTCGATGAGGCCAACTCAGTCGTACCATGAGAGTCAGTCAGGCGGCACCTCCCGTCAGTCCGACTTTCATAGTGCCCAGGCGGTACCAAACTTACCATTTGTGCCGCAACAACAGTATTTTATGCAGCCACCTCCATTTGGTGGACCTGCAGCAAAAAACGTCCAACCTATGGACTGGCAGCTACGGCTGCTTAGACTTGGTGAACAGCCGTCGGCCTTCTCCAAGGAAATTACTGAAGCCGCTCAGCCGGCCAAAGTAAAAAATGTTTTAGTAGGCGCCTATGATGGCACTACTAACCCGGAAGACCATCTGATGGCATTCACCAACCTGATGTACCTTCAAGGGTTGGATGATCCCACTTGGTGCAAGTGTTTCCCAGCGACTCTCAAGGGAATTGCACAGCAATGGTTCGGCAACCTGCCGACTGGTTGTGTAAACAGCTTCAGGACGCTTGCTTACTTATTTGCCTCCAACTTCGCAATGAACATCCCTGCGAAGAAAACGACCCTTGATTTGGGAACAATTCAGCAGGGTGAAAAGGAGGGGATTCGTTCCTACATCAGGCGGTTCAACCTGATGAGAATACAGATTCAAGGGTTACCGGATGAGGTAGCTTATACTGACTTTTTTAGAGGTCTCAAAGACGGGTCTACCTTCAAATTTGATTTAGTTCGAAAAAGGGTGGCGACTCTTCAAGAGGCCTTGATTGAAGCAGAAGCCTATATACAGGCGACTGATCTGTGTACGATGAAACAGTCGGACGGGAAGAGGTTCGACAATAGAGAGGGACGACAGAAACAGTCGTCCAACAAGGATGAAAAAAGAAAAGGGGTCTGGGCGGCTGATTCCTCTAAACAGCCGGCCCAGAAAAAGAAAAAAGAATTCAAACCATACTCCCCAAAATATGTGTTTAACAAGGATAACCAGTTTATCCTAAAAGAAATAAAGGGACGGCTCTCAATTGAGAAGCCGCTCCCCATGAAGGGTTCTGCGAGCAACCGGAACCAAGACAAAATCTGTGCTTATCATGATGACATTGGTCATCACACCAATGACTGCATCAGTCTCATGCGGTACCTAGACCGATTGGCTGATCAAGGTGATCTTGACACTTATGTCAAGAAATCTGCGGGAAACACTTCCTCAAAAAAGCAGTCGGCCAAAAAGAATCAGCAGGCCGACAGTTCTGATACAGATGATGCAGTCGTCTACACCATTGCAGGCGGCTTCTCAGGAGGCGGCCCCTCTATTAGGGGCAACAAAGATAATATAAGGCGGTTAGATGTAAATTCCGTTCACCAAGAACGACCGTCCAAATATACATTTCCTGAGATTGTCATCACTGAAGAGGATCTAGGAGGAATAAGGGGGCCGCATGACGACCCTCTCGTTATTGAATGTAAAGTGGCCAACCAGAGAGTTGGTCGAATCCTCATAGATACCGGGAGCTCTTCAGATCTCATCAGCAGCAAATGTCTATCAAAACTGAAATATCAGACGGACTGCATACATCCGGCCTCCCACCCTTTAATAGGGTTTGGGGGAGGAGTCGTCCACCCACTGGGACGAGTAGATCTACCCATCCGCCTGGGCGAAAAAGGGGAAGGACGACACATGGTAGTCCGGTTCCTAGTGGTAGAGGAACTCTCTGCCTACAACATGATTCTGGGTCGACCAACCCTGAATAATTCCAAGGCTGTTATAATCCCGTCACTTATGCTGCTTAAGTTTGAAAGGGACAATGGAACAGTCGGCTCCCTTAGGGGAGATCAGAGGATGGCCCGAGAGTGCTATCTCTCGGATGTCAAGCCCACTGTTATGGCCACTGGGTCAAGTGGAGAAAAAACAGACCTTGACAATGTCAAGGAAAGTGCGCCTGTTCAAGAAACAGGCGACAAAAAGAGAAAGGCACTCCAGACTGAGTCCGCAAGAAAAGCAAGAAAATAGCAATCATTGGCAGAGGACCGGCCGGATGAGTTCCGCCCTCAGCCGGCTGGTGAGCATGCGGACCTGATATTAGACGACTCCCATCCTGACCGAACAGTCAAAGTAGGGACGGCTGCTCTAAGAAACCTTGGTGCCGACTTTCACAACTTGTTGAAAGAATACAAGGACATCTTTGCATTTGAAGTCCATGAAATGCCAGGCATTAGTCCTGATCTGGCAGTACACAAACTCGCTGTGGATCCGAAAAAGAAGCCGGTACGGCAAAAGAAGCGGAACCATGGTGAAGAGAGAGGTCAGGCGGCAGCCGCCGAAGTCAAAAAATTACTTGATGCAGGGTTCATTCGGCAATGTTACTTCCCAGATTGGGTTGCAAATGTGGTACTTGTTAAAAAGCCGAATGGCACCTGGCGAATGTGTGTAGACTACACAGACTTGAACAAGGCGTGCCCCAAAGACAGTTACCCTCTGCCTAAAATTGATAACCTGGTCGACTCAACAGCCGGCCATGCCTTGATGAGTTTTATGGACGCCTATTCTGGTTTTCATCAAATTCCTTTGTGGAAGAAAGATCAGGAGAAGACGGCCTTCGTCACTGATCAGGGATTATACTGTTACACGGTCATGCCGTTTGGTCTTAAGAATGCTCCGGCTACCTTCCAACGAATGATAAACACAGTGTTCTTTGATCAGATTGGGAGAAACGTCGAGGCATACATTGATGATATGATTGTCAAGACTAAACTTCAGAAAGATCATCTGACGGACCTCCGAGAGACTTTCGCCACACTCAGGCGGCACCATGTCATGCTCAATCCCAAGAAATGTGTATTTGGAGTTGAGTCTGGGAAATTTCTCGGATTCCTTATCAACCAGAGAGGAATAGAGGCGAACCCCGAGAAGGTACAGGCGGTCATTGACATGCAGTCGCCTCGTACCGTTCGAGAGGTTCAGAAGTTAACAGGTTGTCTGGCGGCCTTGGGAAGATTCCTAAGCCGATCAGGCGACAAATGCCTATACTTTTTCCAGGCAATTAAGAAGAAGGCAAGGTTTGAATGGGGGCCGGATGCTGAGGCCGCCTTCCAGAAATTAAAGGTTCACTTGCATTCCTTGCCGAGGCTGGTTAGCCCTTTGCCCAAAGAAAATCTCTACATGTACCTGGCCGTCTCTGATCATGCGTTAAGCGCGGTGCTCCTTGCTGAAAGGGACGGCTGTCAACTCCCGGTCTACTTTGTCAGTCACGTACTGAAAAATGCCGAGTTGAGGTATCCCCTAGTGGAGAAATTTGGTCTTGCACTCTTCATGGCTGTTAAAAAATTGAAGCCCTACTTTCTGGCACATGCAGTCGTCGTGTATACCGACCAACCGATCAAGCGGCCCCTTACCACCATGGAGTCCTCCGGACGAATGATCAAATGGGCCATAGAAATGCAGAGTCTCGAAGTTACTTTCGAGCCTAGAAAAGCAGTGAAGGGGCAAGCCTTTGCTGACTTTATCGTAGAGATGACTCGTCCTCCTGACTCTCAAGTTCCAGACCAAGTCTGGAAGGTATATGTGGACGGAAGCTCTACTTCAAACGGTTGTGGAGCAGGCGTCGTATGTCAATCTCCAGAGGGCGACAGGTTCGAGTATGCTCTACGCTTCAGTTTCCAGGCTTCAAACAATGAGGCAGAATATGAAGCTTTACTAGCCGGGATCCGCATGTGTAAGGCGGCAGGGGCAAGGAAAATAGACGCCTGTTCTGATTCACAACTGATAGTGAGTCAGTACAATGGCGAATACGAAGCAACACATCCGGCCATGATCAAGTATTTACAGGCGGTCCGACAAGCAGTCGGCTCCCTTGAGGATTTCCATCTGATCCAAGTGCCGAGATCAGAAAACAACCAGGCAGATGCACTTTCGAAATTAGCATCATCCGCCTCCTCCGATACTCCTCGGACTGTGTTTTGGGAAGTAATGGAGAAGAGAAGCATCGAGGAAAATCCTATTGGAATTCTAGACAGAAGCTCAACCTGGATGGATTCAATCAGGGCATATCTGACAAACGGTACACTGCCGGATGATCCTCAACAGGCGGCAGCACTGAAAAAACGAGCCTCCTGTTTTGAAATTATACAGGGAGAACTTCACAAGAGGGGGCACCTTCAACCCTTCTTAAAGTGTGTTACTCCTGAAAAGGGACGAGAGATACTAGATGATCTTCACTCTGGTTTCTGTGCTTCCCACATAGGTGGTAGGATGCTTGCTCAAAGGACAAGGCGGCAGGGTTACTTTTGGCCTACTTTGGAAGCAGATGCAATGGAGATGGTGAAAAAATGTGACAAGTGCCAAAGGTTTGGCAAATTAATTCACCGTCCGGCTACTGACCTCACTACCATTCACAGCCCACTACCGTTTGCTAAGTGGGGCATGGACATTCTGGGGCCATATACGCCTGCTACATGCGGCAGAAGGTACATACTTGTTGCCGTTGACTACTTCACTAAATGGGTAGAGGCGGAGGCTGTAAAGGGAATCAAGACGAAAGATGTAATTTCATTCATTTGGAAAAACGTCATCACTCGGTTCGGGGTTCCCATGTCTATGGTTTTTTGATAATGGCCCCCAATTTGAGACGCCTGTTCTCAAAAGCTGGTTGGGAGACCAAGGAATTGCACATTACTTTGCATCTGTCGGCCGTCCACAAGCAAACGGCCAGGTAGAAGCCTTTAATAAAATCATCTCAGACGGTCTCAAGAAAAAGATTGAACGAGCAGGCGGCCTATGGGCAGATGAACTACCACATGTTCTTTGGGCCATTAGGACGACTGAAAAAGGGGCGACTGGAGAAACTCCCTTCCTCCTAACTTATGGTGCAGAAGCTGTTCTTCCAATAGAACACTACGAGCCGACTCTTCGAGTAATGCTATATGATGAAGAGGCAAACTGGGAAGCTATGCGCCTGGCATTAGACTCACTTCCTGAAAAAAGGGGCAATGCTGTTTTGCGCCATGAGATCTATCGCCTAAGAATGACTAGATCATACAACAAGAAAGTACACAGGCGTCCACTCAAAGTAGGGGACTTTGTACTTAGAAAAATGGAAGCAGTTGGTAGGGCCAATGAGTCTGGAAAACTAACTCCCAACTGGGAAGGACCCTACCGAATCTATGCGGAAGTCAGGGACGGTACCTACCGTCTGGAAACACCAGACGGACAACCGTTGCCTCGAACCTGGAATGTAGATAACCTTAAAAAATATTTCTTCTGAATGATGTAAAGTAAAGAGCTACTTAATAAAGTTTGCACTTACTATTCAATATTGTATTACGAGGGGCATGCCGTCTGTACCTTTACAGTCGGCTACTCTCCATTGAGTTTCACTATCTTTAGAGGGGCATGCCGTCTGTTCCTTTACAGTCGGCTACTCTCCATCGAGTATTTTACTCACAATACTTAGCTAAAAAGATAAGGGCCTGGCCGATCCTGTACCTTACAGGCGGCTACCCTTCTTTTACTTAGCACCTACGTTCACCAAGAACTTACCAAGGCCATCGGCCGAATGATCAGACCAGGCGCCAATCCACCTGATCAAAACTAAAAAACTAATTCGACCTGTCCCAACATCATAGCAGGCGTCCGACGGCATCCCTCCGGATGAAATTCGTCGCAGAGAGCAGCTCCCTTTTGGGTGGAACATTGTTCTATAAACTAATTACACGGCACCTATACGACTGTCCCAAAGGGCAACCACGTAGCCGTTTTTGAGACAAGGATAACTCTATCACTAACCAAACCAGTGGTAGCAGTTGACATCTGAGTCAGATGACCGCCTGTATTACTTGGGATAAATGCAGGGGGTACCTATTGAGTTAATAGCCAACAAACATTGGCGAATCAAGGGGTCTAGCCGGCCTACGCCGCCTGGTACCTCTACTTCTCAAACAAAGTGACGGCGACTGAGTAACTCCAAAGTTAACTCATAGTCACTCCTTCAAATTTGGTATGGAACCTAAAAGGTTTGAGTCGTCCGCCTGTTTTAAACAAACAAGGGCACTCGAACCCCTATTCCTACTGGATAACCTATTAAGTTAATAGCTTACATTGGTGAATCAAGGGGTCTAGCCGGCCTACGCCGCCTGATACCTCTACTACTCAATCAAGATTGTGACAAAGACTAAGTAACTCCTATGTTACCTTAATAGTCACTCAAACTTAGTATGAAGCCTAAAAGGTATGAGTCGTCCACTTGTTTTTAATAAACAAAGGCTCTCAACCAATACTCTTGCTAGGTTAAAAAATAACGAGTTTAAAGCCAACATTGGCAATAAAGGGAAACAACCGGTACCCGCCGCTTGTTTTCCTACTTAAAATCCTTGGCTACTAGGTAATTCTATTTACTTGGTCAAATTGAATAAAGAGTTCGAATACCGATTGATTAAATGGCCGACTGATCATCTATCCTGGAAACAGACAACCAGTCGTCCAGGGGCATAGGCGGCATACTTACCTGTCTAAACGTTTGGCCATACACAACAGTCGGTCAAGTGAGCAAACTTCAAATACTTAGACAAATTTGAACAAAAACAAAATATTTGATTAAAATGAGCCGGCCATAAAAGACCAGCAGAATATTCAAAACCCCGGCCCCCTGGCCGGGTAATTACAAAGCAAACGGCACGCAGGCCGTGAAAAGAAAAAAATATACTTAAAGCTTAAGAAGGGGGCAGTTCAGTATCAGCAGCAGCCGCCTGGTCAGCACTCTTCTTGCTGGACTCGGCCTTAGCTGCATCATTTTTTGATGCCTTACCCCCAAGTGGCACAAGCGCCACAACCGGCTCTTCCTCCTCCAACGCAACGTCCATCGCCTCTTCTTCAGCAGCCGCCAGGATCTGTTGATTATATATTTCCGAACACTGGCGGTACGTTCTTTCCCATGAGGCAAAGTCGGCACTGGGGAACAGTCGTTCCCAGGTCATGCGTTGGATTTGGGCGGAGTCTTCCACCATCTCCCGGACAAGCTCTTGTTTCTCTTGCTCGGCCTTGTCCGAGAGCTCTTGGGTAAGACTCTTCTCCTGGTTCACCAGGCGTTCTTTTACGTTAGCCAAAGATTTCTCCATGGCTTCGTAAGAGTGCATTTTTTGGCGAAGGGGTTTCAGCTCGGTTTTAAGTTTGGTGACGGTCCCCTCCAGCTCGTCAACCTTCTTTTGGGCCGTCTCTAGCTGAGCCCGAACAGCGGCGGTCGCCTGCGCCTGATAATAAAGAAGATCAAGGGTCAGTACTTCATTTTGGGCAATTTGAAACATTGCCTTATCACAGCTGGAGGCGGCCATAGCCTTTGCGGCCTTTACCTCTTTGTTTTTCCGATCAATCGGCTTGCGAAGGCTGTTGACTCGGAGCAGGGCCTAAGTACAAAGAAAAACAGGCGTCAGTTTCCAATCAAAAGAGTTAACAGGCGTCCTGGAACTCAAAAGCTCAAAAAGGTGCTAAGTATACCTCAGCTAGGATCCCCGAAATTCCATCGAGGTCAAGGGTGCCGGCACCCTTGACCGCCTCCCTGTCAGATGGAGGAACTATTTTAACCATTGACTTGGCTACCTCAACCAAGTCAAGTCCCTGGGGGCCGGCTGCATTAAGCGAAAGGAAAAAACAAGTTAGACCTAATCAAGAAGGAAGCAAGGGTGAGTTTTTACAAGCAAGTGTCCATACATCTAGGCGGCCCCGCCTGGGTTTTTGAAGAAGTGGCCGGCTGCTTCTCAGCCGCCACTGTTTTCCTGGAAGACCCAGGAGAGCTTGCAACAGTCGTCCTCCGGGCCTTGGGGTCCGGCTGTTGCGAGGAAGAAGCCCTTGGAGTGCCAGACTGAAAACAAAAAGAGTTAGTATATGCATAATACAACTAAAAGGAGGAGTTTTCAAAGCTTACCAAGGGTGCCTCCTTGCTGGGGGAGTCGACATACGACTGCTTCATTAGTGAGACCCGCAGCATGGCCGCCGCAGTCTTAGATGCTGTTATTTTACTCATGGCGTCGGCTGAAAGAAATAAACAGCAAAGTTAGTAAAAATTCCAAGTAAACAAGGCGTGAAAAAACAGAGTATTCGTCAGGCCGGCTACCTCTAGAGCACCGACTGCCGAGGCCACAGGCGGCCAAGAAGTACTCGTCATAGAGCCACTTGAAGCTCGGGACGCAATTTAGGGGTACTTGCTCTCGTACCCCTGAAGTAGAGTTCACCCTAGTCTCTACTTTGAAGAGTCCTTTGTCTAGGATCTCTTTTTTAGCCTTTGGGGGAACAGGCGGCATGCTGCGGCCGCCTGCGAGAAGAGGTGGATCCCTGTTCCACTTATTAAAACGTTTGTTCAGCTCCGTGTCTGAACTCTCGATAATAAGGAAGGTGTTCCGCCAATCCTTCCATTTGTTTGCCTTACCTCTCGTCATGAGGTAACCCCTATGGCTTGTCAATTGATACCAGCCGGTACCTCCCGACTTGGGGGTCCGGCTGAGATAGTTCATGTGGGCGAAAGCCTCAAAACTTGGCTCCACCCCGTTCAGTTCGCACCCGGCCACATAGCCGAGTACGTTTACCCAAGAGTTGGGGGCTAACTGCCATAACCCCAGATCATACCCATCTAAAATCCGCTGAACAGCCGGATGTAATGGGAAGCGCAGTCCAGCTTTGATGGCCGCCACATAGCAGCCAAAGCAGCCGTCACCATAGCTGGTACCAGCCGGCCAGACGACAGTATCTTCTGGATCCGGCACAAACAGTAAATACTCCGGGCCCATTTTGTGGTTAGCAATAAAGCTCGCCACGTTGTCTCGCATGGTTGCAATCCGGCCCCGGGGCACCCTGCAGTAGTAGGGGGCGTTTTCCTCTCTGTAAGAGGCGGACGGCTCTGCCCAATTATCCCCCTTCTCCACTGCATGAGAACTTCTCGCCTCTTGTAGGCGGCTATGTTTTTCTTCTGAGCCAGAAGAACTATGGTCAGAAGAGCTGGATTCGGACTCGTCCCCTGACGAGTCCGAAGAGGACGACTCCTCCCCTCTCCTAGAGGGGCCCGCCTCCTCTCCCTTAGAAGGAGCAGAAGGAAAATTAGACATGTCCACGGTTAGATGAGAAGGGAACACCTTGGTCCCTCTCTCAGCACTGTCAGCTTGACAGTCGCCTCGTTCTACATCTGGCGCCTGGTCAGATGTTTCGCTAAGGAGCACCCTTTGGGAGGAGCCGTCTGAGTTTGATATCATAGCAGTCTTTTTTGTTCTGGCCATCACGTTCTGCATAGACACAGATTCAGTCGGACTTTGTATAAAGGGCAAAGATGGGTCCAGAAAAGGGCAGGCGGCACTCCTAGTCCTAGATTCAGCCGTCCCCGGTGACCGGCTGATCACTAACTTAGGGCGTGTCGTGTGCTTCCATGGTGCCATTTCAAAAAATAAAAAGAAAATTAAGAGTAAGAGAACTGAGTTACCTGAACGGGTGACGGTTGATGAAGTCTTGGAAGTTCGGGTCAGTCGGCTTGTCAGAACAGGCGGTAGGCAGAAAAAGTCCGAAAATGTCAGAGCAAGTTCAGGGGTCCGAATGTTCTCGCAAAAGTTCTCAAATGTGAAAATGACCGAAGTCAGCACTTCCTTTTATAGGCAAAATGAGAAGGCGAAGGGTCGCTTCCAAATTCAAATTTGGGCGGGAAAATCTCTCGGCCGTCTGCAAGGTGACACCTGTAACGGGCCGTCGCCTGTCACCGTGCGACACCTGTCACAGGCGACACGTGACCAGTCGCGTGCCACCTGTGAGGGGCAAATGATTAGGGGATTTTTATCCACCAATCACCGTCTGACAAGTGGACCAACCAGGTTCCGCCACGTGTCCTTCACGAAGGCCAACAGGAGCTTGCCACGTGTCAGTCACAGATACGTCCTCCACGGACCACTTAAGACACGCCACGTGTCCACCCATGCCAAGTGGGACAACCGGCCATCAAGGCCCATTTCAGTCTAGAGGCCCGATCAGCCCTAGGTTTACCTTAAGCCTAGAGAGTTGCACGCTTCCCAAGGCTATAAATACTCGATTAATCCTCATTAATCAGGGAACAAAAAAACAACCGAATAATTAAGAGATCAAGCAGAGAAGAACAGACTTATTAACAACCGGCTAATCTCGCTAACGACGCAGATTACCAACACTAAGCACTCTCACCTAGAGAGATCTCATTACTTTACTTTCTGTATTGATTACTCCTTAATCAGGTACTAACTTGACCGTTGGAGGCGGAGCTCTCAGGAGTCTCCGTTATTTTGCAGGTACAGACGTCCGGTTCCAGTCTCGGAATTGTAACTCTCCCGCAGGACATCAGAAAACCCCGAAACAGGGCTCATATAGGCTTCTAATGTGGCTAAATAAATAATAAAAGGGCACAAGAAACAACATGGGTAACAAGAAGGGAACAAATGTATCTAATACTCTGAAGGCTACCTAAAAGAATGAACGCCTTCGTCCTCCTCATGTGCATAATAATATGTCATGAAACACTAATCATAGATGCAAATCAATACTCTAATTCATTGACATACCAGGAATTATGGAACTATCACACATTTCCTAACCAAATCAACTAGTCAAGCACTATATTCACAAGTAGTTGGCAAAATTGACTCATGTTTAGGAATCCAAGCAATTAAAAATCAAATCATGACCAACAAATCCACAATGCTCATTATCAATAACCAAGAATCAAAACAAATTTTCTCAAGTATGGGGCACAGGGAAGTATGATTTACAATTTATTGGAACGTATTTTTGAATTTTTTAATTTTTCAAATTTTTTGTATTTTTCATATATAAGAAAGCAATAAAAAAAACTACACTAGGAAAGCAAAAAAACTATACTAGAAAGCAAATAAAAAGAGAAAAGGAAGAGAATTACCAAGCGAAAGAACACCCCCCCCCAAGCCAAATCAAGCAATGCCCTCATTGACTTGGGAGTGTAGCCTACTCCTCATCCTCTTCCATCCTCGAATAGCCCCCTCCGTGGCTAGAACCGGCTCCTCCATGGTTAGAGCCACTACCTCCATAACCCGAACCACCTGCAAAGTAGTTAGGGTCCACATTCCCCTCAAGCCCACCAAAAGGTACATCGGTCCCATAACCATGGACCGATGAGTAGTCGACATAGGTACCGTAGGCACTTGGGTTCGTATATCCACCTTGTGGATATTGGAACCAATCGGGAACAAGTGAATCGGGGGGGATAGCCCCCCGACGGGCGTAATCATCATACATGGGGTATAAACCCCTCCCTAGGTTCCTCTCCACATACCCCACCCTTCTATCTAGAGACCCTACTCTAGTGTCCATGTCCCTAACCATACCCTCAACTCTCCCTTGCCTTATCTCAATCCTATCTAATTGGCTCCTAAAAGCCGAGAAGTCATAAGGGGTGTTGGGGTCAATGTTGTAGTTGGTTGAGGAAGTGGGAATATCATATGTAAAGGGTGGAGGTGGTGGATAGTGTGGTGAATGGTGATGAGGTGAGTGGTCTATGGGAGATTGGTGGGGTTGAGTTGAAGGGTGAGGTCGTTGGACCTCACCTTGACCGTTAAGCTCGAAAGTGTAAGAAGGCTTCCCTTCTCAAATTTGGTCAAGGTGGGGTTGGGTTAAGTGAAAGCATTATCCCTCCTACCCGATTCCCATTGAATCACCCACCAAGTCTCCCCTCCCATGACATTAATCCAATTAAGGCCACCTAAATAGGGTAGGTCCATAATAGTTGGGCTGGCTACCTTACCGTCATCGTTAGGGACAAAACTAAGGTGTTTGACCGCTATGTGTGTAACTAGGCCACCAAAATAAATGGGTACCCTAGACCTACCCGCCTCGGCCGCATTGGCCACCTGTTAGAAGTGGTTGGCCATTTTGTGGACTATGTTGAGCTTTTCACTCCTAGGGATCATGTATGACCCTAGCAATTCAAGCTCATCCCGCCTAACATTGGCGGGTTCATGCCTTCCAAAAATGGTAAGGCCAACAAACCGTTGCCAAATATTTGGCACAGGATGTTGTACCCAAGTGCCCTTAGCATGTTGGAGGTTCAAATTAGGATCCCCCGTAAGGGATTGATAGACAACGCCAATATTGTCTTGGGGCAGTTCAAGGGGCCTATCCGATTTTAACTCAAAAAGTTTACCAAATTCTTTCAATGTCAATCTAACATTATTATTGAATAATCTAAATTGAACATGAGAAATTAAAGCATTTGATTTTATGACATTAAAACTAGAAACGACTTCTAAGGTTAAATAATCATAAGTATCGTAATGCATGTTAAAGAAACCACTCATGCCAACTCTCTTGAACAACTTTTCTACATGCTTATCAATTCCTAATCTAATAAGGGTGGGGTGATGAATAAAACGAGTGGGAATTACCTGCCTCGAAGTGAGGTTAATCTTTCTTCGTTTTTGCTCTTGGGTGGTGATGACCACCCTCTCCCATCCCGGAACTTGCAAGTCCGGGTCAATTATGGCCTCTTGTTGCCTTGAGCTTTCCCCCCTTATAGTTCTTGATCTCTTGAGAGCCATTGTGATTAGAAAATATAGGAATTGAAAAGTTTCTCTCTTAGGGTTTAGAGAAAATTGAGAGAAAGTGGTAGAAATTGGGTGTAGATTGTAGAGAAAGATGAAAGGATTAAAAATATGCAAAAAATTTTGAGTTTTGAAGGAAGGATTGGAGAAGATCTTGAAAATAAGTGAGTTTGAAAGTGTAAAAATGCAGATTTTAGAGAGATAAAGTAATGGTGAGAAAGATGACAGAAGAAGAAAGTGAGGAAAGAAAGAAGAGGAAAAGAATAAAGAGGACGGAAAAATAGGCGCGCCGATCGGGCAAGCCTCGCCCGATCGGGCGAATTATACTGATTTCCAGAACCTTAGTTACGCGCCCGATCGGGCGAGCTCCGCCCAATCGGGCGCGAATACGAACGAAAATTTCGCCCTTTCACTCGCCCGATCGGGCGAGCTTCGCCCGACATTTCTTTTCCTTCACTCGATTTGCGCCCGATCGGGCAACCTCGCCCGATCGGGCAAAATTTGCTCGATTTCCTACTCTCCTTTCGAGTCCGATCAGGCAGCCACGCCCGATCGGGCAAAATTAAAGCTAAAATTTTCCCTTGGTTGCGCGCCTGATCGGGCGAGCTTCGCCCGATCGGGCCCGTGCCCAGTCAGATGTCCTTAGCTTTTTCTTCGTCTTCAAATTTTTCTAAGTCTTTTAACCTCTTAAACCTATACCTGTACAAAAACACTTATAAACGGTAAAATTTCACTCTCCTCGCCTCTCTAAAATAAAAAAATAAAAATAAAGAAAAAGGAAAACTAGTCTAGAAAACAAGAAATACGGGTTGCCTCCCGCAAGGCGCTGGTTTATCTAGGTCCCGCACGACCCTCTTACCACAGTGAAACTCAGAGTGAATCGAAACCACTTAGGTGAAGTATATCAACTGCACCAATTGTAGCCCCCTCATAATATGGCTTGAGTCTTTGGCCATTAACCTTGAACTTGTTACCATGTTCGTCGAAAACTTCCACATAACCGAATTTGTTGGCTTTTTTTACGATAAAAGGACCCGACCACCTTGACCTTAACTTTCCTGGGAAAAGTTTAAGTCGTGAGTTGAATAGTAACACCTTATCACCCTCCTTGAATTCTCTCGGAAGGATCATCTTATCGTGCCACTTCTTCGTCTTCTCTTTGTAGACTCGAGCACTATCATAAGCCGTCAACCTAATTTCATCGAGTTGATTAAGTTGAAGTAACCTCTTTTCTCCCGCTAGTTTGGCATCTAGGTTGAGCTCCTTAATAGCCCAATATGCCTTATATTCCAATTCCAGCGGGAGATGACATGCTTTTCCGTACACGAGTCTATACGAAGTAGTACCTATAGGGGTCTTGAATGCAGTTCTGTATGCCCAAAGAGTGTGGTCCAAATTGTCGCTCCAATCGTTCCTTGACTTTGCCACCACCTTCTCTAGAATGGCCTTCATCTCACGGTTGGAAACGTCAACTTGGCCACTAGTTTGGGGGTGGTAGGCTAAAACTGTCCTATGGTAGACACCATAGTTTTTGAGGAGGGTGTCCAACTTCCGTTCATGAAAGTGAGATCCTCCGTCACTTATTATAGCTCTGGGTACACCAAATCTTGGAAAGATGGTCTTCTTGAAAAGCTTGTGGATGACCTTGGCGTCATTGGTAGGAGTGGCGATGGCCTCGACCCACTTGGATACATAATCTACAGGGACAAGAATATAACGGTTCCCTTTTGAAGAAGGGAACAGTACCATGTAATCAACACCCCAAACGTCAAAAATTTCAACTTCTAAAATTCCTGTTTGGGGCATCTCATGCCTCCGTGAGATGTTGCCAGTCCTCTGGCAAGAGTCACAAGCGTGCACAAAAATGTTAGCATCCTTAAACATTGTAGGCCAATAAAAACCTGACTCATTAATCTTGGCCACCGTTTTAGTGGGGCCATGATGTCCTCCGTATGGTGAGGTGTGGCAACTAGTAAGCACACCGTGGAATTCCCATTCGGGAACACACCTGCGAATTAATCCATCTGCACACTCACGAAACAAAAAAGGATCATCCCAAAAATAATGTTTAACATCAGAAAGGAATTTCTTTTTTTTTTGGTAGGACAAGTCAAGAGGTAGAGTACCACCCACTAAATAATTAGCAAAATCCGCATACCATGGGTGTTGCTCTACAACTGTATAAAGGTTGTCATCAGGGAAAGAATCATCTATAGGTAGAGAATCCTTACCCTCATCATACCTGATACGTGACAAGTGGTCTGCCACTACGTTCTCTGCTCCCTTTTTATCTTTTATTTCTATGTTGAAATCTTGGAGCAAGAGAACCCATCGGAGTAGCCTTGGCTTTGATTCCGCCTTAGCTATCAAATACTTTAATGCTGCATGGTCAGTAAAAACAATAACTTTAGAACCAACAAGATATGATCTAAATTTTTCTAAAGCATAAATGACAGCAAGGAACTCCTTTTCCTTAGTGGCATAGTTAACTTGAGCTTCATCCAAGGTTTTGCTTGCATAATTAATAGCATGCAGAACCTTGTTCTTTCTCTGTCCGAGCACGGCTCCTAGCGCAAAGTCACTTGCGTCACACATGATCTCGAAAGGAAGGTTCCAATCGGGAGCACATATGATGGGTGCCGATATCAAAGCCTGCTTAATCCTGTTGAAAGCCTCAAGACACTCGTTAGTAAAAATAAAAGGGGCATCCTTGAGCAAAAGCTGCGTCAGTGGTTTAGCAATTTTAGAAAAATCTTTGATAAAGCGGCGATAAAACCCCGCATGACCCAAGAAACTTCTAACTCCCTTAACATTAACTGGGGGAGGTAATTTCTCAATCACTGATATTTTAGCTTTGTCTACTTGTTTTCCCTTATCAGATACAATATGACCTAGGACTACTCCCTCTGTCACCATAAAGTGACATTTTTCCCAATTAAGAACTAAGTTGCACTCTTCACATCTTTTCAAAATTTTAGCGAGGTTAATTAAGCATGAATCAAATGAAGAACCATATACGCTAAAATCATCCATAAAGACCTCCATAATAGACTCTATGAAATCAGAAAAAATGCTCATCATACAACGTTGAAAGGTAGCGGGTGCATTACATAAACCAAAGGACATTCTACAATATGCAAAGGTTCCATAAGGGCATGTAAAAGTAGTCTTTTCCTGATCTTCAGGGTGAATCGGAATTTGGAAAAATCCCGAATACCCATCCAAATAACAAAAGAATTTATGATTGGCTAACCTCTCAAGCATTTGATTTATAAAGGGAAGAGGGAAGTGGTCCTTTTTAGTGGCGATATTTAACCTACGATAGTCAATGCACATACGCCACCGTGTTACAGTTCTAGTGGGAATTAATTCATTCTTGTCATTTGTTATCACAGTCATCCCACCCTTCTTTGGCACTACCTGCACAGGACTTACCCATTTGGAGTCAGAAATAGGATAGATAATACCTGCATCAAGTAATTTCATAACCTCCTTCTTGACTACTTCCTGCATGTTGGGATTTAATCTTCGTTGGGGTTGAATGCAGGGCTTGTAATTTTCCTCTAGATGTATCCTGTGCATACAAAAGTCGGGGCTAATACCCTTGAGATCATCAATACTGTACCCAATATCCTTCTTATGGGTTTTGAGAACCCCTAGAAGTTGGGAAGTTTGTAGGTCAGTAAGTGCAGTACTGATGATCACGGGGTGTAGTTCCTGTTCATCCAGAAAAATATATTATAAATGAGAAGGGAGAGGTTTTAGCTCAGGTTTCTTGACCTCTGCAGGTTTTGAATCCTGAACTAAATTTACTACCTTCATTGTTTCCTTGGGGCTTAACTCTTTTAAGGAAAGAGCTTTTTCAATATCTTGTACCTCATTACCCCAAACGCTTGCATTGTCTCTAGCTAAATTCCCGCAGTGAACTTCCTCTAGGGGATCCTTCGCAAGGACCTGTGGCAAGCTATCATCACAAATATCATCCATTATATCAATTATATCAATGTAGAAACAATTTTCCTCTAACATAGGCCCTTCAAAACCTTCCCTAAATTAAAAGTAACATTATCGTCACCTACAGAAAGGGTTAGTTTACCATTTTTAACATCAATGATTGCTCCTGCAGTATGGAGAAAAGGCCTACCTAATATAATGGGTATTTGTGTGTCCTCTGCCATGTCTAAAAGAACAAAATCAACAGGAATACAAAATTTACCAACTCTGACAGGTACGCCCTCTAAAATACCTAGGGGGTATTTTACCGAACGATCTGCCATTTGCAAAGTTATATTAGTAACTTTTAATTCTCCCATATTAAGTTTAGCGCAGACAGACGATGGCATGACACTGACACTAGCACCTAAATCACACAAATCTTTATCAATAAAAACATTCCCAATATGACAAGGGATAGAAAAAACTACCGGGATCCTTTAATTTCGGAGGGGATTTGTTTTGCAATAAAGCGCTACACTCCTATGTGAAAGCTAAAGTTTCTACTTTATTAAAGGCCTTTTTCCTAGTCAGAATGTCTTTCATAAATTTAGCATAAGCAGGAACTTGAGTGATTAAGTCAGTGAAAGGAACAGTTACCTGCAGGTTTTTCACAACCTCTAAAAACTTACCGAATTGTTTATCAAACTTACTCTTCAGTTGTCTATTAGGGAATGGAAGTTTGATAACCGGGCTCTGCACCTCTCCTCCCTTATCTTGCGATTTACCCTGCACAGAAGCATTAGTAGAGTTAGTATCTATTTGTAGCCTTGTAGGGCTAGCAGGATTAGCGTTTGGTATAGAGGAATCTAGATCAGGAACTGGTCTATCTTCCTTTGGCATAGGAGGTCCATCATAATGTGAACCACTCCTTAGAGTGATTGCATTGGCATGATCTGTAGGATGGATAGATTGTGATGGTAGAGCCCCCTGCTGACGGGATTGTAGGGTAGATGAAAGTTGTGCAATTTGATTGTCCATGATGTTATTATGGGCTAGGATAGAATCAATTTGCGCGTCCCTACTCTCCATGTGCTTTTGCATATTAGCAAGTGTTGCTCTAATTTCTTTCATGGCAGGGTCGGAAGATGATGAGGGTGATGCTTGGCTTTTCTGGCCGGAATTAGGATGATAATATTTTTTGTTGTGGTGGGGTTTGCTGTTGTGGTTGTTGTGGAGGTGGAGGGTTTTGTACATTGGTGCTCCCGTATGAAAGATAAGGATGATTTTTATAACCGGCATTGTAAGAATTGGAATAGGGGTTATTCTGCCTATAGGTTTGAAAGGCATTAACTTGTTCCATAGAGCTCCTACAATCTTCCTCCCAATGACCTACAATTCCACAATTTTCACAAAAAGCTTCATTGTTAGCAACAGCAGAAACATTAGCTACAGAGTTAGGAGCAGAAGTAAGATTATCTAATTTTTGACAAATAGATGTTAATTGAGCTTGCAAAAAGGATACGGAATCGACATTATGTTTTCCTTTATTTGCAAACCCTCTCGGATTCCCATATTGGGAATTGTGTATTGCCATGTCTTCGATAACATGTCCTGCATCATCCACATTTAAATTCATAAACCTCCCACTAGCTGTAGAATCTAGCACTAATCTAGAAGAATTTCCAAGTCCATTATAGAATGCTTGGATCAATTGCCATTGTGCTAGATTGTGGTGGGGGCACTCTCACTGTAGATCCTTGAACCTCTCCCAAGCCTCATATAACGTTTCGTCGGCCTCTTGAGCGAAGTTTTGAATAGCACTCCTTAGCACCGCTGTTCTCTCTACAAGATAGTATTTATTATAGAAATTCAAAACAAGAGTTTCCTAGTCAGTAATACCAAGTGAAGTTCTATTCAAATCATTAAACCATAATTTAGCTTTGCCACATAATGAAAAAGGAAAAAGAATCTCCCTGATTTGGTCTTGCGTGACCCCGGCTTGTCTAATGGTGTTACAATATTGGCAGAAATCTGCGATGCGAAGATTAGGATCTTCACCCTTAGCTCCACTGAATTGCTTCCTCTCTATCATAGTGATAAATTGGGGCTTGATCTCAAATTGAACTCCATCTAGAGTAGGAGTGGGAATAAGGTGCAGGAAATCTGTGAGCTTCGGTTGCGAGTAGGCACTGAGTTTCTTCTGGGTCGTTATCTCTGATTCTGAATCTGAAGGAATATCTGTGTCACTAGAATCAGAGGGAGGATCTCTTCGACTGTTGTCCTCCTCAAACCCGCCAGAATTTGTCTATAGAGTTTCCTTTGCCTATGAAAAGAGCGCTCGATCTCAAGATCGAATGGAATGTAACCTGATCTGGAACACCTGGGCATAAACAAAGAACTAAAAGAAAAATATGAGAATTGCCTCAAATAACTAACGTTCTCTAAGGCAAAAGGGGATAATCTAGAGTACAAAAATATAATCAGAAAACAAAAATAAAAATGTTTCCCCGGCAACGGCGCCAAATTTTGACAAGGTAAAGTCGTATCCCCTAATCAAAAATAATTACCTAAGTCCTCTAACTAAAGTAGATAGGGAAGTAGGGTCGAACTCCATAGGGAAACAGGTCTTTTTATTCCTAATTAATTATTATAGTCTAAATTATCTAAGTAACTAATATTTTTGTGAATAGAATCTAAACTACGGAGAATAAGGTCGAAAGAAATAAAGTAGGGAGAAAATCAAATATTAAAAGGCCTAGGGCATAGGTTCACTAATAAACAATATTCCAGGACAAATCATAATAAGCAATCATCAAGCATTGGTTAATCAGATTATAAAGGGCTTTCGCTACGTATTATAATCACATAGTTAATTTACAAGTATTAAATCTCATCTATCGAATCTCGACTTAACCATTTATAAATTAATCCGCCTATTGAAACTAAGCCTAAACATCAATTCTCATCTGTCGAATCTCGAATTAATATTGCTAAACTCATACAATTAAATCTGGCCAAACCTAATTGCATAGCACTTAATCAATCAATAGGAAATCAACCAAGCATTGATAATTAACAACCACAAAATTACCCCTTTATATCATTTATTAGATCCCCATAAACCCTAGTAATTAAACTACTCACGCATCATCTTAACTAAACTAATCAAATAAATAAATAAAAGCATAATCAAGGAAGTAAGTAAAATAGCTGATATTAAAAGAGAAGAAATTATTACCAAAAAGAAATCTGGAATTAATGGAAATAATTAAGAACAAAAGTTGAGAGAGAATTTAAGAGAAAGAAATATCTAAGTAGAGAGAGAAAGTCTAAGAAAGAAGGTAATCAAAATTCTGTACAAAAATCCTACTTAAACGTTTTCTAAAACATAAATTAAAACTAAACTAATCAGGCTACATAAAAACACGCGACCGATCGGGCGAAGGGCCGCCCGATCAGGCCCTTGCTCCACTTTGAGGCTCGGACTTCGATTGGGCTTGATTTCTCAGCCCAAACCGGATTTCCTCTTCGGGTCTTGAATACTCGGTCCAAATTCCTCGGGATCCCAATTACCGAGCCCTTAATCACCGGCTCGATGACTCTAACTGGCCTAGGGCTTCAAAGATGGTCGTGCACTTCTAATTCCAGTAGTCGCTCCATGAAAAACCCGAGAAAATGCTCCAAAGGTGCAATTTCCTACAAAACTCAACAAAGACTACGAAAACACTAGAAAACACAAATTAGTAATAAAAGTGGCTCGAAAGAGCCAAAAACACTACTAATTATGACCAAGGGACGGGGGTAAATTACTATATAAAATGGATACATCAATACTAATATGATATTAGGAAAGAAATAGGAAGCATCATAATAAACATACTTGATATTAGAAATTTTAGTTAACCCTAAACATGATACTAGGAATCAATAAAATAATCTAAGCATGATTTCTATATCGAAAGATCAACGAAAAAATTAAAGAACTTACTTCGATGCCTCGTACCTCTTTCTATTAACAAAATACACATGTTAGAAACTTCAAGGAAAATAATAAATCAACAATTAAATTAAATATTTGAAATAGGCATTTGAGACTAAACCCTCAGAAATATCAAGCCTTTCACGTCTCGGGCGAAGGCAACTTCGAACTTGGCTAGGTGTTTCTAATTAAAGCTAATGTATAAGGAATTTTGAGAAAGGGAAGGTTTAGAAAAAGAAAAGAGAAAGAGAAAGCTTCTAGCTTTTTAGAGAGAAAAAGAGAGAGAAGATTGTAGATGTAGATGCCTTGAAAACAGGGAGATACGACCCCTATTTATAAGAAAAATAGTACGGGATCAAAGAAAATCATATTTGGAATAAAAATCCTCCTGTCGCAAATGACAGGTTCCAGCGTCAAACGACGAGCTCGTAGCCAGGCGACGAAGGCCAGCACTAGGCGACGAAGGTCAGCGCCTGGCGACGACTCTGTCGTCTCGCGTTGGTGCAAAAGTCAACGCCCTTTTCCACGCGTAATTACCTTCAACACCGGTTGCAGGTAATTATGCGTCCGAGCAATTTTCGAAATCAAATCTAATATATTTTATTCTAAATAAAACATTCTTTTAAAAATATAATTAATAGGCCCTTCTCTAGATCATTAGGCCTAATCTAATTTAATCCATAACTTCCTCATAAATCATCGGAATTGGGCCTATAATAGATCATTGGAAAGCTCTTTTCAAGCCAAATCTAACTACACTATTATCAGACCTTTATTATGGATCAAACCAAATTGAACCGGCTATTTTCATAAACAGGAGTAAGAAAAGAAATATTTTTAGAAAAGAGAAATATTTTAATAAAAACATCCTCATCATTAGACTTCCACACTTTCACTTCGTTCGATAATCAAATGACATGACAGGTATTCATCACTGGGTTTGGTTTTAGGGAGACACATTTGGGTGTCTACACGTTGGAAATGAAGATTTGGTGAAAAACGAGATGAATGGAGAAATTTTTTGGACGGATTAAACAAGAGAGTGTAAATAGAAAAGTGGCATCTATAAATATAACTAAAGTAATTACCGCTGATGTCATTGCTATCCACATGTCAACCTATTATAAAAGATTTTCCCGCCAAAAGTAATAATGACATCGTTATTTTTTAACATAAATAAAAGTTTAAAAATGGTTAATTAATTATACATTTTCCTAACAAATTTAATATTTAAATTGATTAATTATGCAATATTCATTGGAGAAATTAAAAGAAGGTCGGACTATTTCATTTTCTTATAAACACTACTTTAGTTATATTTATAGATTTGTACTACGTATATATTACACACAAATATGCTAAAAAGTATTTTTAGAAAATATTGTTAAAATTGTGCATCGCACGAGCCTAATCTAGTTTAGTATTATGTGCACTGTTTTGACGGGGGTATTGGTAGAGTTCCCTACTCTAAGGTATAGGGATAGATAATTACCAAAAAAAAAAAAAAAAAAAAAAAAAACTCAATTGGGCCCTTACCTGTTGAGGGTCTGGCCATGCCCACATTAGAAAAACAGGCCCAAGCTAATAAGTGACCCAAGGAGCCAGATTTGCTGTGGACTAGTCGGGTTGGGTATTTTTTAGGTTGGACCAGCCCCAACATTTTTTAACTTATATTTCCTCTCTTTTATCTTTTAGTTGTAATAGTTTGAAAAAGCTTACTCCATTAGATTCATCATGAACATATCTATACCGTTAGATTCACCATGAGCATATCTATGAGTACTTCATTATTTTAAGTTAGTTTTACCCTTGATGTACAATATTTAATGTACGACCGTAAGGTGCGCCCAATTTGCTTAAAAGATTATAAAATAATCTATTTATATAAAGATAATTAGTTGTTTTTTTTTCTTTCTGTTACAAACAGAGAAAATGAGGAACTAAGCAGAGAAAAATGAAGAACAAAGAGAGAGAGAATTTTGGGAATTTTTGATCTTATTTCTGAATAATGATTAATGGGAAGAATACAAGTATTTATAGCATAGATATTTAGAACATAATATCTTAGCTCTAATTATTACATCATAATAGAATTCAGGTTGTTGTAACAACCTGCCAGCTAGTACACTAATCTTTTGGAGGAAGTTTCTTGAACGAGCTTCCTTCTAGAATCTGAGTTGCTAGCACTATATTCAACATCCCCCCGCAAACTTGGAAATGGTGAAATCATGCCAAGTTTGGACAGAAAAAGGTCCTGTTGAGCAGAAGGCAGAACCTTAGTGAAGACATCAGCCAGCTGAGCTGAAGTTGGGACATAAGTCAACTGTAATAACCCCTCAAGGACCTTGTCACGAGTGAAGTGGCAATCAATTTCGATATGCTTAGTCCGTTCATGGAACACAGGATTCCTAGCAATGTGGATTGCACTCTGATTGTCACAGTGCAAAATAACAGGTCTCAAATGATCAACATCAAGTTCTTCAAGTAAATGTACCAACCAAGTGACTTCACTTGATGCAACAACCATTGCACGATATTCAGCTTCACTTGAAGACTTAGAGACAGTACTTTGTTTTTTGGATTTCCAAGAAATTTGAGAGCTACCAAGCATGACAACCCAACCAGTAATGGATCGTCTACTGTCAGGGCAAGACCCCCAGTCAGAATCAGAGTATGCCTGTAGAACTGGGGTAGCAGTACCATTAAGCAAAATGCCTTTGCCTGCAGTTGCAGCAACATAATGCAATGTATGAGTTAGAGCATGTAAATGTGAAGTTTTGGGTGCTTGAAGAAACTGACTCAGAGTCTGAACACTGTAAGCCAAATCAGGCCTAGTGTTGGTCAAAAAATAAAGCTTTCCCACCATTCTTCTGTAGTACTCAGGATCAGATAATAGGACACCATCATCTGCTGAAAGCTTCAAATGAATAGGTAAGGGAGTGACAGCTTTCTTGAAGTCAAAAATACCAGAAACTTCAATTAATTCTTTGGTAAACTTCTTTTGAGTAAGAGAGATACCAGAATCCAAATAACTAACTTCCAAGCCAAGGAAGTAGTTAAACTTTCCTAAGTCCTTGATAGTGAAAGTTTGGTGTAAATGAATCTTCAAATAATCAATGGCACCCAAATCACTCCCTGTAACAATAATATCATCGACATAAACAGCAACCAAAGTGGTTTGAATACAAGATTTTTTAATGAACAGGCTGCTATCCCATTGAGATTGACAATAACCAAGGAACTTAAGTTCAGTAAGAAGCTTAGCAAACCACTGACGAAAAGCTTGCTTAAGACCATACAAAGATTTTCTGAGCAAGCAAACTTTACCAGCAGGATTAGGAACACCCTCAAGTACTTTCATGTACACCACCTCATCAAGAGTTCCATGTAAAAACGCATTATTGACATCGAGTTGAAAAAGATTCCAACCATGAAAAGCAGCAAGAGCAATAATGCATCTGATGGTTGCCATTTTAATCACCGGAGAGAAAGTCTCTGAGTAATCAATTCCAAACTTATGTGTGTAACCCTTAGCAACAAGACGAGCCTTGTACCTCTCAATACTACCATCAGCTTTAAGCTTGATTTTGAACACCCATTTGCAACCAATGGCTTTTTTATCCTTAGGTAAGTCAACTAAATCCCAAGTGTGATTGGAATCTAAGGCTGCAAGCTCCTTTTGCATAGCCAAAATCCAGTCATTGCTCTGTGAAGCTTCAGCAGAAGAAGAAGGTTCAATCATATCATCAAGAGCTGCTATGAAAGCCAAATGAGGAGCAGGAAGAGAACTGAACAGAACCATGTTACACGAATGTCTCTTAGGAGCAGTGAGTATGAAATCTTTGTGATGTTTGGGAGGATATCTGACTCTATCAGATTTTCTGACAGAAGCAGAACCAGAATCAGGTTTTGAAATGACAGGAAGTGTAGAAATAGAAGGAAGAGAAAGAGAATGAGAAGATGGAGTAGGAGAAGAAGGAATATGTGGAGGTGGGTCATGTAGGATCTGAGATGGTGGAAAATCATCAAAGAAAATATCAGGAAGAGGTGTGTTTAGAGGTAAGAAAATTTGTTTTGAAATGAGAGATGGTGAAAGAGAATCAGAAAGAAAAGGGAAATGTTTCTCATAGAATAGAACATCTCTTGAAACTGTGATTTTATTGGTGGTTAGATTGAGAACCCTATAACCTTTTTGAGAGCTAGGATAACCTAAAAAGACACAAGGATCTGACCTGGGTTCAAACTTTGATCCGCCTTGTTTCAAAGTAGAAACGTAACATAAACACCCAAAGACTCTGAGGTAATCCAGCTTAGGAGTGTGACCAAAAAGAATCTCAAAAGGAGATGAAAAGTTGAGACATTGTAATGGCATACGATTTATCAAATGTGTGGCTGTGAGAACACTATCACCCCAGAATTTCTTAGGAACTTTAGAATGAAAATACAAAGCTCTATCAGTCTCTAAGAGATGTTTGTGTTTGCGTTCAACAACACCATTTTGTTGTGGTGTGTCAGTGCAGCTAGACTGATGAGAAATGCCATGGGAAATATAAAACTGTTTCATGTCTCCTTCACAAAGCTCAGGAGCATTATTAGTTCTGACAGATTTGATAGTGCAACTAAACTGATTGAAAATTAAGGTAGAAAATTCTCTGAAAACTTTAGAAACATCAGATTTATTCTTTAAAAGAAAAACCCAAGTGAATCTTGAGAAGTCATCTACAATAGTAAGGAAGTATGTACAACCATGATGAGTAACTACTCTATGTGGACCCCAAACATCTAGGTGCAACAACTGAAACACACCAGAAGTTTTTATTTGACTATGCCCAAAAGGTAATCTAGGTCAAAATGACAAATCTGACAAGTACAAGCATCAAGATATGGTTTTATGTTCACCTCTGGTCTAACCTTTTTTAGATGCACAAAAGACATATGACCTAGCCTTAAGTGCCATAGTTTGGCAGAATTTAGAGCAGACAGACTAGCTACATTAGCAACAGCTAGAGTTGAGTAAAAAAACTTGCAGTCTGGAACAGCAGGAGCAAAAGATTGGTCCAAGCAGTAGAGACCATCCACCAGCTTACCAAGCAGCAGTGGCATTCTCAGGGAAGGCCCCTGGAGATAGCATTTATCACAAGAAAAATAAGCCTCACATTGCATATCTTTGCAAAGTTTAGGAACAGAAATCAAATTAAATTGGAAGCCAGGGACATGTAAAACATCCTTAAGAAGAATGTTATGACCAAGAGTGATTGTCCCTTTATGTTTCACAGCAATTTGTTGACCATCGGGTATAGTGATGTTGTTTAAACCACTAGAAGTAGGAAAATATTCATGAAATAGACTCAAATTATGTGTCATGTGATCAGTTGCTCCACTATCTATAATCCAATGTTGATTATTAAAAGATAATAAACAGAGAGTACCTGAAACAAGAGCTGTAGCACCAGTATTGGCATCTGGAGCATCATCAGTCATATGTTTGTCCAAAAGAGACAAAAGCTTGTTATACTGCTCTGCTGTAATCACAGGACTCTTTTGTTCTGAAACATTTGTTGTTTGATCATCAGAATGAGCTAGAGCAGCAGCACTCTTGTTCCTCCAATTATCTCTTGAAGGAAAAGAATTAGGATAGCCATGAACTTTCCAGCATTTGTCAATTGTATGACCAGTGATCTTACAATGATCACAAAAATATGGAGAAGGTCTCCGATTGTACTGATTCCAAGGACCTCTAGCACCACTAGATCCAGAATTATTAGATGTAGAATAACCAACAGAATTACCAGTTCTATTGAGACTGTTCTGAGGTGTGATTGCAGTAGAATTATGAATCCTGCTAGAAATATTCTGTTCATAAAATCTTCTTTTATGTGATGCAGCAAGAGCCATTGCATCCTCAGTGTTAGAAGAATGAGTAGAATTATAAACATCTCTGTGTCTTTCATCTTGCATAAGCAATCGATAAGCATGAGAAATAGTAGAAAGAGGATATTGCATCAGAATATTAGCCCTAAATTGACTGTATTCTTCCTTCAACTTCATCAGAAATTGAGTTAGTCTTTGGTCTTGCTGTGATTTGAGGATTTTTCTGGTAATGTTGCAGTTGCACTGAGTACATTGACAAGTAGGCAGCGGACCATTAGCATCAAATTCATCCCAAAGCATTTTGATCCTGGTGTAGAATGTAGAAATATTCTCAGTTTCTTCTTGATGAATCTCAGCAAGTTGTTGCTGAATGGAATAGAGTTGTGCTCCAGATGACTGACCAAAGCGCTCTTCAAGATTAAGCCATATATCTCTAGCATTGTCAAAGTACAAAATACTCTTAGCAATATGAGTATCAAGGACCTGAATAAACCAGGAAATAAGAGTGTAATTGCACCTTTCCCAGGCTTTGAACAAACTTGAGGTTGCAGCAGGTTTAGCAATTGTTCCATCAATGAAACCTAGTTTATTTTTCGCAGATAAACCTATCATAACAGATCTCTTCCAATCATTGTAAGCATTTCCATCAAATTTCATCGGAACAAGCTTATATTGAGAATCACTAGGATGAAGATAATATGGTGAAGCAGGATCTGAAGACGGATCAGAATTTTGTGTAGAATTACCAGCCATAATTTGCAGATTCAATATCAACAATATCACAATCGAATCAAAAAGTACCTCAACAAATTTCTTCAACAATATCACGTAAACAAGCAAAAAATCCTCAAGAAATATTCCTCAAATTCAATCAATAAATCCTCAAATCAAATGAATCTATATTCTCCAATTTCAACAGAAAAGAACTCCAATAGAAGAGAATAATGCCGAAAAACGATCAATGAATTACTTACAAACTGAGGTGAGAATTGCAGAAAAAATTAGTCGATCTTTCAACGAAACTTCAATCGAAGAACAAGCGAAAAACAGGATCAAAAATGTGTTGAAGAAGAATTTCTGAAACAAATTCAGGTATCGTATTGCTCTGATACCATGTTACAAACAGGGAAAATGAGGAACTAAGCATAGAAAAATGAAGAACAAAGAGAGAGAGAATTTTGGGAATTTTTGATCTTATTTCTGAATAATGATTATTGGGAAGAATACAAGAATTTATAGCATAGATATTTAGAACATAATATCTTAGCTCTAATTATTACATCATAATAGAATTCAGGTTGTTGTAACAACCTGCCAGCTAGTACACTGATCTTTTGGAGGAAGTTTCTGGAACGAGCTTGCTTCTAGAATCTGAGTTGCTAGCACTATATTCAACACTTTCATATGTATAGATTATAGTTTATTTAATTAAAAAATATTGAATTAATTTAATTGTCTATACAAAAGTTAGAAATGAAAGTTTAGGAACCAAATTATTGATTGATGATGATTAAAATATTAATACGGAGACACGGAGTTGCATAAATTTTTATGAGGGAGTAGATAACTAGATACTATTACAACAGTACAATTTCCAACATATTAAAACAGAGAAATTTCAGGGGAAATTATCTTACACATAATAATAACAGAAATGCTCTCTATATATACAACTTCAACTCCACGAAATCAAATTGCCGCTTCATTTGCATAACCAAAAACAAAAACCTCCACCAAATTCCAAATCCCTTAGAAAATCAATACACAAAAATGGATACTCAAAAAAGTGAACAACTAAAAAAGGATACTCAAAAAAGTGAAGAAGTAAAAATGGGACTTAGAATGGATGATCTAGCTTCGTTAAAATCTTTCATCGATGTCAAATTCGACATAACAAAGTCATTAGGCAACGAAGCTAAAGCTTATTTCTGCACTACATGTGGCGGCGATGCGATGAAGAAAGATGATGCAAAGACTAATCATAAAATCACAGATGGCCATAAAGTAATTCGAGCATTCAAGGGTGTAAGTAGAAAAGGTTATTGTTTCAAAGAGTCGGCTCTTAAAGAATTAGGTAACCAAGTTTTTGACTACTCTGATATAATGGGTTATACGCATCAAGGATTTATGCAGGAAATGGTGTATGACATTACACCAAAAAATACAGATAGTAGAGTTGATTTGAAGAAAATATGTCGTTCTTGTGCATCTTGTCGACGTATAATCGATGAATCTAAATTGTACTGTTCGATTTCCTGCAAAGTAAAATCTTTGGAGAAGGAGAAGGAGAAGGAAGAAAGTACCGGGCCCGAGGCGAAGAAAAAGAGGAAGGAGATCGTACTTGGTGGAGGTTCTGAACAATCAATGATAAACAAGGCCAAGAAGAATGCTGCAGTAGGCCAAGAAAGTGGCAGCGGATCGGAGGAGAAAGAGAAGGCCAAGAATGCAGCGCCGGAAGAGAAAGGAGAAGGCGGTGAAAAAGGCATCGACCTTGATCTACGTCTGTAATTTCAATTGAGTAATCAAAGCGGTCGAGAAGCCTGCACAACATCCTTCTTCTGCTTACTGGGTAGATATCAATTGAGTTAGTTAGTCTGTTAGGAAATCAATTAAGTTAGTTATTCTGTTAGGAAGTCAGTTGAGTTAGTATGAAGATTGAATGTTACAGTTGAATTAGTAAATTTGATCATCTTTGCTGTAAGTTTAGGCGTGTTAGTTGTTAGTTTTAGTATCATCTTTGATTAGGTTGATGAATAAATGTGGGTTGTGTCTGCCAGTAATTGGACTGATTTAGTAGTTAAATAAATAGATGTATTTTCTTTTCTAGATTCAAATGTATGTCAATCAGAGACAATGCAATAATAATAGTAGTAATCACATAAATTTCAATTTGTTCAACTTTCTTGTAATTTCATCCATCTTGCTTGATTAATGGTTGAGTCACGTTAGAAGCCTGCATTGCACTGCTTGTTGTCCTGCAAACTACATTGGATGAAGAAGGGAAGTCGTGGACACGAGGTGAAGAACACGAGGTAGGCGGTACAACGTGGTGTAGGTTCTGAACATTCAGTGATAAAGAAGGCCGAGAAGACGAGGGAGAAGGCGGTCAAGAAGACGACAGGCTTGAACTAGCTCTGTCTTGTTGAGTTCTGTTTTCTGGGTTTGAGTCATCAGATCAGCATATGCAGCTGAGTTATTAGTTAGTATGACAGTAGAATCTTACAATTGAGTTTGTTAATTAGTGTGATGGTTGAATCTTGATACAGTAGAATTAGTATATTTGGTTATCTTTGTTACAAGTTTATGTTAGTTTCATCTTTAATTAGGTTTATGATGAATAAATGTGAGGTGGTTTATGTCTGTATTAAGACTGATTTTGTTGTTAAATGTAGGATTCACAATTGATAAAAAAACAATGGAATACGGTGTTCAATTATTAATCAAACACGATAAATGGTGTTATTGTTATTGCAAAACTGCAAGTCTGGTTTATTACTTTCAATTTTCTTGAGTAATCATTTCATTGAGCATTTTTTTGTAATAGTTGTGTTAGTGTTAGATTGTTTTCTTGTTTATGAGTAATCTTGATAATTTTGCCCAGAAAATTATAAAACTTTCTTGAGTGGTTTGGTCATTTGATTTTATGTTGAGGTGACTATCAAAATCTCCATAAGTTAATGTAACTATTAAAAACAAGAAAGAAGTCACTACATTTTTGAAACAAAGCTAGATAAAAGTAATTAGATTTGGCCCATTGTAACAAGCAGTCAAGTACTTACCTTTATTTCAGATTTTCTAAATACTACATACGTATAAATTACATGCAATTAGGTGTGTAAGTTAAAGAAAAAAAAAAAAAATAATAATAATAATAATAATAATAATAAAGGCTTTTAGTTATAATACGATATTAATATGTCACACTGACATCAACAAATCATTCATATGATTGATCACGAAATCTCCATCACATAGCAATTTGTCAACGGACTGGTACATGAACTTTTTATTAAGGTGTAATTTAGATTTATTAAGCTTATTAATTTAGACTCGGTTCTATCTTGTTTACATCTTCTGAATGGGTAAAAGAGATCGCGCCTATTAGAAAACCAACTGATTAAGAGCACCTTTTCACGTATGAGTAGATTTATGACTTATAAATCACTCGACTCACACGTTCTTGAACTGAAGTATGTTTTGAGGCATTTGACAACTCCAAGAGCAACACAGCCACATGTTGGAAATAGGTAATGCAAACGGATGCTCGCGCCGGATCGTGCGGTGTTCACCCGATCAGGCGGAGGTGGCCAAGGAAAATAGGAGAACTCTCGCGCCCGATCGGGCGGTCCTCGCCCGACCGGGCGGCGGACTCGAGTTTTTGACGAGCCCGATCGGGTGGCTTCGCCTGATGGCTCGCCCGGGATGGGGTTTCTTGATCGCCCGACCAGGCGTCCGACCGGGCGGTGTTCGCCCGATCGGGCGCGACACCAGGTCTGGAGAAACTTAATCTCGCGCCCGATCGGGCGGCAGCTCGCCCGATCAGGCCCGCCTTTTTCCTAGGTCGGTTTGCTTACGTGTTTCACTTTTTCAGGACTCATATAAATACGAGTCTTATTTTTTCATGACATTTAATTCTCCTTCTAGCCGAAAACACAAACCTACCTTTCGAGAACTGAACAGTTCTTGAGCAATTCCACTCTTCAGGTTCGGGTGCACGAATTACGGGGAGAGTTGAGTTAAACTTGGGGGGCGTGCGTCATCAGGAAACCTGTACCGGTGGTGGCGTATTTCGCTTCTAAGGCAGTGGATTTTGTTCCACGGCGCGACTGTGAGTTGAGATCTTCAATCAAGTATTTTTCCCTTTCATCTTCTCTATTTTTTGTTATTGGAATCGACATGTATTTTACCAACAATTTAGAAGCAAAATAGTATTAATTTATTATACTGTTGATTCCTGGATTATTCAATTATAACTAGTATGATCGGGATGAGAATTACGATTCGGATGATCAATATATTTTTCCGAAATTGATTTGGGATCGTTGAGTCAACGTCCATTATTATTCAATGTTCAAGAACCCTAATTTTTGGGGAAATTTATTTTATCCGTCAGTGTGCAATATCAGTGTACATTGTTGGAAGGATGAACTCGAATTTAGAGAAAAGAAAATCCTGAAATTTCCATTGAAATATGTCGGTGGAAGCAGTGCAATTGAGAAGTCTTTAATTTGGAATATTAATTAATGTGGTAGATTATCAAAAGGTTGCTCCTTCTCTAGCGATGACTCCAACAGGATTTGCAAGTAATGCAATCGGTTATGGAGTGCGAGGATCGATGGGCAGCAATGGTGTCGACTGTCGAGTTATAACTCAATAAAATATGTCTAGCAAGTGAGCCGAGATATGCAACAATAGTTGGCCAGACCATTGCTCGTAATTAAATAAGTTATCCTTCTCAATTTATTTAAGTAATTTCTAACTCTACATAATATTTGTGTCTATTATTACGTGCCCTTGTTTTATATGCATAATTTAATTATTATGAGCTATTGTTTAACAATGTGGGGGTGTTTTGAGTTAGATTTTTGTGACTAACTAGTAAGTTATTTGTACTCTGGTTGATGAGTGGTATTGAGGAGGAAGGTCTCCGAAAGTGACGTTTATCTATAGCTTTTGGCTTGTTATTTGCAAGTAATTTATTTCTGCTAATGTATGTTTCGTCCAATGGTAATTTATTTATGTTCATGGACTTTAATGTGATTTGTCCTAGTAGATTAGGGATGATATATAAATATGTTCCATCTTATGATAGTGTTTTTATTGTTATTTTTCCTAATCATGGACAATGTTTTGTTGAGCACGGAGTATGTGATAAGCTTGTAAGTGTCTCTTTTTTAGATTAAAAAGGGATTTAGAATTATTAATTCTTTTAATTCTTGTGATCTTAATTAGCTTTGTTCACGAACTTGAAATGTATTTATTTTGCTAGAGGTTTAGCTATTATTTTTCTTGTTGATGGTCTAGATGAGACCGGGTTGATTTTCGTGCTTATTAGCAGAATAAAAAGGCTTGACTTAACAGAGCTAGAATGGCCGTGCAAGTTTGAAGTGTAAGTGCCCTACATGAGGTAAGGATGGGAATTAACATTCTATATGTCTTTAAAATCTGTTAATATTTTGTGAATGTTAGTATTGTGGGGGTTGCAGATACATATCAGCTGTTTATTTGTTTAGTAAGTATTTCACCCAAGGTTTTGGTTGATACTCCCTAATTTGTTACCTGATTCATGATTATTTTCATGTGGTATATGTGATATTGGGGGTTCCAATAATGATGAATTGATTTCTATATATGTTTCACGTAAAGCATGAAGGCTTGTGCGACTGTGGGTGATATGTATGCTGAATATCTGCTACGTTTATCATGTACGAGCTTGATATGTTAAATCCTTGATGTGTCTCAAGTATATGTTTTCCTATGACATGACATGTTAGTTTTGCTCGTTCATAGGATTTGTTCTTGCTTCCTAAGCTTTATTCTGCCAGTAAAGTTGATGAGTTCATAATCTAAGGTGTATTAGATTAAAGCTTAAACTAGTGTTATATCATCGTGGTTTTACTTTCTTGATCGAAAGTTGTATGTAGATGTTTGTTGTCTGGTTTATATATTCATGTAGTGGTGAATGGAAAATTTCTGAACCATATGGATAAACCTGATTGACTAGTTGTGGAAAGAAGCATGTTAACGCGTGTTCTGCACTCTCTTTGAGTCTGATATGTTTGAGAAGAGTATATCTTGCCTTGCTATTAGAAATCCATCTGTTGTAAGTATCTTTCAAGGTGAGTTGAAAGGTGGTTGATTGGAAATGGGCTAAAGGTAAGATACTATGTTGTTAGGATTTACTCTGTAAGTTTCGTACTAACCAACTCTTATGACTCGCCTGGTTTGTTCTAAGCTTGTCTGGTTTGCAGTAAGGTTGCTTAAGCTTCCTAGCATGATTGATTGTAAATCAAGGGTGTGTATTTTTTAAAACGCATGCACAGGTGACAACTTAGAAGATGAGGTATTTTTTTTCTCATGATGTTATACCCTTTGTGATATGTATGGTGAGTGGGGATAAGATTTGAGTACTCTAACTTGTTATGTTAAGTTTTTTCTTGGCATGTGAGTTGAACTTCTTGATGCATGTGTGATGTTACTATGGTTCGCATTGATAGAGTTCATTTGCTAGAATGATCATAAGTTGTTAACTTCACATGCATGTTGTTAATTGAGATAAAGATGTATATGTGTCTCTAAGCCAAGAAACAAGTACAAGATAATGTGATAAGCAGAATGGTTGTAGGAAGTATGCCGATGAACTAATAAAGGTACGCATCAATCTCATTATCGTGATGTAGAGAAAGTGGTTTGGTAAATTATATTTATCATGTCTAAGCGAGATTTATTTTCATGATTTGGCCTTGATGTTTGATTCAAATGTGCTAATGATTTGCAATCTAAATGATGAACAAACTATTCTTGACATGTAGTGGTTTTGTTGTAAACTATATTGTTCATTTGGTTTGTCAAGAGAGAATTACTCAATTGTTGTTTGAGTTTCAGTTAGTACAGGGATGAAGGTTAAAGTGAGAAAGTTTCTCAAGTACCTATCTAGTAAATTATAAGAGACAATGATTGAATGAACAACGATGATTAGTTGAACCTCTTCAGTGTATGTTTTTTACATGATGAAGGGTTGTGCTCTATTTCGAGTGAGCTACAAAACAAATTGTTGTACACTATCCATTATGAAGCAAAGGTTCATTAGATTGGATGACTTGGTCAAGAAGATGATTGTTGCAAAAATTAATCTCTGGAAGTTTGTCCATTGTGGGGGTAAGTTGATCCTCATGTTCTCTACATTATTTTTCACAAGTGTCTATGTATGTTGTCAAGAACTACAGATGTAGTGACAAAGTTAGACAGATCTTATGGAGATGATACTCATGTTAGAGTACGTGAAAGCAAAGAAGAATCAAGCAGGTCCTTATACTGGGATGAAGCACAGGTAAGTGCTAGATTGTCTAAGAAAATATATTTAAGATCCTGTGGGGTATTTTAAATTATTCTAGTGATGAAGTTTAAAAGTTGAGTCTACATCCTGAAGTGATCTGGCGTAATAACCCTCTAATTTATATGGTTATGAGATGCTTTGGTAGACTTGTTGCTTGATGCTTGCAGGTTGAACTTTAAGTGCTCTTAATATGTCCATAACCCAGATTGAGTGGTCAATTGTGACAGCTTACATGGACACACCGAAAAGTTTAAATTTGTTGAACTTTTGTTCTGAATGGGTCTAGAGCCTTGTTTTGGTTGACTCATTGTTGGATTTACACCATTTATGTTTATTGAATCTATAACCTTTTTTAGTGGTTTGTTGATCAGGTGGATTCAGTAAGGTTGAGTGTGTCTCTTAATGTCATTTGTCCAGTTATTCTTTGAGCAGGGATTGATAATGGTTCTTAAGTGGATTTAAGACCATTAGCCCAGTGGCTCTTAGAGTAGGATTGATAATGACACCGAAAGTGGAAGGTTGAGCATTGCTTGCTCTTAATACTACTAGCCCAGTTGCTTGAGAGGTGGTAACGATAGTGATTCTTAAATAAATTAGAATCACTAGCCCTGATACTTCTCGAGTAGGGAACGATAGTGGTACAGAATGACTAAGGTTGGGAGTATCCCTTAATGCATCTAGCCTAAGAGCTCATTGAGCATTGGATTGATAGATGCACCGTCGAGTTGATAGGGTTGAACTTTTCGTTCTTAATGTTATTATTCCACTACACAGAAAAATCTTGGGTTTGCAAGGTGCTTGAATGTGTTTTAAGCCTGTAAGGAAAGACCCTAGATGTGCTGGGAATGTGTATTTTATACACAGACGGAACACCTACGTGAGTACGAGGGGTGGCCTCCTTCAAGGGAAAATTGTGGTGTAGTTTTCCTGAACTACTCATGAGAGCCCAAGGTGTAGGCCAAGATTGGCAGAGTTGCTTAAGCTCTAAAGTCAAGGTATGTGTATTCAAGGTCCCTTCCTCGTTCCTAGGAGTTCAAATCTGAGGATACTCACTAGGGAAGTGTTGAAAACCTTGTGCACTAATGTGTTAGTTCAAACCTATGGATACTAGCATTTAAGTACTAAGACTTTCATTTACTATTCAGATTTCATGTTGAAGATCCGCTCGCATTAGTGGGGGATTGTTGGAAATAGGTAATGCAAACGGATGCTCGCGCCCAATCGGGCGGAGGTGGCCAAGGAAAATAGGAGAACTCTCGCGCCCGATCGGGCGGCCCTCGCCCGACCGGGCGGCGGACTCGAGTTTTTGACGAGCCCGATCGGGCGGCTTCGCCCGATGGCTCGCCCAGGATGGGGTTTCTAAATCGCCCGACCCGACGGTGTTCGCCCGATTGGGCGCGACACCAAGTCTGGAGAAACTTAACCTCGCGCCCGATCGGGCGGCAGCTCGCCCGATCGGGCCCGCCTTTTTCCTAGGTCGGTTTGCTTACGTGTTTCTCTTTTTCAGGACTCATATAAATACGAGTTATACTTTTTCATGACATTTAATTCTCTTTCTAGCCGAAAACACAAACCTACCTTTTGAGATCTGAACAGTTCTTGAGAAATCCCACTCTTCGGGTTCGGGTGCACGAATTACGGGGAGAGTTGCGTTAAACTTGGGGGCGTGCGTCATCAGGAAACCTGTACCGGTGGTGGCGTAATTCGCTTCTAAGGCAGTGGATTTTGTTCCTCGACGCGACTGTGAGTTGAGATCTTCAATCAAGTATTTTTCCCTTTCCTCTTCTCTTTTTTTTTGTTATTGGAATCGACAGGTATTTTACCAACACCACACACCCATGTATGTCCTAATAAGGGGTTTACAATAGGGTCTGATTCAATTGCCATATCTCTTAATATACCAACTAATAATTGGGATTCAACTAAAAGTTGATAGCTAGAATGGCCGCCACACTCAAATTTCACACACCCTTCGTGTGTATATAGTTCTAGACTTCCCGTTATTTTGTATTAGGAAAGATTTGAACATGGTAGTTTTATAAATTAAACTATCACTAATGAATAGGGGTGAGCATAATAGGGTCGTACCCTGTAAAAATTCCGGGAATCGGAACCTGTTGTAACAGCCGGAATCGAAATCTGTTGAACAGGTTCTTGGAAATTGGGAACCGGAATCGGAACCTACAGGTTTCGGTTCCGTTTTAGGGTACCCTGTATTATAATATACTCATTAACTTTTTCGCGGATTTTTTTTTAATAAAATACTGGTTGGTCACTAATTTATATGTTTGCAACTTGCAAATAACACAGACTGATTGTAGTTGTCTAATAAATTTAATATATATTGTTATAATTGTAATTTTGATATTTATTATTTAAAAATTAAGTAAGAATTAGCGTATAATTTGAAATTAAGTGATACTTTTATGAGGTACAGGGCACCCTACAGGTTCCGGTTCCAAAAAATTAAAAACCTGAATCGAAACCTGTTACAACAGGTTCTCCAATTTGCTACCCGGAATCGGAACCTCTTGTACAGGTTTCGGTTCCGGATCCCGCAGTTCTTAACAGGTTCCGGTTCCGATTCCGGGTACCCTGTTTTTTGCTCACCCCATGAACAAGGCCAAGAACAAGAGGAAATTAAAGAGATAGAACTCGGTGAAATTTCTGAACAATCAGTAATCAATAAGGCCAAGAATATGGCGCCGGAGGAGAAAGGAAAAGGCGGGGAGCAGATCGATGACAATCAGGAAGAGGTCGAGAAGCCTGAACAAGATCTCTGGATTTCTGTTTTTTCCGGCTAGAAATCATCTGATCAGAATCAAGATTGACTGTTAGTCTGGTAATAATTCAGTTGAGTTAGTTAGTCTGTTAGTAAGTCAATTGAGTTAGTTTGTTAGTAAGTCAATTGAGTTAGTTTGTTAGTAAGTCAGCTGAGTGAGTTAGTATGAAGATTGAATGTTACATACGTTGAATTAGTATATTTGATCATCTATCTTTGTTTATCTTTCAAAAAAAAAAATCATTTATCTTTGCTGTTTTAATTAGTACATCTTTGATTAGGTTTATGAATAAATATGGGTGGTTTATGTTAGTAATAGGACTGATTTAGTACTCCCTCCTTTTCATAATGTTAGTCATAATTAGTACAACATTAAAGTACAACATAATTCATAATTAGTTTACCTTATTTAATTTTTTTGATTTTTTGTTAGGAAAGCACAAGTGATAATTTTGCATAATTTAAGGTGAAAATTTCCTTACTTAGGCCCTGTTTGATTCACCTTAATTTTGCTGAGCTGAAATTATTTTTACTAAACTGAACTTATTTTTACTGAACTGAACTTAATTTTACTGAACCGAAATTATTTTTACTGAACTTAAATTATTTTTACTAAACTGAAATTATTTTTTACTGATTTTCTATTATAATTCTTCGTTAAGAAAACTGAATTTTACTGAATTGAACTTATTTTTACTGAACTGAAATTATTTTTACTGAACTGAAATTAATTTTACTGAACTAAACTTATTTTTACTGAACTGAAATTATTTTTACTTAATATTATTTTTTTAAGGTGAAAAGAACAGAGCCTTAGAGTCATGTTATTAATACACAATCAATTAATTACAAAAAAAAATATCAAGTTATAAAAAAAATATATTCAATATGGTTAGATTTTTTTGAATCGCCCAAAATATTATATGCGACGACTAACATTATAGAACGGAGGGAGTAGTTTTTTCTGGATTCAAATGTAAGTGAATTAGACTATTTTGTACTTGTAGTAATAAAGACAATGCAATAATAACATATTTTGTAAGTTTTCAATTTTTATGATCTTGTAGAGTTTTTATAAAGTTCAATTTGTTCAACTATCTTGACATCTCTGTTTATTTTCGTCCATATATTGCTTCATTTAGCGTTTCATCAAAAGAGTCGCAATAAAAACTATAAATCACAATACAGTGTAAGTTTCTTGATCAATCTTGATAATTTTAACCAACAGATTAATTAATTTTGTTGGTAATTCTATTGGAGAAAGTGATTTGATCATTTAATTTCAATACTCAATTTTAGTTTACGTGCTAAGGAACAAAAATATGTTCAAGTAATTACTACTAAAAAAAGCAAAGAATTTAGTGCTTAATGGTTCGATTAAAACTAAAACTCGCTCGAGGCAGGGAACATATTCCTACAATATAGACTGATAACAACACTAGATTCATGTGATTATGGACAAATTGAGCATAAAAAAACAGAGTTTAGTAGTAGTTGTTTTTAATAATGAACTAGTTAAAAGAACATAAAAAAATAAAAATAAAGAAGAGAACAATAATAATAATAAATAAATAAAAAAAAGAATAGCAACTACTTCTTAGAGCAACTCCAATGGTTGCAGGTAAGGACTCACTTGCAATTTATAAAATTCCTTAGCTATTAGCTTAACCATTCGTATGGTTGTAGTTAAGGAGCACAAATTAGCTACAAAAGAGATTAGGTTATTATCTTATGTGGCATAACAAGCTAATTTGTTAATTAGCTTATCATTATAGTTGTTCTTAGACCTTCAGCAAGGTTCTGATGAGTCGTTAGTGAAGAAGAAAGCCAAGAAAATGGAAGAACGTTACGGGAGAGTATTAGCCGAAACTAGTTCTATTACTATGTTTGCAATCGTGTGCATTACCATTGAATTAATCCAAATTTTGAAATAATAATAATGCAATATGTTATCAATTCTACTACATTTTTAAATGCAAATTATTAAAAAAAATAAAATTAATTGATGATAAATGTATTAAATTTTAATTCATTGTAATAAACTATAAATAATTTAATATATTGTTACTAATTGGTGAACAAAAAAATTAACACCATTTGAAAAAAAAGGCGAAAACAATAAGGAAAGTCAGAATACATTTTTTTCAGGAGTTAAGCTAAAATACGATCCCTAAACTATACCATTAGTTGCACATTTGGTCCCTCATTTTTGAAATGAGGCAAATTAGTCCCTCTGCCACCCTTGGGTCACCATTTCTGGTGGAGGAAAATCTGAGTCAGCAAAGTTGAGGGATGTTTCTGCCAACTAAGCAAAAGTTTTGGGACTTCACTCGTTGATGAGTCAACATTAGTTTAAGGACTGCACTTCTTTTTTGCCAAAAGATTAGGGAGCTGCATGCTTACATTGACATTTTTAGTTGAAAAAAAATGGTAGTTTGAATTTCAGGGGATATGCATTTAATTCTGAAGGATTGTAACAGTAAAAAATAACCGAATTCCAAAATAGCTGACAAAAACTAGCCGTTGTTACACATAAAAGTGGTTATATATATTGTTGTTGGTAGCTATTAAAACCATCAGAACATTAAGCAAAAATTCATCCAAAGGAAAAAAAAAATACACTGCTGCAGTGAAGAAGGAAGCTCCTGCCAAGGTATCTGCAAAAAAAATATAGTAATTAAGGTAATTAGGAATTGATCAAAATTAGAATATTTAACCAATATTAATATATTTGTTGATAACAGGAAATGTCTAGACTTAGCAATGGATCAAGTGGAAGTGGTCCTGATTATAATGCTGAAACTAATAAAAGGGAATGCAAGTATTTGAAGTGGGTAGATGTGAAAGATCAGACTAATTGGCAAAAAGAAGTAATATTAGGACTAATGGAAAATAAAAGAAGGTTAATTGTTGATGTTGAGGAACACAAGAAAAGGATGAATGGGACAACTAAGTATGCAAGGAAGATGCAATCACATTACATGATGTTGAAACTGAAAAAAGACAAAGTTTCAGGTGGCTATAAGTATGAATTTTGGGGTGTAATTCTTGTAATAGCAGTAATTTGGTGTTGGTATTTGTTTAAGAAAGTAGGCAAGTAATGTAATCATATGTAGTGAAAGTAAAATCAGCAAGAAAAATTAAAACCAGCAAGTATGTAATGAAATGATAATTGATTAAATAAAGTTGTGGATTAACCTTAGGTTTTCTTCTTTGTTAGCTCCTGTCACTTTTCCTTTGCTAATCCTTGCAATGCTTGACTTGAAATTGTCTGTTGTGGTTGAGATGCATTCTCTGACTGTGATTGTGAGAGGGGATACTCTTGGGAGAAAGCATATAAGGTTTGTTCACCTTCATTATCAGAATAAAATGTTGTTTGTCTTTGTCTTTGTTGATTGCTTGGATGTATGCACAAATTAATAATATAGTTAAAAGTGCGTATATAAAAAATATGATGTAATGGGAATAAATAAATAGGGTAGTTGGTACTCACATTAGCAATTCTTTGGAATCCATTAGGGTAGGTGTAAATTCCCACTCCTCTGTTATGCATAGGGAATGTGTTGGGAGTTGACCTAGGTTATTTTTTGTTTAGATGATGATTAGATCCAACATTGCCATTTAATTCCCTGGGAGCATTCTTGCAGGTTGTTTTATTGTGTCCTTGAACTCCACATAAACTGCAATTCATTGCAACACCTAACTTCTTCGGTTTCACTTTTTCAGTCACTTCCCTAACACTTGGTTTTCTCTTTGTCTTAGGTCTGTGATTGACTTTTTTTAATGGAGGGGGGATGACTGTGTTCAGTGAAGTAGGCCACTCTTGTGGACCATTTAGGGGTTCAAGCAAAAACTGGTATGCATTTGCATAAGTTGATTTTCTGAAATATTCACTGACATACTCTTCAGGTTCATCAACCTTCTTCCAAATGGCAACTATGGCATGTTTATATGGAATGTCACTCATTTTCCAAGCATTGCAAGTGCAAGTCCTTTGTGCCAAGTTCACCACATACTTGCATTGTGTTGAACCATCCCTGACTCCATAGCTAAATCCCCCATCCCAAAAGACATTCCAACCTCTTGCCCACACCTTATGCTTTTCTAACTGCTGCTGAATTCTAGGGCAAAGTAGCTGTCCATCATCCTTGAGCATGTCTCTCTTAGCGTGTGACATCTCCATAAGACCCTCTCTTATGTCTTATAACATGGTTATGATTGGCTTGTATCTCACCTTGAGTATATAAGCATTGAAGACCTCGCTCATATTATTATCCACACTATCACATGAAGACATCGGTGAGTAGAAAGCCCTACACCACTTCTTGTAGTTCCTATTTAACAAATCACTAGCTGCATCCTAAGAAAGCTTTCTCATAGCATAAATTTGTTCAAGAAAACCATTTTCAGTTGTGCTCTTTTCTATGAACCAAAATTGTTTCCTTAACTCTAAGCCACCCCCAAACATACTCCTAAAATTGCAATAAACATGTCTTGCATATACCCTTGTTTCTTCTTGTGGAAACACCTCTTGCACAGGTGCAAGTAACCTTTTGTTGATCTAACATAAAAGTGTACCCAACACCTTCAACAGTCCCTAGGTCAGCAGCCAAAAGATTTAAGAACTAACTCCAAGTTTCAGTCTTTTCAACATCTACAATAGCCTAGGCAATAGGGAACATTTGATTATTCCCATCCCTACCAACTGCCACTAACAATTGTCCACCATAAGGTTCCTTCAGAAAACATCCATCTACGGAAATGAAAGGCCTGCAACCAACCATAAAGCCCTTCCTTAATGCCTCAAAGCATATGTAAATCCTGTCAAATACATTCCCATTCAATTTCAACTTCACAGTGTTGGCCCTATTGCTCTTAAGTATCTCCTCTGCATACCTGGGAAGTAATTCATATTGTTCCTTTTACTCCCCGATAATAATGGATTAGCCCCTCTTTGTAGCTCTGAAAGCCATGTACTTACTCACTCTAATACCCTAGTCTAACCATATTATCTCTATTATGTCATGTAGCCTCATATAAGGGTTGACCTTAAACTGATTTTGGTAGGTCTCACCACTCCATCTTGCTGACATCTTCTTCACTCTTGGAGATCTACCACACTTATGTTGACTGACAAGGGATTTGACAATGAAATGAGTTTTATTCCTATCCCAAGAAGCCCATATTATCCAAGGACACCCCTTATCTTTGTGCTCACATTCTGCCCCTACCCTTTGTTTGTCAATATTTTTGAAAGGTATGTTTCTGCCTAGCTTTATGGAATGATTTCTAACTGCCTGTTTGAAGGTAGTAAGGTTGTCAAATTGTTGAACATGGAAGAAGTCTTCTATGCACTCATCATCCTTAGCTTTTCTCACCTTCCTAACCTGATTATTGGGGGTGCAACTAAGTAACCACAGTCATCATCATCCTCTGACTCATTAGGGCTTTCAATGTCACTAAACTCCTCAAAATCCGTTCCTATCTCACCAAGACCTTTTGATGCAGCTACCTTCATAAGCATATCCAATTCCTCTTCATATGAATGTTCATTTTTTTTATTAATTGCAATTTCATCCCTAGCCTTCACAAACTCATCATCACCCTCAGTTGTTCCCTCTGTATCATAGTCTATGTTAAATTGGGTTGCCCTAGGAATTTAGATTGGTTGAAAGACATTTTCAATAACAGTGAAAGATTGTGTTGCCTTAGAAGTTAGGATAGGTTCATCATTAACCTCATAAACATTGAAATCTGTTAATAAGCTCATAAACTGCCCACTTCTCCCATGATTGAACAATGGTGTGGGTGGTGGGTCATGTTCAGTGTAAATGTGAATCAGTTTGTATTGAAGGAGAAGAGACAAGAAAGGATCACAAAGCCCACTTTCAAAGCTTAAGTACCTAATGTCACTATTCAAATCTTTCCTTGGATCCAAAAAGTGGAGCTTTACAATGTCATTATAACCTAACCCCTCTACTAATCCTTTCACATAATGCCTATCTATATTATCGGGAAGGTTATCAAAAAAAATTATGTTCCCACCTACATACAATGCATCAGAAGAAATTTTCCATTCACCACCATGATGTACAAACAAACATGATTTTAGATCCATTTCTGACAATAGTAAACAACACCAAAATTAACAACCCAAGCAAGCAATAACTGAACAAAGTCGATGAATAAATTTTTAATTTATTGCAACTCAAATTTAATAGTTGATTATAGCTCATCCACAAACCAAGGATTGAACTAGATAGCTGATTTTTCAATTATTTTAATGTATAACAAAAAAAAGGTAGCCTTACTACTTTATCATATACAATAGTAAACATATTTAATTAGAATTATTGAAATGATAATGGTGGATCATATCATGCATGATTTATTCTTGTCTTATTACAAACCTTAAAGAATAATTTAATAAGCATATACAGTAGTAAACAAAACTTTGATCACCTTCATTCGTTCTTAATTCATCAACAACTAGTATTGTCGATGATTTATTGCAACTTAAATTTGAAAACACAGAGCATAACCAAACCCTAACCTACCTGTAAAATCATTAGAACTCTGACCCATAAAAATTCAATTTACCAATCACAATTACACATAATACCACAAAGCATATTGGAACCAAAATCAACCAAAATAAGCACATATTCCAAAAAGCCCTAATTTTTTTCACAATAACATAGTAGGGTTTTATCATATAATTAAATGGAGATTAATTTTTAAGAAGACAGGATCGATGACCGTACCTTGAGTAGATGTGAGTTTCGCCATCTTCGCTCTCTTTTGCTCCGACGAATCACCAATTTTTCCAGCCAGACATCATAAACAATGGAGTAATTGAGTTTGAAGATGAAGTGTGGGTTTTTTTAGGTAACCTTCTAGAAGCCCCTAAACTATAATACTCGTATGTTATCATGAAATATTTTTTTTTCACAACGGTAAAATGATAGAAGGTCCCTAAACTTTACCCCTTCATTAATTAAATGCCAACTCATACCCACAAGGTCCTTAAACTTTGATTAATTTTATTGTTTGCCACATGGGCACTGTAGTCCCTAAACTATGTCGACTCATCATTTTTTTCACCAGAAAAGTCAGGTAAGGGTGGCGAGGGACCAATTTGCTTCATTAGAAAGATGAGGGACCAAAATGCAACAAATACTATTGTTGAGGGACCATATTTATACTTAACTCTTTTTCAGTATCGTCAATAAAAATAGAACTTTTCAGGGGAATTTGTGTTACACATTTTAAGCGATCAAATGTTACAAATGCTCTATATATACACCTTTAATTCCGAGAAAACAATTTGCCTCTTCATTTGCATAACTCAAAATTAAAACCTCCATCATTTCCTTAGAAAAACACGAAACCAATAAAAAATTAAGTGAATAAAAATGCAGAAAACAGAAGAAGTTAGTATGAATAAACTTGTTGCCTTCATCAATGCATAATTCTTCCTTACAGGAAAGGCATGTGTTAGAGATATGAGATATCGGAAAATATTATGTGATATATTTTCCGTAGATATTATTCAAAGAATAATATATATAGATACTTATGTTAAGATATTATTTTGAAAATATATCTTTAGGTTTATAGTTATGGTGGTATATCTTTTAGGAATATTGATTCCTATCTTATATTCGTAGGTTTTGTATAAATTCTCTACCTATTGATGAATAATAAACAAGCCATTCATTCTCTCTTCACCCTAATTTGTCATGGTATCAAGAGCAGGTTAAATCTTGGGACCGCTCACAAAAATTTCCCCCTGCCGGTGGGTTAGAAAGTTAAACCTACTGGTGGGATTCAAAATTTTGCTTCCGCTATGCAATATTAATACTCATTAAAAAAAAATTATTTTTGGGTTGGTACACGTATCATATATGTGTATGTGAATATTTTTTTGGGAGTATGTGAGTGGACTTCCTCCACTATAATGAATCTTTGGAGATGAAGAAATTAAATAGCGTTATGCTTGACGAAATATTTTTTTTTAAAAAAATCGGCACTTTTGTGTCGTAAGACAAGATATATTTGGTTTTCGTTGTGCCGTGAGACAAGGTTTGTGAGTTGATTCGAGCATAATTTTTCTCCTTTGGATATGAGCGTGGTTTACTCTGAAAAACCAATAAGAGATTTGAGTGTGGCTTACTCTAAAAGACCAAGATTTGAGTGTGGTTTACTCTGAAAGACCAATAAGAATATTGAGTGTGCTTTACTCTAACAAACCAATATTTGATTGGAGCTCGGTTTTGCTCTGGAAAAAGCAAAATTATTATATTTGCAGGTTCGAAAAAGCAAAATGAACGTTCTCATCATTGAAAAAGAAGAAAAAAATTAAAGGCGACATTACAAGAGTGTGCATCTCGGCTTTAACAAAGTGAAGAATTTCCAATCGCAACGTTCATGTACCGCCGTTACGATTGCGGGAGGGTGTTAGAGATATGAGATATCGAAAAATATTGTGCGATATATTTTCCGTAGATATTATTCAAAGAATAATATATATAGATACTTATGTTCAGAAATTATTTTGAAAATATATCTTTAGGTTTATGGTTATGGTGATATATCTTTTAGGAATATTGTTTCTTATCTTATGTTCGTAGGTTTATATAAATACTCTACATATTGATGAATAATAAATAAACCATTCATGCTCTCTTCACCCTAATTTGTCAGCATGCATCGAAGATAAAGCCTATTTCTGCTTTACGTGTGGCAGCGATTCATTCAAGAAAGATGATGTAAAAACACATCACAAAGGTCACAAAGTAATTCGAGCAATTAAATATAGGGGTGATTTGTGTTACAAAAAGAAAGAAATGCAGAGTACAGTGAAGGATGTTTTTGAAGATTCTGGGATACAGGTTTTTCGCTATTTTGGTAAGAAGGATGTGTGTTTCATTAAACCAAAAGCATGTAAAAGACCAAGAAAAAGTAAGGGTTGTTTAACTTGTGGAATTGACATCAAGAATGCTGCATTGTACTGCTCCATTTCCTGCAAAGTACACTGGTTGAAGGAGGAGGAGGAAAGTCTCGGGCCTGAGGCGAAAAACAAGAGGATGGAGATAGGACTCGGTGGAGGTTCTGAACATTTAGTGACGAAGAAGGTAAAGCAAAATGCTGCAGTACGCTAAGAAAGTGGCGGCGGATCGAAGGAGAAGGAGAAGTCCAAGAATGTGGTGCAGGAGGAGAAGGGAGAAGGCGGTCAAGAAGACGACAAGCTTACACTAGCTCTGTAGAATTTCTAATTTCTGGATTTAAGTCATCATGACAAGGTTTAACTAAAACTGCTTCTAGAAGACTTCCATGTCGGCACCCCATACCCCTCATGTCGGCAATGTTGAAATTCAACATTGCATTTAATTAGCTAGCTTTTTATTAATTTCTGGTAGTTGTAGTAGTGCTAATGAAGGCTATAAATAGCCATGGTTGTAGCCCGTTAACCAACAAGATTTGACATGAAATATAATTAAACACTTTTGAGTGTTCTTAAGTAGAGTATTATCTCCCTAACCCTTGTTGGTGTTACTGTATCCAAGGTTCCTTTCTCAATTGTTCCTAGTGGTGTTTCTGTATTAGGAATAAGTAGAGCTGTATCGTCGGAGTAGCCGACCGACGTGGTGAATTGGCTAATTCTAACCGACTCCTACTTAGTACGGTGTCAAATTGGTACAAGAGCCAAGGTTTTCGTTTACCATCTCGCCCAACCTCCATTGAAGCTGTCGAATTGCCGACGCTGCTTCAACACCCATTATTGTCGTAGTCTTAATTAAAACCACCCGCAAAATCACAAACCACCTAATCGCCTCCGTAAACTACCCTTCTACTACTCTGTCGCCGGCCACCATAAATAACTCACCTTCATTCTCCGTCCCAGCCTCACCGTAAAAAAAAAAAAAAAAAACACACACACACACTTACCCAGCCGTGAACTCCACCTCATCACCACCATCTTTTCACTTATAATAGAAGGATACCGAGAATCATGGCGATTGTGGGAGAATTGCTCTAATTTTACTCTTTTTATTTGAATACTCTGTTCTCTAATTTCTCTGGTAATCTCTTTCTCTTTCATACAATTGCTTTGTTTCTCACGCTCTCTTTGACTAGTCTTATTAGGCTTTTATTAGTGTACTCCTATTTCCTATATATTTATAAACATAAAAAAAAAGAGTCAGTACGTGTGTGGCCATGTGCCGAAACACCACTCAAGAGCCTCCCACTTGTTGGTATTATTAATTTGAAGTCTACTACTTCACTAAATATTGTAGTTAGGTTGTTGATATTCTAGTTTTCATAAAATGCTTAGTTTATTTCTTGTACGTGCAATATATATTTGGTAATTTTTTTAAAAAATAATAATAATAATAATAATAATAATAATAAAAATAAAATAAAAATAAAATAAAATAAAAATTACAAAAAAAAAGAAGAAGAAGATATTTTAGATTTTTTTCAGTTTAACAAAATGTCGCCGAGAGCACGTGGTGGAGGAAATAATCAGCAACAACGTCCTGTCTATGACACTACAATAGCTTACATGCAGCGAGAAATCCAAAAACTACAACAACGTCTTGCACGTTATGAAGATGCTACTAATCATTCCCATCAATCAGACGGGGGACAATCAGATAGCCCAGATGAAGATTTCAATCCATTTCACCAACCCGAGGGTGAATATTCAAGTGGCGAAACATCTCGTTCCCGACGAATGCGCCATCCTCGACACCAAGAAAAGGAGTTTGGAATAAAAGTTGAAATTCCAGATTTTGAAGGAGGTGTTCATCCCGATGAGTTTATCGAATGGCTCCATACAGTTGAACGTGTCTTTGATTTTAAAGTGATTCCGGACAAACGCAAGGTCAAGTTAGTCGCCATCAAATTCAAGAAACATGCATCCATTTGGTGGGAGAATCTCAGACGACAACGAGAACGAGAAGGTCGTAGTAAGATCTGTACATGGGATAAAATGAAACGCGAACTCAAGCGTAAATTTTTACCCAGTCACTATCGCCAAGATATGTTTCTCAAGTTTCATCACTTGGAACAAGGAAACAAATCTGTGGCCGAGTATGTTGCCGAGTTTGAAGATTTATCAATGAAGTGCGACAATTCTGAACCGGAAGAGCAGACCATTGCAAGGTTCTTAACCGGTTTGGATCCAAAGATCTCCAAAGTGGTACAACTCCAACAATATTGGTCGTTTAACGACGTCACCAAGCTTGCTGTGAAGGTTGAAGGCTAGCAAGAAAAGGAGAGAACTGGATTTAAGTTTGTCTCTAAGGAGGCTTCTTACCGTGGAAATACTCCAACAAAGTTTCCACCGAAGGCCAACTCTAGCACATCAACGAAGAAGGTTGAGAATTCAGTCACAACGAGAAAACCACAAAGGCAAGGTAACAACAATCCTACCTCCAGAAGATGTTTTAAGTGTCAAGGATTTGGTCACATTGCTTCTGAATGTCTAAATTCTAGAATAATTTCTCTTGTCGAAGAGGGATTGTTAGAAGAAGAACAAGTTGAAGATATTGAGGATGAAAACAATGAAGAGGTTTTGCACGCTGACGAAGGCGAATCGTTAGTTATTCGTCGTATCTTCAATGCCGCCCCAGTAAAATAAGATGAGTGGTTACGCAACAACATCTTCCACACTCGATGTACATCTCATGGTAAAATATGTGATGTCATTATCGATAGTGGTAGTTGTGAGAACGTGATTGCTGCCACCATGGTCGAGAAATTGAAACTACCTACAAAGGATCACCCTTATCCATACAAGCTCACGTGGTTGAAGAAGGGGAATGATGTCAAGGACTCTAAAAGATGCCTTAGTGATTTCTCCATCGGGAAGAAGTATCAGGATAAGGTATGGTGTGATGTCATCCCTATGGATGCTTGTCACCTACTTTTGGGTCGTCCATGGCAGTATAATCGTCGTGCAATTCATGATGGCTTTCATAATACTTATTCCTTTGAAAAGGATCTGCCAAAATTGTTTTAGCACCTCTAAAAAGGGATTTGTTAGCAAAGCTAAGCCAAGAGAAGAGCTCTGTTGTGCCAAAATCAATGTTTACATTGGCCTTAATAGAATCCAATATTGCTTGTGTTCTAGTCATGCTCGAGGAAAATCAAGAAGATCAAGGAATACCGGACGAGATCCAGCCTCTACTTCGCAAATTTAGTGACATTGTGTCGGAAGAAATTCCTGAAGGTTTACCTCCAATGCGTGATATTCAACATTGCATCGACTTTGTTCCTGGATCAGTCTTCCCTAATAAGGCTGCCTATCGGATGAGTCTAAAAGAGCATGAAGAGCTTCAATGACAAGTCAACGATCTCATGCAAAAAGGATTGGTACGTGAAAGTGTGAGTCCATGCTCAGTTCCAGCACTTCTTGTCCCAAAGAAAGACGGATCGTGGCGCATGTGCATTGATAGTTGTGCCGTTAATCGGATCACTATCAAATATCACTTCCCCATTCCGCGCCTTGATGATCTTCTTGATCAATTGCATGATGCTGTTGTGTTCTCGAAGATTGATCTACGAAGTGGATATCATCAAATTCGAATGCGACCTGGAGATGAATGGAAGACTGCTTTCAAGACCAGGGATGGATTGTATGAGTGGATGGTCATGCCCTTCGGTCTTTCCAATGCTCCAAGCACCTTTATGCGACTGATGAATCAGGTATTCCGCCCTTTCATTGGAAAGTTTGTAGTTGTTTACTTTGATGATATTCTTGTGTACAGTCGATATTCTGAAGAGCATATGAATCATCTACAATAAATTTTCCAAGTTCTTCGTGAACAAAAGTTGTATGCCAATCTAAAGAAATGTCACTTCCTCACCAACAAAGTGGTATTTCTTGGATATGTTGTCTCTAGCAATGGATCGAGATGGATCCTAGCAAAGTTGAAGCCATCAACACATGGCCAGTTCCTCAATCAATCCATGATGTTCGCAGCTTTCATGGTCTAGTGTCCTTCTATCGCCGATTCATCAAAAATTTCAGCACTATTGCTGCCCCGCTCACTGAAGTACTGAAGAAGGAGAAGTTTGAGTGGACCCCAGCAACTCAACAAAGCTTCGAGAAGTTAAAAATTATGATCACCCATGCACCAATTCTTGCCTTGCCAGATTTTGATAAGCTTTTCGAGGTAGATTGTGATGCATCGGGAGTTGGTATAGGTGCAGTCCTCAGCCAAGAAGGACGACCAATTGCTTTCTTTAGTGAGAAACTCAATGAATCAAGGCGTAAGTACTCAACCTATGAGAAGGAATTCTATGCAACTGTACGAGCCTTAGATCATTGGAGTCACTATCTTTTGGCTAAAGAGTTTGTGCTCTACTCTGATCACGAATCACTAAAGCATCTTCACAACCAACTAAAATTTTAACGTCGTCATTCAAGATGGAGCGAGTTCTTATCTCCCGTCCACTTTGTCCTCAAGCACAAATCCGGGACGCAAAATAGGTTGCTGATGCCTTAAGTAGAAGACATGCCTTGCTCTCCACTCTTCAAGTCAATGTCATTGGTTTCGAGGTTCTCAAGGACTTGTATGAAGATGATGAAGATTTTGGGGAAATTTGGAATAATTGTTCAGGAGGCCCTTAACGCCAGTTTCATCGACGAAATGGCTACTTATTCAAGGGAAATCAATTGTGCTTGCCAAGGTGTTCCCTACGCGAGATGATATTACATGAGTGTCATGTTGGTGGTCTTGCCGGTCATTTTGGTCGTGATAAGACATTGGGCATTGTTAAAGAAAGTTTCTATTGGCCGCACATGGTTCGTGACATCGATCGATATGTCAAGCGATGTCGAGCATGTCATATTGCCAAAGCCCGATGTCAAAATACTGGTCTCTACACAACATTGCCGGTTCCTGAAGCTCCTTGGGAAGATGTCAGTATGGATTTTGTTGTTGGGTTGCCTCGTACCCAACACAACAAAGATTCCATCATGAATGTTGTTGATCGATTCTCAAAGATGGCTCATTTTATTCCGTGCAATAAAACTAATGATGCCACGCAGATTGCTGATCTTTATTTTTGAGAAATTGTACGGCTACATGGAATACCAAAGACCATCACTTCTGATCGAGATGTCAAGTTCATGAGCCATTTTTGGAGAACCTTATGGCGCAAGTTAGGAACGCAGTTGCAGTTTAGCTCCGCCGCACATCCTCAAACTGATGGTCAAACTGAAGTTGTCAATAGGACTCTTGGAAATATGTTGAGAAGTCTTGTAAGCAAGAACATCCGACAGTGGGATGTGTTGTTAGCTCAAGCCGAGTTCGCCTACAATTGTTCTCCGAGCCAAACCACTGGTGAAAGCCCTTTCAAGATCGTTTATGGTAAAAATCCAACTACACCGGTTTCTCTTGTTCCACTACCCGCTCCTGATCACTTTAGCGGTGATGCCGATGAACGAGCTTGAGAGATCAAGAAGTTACATGAGAAGGTTCGAGCTCAAATTACAAGGCAAAATAAACGCTACCAAGAAGAAGCAAACAAGTTTCGTAGACCAGCTAGCTTTAAGGAAGGAGATCTTGTTTGGATACACTTAAGAAAAAAAAGGTTTCCCAGAGGAACACATGGTAAGGTCAAGCCCAGAGCTAACGGTCCATTCAAGGTCATAGAACGAATCGGGAAGAATGCATACAAGATTGAGCTTTCGGGAGAATACAATATCTCCGCCACATTTAATGTCGCTGATTTGTCCCCATATCACGAGGATCAGGAAGATCAAAGACTCGAGGTCGAGTCTTCTGCAACTGGGAGAGTTTGACAAGGTTTAACTAAAACTGCTTCTAGAAGACTTCCATGTCGGCACCCCATACCCCTCATGTCGGCAATGTTGAAATTCAACATTGCATTTAATTAGCTAGCTTCGTATTAATTTCTGGTTGTTGTAGTAGTGCTAATGAAGGCTATAAATAGCCATGGTTGTAGCCCGTTAACCGGCAAGCTTTTGACATGAAATATAATTAAACCCTTTTGAGTGTTCTTAGGTAGAGTATTATCTCCCTAACCCTTGGTGGTGTTACTGTATCCAAGGTTCCTCTCTCAATTGTTTCTAGTGGTGTTTTTGTATCTAGGAATAAGTAGAGCTGTATCGTCGGAGTAGTCAACCGACGTGGTGAATTGGCTAATTCTAACCGACCCCTATTTAGTACGGTGTCACATCAGATCAGCATATGCAGTTGAGTGAGTTAGTATGGCAGTTGAATTTTACAATTGAGTTAGTTAATTAGAGTGACGGTTGAATCTTGATACAGTAGACTTACTATATTTGATCATCTTTGTTACAAGATTAATTTAGGAGTGTTGTTTGAGTACATCTTCAATTAGACTTATGATGAGTAAATGTGGGGTGCTGTCTGCCAATATTAGGATGTATGTTACAAGATTAGGACTGATTTAGTAGTTAAGTAGATGTATGTTCTTTTCTAATTTCTAGATTCAAATGTATGTGAATCAGAGACTCGTATGTTGTAATACAAACAATGCAATTACAATATATGTTGTACTTTTCATTAACTTTTAGGGGGTGTTTGGTAAATGGGAATTGAGGGTGGGAATGAGAATTTTAATCCCAAAATCTCTTGTTTGTTAAATGGGATTGGAATTAAAGAAGGGAATGAGATTGAGAATAAATGGGGTGAATTCCCACCATTTTATTACCTAGGGAGGGTAGGTAATAAATGGGTGGGAATGAGAATAAATGAGAATTGACATTTTTGCCATTAATGAACAAATTGGAGGAAAAAGATTAATAAGGGTAATTTTATATTTTTGTTATTTATTCCCCATCTATTCCCATCCACAAACCAAACAAAGTATTGTCATATTTTTCTATATTCCCAACAATCAATTTCCAATCCCATTCCCACATTTTAATCCCCAAACTCCCATTCCCACATTCCAAACGCCCCGTTAGTGATTTCATAAATTTTAGTATGTGTTCCTTGCAGTTAAGTTAGTTAGTATGGCAGTTTAGATAGTATGTATAACGATTGATAAATACGTTAGAATTAGTACTCCCTTCATTTTTAAATATTTGCACCACTTTTCTTTTCCGGCTGTTTTTAAATACTTACTCTATTTTCTTTTTTGAAAAACTTTTACAATATTTAATTCATTTCTCACACTTAATACTCTTTCCTTTCCTATTCTTCCACTACTTTTGATTTTACAATTTTTTTTTTCTCAACTACCCCACTATCTACATATTTTATTACTTTCTCCAATTTCTCTTAAAACTCCACGCGTGGAAAAATGGAGCAAGTATTTAAAAAATGAGGGTGTATATTTCATCATCTTTGTTACAAGTTTAATTTACAAGTGTTATTTTAGTAATATCTTTAATTGATTTTATGAATAGTACAGTAGATTTTGTAGGAGGGATGCCCAAGTTTCTCATATTGAGAAACAAAATTTGTTTCTCACATAGCATTTTCGTAAATAAACCAACAAGTTATTTATTCAATTGTGGAGCCCACAATAATGAAAAAGTTGTTGATTTATTTATGAAAATGCCCCCATGAAAAACGAATTTTGTTTCTTAATATGAGAAACAGAGAATTTTCCATTTAGGAGAGGGATGCCTTTTTCATTACTTTAGCTTGTCAGATCAATCTATTTTGCCAACTCGGTATTTAGAGTTAGATCACGTACGTCGTTATGAGTCAGTTGTGCATATAGACATGTAGGCAAGCGATTTGTAAACGCCGCTTATTTTCTCCATTGAAGCTACCACCGAAACTTATTATTTCCTCCATTATTGAAGCTACCACCGACACCACATCAATTCATCATGTCCACCGACATCACTATCTTCATCCGTTAAACTGTCCACCAACATCGGCCGCCGAATTAAACAAAAACCCTAAGAATAAAAGATCATATTAATGACTTAGTTAACCTCAAAGGGCAGGGGTCACTAAGAACATGGTGTTAGTGAACGGTGAGTGGAAACTAGTGGAGAGAAAAAAGTGGAGGTGGTGTTTCTATGCAGCTATCTTTGAGGAGAGAGGATGAAGAAGGTAACGAGTGTCAAAGAAAGGAATTGGCGGTGTTATGTAATACCCGTAATTTATATGATTTTTATTTTTCTTTTTATTATTATTTTTTATTTGCTACTAAATCGGGGTTGTTATACTTTAACTTCGTCGTCTTATGTGTTCAGCCGAGTCATCGTCAACGTGGGCGTATGAACATGTCACATAGGTAAAATGACCAACGAATCCCCAATTTTAATGATGGAAATACCAGGCTAACGTTTTAAAGTAATCAGAGAGATAAACTAAAAGTTGCCAAAATTAGTATATTACATCATCTTTGTTACTCGTGGTTTAAATTTCTCAAGTAATCCCGGTATTATATTTGCCCAAATAAAGTGGTGTGTTTAATAAATTGGAAATTGTACGTGTAAATAACCACAACCGAAAACACACTATATGGAACTAACCACCTCTTTTTTCAATATTAAATAACAATTTTTAGTGAAAAACTACGTTATATATATAACTTTAAATTTTGTGAAAATCTACCTTATATAAAAAGGATAAATTATAAATAGTAATTCCAACTTTTCTCCATTTTCTTTTAATAATCCCAACTTTGGATTATTGTAGAATAATCCCAACTTTGAGGGTTGTTTTCATTCTTCAATCCCAAACCGGTCAAAAGAAATCAACAACCACTAGTAGCATGTTACATTAATTATACGCGTCAGCTTGTCATTGGTGCAAAAAATAAAAAAAAATTAAAAAAATAAAAAGAGAAAATAAAATACAAATGTCCAGCCTCTCACTAAAACCCCCTAATCTCATTTAGGGCTGCTCGTGGTGCGGTATGGATCCTAAACCGCACCAAACCACACTTTTTTAAAAAAATGCAACAAACCGCACCGCAAAATGCGGTTTGGTGCGGTGCGGTTTAACCATATTTTATTAAAATTATAATTTTTCTTTTTAAAACATAAATTTTATTTTATTTTATAATTATTAGTTTATAATTCAAATATTAAACTTTTTTTTTACACCATTAATAAACTAATAGTCAAAGATTAGCTCATATATTTTTAGTTCTTTTAAATATTTTTTTATAAAAATATAGGATAAAAACCGCAAATTGCATTAAAGTGCGGTTTGCGGTGCAGTTTGGTTTAAATATATTTGAAAACCGCACCAAATCGCAAACCGCAGTCTGGTCAATTTCAAAAACCGGACCGCACTAAACGGCAAAATTGTTGTTTAATTTGGTTTGCGGTTTAGTGCGATCTAAACCGCACTCTGTACAACCCTAATCTCATCCACCACCATACCCTCCGCCACCGCATACCCATGCGGCCACGGCCACACCCCAAAACACCGGATTCCCTTGAAACCTCACCCCGCGTCGAAAACCTTCGCCGTAGCGTCAACTTTTTGCGACATCTCCTGTCCAAAATCAAACTTTCGCCACTCGATTGAAACCGGCTTCGAATTCTCAGCTTAATTGCCTTCGTCGTCGTCCAACCACCTCTAATCCAACCACGTTGCCCTTCCCCCTTTCTCCTTGAACCACCACCCTTATAAGCACACTCCCCTTCCCTTGAATCACCACCCTCGTGAGCGCACTCCATAAGCATAATTCAAAGCTGTTAATGCTATTAGAGGCTGAAATTAATGAAATCAGGTGTCGAATTGCTGATTGTAGGTGGTAAATTGGTGATGAGGTTGTGATGGGTGCTACGGGTGACGATTTGGGCTGGTGATGATGGTGGTTGTTTGGTGTTTAATTTGCAAGTTGTGTGGTTATTTTGGCTGAGTTGTTGGTTTGTTGTAGTTATTTGTGATTGTACTGTATGTGGAATGAGGCGGCTGACCGGCGGGAGGAAGGGTGTGCGTTTTTCGATGGGCGGTGGGATGGGGTTTCGGTGGACGGTGTGGCTAGTGGGGGTGGCCAGCGAAGGGAGAGGGGTTTTCAGAATTTTTAATTTTTTTGTTTATTAATATTTTTGGCTAATTGTAGGGAAAATTTCAAGCATTATCCCAAACTTGAACCCCACTGTGATCATACACTAAAGTACGGTGGCGTCCAAAGGGAAAGAAGATAGAGCAAAAGAGCCGCCAACAAATTTTTTTTAGGAACTTGTAAACCGTTCACGAGGTGAGGGTTACACCCCTTAACGATCCAAGAGATCGTGAACTCCAATAGGTCTTGAACCATGACTGGTAGTTCGGGGATGAAGGTACAAATCCAACCTAAAAGAGATTGAACCTGCCCTAATAATAGGCCTCTACTTTATTCTGATCGTATTCATGTGCGCTTTCTGACTAACATGCAATCAATAGGATTAACCCTAAACCTGTTAATCTATGTTTGTTGAATATTAATGCACGCATAAAACTATTATTGGCGATCACTTGAATTATAATCATATTAACCCTAAACAAGATTATTAATTATCTTATTAAGTGTGATTACAAGTACCAATTCCCTTTAAACATGCATAAAAGGCGTGACCAAGCAATAACAATAAATATCAAGCAACATAATAATAATCATAACAATAATCATCATAATAATAATAATTAAAATAATCATGATTAAAATAATCATGTTAAAGCATAATATTAATAGCAAGATCCTAGGCATGATACTAACAAGATTAATAACAAACCCTACCATGTCACTAAATAATAAAAATCAAAGCTTTAACCCTAACATGATACTAACAATCATAAATATTAGGAAGAACATAAAAGGCATCATACTTTTAATCATAATTGATATTAAAGTTACCCTAGACATGATACTAGGAATCATAACAACAACTTAAGCATGATTTCTACATAATAACATCAATAAAACAATTAAAGCACTTACTTGGATGCCTCTTACTTCTTTCTAATAACAAAATACACACGTTAGTAACTTCAAGGAAAATAATAAACAAAACAATTAAATTAAAAGATTGAAAGAGAGATTTGGGACCAAACCCTAAAAAATTAAAACCTTTCACGTCTAGGGCGAAGGCAACTTCGAATATGGCTAGGTGTATCTAAGTCTTGCGAATGGGGAATTTTGTATTTGAGAGAAGGCTAGTTTAGAAAAGAGAGAGAGAGTAATCAAGAGAATCTTGATGAGAGTTGGTGAATGAAAACGAGGTTTTTCGAATGCTATTTATAGAGAAAATCAGCCAAAAAGATAAAAAAAATCAAAACAGAGTTATGACGTGTAAAACGAGGTTAGCGCCAGACGCTGACATTAGCGCCAGGCACCAGGCTTAGCGTCAGGCGCTAATGCTGGCGTTTGGCGCTAACTTAATTATTGACGCGTTTTCTTAAAATCATATTGAAATTGCCGTACAGGAGGATAAAATCATATTTTCCTCAAAAACATTCTTTTATTCTGATTAAAACTCTAAAAAGTAAAAAAAAGTCAATTTATCAATGCTAATTGAATTAGGAATGAAAAGAACCTCCTAGAAGAATCTAGAAGACTAAAACCATTCCTAATTACATTCGGAATGATAAATCCATATTAGGCCCTCCCCTAGATCATTGGGCTGCATATAAGGCTCAAACCAGGCCTAGTTCGGTAATTTGGCTATAACTTCCTCAATATTCATCGGAATTGGGCTTATAATATATCGTTGGAAAGCTCTTTTCAAACCCTATCCAACTACACTACTATTGGACACATATCATGGACCAACCAAACTGGATTGGTTGTTTTCTTAAAATAGGTTTTCAAAAACAGAGAGAAGAGAAAAGAAATTAAAACTATCCGCAACACTAAACTTTCCACACTTTTACTTCATTCGATTATGATTCGACGTGAAAGGTACTCATCACAGGGTTTGGTTTTGGAGAGACACAAATGGGTGTCTACAGAAGCCCTCACTTTGACTGAGTTTGGAGAAACGCAAGTTTCGACAACAAAAGTCGTATCGATAGGGACGGAGAATGATTCAGAACGTTCTGAGATTCTAAATCATTCTTGTAACGCCGATACCTGCAAACTAGAGTTAGTTAAAACAGATAAGAGAGTTAAGAAACGCGTATCTTGCACCGTCGAGCACACATATCTGAAAGTAACTGATTTGTTGCTGCTTTGCCGTATTTTTGTATTTTTGCCGACCTCCTGCAAGCTAGAGAATGCCTCCTGAAGACTGCTACACTTGTAACTTCCTCCAATTCCGCTATGAAAGACTTCTGCAAGCTAGAGAACCCCATCAAAGATTGCTTCGCTTGAAACGACCTTCTAGCACTTTGTGACCATCTTCCGCAAGCCAGGGAACACGATCGAAGACAACTTCACTTGAAATCACCTTTAGTTGTTTGTGACAACTCTCCGCAAGCTAGGGAATGCTGCCGAAGATATCCTCGCTTGAAACTATCCTCACTTTTTGCCATAATATTCCAAAGAAAATTACCGAAGACCTACGCTTGTCGATCTTTAAAAGCTCTCTTGAACTTTGCTTCCGTTATGCCTGTATGTCGGCTCTTTGCTGCTTGTGAACCAGTATGTCGATGCTTTTGTTGTGATGACAATCCTCTTTTCTTTGGGAATAGTTGCCAACACAACTCTTGTATGATGTATGACAATCCGATTTAGGGAAAGTTGTCAATGCCACGTAACAATCCATCCTTGGAAATGTTGCTACAATGAAGCGACAATCCGTATCTCGGAAAATTTGCCAAAATCCAATTTTTGGGAAAAGTTGCCAATGCTTCGTAACAATCTATCATAAGAATTTTGCTACGATCAACAATCCACATCTTCGAATATAACTCTTGAAAGCAATCCACCTTGGAAATTTGCCAATGCTATGCGACAATCATTTTAGGAAAATATTGCCACAATTGACAATCCGCGTCTTTGAACATTTGCAAAAAAGAGTCGACCGACAATCCACTTCGGGAAAATTTGCCACTTACTGAAATGAATGACAATCCACGTTTGAGGAACCTTTGCCGAAATTTATGATGAATAGAGTCCTACAACAATCCTTTGGGAAATTTTCCATAGGGAACTGGGTGTATGACAATCCAATCTTGGAAACCTTGCCAAAGATCCATGAATGTATGACAATCCGGACTTGGAAAAACTTGCCAAACAAAGAAGGAGCACGACAATTCACGCTTGGAAACTTTGCCAGATTGACAATCCAATCTTGGAAAAATTGTCGTTTGAAGAAGATGCGCGACAATCCATATTTTGGAAATATTGTCAGTTAGGGATGACAATCCAATCTTGGAAAAATTGTCGTATAAGTGATGCGCTTGCTTTTGAATGATGCCTTGGTGTTTGCAATGAGCCAATGCTTAGGCGCTTAAGCTAAGTGAGACGATCATTTATCAGGTTGATCACTTTATGCAATTGTAATCAAGCCGATTACTAAATCATGTCAAATTGCTTATAGGGGCTAACTGGCGTACCAAGGAACCTGAAACTGCTGTATGAGGTCGAAATAACCATTCTGAGAGGCCTCGAACTCTGTCGCTGCTGAAATATCTCTAGCATCAAGGATTGACTCTGTCGCCAGACGCTGGGATCTAGAGCTAGGCGCTGAACTCTTTTGCCAGACGCCAGATGTTGTTGCCATACAACAGCCTTGTCGTCTAGTGCTGGAGTCGGGTCTTCCCTATTCTGCTCTTGCTGCCGCAGTTGCTTGGTTTTGCTCCGAACTTTGAGCTTGGTCGTTTCCTTTAAAGAAAACCGCTCAAATCTTTTGTAAATTAAAGCTCTTCATCTCTAATTTACTGATCCATGTAATTTTGCTCCAGCTCCTCTCATCTTGGAAGAATCTCATTCGGTCATATTCGCGGTTTTTTTCAAAAAAAAAAAAGATTCGGGAATGTCCTTGCTTGCTGGGATGTACCTGCATTTATATCTTTGACTATAGGACTTTGCTTATATTTCTTTAGGGTTAACCTAAGACTTAGTGTTGCTTGACTCATTGGCTTGTCGTGACTCAAGGTATGAACTTGACTTGCTGTGATTGACTCAAGGTTGACTCGACTCAAAGTGTTTGACACATGTGTTGGACTCAAATCAAGGTGATATAAAAAGACATGACTCAACGTGTACATGACTCGTATGTGTGTGAATTGTAATGTGATCGTGCGACTCGAAAATACAAAAAAGCAAAAATTTTCCGTCATTTTTGTGGAGGGTACCGACTTTCTCCCGAAAAAGAAAGACGCGAAAAAAGAATAGAAGTTTTCGAATGCATGTTGAATAAGCTTAGTCAAATGTTGTTTGATACTATCTCTCAAAGTGCAAGGATTAACCCATCCTACGCTATCTCAATTGTTGACTCAATGATGAAAGCATTTGGGTAACTTAGGCACGGAGGCTAAGCACTTCATACATCGTGATGCAATGACAATTATGATTGATGAGTGTTGTTGATATGACAAGGCATGCTTCAGCGTTGTGTTAAGATTCCATGACAAAGGGTTCCTAAGGGAAGTATATTTGGTCATGTATGTGTGATGTGTACGATAGTGACACTAAAGTTAGGCCGCAAAGGCTAAGTGTGTGGAGAAAATATTATTTTTAGAAGAGTCAAATAATGGTGAATCTTAGGCTAGGTAAGCTAATGATGTAGGGATCAAGCCCCCAAGTCTAGCTCTAAGTATATAGGGATGAGCATAGGAGATCCTTTGATATGATCATGATGTGTGAATGTGAATATGAATGCATGTTTATTACGACCGCACCTCGATGTGAGGTTGCCTACGTATCCGTTAAGAATCAGGCCGAACGTAGCTCTAGCCGAACCTCACACAAGTGTGTATACTTCAAAAAGGTCTTTTTAAGGGTTGTAACGTGGTTAGGCTAAAGGTTATAGAAGAAGGGGATAAAGGCTCAAGACCCTCGATAAGCCCCCAAGGTGTGCAACCTTGCTTTTGAATCTTTATATTTTTATGCTTGAGGCTTTTAACTCCTTTTTAGCTATTTCTTTTGCTTTAGCATTTATTTTATTTTTATAAGTGTGGGCAATCCCGATCATGCGGTCTATCACTCACTTGGCATTCATGTTTCTCAGGCACGATACCGAGCACTTGATAAGAGACGCAATCTGAGACGTGTTCTTATCAAAGACATGTTCATGTCAAAGGCATTGGAACACTTGCCTTTTTGTACACTTTTATTTATTTATTTTTTGCTATTTTAATCTTTTGAAGTCACTCAAGATTTTTTGAAAATTGCATAAGTTGCACACCATCCCATCCCAAGATTAGGTAGATATGGGTTGAAAAATGAAAAGTCTATCGTTAGACGAGGCTCAAAGTGGTTTATCAAAAAAGGATTGCATATTTGAAGGGTGAAAGGTCATATGATGTGGCTAGAAGGGGTGCCTTAAATCAATTGTATACCTTGTGCTTAGTTTGACATGGTTTTTTTTTTTTTTTTTTTTTTTTGGCAATGCAATGATCATATGTAAGGAAATAAATGCTCATTTTATTTTATAAGTGAAGGGTAAAAATCAAATTCTAAGAAATAAATTCAAGGAAGATGATGGGTGCCTATGCTAGACTTATTGGGGAAAGGGTTTAAAAAAAAAAGAAGAAGAAAGCATGAAATCTTGGTGAGAAGCTTGCCTTGTGCATTTGTTTCATCATTACCCTCATTTTTTTTTGTCAATCACATGACTCAAACTCGATTCAACATGCATGGATGGAAGAAGGTATAATGAATTAAGGTTGTGACATGGAGAAAGCATGTAGAGAATGGAAAAATGATGTAGATGGAGAGATATGAAAAAATTAGAAATATAATGTACCCCCAACTCAAATGACTGAAAAAAAACCGACTCATGCATGAACCTAAGACATGGTCATGGTGTATATACATATTAGTGGGTGCTTTATTGTGAGTGCAAGTGACATGTTAAGACTCGTGTCATGACCATGTGACTAGACTATGTGACTAGACTCGAACAAAGACTAAGTTAAGACCTCACGTATATGCATTAAACTGGACATCTTGTGGTATTTTAGTCATAACCTTTAATCTGTGACTCTGATTGGGATGAAACTAACGCCAAATTAAAGATAAAACTCGGGGATACAGATCCATAGGTTGTACGACTAGTAGTTCTTCCTATAACTCTGGCTATGACCAAAACAAGTTGACATTTGTGCAGTATACGGGAATAAAAATCCGGGTTGACTTAAAGGAACTATGACTCGATTTTAGACATATTTTTTAGCTCAAATTAATTAATTAATTAATTAAACAAAGTCTTTTAGTCATTAATTAGTTTATTAAGTCTTAACATAAGTCAAAAAAACGGTTAGGAAAAAAAACACATAGAGTATGCACAACAAATAATGCACAATTAGTCAAGTAGGCACAATATGATGTAATGAGTTTGCAACCTAACCATGGCTCTAGTTCTCTAAAGTTCGAGATATGGGTTAGTCAATACGGGGTCCATGGTTAATTTTCCTGATGCACCACCCGGAAGCCTAACCGTGAAGGGTTGGCGCGAGTGGATGGGACACCGCGAGTTTAGAAAAATTCGCTTCCATGGTTTGGTGAATTCAACATTCTCAGATGTACCCTTTGATGCTCAGAGCGTTCAATTAGGTAGATGGATCATGAATTCCCAGAGGGTTATGTCCATATGTAGAACACATATGGGTTCAGAAAAGTGAGAAAAACTCAATCAGGAAGTAGGATCGAGCGAACAATGCTAAAAACTAGTCGAAATTAGAACGCATATTTCTGGCTCGGTATTGGAAGAATTTGGCGCCAGCAAACAGAGGTTGGCGTTAGCTTTTGGCTATAGCGCCTGGCAAGAGATCTGTCGTCTTGCGCTAAAGTCAAAATACTGGCGCTAATTTCTGTTCGCTGACGCTAATTCCTACATGCCTTGGCAGCTTTTTGTGCTTGATAAAGTTTTCCAGTTTCGCGCAATGTTATTTCGATCCTAGTTGTGAAAGATATTCTTCAAATTTCCTACGTGTAAACACTATTAGAATAAATGTAATGGGAAGCCCCAAATGGCAAGCGGTTATGCAATTCCGCTTCCAAAATTATAAATGGCAAGCGGTTTGGGCTGAACCGCTTGCATAATTGTAAATGGCAAGCGGTTTGGGCTGAACCGCTTGCAAAAGTCCAAATGGCAAGCGGTTCGTACCGTGAACCGCTTGCCTTTTAAAAAAAACCCTACCCATTTTAAATACCAACTCCAGCCGCTCTCTCTCTCTCTTCCTCTCTCTCCTCTCTTTCTCAGTTCTCACTCTCCCCTCTGCCCTCTCAATCTCTTTCGTTCTCACTCCTCCCTCCATTTCTCACTCCCTTCATTTCACTCTCCTCTCTCAATCTCCATTTCTCATTCTCCTCGACCAAAACCCGCATAAATTTCGAACAAATTCGACCAAAACCCATATAATTTCGACTAAAATTCCGAGCAGCTTTGGAGCAAAATTTCGAGAAATTTTTGAGCAAATTCGTGCAAATTGTGTGGGTTTTCAAGTTTTTTAGGTCAAATTCGACCATGAAAACTCTAGATCTAGTGTTTTCATGGTCAAATTTGACCTTTAAAACCAAATTTTCAAGTCAAAATTGGTGTTTTGCTTGGGTGAGTTGCGGGTTAGGGACGGTGGAGGTGTGGGGTGGTGGGTGGGTACAGGCTGGATGGAGATGTGGGGTGGTGGGTGGGTTACGGTTTGGGTGGAGATGTGGGTTTTGTTTGGGTGGGTTGTGGGTTACGAAGGGTGGAGGTGTGGGGTGGTGGCTAGGTACGGGGTGGGTCAGGGTCAGGGCTTCTGGTGTTAGTGAGGGTCGTGGTGGGTGGTGGTGCTGATATTTGTGGGGTTCATGGTGTGGATTGTGGTAGGTCGGTGGTGTTGGTGGTCGTGGCTGGTGTTGGTGGTCGTGGCTGGTGTTTTGTTTTTTAAAGTATTTTTTTTATTTATTTATATATAGAGCCAGGTGCCAGGCTTAGCGTCAGGCGCTAATGCTGGCGTTTGATGCTAACTTAATTATTGACGCGTTTTCTTAAAATCAGATAGAAATTTCCGTATAGGAGGATAAAATCGTATTTTCCTCAAAAACATTCTTTTATTTTGATTAAAACTCTAAAAAGTCAACAAAAGTCAATTTATCAATGCTAATTGAATTAGGAATGAAAAGAACCTCCTAGAAGAATCTATAAGACTAAAACCATTCCTAATTGAATTAGGAATGATAAATCCATATTAGGCCCTCCCCTAGATCATTGGGCAGCATATAAGGCTCCAACCAGGCCCAGTTCGGTAATTTGGCCATAATTTCCTCAATATTCATCGGAATTGGGCTTATAATATATCGTTGGAAAGATCTTTTCAAGCCCTATCCAACTACACTACTATTGGACTCATATAATGGACCAAGCAAACTTGATTGGCTGTTTTCTTAAAATAGGTTTTCAAAAACAGAGAAAAGAGAAAATAAATTAAAACTATCCGCAACACTAAACTTTCCACACTTTCACTTCATTCGATTATGAATCGACGTGAAAGGTACTCATCACTAGGTTTGGTTTCGGGGAGACACAAATGGGTGTCTACACTAATTAACTCTTAACACGTGGCATTTATTAAACAAAAAAATGTTCAAAAACAATCCCTAGATCGAGTTGGAATTATTAAAAGAAAAAGGAGCAAAGTTGGATTATTATTTACAATTTTTCCTAAAAAAAATATAATTATTGTAAGAAACTACCTCACAAAAACTAAATGTATGTTGTAAGTTGATATTATGTGCTTGATTTAACAATGGAAAAGAATGAGAATTAGTGTTTATAAAGGGGCCATAGAGAAATTAGGTTGGAAAAGGAGAAAAAAAGAAGAATCAGAGCGTGGTGGCAAACTGAGATTGTATGAAAACGGGTATTTATATTAGTATTCTTGTAGTATATATTTTGGTCAATTTGAGGAGAGATAAAATATAGATGAAGTGGGGTTAGTGGAAGGTAAATTAAAGGAGAGAGAGTCTAAAAGTAATAAAATTGGGTACCACTAGTTGAGAAAAATGAATTAAATATTATAAAATCTTTTCAAACAAGGAAATGGAGCAAGTATTTAAAAACGGCCGCAAAAAGAAAGTGGAGCAAGTATTTAAAAACGGAGGGAGTAGCTACCTACATTAGAAGTTCTATCATATGATTACATATTAGTATTTTTCAAGATTACTCTTTTTAAAATACTTGGTCATTAACCCAATTCATTCTTAACTTTTAATCAATTGATGATTGATGATGAAACTTTTCTTTATATAAATACCTAAAATAAAATAAGAGATATTTTATATATTATTATCAAGCTATTATTGTAATACAAATTAAATGTTTCAAATTTTATAATAAAAAAAAATGTTTCAAATGGTCCTGAATGGTTCAAAGGTTTCTTTCATCGTTCTCGCCCTTCCATAGTGTAAGGTTATCCCTCAAAAGATTCAGGATAACTTTACTATCTTTCAATGATGCTCTGCCGCCTAAACCATCCAACTCTAACATTGCCTCTTCAAAAGCTTCCTTCGCCAAGTGATATGCCCTTAAATATTAAAAAAATAAGTACAATAAATTAAGTAACAATGCAATTATATCATAAAGAAAATGTAAGATTATAAATTTATTATGCAAGTATTTTTGTTAAGAATTTGAAACCTCATAGTAAAAAGGGGCAAAATTTAATGCCAAGCCTAAGCGTGTTGGATGAATAGGTGAAAAATTAACCACTGCTACATCCATTGCTTCCTACAACAAAATTTAATTGCAATTATTCACTTGTAAACGAAAATGATATACAGAATTTATAATAGGAAAAATTGCAAAAACCACCTTTTGTAACAACTTTTTTGTAAAAAAACACCTTATAAATTAATTTTTTTTATGTAAAAGAACACCTAATTTTATTTTATTTTTTTTTTTTTTTGCGATCTAACACCTTAGTCCGGTTTCAGACCTTAAACCTGGTTTTCGGGTGTTGACCAGCACGTGTTCCGGTCACACCCCCCTTTTATTTATTTTTTTGTTTTCCCTTTTTTTCCCTCTAATTTTACTCCCTCTAATGTACTTTTTCTCTCTCCTTTCTTCCCTCTTTACTTCACTCTGTCTTCTCACATCACCGCAACTGTTCTGCAAGGGAGGTTTGCCATGGCAGGGCAAAATTGAATGCTCAATTTCATGATTTAATACTAGCCAAGTGAAAGGGTAAGTTGTAATTTTTCTCTCTCCTCTTACTTCATAGTCAATTTCCATTTTTGTGAGACCCTAATTTGCTTTGTCCTTTTGTCTTTGTCTCCGCCATGGGTAAAGGTAAAAAAAAAAAAAGCTTGTTGCGAAGAGAACGCGTGAAAGGGGGACCAATTACATTATAATACAAAAACCCCAATAAGAATTCGAATTTCTTATTTTAAAATTAACCTAGGTTTTGGAAAATCATTGAAATTGGATGTGATTGTTGGGAAAGGGGAAGACATGCATGACCTTGATTTTCTAAATTAATTGGTTGTTAATGACCCTATTTGTTAAAAAATATATATATTTTTTTCATGCATGTGTAGTGTGATTAGTTTTGTTTGCTTATGGTAATTGGTTTATTTATACATAGAACTAGGTGTTGAAATTAGTGTGCACATGTTTGATTGTATCAGGTTTAATGGTAGGATAAATGTGTTTTATCCTTGGTATAAATTCATGGATGAACTAATTAATATTAGGATGTTGTATGGTGGTGAATTTGTGACTAGAAAAGGCAAAACAACATATGAGAAAAGTGATTCTGATTATTTGGACTTTCTTTGCACCCTAATGTGTATGAAGTCTGTTACTTTGAATTTGCTCATTGGATTAAAAGTGAACTGGGATATGATGAGGTAGGACAGATTTGGTATAGGAAGAAGGGTTGTACTTTGTATTCTGGAAGAAAACAAATAAAGAGTGATGCTGACAACCAGAGTTTTAGAAGCAAAGGAAAGGGATGGTTGGTATGAATTGTACTTGGTACACCTCCCTAAGGAACCACTAGATCCTACAACACTTAGATTTGGGCCTGGGGTAACATTTTATTCAGATTTTAAGGTGTTTACTACATCAGAAGAGAGGGATGAGTCAACAGGAGGGATTAGTGAGTCATCAGGTTTAGGACAGGGATCAGGTTTGGTGGGGGAAGGAACAGGTTTGGGAGGGGAGGGTTCAGGTTTGGAAGAGGCAGAGAGAGTGTTGTGTGAGTCATCGGGTTTAGCTTTTGAAAAAAGGGTGGATAAGTCAAGTACTCGCATGGTGGGGCCTCAAAAAGATTCCTCTGAAAACCCTATATTTGTTAAGAACCCACCCACTTTGTTGTCCCAACCAACTCCTTTATCAAACATAATTTCTCTTGACAACCACTCAGTTCCTATGAGACCTAAAAGACAGAAATTTCCAACCTTATCCTTGCTAAAACCCCAGCTTCATACTGTCCCTGAAATACAACCAAACATTGTTTCTGAACCTCACATCCAAATTATACCAAACAGTAAGAAACAAATTGTCCTAGACACTCAAGCAAACACTGAGGTCCTAGAAAGTGGTGATGATATTGTAGTGGAGGATGATACTGAGGATAGTGATGTGGTGTTGAGTGAGGATGATTATGAAGACCAGACAGATGATGATCTGTTTGCAGCATCTGTAGATCAGGGAATTACTGAAATTATGATTCAAAGTTTGGGTGGGTCTAGAGAGATATGTGTAGAGGATGTTGGTGATGATCTAGAGGATCAGGAGGATGTTGAGGATGAGGAAGCAGGTGGTGTGTTTGATGAGGATGAGGTGCATGACAATGATAGAGAGGATGTAACCACAATTTGATCAGATGATGAAGCACCTGATTATCCAATATTCAACCCAGCAGTGGTCTTCAAGCAAAAGATTACACTCAAGTTTGGTCTAAAATTCCCATCCAGGCAAGTGTTTAGGAAAGCTTTGAGGAATCATGCCATAGAGAATGGGTATGATTACTATTTCTTGTATAACACCAAGCTGAGAGTATTTGCATATTTTGCCAAGAGGTGTGCTTGTCTTTGGGAGAAAGGTAGAAGACTGTATGTTTGTAAGTGCAATGCAAAGAGGAAGTGTAGATGGAAGGTACACTGTAGGAAGGTAAAGGGAGAGGAAACCTTTCAAATCAAGAGTTATAGGAGTGAGCATGTATGTGGGCATTAACATCACAACATAAAGGTTACCTTTCTATACTTGCCAAAAAGGTATCTATCTGATTTTAGAGATGACCCTTGCATGAAAATGAGTGTTTTCCTAAGCATGGCAACTAGAGAGGTTCAAGCTGAAATAATTTATCACAACGCTTATTATGAATAACAAATTGCTTTGAAAATGTTGTTTGGTGATGCTGCTAATGAGTACAACAAGGTATGGGATTATGCTGCTGCCATTGTGAAATACAACAAAGGAAGCACAGCAAAAGTTAAGGTAGTAGGCATTGAGATCCCACCCCCTCTGTTCCAAAGGATGTACATTTGTTTGCAAGCTTGTAAACAAGGATTTATGGATTGTTGTAGACCTATCCTTGATGTTGATGGAGCTCATTTAAAGGGGTCATTTACTGGTATATTATTAACAGTTGTTGGCAAGGATGTGAATAACAACATCTTCCCTGTTGCCTAGGCTGTTGTTGAGACAAAAAGTGATGAAACTTAGAAATGGTCCCTTGAACTGTTAGTGGAAGATATAGCTTCAGTTGCTTCATCAGTGACATGGGTTCATGAGAAAGAAGATGTGACCTACATGTCAGATAGACAAAAGGTAAGAATTTGTGTACCTTGTTTCTTTTGTTTTTTTTTAGAAAGAATAAGGTAGCTTACATTATTTTGTTGCCAACATTGCAGGGTCTTCTGGATGCATTTCAGAGTGTTATTCCCAATGCAGACATTAGGTTTTGTTGTAAACACATTTGGTCTAATTTTAAAACCAAATTCCCTAGTGAAATCTATAGAGAACATTTTTGGAAAGTTGCTAGATCCTCAACTAAGGTAAGATCATGTTTACCAATTTCATTGCTTCAATTTATACATGCCATAGAATTAGAGTATGTGGTCAGTTTATGCTCATTTCTTTGATTTATACATGCCATGTAATCATAGTATGTGGATATGGTCTGCTAGTATGTGCTTTGCAGTAACATCACTTGGTTTATGGATGACTTATAATTTGAGTTTATGAATTATTTTTCAGCATCACTTTGAATAGAACATGGCAGCAATAAAAGCTCTAAGTGTAGATGCATTTAAGTACTTAGATGCAATACCCCTAGTAACTGGTCAAGACATGCCTTTACTACAAGATCTAAGTCTGGTATGATCTTAAACAACTGGTGTGAGAGCTTTAATAATGTTCTAAAAGAAGCAAGAACTAAACCCATCATCTCCCTTATGGAATGGATAAGGAGATATGTGATGAAAAGATGTTGTGCAAAAAGGGAGGGGTTGAAAAATTTTGAAGGAGTTATTATGGCATCTGTTTATAAAATGATTGAGAGAGGTATGCAACAAGTATCAAGCATGAGGGTTAACCAAGCTGATTTACATGAGTTTGAGGTTGATGATGAATTTGACACATATGTGGTAAATTTTCAAACAAAAGAGTGTGGTTGTTACAGGTGAAGTCTCTTAGGTATTCCATGTTACCATGCTCTAGCATGTATTGTCAAAAGGAGACTGCAGTATGAGGAGTTTGTGCATCCTACTTATCATGTAAGCACATATGCTGCAACTTATGCCCCTCAATTTAGAGCCATGCATGGTTACAAACAATGGGATCCACAACCATTACCAAAACCCCATCCCTCCACCTTATAGAATGATGTCTGGTAGGCCTAACAAGAAAAAGAGGGTGAAAGAGGCAGGGGAAGATAAGGAGAGACATTTGGTGTAGAGATCCAAAAAGCAAAATAAGTGCTCTAACTGTGGTGGTCTGGGCCACTACAAGTCTAAATGTAAAAATGTGAGTCTACCGCCTGAAGTCAAGAGTAAGGGAGGAAGACCAAAAACAACTGCATCAGCTCAACTAGCACCATCACCAGTTCAACTGAATCTCCTTTAGCAATACAAGGTCAACCAGCACGAACTCCAGCAGCAACACCAGCATCAACCACAACAGCAATCAGGCCATTAACAAGGTCAAGATCAGCAACAACCACATCTGCAACTTTGTCAGGCCCTTCATCAGCAACAAATACTGGTTCAGCTAAGACTAGAAAAAGAAAAGCAACAGCAACAACAGCTGCATCACGGGTTTTAACCTCTGCTGCTGTTTCAGCCAAGGCAACAAGGGCAAGGCATGTGGCCTCTGCATCAAAAGCAAAAAAAAACCACAGAGCTTGTGCAATCTTCACAGTCTTCAATAAATGCCTAACTCATTTTGGTGGTATTTTGTATGAACTGTGCAGAGATAAGGGTTTATGTATTTTGAACATTTAGTGGCTTTATAAGTATCAACTCTTCTGTATGGTCAATGACATAATGTTTTATGCCATCACTTTTGCTAAATTGCTTCATTATTGTTACTTATATTTGCATAAAGTCAGTAATTTTAGCAACAAAAACATCATTTCATTTCATTTCATTGCATAGGTCATAATCAGTATAAATTAGGCCAATGAAATGGCTTTAGCTACATTACAATGCATTTAATGCGTAAACACACCCTAACCAATAAACTTAACAACTAGTACACTAACTACAACAGAAACAATAACATATGCAACAACAAGTACACCAATTTGCTCCTTCTCCAATGCTTGTTGCCTTGCTGCCACCTCATTTTGCTTCCTCTCCATGTTATCAAGTTCTTTGGACAACCTTCTCTTCATATTGTCAGTGCAGTCCAATTTGGCTAGCACCAACTTCAAATCAGTTGCAAGTCTATGTTTCTCAGCAACAACTGTATTAGTGACATCCCTCTACCAGTCCAAAATGTCTTCATCTACCTAATTAAAGTAGTTACACCCTCTATGTCTTGTCTCAAAGTTGTAGAATTTACAAGCTTTGAACTTTCTCCCAGGATTCTCTTGCGTCCAGGAGGTCCTTATTACAACAGGAATCCCACAATAATACTTGTGACCCCTCGAAACAACTTCTAATTCCATACTACAAACATTGTAGGGCAAAAATTAGTCCAATACAAGAAACCTCAAATTCAGATTCAAACCCTAATTCCTGATTTGGGGATAATAAAAAATAATCAACTACACAAAATTTCAATAAATAAATAAACATACCTTAATCGAAAACAGATTAATTGCACCAATTCACGCGAAAAATTGTATTTCCTTCGTCAATGGTGAGTAATTGGGGATTTAATGGAGAAGAAGGGAAGAGGGAGAAAGTTTAATTGGTGAGAGAGGTAAGTTGGAGGGAAAAAAAAAGGGAAAAAATAAAAGGAAGGTGTGACCGGAACATGTGCAACTCACGTGCTGGTCAACACCTGAAAACCAGGTCAAAGGTCTAAAACCGGACTAAGGTGTGAGATCACAAAAAAAAAAGCGGTTTTAGGTGTTCTTTTATAAAAAAAAAATTATAAGGTATTTTTTTTTACAAAAACGTTGTTATAAAAGATGGTTTTTTGCAATTTTTCCTTTATAATATTAACCACAAAGATAATGACAAACACTTTTAACTTCAATTAGAAAACCACACATATAGCTGATTCAGTAATAATATTTATATTCTAAAAAAATTTATCATTAGTAATATATATATATATATATATATATATATATATATATATATATATATATATATATATATATATATATATATATATATATATATATATATATATATATACGGGGAGGTTCCGCTAAAAACAGAGCTTATGGTGAAAACTAAAAACAAGCAATCTTAGTCATTCATTACTAGCACAAAAGATCAGACGGTTCTAAAGCCCTAAGATCATTCCAACCTTACATATAATCAATTCAACCGTTTTAAAGGTCTTTTTGTTTTTTTTTTTTTTTGACAAACACAACGTTTTAAAGGTCACTACATGCTAAAATAAGGTAACTTTATCTAATTGACGATATTTACATAGAGTCACTATATATAAAAATAACATAACTATATACAAAAATAGGGTAGCTATATCAATTTTTACAATATTTACATTAAGGTCACTATATACAAAAATAGGGTAACTATTTCAATTTTGACCATATTTACATAGAGGTCACTATATGCAAAAATAGGGTAACTATAACAATTTTTACAACATTTACATTAAGGTCACTATATACAAAATTAAAGTAACTATATCGACTGAGTTTTTGACACCATTTACATAAAGGTCACTATATACAAAAATAAAGGTCACTATATATAAAAATAAGGTGACTGAAACAAAATTTACAACATTTCCATAATTCTAAGGTCATTATATTGAAAATAGGTAACTATATATTAACTTCGGGTAATTATATCAATTTGACACCATTTACCCAGAGGTCAATAAATATAAAAATAAGTATTAAAAAAGTCTATGTAGGATTCGAACCTACATCCCGTGATTACACGGTGCTCGACCAATTGAGCTAATAGGCTTTCAACATGCCAAAACAGCCAATAAAAGCATACCAACATCATACAGACTGAAGCAAAACAAGCTTGACAAGATCAACGTTTCAAGAACAGAAGCAGAGGCAAATATAAGCATACCAAGATATCATGATACGAGCAAGCCACCTGTATATGAGGAATCCCAACTAAATGTAGATATTGAACAGGCAGGCACCAAAAATCATACAATCAGAGATAAATCTTCACAAAGGCTGAAGAAGGTTACTACACTAACTCCAGCTGACAAGGTAAGATCAGGCATGATAGAGCTCGCAATAACGCAAACTAGCATACTCGAATTCTAGGAATAAATTTCTAAAGACACGCTTCTACCATTTAACATATATAAGCCTATGAGGCTATGATTCACAAAACAATACATGTCTAGCTCGGTATCAGAGTGCACTTAGATTCTGGTACCATTACCTCAAAAGAAAGTCTATAGTAGGATAACAATACAATTGACCACTTGGTACTAACATTTAACTCTCTGACTCTCTGAGTGGAATAATAACAATAACTCAAATGTCTAGACTGTCATGGATGAACTGCACTACTGTTCGAATAAAATCTTAAATGAAAATGTACAAATCTGCTGCAGAATTAAACAAAATATCGTTCACAATCACAAGCAGAACTTAACCAATCACATTCTTTCTTATACACAACATATAACAACCCATTAATAGGCAAAATCACATATCTAGACATCACAGCACACAGGAGTGAAATCAACACGCTCACAATCACAAGCAGAACTTTCACCCAATCACACACCTATACACAAACGAGCAGCTTACAGTCCATTCACAAAAGAGCAGCTTACTGTCCAATTATAGGTTGTATATATAAACAATTTCTACGGCAATACAAAAGCAAGGAAATCACATTTATGACAATTAGACTAAATACATCAATAAAATGCAGCAACATTAGAAAAATATCATCAAAATAATCAAATAAAACATCAAGTTCAGAAAATTTGATGATGAAATTGAAAATCGAACACAAAGTGATAAACTAAGCCCAAAAAATCGAGTGCCTATGATGAATAAAAACAAAACCAATCAAAGAGTGGGAAAAGACAACAACTTGAAAATTTATACTAGGTATTTCATCGAACAGGTGGTGTGAACTATCAAAATATTGAATGAGCAGAGCACAAAACCTCCATTGAAACTCAAATATCCAAAAAAAATGTGAAAAATAACTCAAATCTATCATCAAACTCAATAAATTTAGGAAGAGGGAACAATTTCGATCAGATTAAAATATTCTGGTCGTCGCATGCACAAATACACATTATTAACACATCGTAAATTGGACAATCAAGTTAAAGAAATAAACAATAATACAGATTAAATATTTCTACTGGGCATTTCGTCGAACAGGTTGTGGACACTATAAAAAATAATGCATGAACACTAAACTTCCATTGAAGCTAAATCTGCAACAAGATAACAACTCAAACCAAAAAATGTGTACAAAATCGATTTCATACCATCATAGTCTTACAGAAAGATAACAACATAACAACAAAGTAAACAATTTGTATGGTTAATCAACAATCATAAGCTTACCACCACTCATTTTCTTCGTTCTTCTCTATCTCTTCCTTTACAATCACATGCATCTACTCTTACATCTTTCGCAACCTATAATATACAAGCACAAAATCAAATCAGCACAAAAAAAAAAATCAATTCACACGCTCAAAGTTTTAGAATCGGATGGGAAAAATTGAGATTCTGAGAGAGGTTGAGTAATTACATAAAAGCCTAATCTACTAAAATCAAGAAAAATTACACAAAATGCAGCTCAAAACTACTCCTATGAAGCTAAATTTGAAATCGAAAGTAAAAACATTGAAATCGAAAAATCAGTTTGATTTTCTGTAGGAAAAGTACAAGACACAAAATTAAACATAAATTTAAAAACCTAGAAATAACATCATAGCTCACATAATAGATTGTTAATTGAGAAATTGAACAAAATCGAATAGGAAATCGCAAAATCAAACAAAATCGAACAAAATTTATATTCTATTCAAGAATAGAATTGAAACAGCGAATTTTGATTTTAAAATTGATAGAGTAAGAAGATGAAGATGAAGATGATATCAAACCAGAGGAAGATCGGAGATTTCTGGATTCGGAGAGTTCAAGATCTTCAAGAAATTGGGGGAAAAAATGTCGAGAAATTAGGAGAGAGGAGAGAGAAGGAGGAGAGATAAATCTGACGGCTTATAACGCGAGTTTCATCTAATCCATCCGATACAAATCTGACGGTCATAATCATCCGTTTTCAGTTTTCACACTAAGATTTGTTTTCACATGATCCACACTATATATATATATATATATATATATATATAGAAAAGAAAGATAATTCTAAATAAAGGCAAGAATATAAAAGTCATGAATTGCTTCTTTTTTTTATAGCAAATTAAAATTCATGTTTTTTTCCTAAAACAATTAAAATTCAAGAATTTAACAAAGTAACGAACACCAAAAAATGCAAGAACAAAAAATGAAGTAATAAAAATCGAGCAAATACATACCTTATATGTTCTCAACGACTAATGATATTTCATCACCAGTTTTTATTTCGGCCATATATCGGTAATGATCCGCTTTCCTACATCACATAGCTCTCCATTAATTAAACAAACCAACTCTTAACTTACAGAAATAGTGAATATATATATATTATAAATAATAATAATACCTAACAAATTACGGAGTAATTGTTGAAAGACTTAATTAAGTTCAATAATATGCAAATTTCTTTAAAATTATGCTCACCTTTTTTATGAAAAGACGGAGGATTCAGTGCTAGATGCAAAAGGAAGTAGGTGATCATCAATTAGAGTTATAACGTCGTAGCAAATGTTAGCAAGGTCCGACTCGACTATGTTACGATAATCTTGAATACACTTTATGTACGTCTCATCTTTGTATATTGTATTCTCCTTTTTCTCAGTTATTGAGAGAAGTTTCCATGATTCTCTCTTTGGCTTGGACACTTTCTTGTATTCTGTTGAAAGGAGATTACGCTCTTCGGCTGTTAAATCGATGATAAATTTCGCAATTTCTTCATTGCATCGATCATATCTGCAAAATTTAAGATATGAGTCATTAGTTATATTCTAATAGTTTCATGCTTAAATGCACAACTTATGTAGTAGAGTGTAGACACCCATTTGTGTCTCCCCAAAACCAAAATCAGTGATGAGTACATTTCGCGTCGAATCATAATCGAATGAAGTGAAAGTGTGGAAAGTCTAGTGTTGCGGATACTTTTAATTTCTTTTCTTTTCTCTCTGTTTTTTGAAAACTTATTTTAAGAAAACAGCCAATCCAGTTTGGTTGGTCCATGATATGGGTCCAATAGTAGTGTAGTTGAATGGGGCTTGACAAGAGCTTTCCAACGATATATTATAAGCCCAATTCCGATGAATATTGAGGAAGTTATGGCCAATTTACTAAAGTGGGCCCGGTTTGAGCCTTATGTGCGGCCCAATGATCTAGGGGAGGGCCTAATATGATTTATCATTCCTAATGCAATTAGGAATGGTTTTAGTTTTCTAGATTCTTTTAGAAGATTCTTTTCATTCCTAATTCGATTAGCATTGATAAATTGACTTTTGTTGACTTTTTAGAGTTTTAATTAAAATCAACGAGCATTTTTGAGGAAAGATACGATTTTATCCTCCTGTACGACAAAATTTATCTGATTTGAGAAAACGCGTCAAAAACAGAATTGGCGCCTAACGCCAGGGCGCCTGGCGCTAACGTTGGCGCCTAGCGCCAATGGCCAATCCCTGGCGCCAATCTCGTTTTGCGTGCGCCAGACTCTGTTTTGATATTTTATCTTTTTGGTTGATTTTCTTTATAAATAATGTATTAAAAACTCCATTTTCGATAACCATATTTCATCAATTATTATTGTAAAACCAATTCTCATCAACATTCATCTATATTCACCTACAATCAGTTTTCAATTTTCTCCTTCTCTTTAATCATTCACCATCTCTCTTTTTCTAAACTCGCTTTTTACATACAAAATTCCGCATTCATTAGACTTAGACACACCTAGCCATATTCGAAGTTGCCTTCGCCCTAGACGTGAAAGGTTTAATTTCTGAGGGTTTGGTCCCAAATCTCTCTTTCAATTATTTAATTTATTTGTTTGTTTATTATTTTCCTTGAAGTTACTAACGTGTGTATTTTGTTATTAGAAATAGGTACGAGGCATCAAAGTAAGTACTTTAATGGTTTTAATTGATATTATGATGTAGACATCATGTTTAAATTGTTATTATGATATTCCTAGTATCATGTCTAGGGTATTTTTAATATTAAATATGATTGCTATGATGCCTTTTACTTTCTTCCTAAGACTTATGATTGTTAGTATCATGTTAGGGTTAAAGATTTGATTTTTATTGCTTAGTGACATGCTAGGGTTTGTTATTAATCTTGTTAGTATCATGCCTAGGATCTTGCTATTTTTATGCTTTAATATGATTTATGATTATTGTTATAATTGTTTTGATTATGATTATAATTTTATAATTGTTATAATTATTATTATTATCATGACTATTTATTATGTTGCTTGATACATTATATTTTATTTATTGTTATTGCTTGATCACGCCTTTTATGCATGTTTAAAGAGAATTTTACTTGTAATCACGCTTAATAAGATAATTAAAAAATCTTGTTTAGGGTTAATGTGGTTATAATTTCAAGTGATCGCCAATAATAGTTTATTTGTGCATTAATATTCAACCAACATAGATTAAACAGGTTCAGGGTTAATCCTATTGATTGCATGTTAATCAGAAAGCGCACATGAATACGATCTGAATAAAGTAGAGGTCTATTATTAGGGCAGGTTCAATCTCTTTTAGGTTGGATTTGTATCATCATCCCCGAACCCTTATTTGGTTCTAGACCTTATGGAGTTGACGATCTCCTGGATCGTTAAGGGGTGTAACCTTCACCCTGTGAACGGTTTACAAGTTCCTAAAACTTGTTGGCGACTCTTTTGCCCTATCTTCTTCCCTTTTGGACGCCACCGTACTTTAGTGTATGATCACAGTGGGTTCAAGTTAGGGGTTTAATTCTTGAAATATTCCCTACATAGAGTATATCATATATTTCCTAAAATAACAATAAAGCTAAGTGTATTATAAAGTTATACTTCCTCTGTTCTTTTTTACTTGACCCGCTTTGACTTTTACACTATTCACCACCCTTCCTTTGACCGTGTTTTGTGAATAATATGTAAGGAAAAACATATTCATGTTAGATAATTTAGAATTTGTCTCAATAAGTACTATCATAATACTACCTCCGTTAACGGTTATTTGCAACATTTGCCATAAACGGAAGCTACCAATTATTTGCAACAAATGTTTTTTTCCTCTTTTAGTAAGTTTTGTTGTGTAAAATGACCAATATGCCCTTACTTAACCAACTTACTCCCTTAATTATTTCACTAACCATATAATATTATAAATTTATAACCCTAACTTAATCATCTAATCTTACAAAAAAAATAAATATCATATCTCAACATTCATCTTATTCATCAAATTTCTCTCTCCTCCTTCATCATCAAATTCTCACTCCTCCTTCATCTTCCCATCTTCTGTCCAGATCTGGAGGTGGTCTCCCGTGGGTTTCGTTGGTGTGGTGGTAGTGGGCGGCACGAGCTTCGTGGAAGGTTGTGTCGTGGGTGTGGTGGTTTTGTGGGTTTCGTGGAAGGTGGTTTCGTGGATGTGGTGGTTTTGTGAGTTTCGTGGTGTTGGGTTTCGATCGGGTAGTGGGTTCTGGGGGAGGCGTGGTGGTTGATTTTCGTGGGTGGGAGGCAGCGTTGATTTTCGAGGGTGGGAGGCAGCGTGGTGTTGGGTTTCGATCGGGTAGTGTTTGTTGGCGCATTTTGGTGGTTTTTAGTGGGTTTTGGTGGTGGTTGTCGGTGGGTTCGTAGGTGTTAGTGGTTTTCGGTGGGTTTTGAGTTGTCGGTGGGTGGGTGGGTTCGGTGGTGGTGGTGGATCTTGGTGGGTTCGGTGGTGGTGGTGGTTTTCGGTGCTGGGTTTGGTGGTTCTGATTATTTGTGGTTTATTTTTAATTTTTTTAATTTTTTTAATTTTTTATTTTTTTAGGAAAGAGTGGTTTATTTTTAACTGGATTAGTGCTTAAGTACATGCCCTTATATTTCAATATTCTTGTTTTAAAACTTTTGCCTAGGAGTCCGCGCATGTCCCTTTCGTTGCAAATAACTGTTAACGGAGGTAGTATATAACTTTTGAATTTTTTTAATTATGGAGAATTAAAGTTATTGACCGTTAAACTTTTGCATTAGCAAGCGTGATAAAAGAAATAGGTCAAGTAAAAAAAATAGAGGAAGTACTTGAGATGTATTTTTCACAAGATTTCACGTGATAATACTAATTTTCTTAACATACACTTTATTTAAAGTCACGAAAAGGTCAAAGATTACGTAAGGAGTTATTTTAAATTTTAAATTTTTTACTTTTAGACACCGAAGAAGTGTAATATTGTAAAACGTTGTGTTTTTTAAAAGAACGTAGAAGTAAATAAGGAAGTCAAATCCAATTATAATTGAAGCGCTTGTGAGTCAACTCATACGTGAAATAAAGAAAGTGATGAGGAAGAAAATACCATCATAGCGTTCGGCTTGGGCGGCAAACTTAGCGAGGTAGATGAGGTCGTAAGGTTCGCTTGAATAAGCCATGAGAGGAGAGAAAAAAAGATCAAATGAGGGTACTCGTGAAAGTTTTGAGAGGGGTTTGGATATATTGAGGTAAAGTGTGTGTATGAGGAAGAATTAAAAAGTGAAAGAGAAGGCATGATAATTTTGTTATATATAGGTTTGTTTTTCCTAAAAACAAATCTTAAATATTTTATTTATCTTAGGAAAGTATATCTTATGTCTAGAAGAGTTAGAAGTTGTGTTACTAGTAGGATATGTACTGTTTTTTAAATTAATCCTAAATATTCTATGAGTATTATTTTTACTTGTAGGATATAAAGTGCTATCGATGGCTAGTAGGGCTACTTTAGCTCAAGCTTCACTCTTATCGATTCCGGGGTATACTATGTAGTCAGCTCGGGTTCCGAAAGGCATATGTGATGCTATTGATATGAAGACTAGGGATTTTATTTGGGGTAGCACCAAAGAACAGAAAAAGACTCATCTTGTGGCTTGGGATACAATGACGAAACCAAATAGCGAAGGTGGATTGGGGTTTCGTTCTATGTGTCAATCGAATGCGGCTTTCCTTTCGAAGTTGGGCTGGAGAGTGTTGGTGGAGAAAGACTCCCTATGGTCGACGGTTCTTAGACACAAATATTGTGGTGGGAGATGCGATGTTGACATGTTTAAATACAAAGCTGACTCCTCGAATGCATGGAAGGGAATGATAGAGGAATAATTGCGTCGTTAGACAACTACACCTAAATCAAATATAATTTATAACACTCGACTTATCCTAATACAAGTATATGGCAAGAAGAGGGGTCGAACCACAGGGAGAAGCGCATAAACACCGCATTCATCACTAGACTTTAAGCTATCTCGGGACAAAGGATAGGAATGACTAAGAGATTAAACTAAAGATAAAACGAGTTAAAATCAATATAACTAAACAACAAGGGAGACGGGTAGATGTAGATGCTGATTGATCATGCAATAACATAAAAGCAAATCAATAGTGAACTAAACATGCATGAATATCGATATAAGGTTCAATCTAACCGCCTTCCGGGGTTAATCGGTTTCTCCTAACATAGCCTCTATGTTTCCACACTAGAACCATATATTGGGAGGTACAATCAAAGAACAATCGATAGTAATGAACCTTAACTAAGTCAACTTCCATTCCTTATTAGCAAAGATTCACCTTTAATCAACTAACAATGTGCACTTGCAAGAAGATCAAAGAATATCAAGCATGCAAAGATTTTATTCACAATTAACTTAATCCCAATATTATAAGCATGAACAATTAGCAACTACACCATCCCCACACCCTTGGCTAAGTGACTACTCACAAATCATTTTGAAAACAATATCAATCACCAAATCAATAAGCATCAACATAATTAATAAGCAAAGAAGGAAAATCAAAGTAAACAAGCAAAATTAAATGCAAAAGTAAAGAGGAAGAGTAAGCTATTTCTCATTAATTGAAGTTGAAGATCTACAAAAGATTAAACATGCTTCTTCTTCAAAATCCAAGATCATCAATGAAGAAATCCACACTTTCTCTCTCTACCAAATGAAGACTAATAGTGTTTCTCTCTCTAGATTAAGCTAAAAGTGCAGAAAATTAAAACTAAGCTCATCTAATTACATTAAAACGTTCTAAAATGGGACTTATATAGTCCGTACAGAGCCAGCTGAAATAGAGGAGTGGTCCGACCGAACACTGGGAAGGTTCGGCTGGACTACAGGGTAGGTTCGGCCGAACCATGGGTAGGTTCGGTCAAACCTCCCTGATCCTAGTCTGGTCGAACTTCTGAGGTTCGACCACTCCTGCAAAATTGCCAAATTGCTTCTTGACTCTGCCTCGACGTTCGGCCGGACCACTGAGCAGGTACGGCCACACCCTGGTTCGGCCACACCTTCAGAAGGTTCGGCCGAACCTCTTCTGAATCTTGCTTCCTTCAGCTATCCTTGAGCTTAGCTTCCTCCTCTTGAAAACCCCGATGGTTCCTACAAAGCATAAGCATGGAAATCAAAGTAAAGAGTAGGAAAAAGGGGCAAAATCTAGGAAATAAGATGCATAAAGGGAAAGGGAACTAAGTGCAAAGAAAAGGATGCAAACAAGCCGCAAATGTTGGAAAATGACCATCAAATTGAACCTTAATCGTGGCATTAATCCATGATCCACCTACTGACAGTCTTGGTTTTAAGGTGTGCGACATGTGGGATAATCAAAGGGGATGGAAGTTCGAATTATTTGCTGATTACCTTCCTGGAGAAATATTTAAGATCATCCAATCTTTCGAGCTTGTGGAGGATGAAGAAGCGGTTGATACTATCTTCTGGAATGGATCACCATCTAGTGGCTTTACTCTAAAGTCTGCAATGGAGATTATAAGGGGTACCGATAATGATGTTCGAGATGACACCCCTTGGCAGCTTATCTAGAAATTAAAATTTCCACAACAATTGCACTTCTTCTTTTGGCTTGTCTATAAAGGGAGGCTGATGACAAATGCTACTAGATTCCGTAGACACATGACCACAGACCCTCGATGCTTGGTGTGTGGATACATTGAGGAAAATGCTGATCATATTTTGAGAGGTTGTCCTTCAGCGAAGGCAGTGTGGCGTAAGCTTGAGGTGAATGTTGATAGTCTAGAGTTTAATATTCCTTTTAAGGATCAAGTGGGTTATGAAGAACTTGAGAGTTCGAGGTTCTTATGATAAAGAGGATTGGAATTTAATTTTTACTGTGACATGTTGGTGGTTATGGCGTTGGAGAAATGCTCGAAGCTTCGATAGGGAGGTTGATATTCCCATTGACAAAGCTTGTTTCATTATGGCTCGTGTAAGGGATATTCAAAGGGCGTATGATTGAGCTGCTAATGCGAAACGAGGCAAGCATAAGAGGGAGGAAATTTTCATGACTTGGGAGGCTCCACCAGTGAGTTGGGTATGCTTACAAACTGATGGAGCGTCTAAAAGTAATCCTGGCGCGGCTGGAGCTGGTGGGGTTGTTCGAGACCACCTAGGAGTAGTAAGCGAGATTTTTGCTCTTAATTGTGGGACTTGCACTTGCAGTAAAGCCGAACTTCTAGCTGTGATGCATGGATTGGCTATTACTTGGAATGGGGGCCATCGTCAAGTCCAAATCAAGGTGGATTCGAAAGTGTTTGTCCGTATGTTAGTAGATCCAATTCCTATTAACTCTCCGTTTATTCATATAATCCGAAAGTGTAAGGCCTTGTTAGATAGACAGGGTTGAAAAGTCACTATCGGGCACTGCTACATAGAAGCCAATAGGGTAGCGGACTGGCTAGCAAACTTTGGCGTCTCCATGGAGCTTGGTCATTTTCGAGGCTATCACGGAGGATCTTCGTGCTGTTTTATTTGAGAACCTAAGAGGAGTGCCCTTTCCTAGGAAAGTGCCTATGGCTGATTAGGATAAATTTTGTTCTGTTTTTTGTTTTGATGTTCTTCTTTTGCAAATATATATACATATATATATATATATACATATATATATATATATATATATATACATATATATATATATAGAGTTTAAATGTAATATACAATTTCAGTTTTTTCATTTGAAATTAGTTACAGTATGTATACTCATAGTACTTTTAAGAGGTGTAAGCGGAATTATTTAACCATTTTTATTATAAAACTATTACCATTATTTATAGGCCAGGTATTCATTGCCACCATTTGTTGACAAACTTTCATATTCGATATGGTCAGTCACATCTCACATATATATTTTTTTAAGGAATGATCAATATTACTTGGTCAAGGGTTACTTGGTTAATCGGGGGTTACTCGGTCGGTCAAGGGTTAATCGGTTGGTTAGAAGTTACTCAGTCGATCAGGGGTTATTTGGTCAAGGGTTACCTAGACAGGGGTTACTCATGTGTTAATTGGCCACACGGTGTGACCTACACACACAAAAGTTGCTATTCTACTTGTTGGAAAAACAAAAAAATTCAATTTTTCGCAAATTTGATACTCCTTCTGTTTCGATTATAATAATCGAAACACTTTCTTTTCACATCTATTTTTTGTAACAATAGTAACACTTTCTTATTTGGTAAAGACCTCACAATTTTATATTAGTTCTCTTCTCATTAGCCTCATTTGCACAAAAATATAATTATTTCTCTCTTTCTAATAAATCTCACTTACACAACTTTTTAATTTTTTTGTTATCTCTTTATTCTAATAACTATTCTTTTATATTATAAAATTTCCTTGTCAAAAATAAAATAAAATAAAATTTTCCCAATTATCCTTACCTTTTTTTTTGAAATAAAATTAATTTATAAATAAGTCATAGTGCATGCAATACTAAGTGATGGATTATTTTAATACATTAAGTAAAATATCGTTGAATAATTTATATTTTTATGCAAATTATTACAAAAATATTAATTCGCGAATAGATGTATTAAAAGTTTTTTTGAAATATTAAATTATAAAATATTTTACGGAGCATATGTTTATTAATTGGTGAACCAAGAAATTAGAGAGAATACTATTTTTTCAGCAATTATAAAAACAGAACTTTTTCAGGGGAATTAATCTTACACATTTTAAGCGATCAAATCTTAGAAATGCTCTCTATATAAACAGTTTTAATTCCTAGAAAACAATTAGCCTCTTCATTAGCATAACTAAAAGTTAAAACCTTGATCATTTCCTTAGAACACCAAGAAACCCAAAAAAAAAAAATAGTGAAGAAAAAAGCAGAAAACAGAACAAAGCTATTATGAATAACCTTGTTGCTTTCATCAATGCAAAATTCTGCCTGAAAAATAAACCTTATTTCTGCTTTACGTGTGGCGGCGATTCATTGATGAGAGGTCATAAAAATATATACCATAAGAATCATAAATGTATTCGAGTATTGAAGCATACATATAAGGGCGGTTTGTGTTACAGAAAGATAGAAATGGAGGTTTTAGGGAAGGAGGTTTTTGATGATTCTGATATACAAGTTCATCGCAATAATAATTTTGATGTGTGTTCAATTGAACCAACAGATTATCGATGTAATCTAGCAGATTATAAGTATTGCAAAGTTTGTGGACTTGAGATCAAGAAACCTGCATTGTACTGTTCGGTAACCTGCAAAGTACTCTGGATGGCACAGGAGAAGGAGAAGGAGGAAAGTCTCAGGCTCGAGGCGAAGAACAAGAGGAAGGAGATAGAACTCGGTGGAGGTTCTGATCAATCAGTGATGAACAAGGCCAAGAAATATGCTGCAGGAGGCCAAGAAAGTGGCGCCGGAGGAGGAGGAGAAGGCCAAGAAAGTGGCGGCGGGTCAGAGGAGATAGAGAAGGCCAAGAATGAGGCGGTGGAGGAGAAAGGAGAAGGCAGTCGAGACTCGAGAAGACGACGTTCAGGAAGAGCTCCAAGAACCTGCACAATGAACTGATCAGCATGAAGATGTTAGTCTGTTAATAAGTCAGTTGAATTAGTTAGTCTGTTAGGAAGTCAGTTGAGTTAGTCTGTTAGGAAGTCAGTTGAGTTAGTTAGTCTGTTAGGAAGTCAGTTGAGTTAGTTAGTCTGTTAGGAAGTCAGTTGAATTAGTTATTCTGTTAGTAAGTCAGTTGAGTTAGTATGAATATTGAACGTTACAGTTGAATTAGTAAATTTGATCATCTTTGCTGTAAGTTTAGGCGTGTTAGTTGTTAGTTTTAGTATCATCTTTGATTAGGTTGATGAATAAATGTGGGTGGTATCTGCCAGTAATTGGACTGATTTAGTAGTTAAATAAATAGATGTATTTTCTTTTCTAGATTCAAATGTATGTCAATCAGAGACAATGCAATAATAATAGTATGTTTTTGTAGTAATCATCATCTTTTAGGATTTCATAAATTTCAATTTGTTTAACTTTCTTGAGAACTTTGTATATTTCATCCATCTTGCTTAATTAATTGTTAATTTGCGTTAAAGTTCCTTGAGCAATCTTGGTAATTTTTCCCAAAAGATCAATAAATTATCTTGTTATTTCATTGGAGAAAGTGATTTGATCATTTGATTTCATATTTCAATACCCATGTATAGTTTACGAGCTAAGGAACAATATGTATGTTCAAGAAACTACTACAAAATTAATATATAGTATTTTCTGTCTTTTTTTCTCTACTCTTAAGCCATTTTCGATGGACCTAAATAATGTATCCATTTTTTTTTTATCATTTATGAATAGCATTAAATTACGCTTGTATCCTGTCTTTATGAGGTAAACTTTCTAAAATACCCTCTATTTTGCCATTAAAAAAAATAAAATAAAATAAAAGTGCGCAAAATAAAGCTTTCCCATGTTCAAAATTTTGAGATTGCTCTTGTGTATATGTTGGACAATTTTACCTTTTAAAATGTTTTGTTTAGGGTAATTTTACCCTGCCACATGGCCCAATCAGAAGGTGACACGTGTCATCCCCAGATTGGTCTAAAATGGACCAATCCCTGCTCGACACGTGTCATTCCCGAAATCAAGGGAAAAGGCGGCCTTCAGGCCCAAATCCCGAGAATGCCGCCAAACGGCGCAACCCACCAATGATTAGGGTTCAGTAACCTAATCAGGGGCACAATTCCCAAAGACCCTATAAATAGGGAGATGTCCCTCATTTTGAGGGCACGTTTTGATCATTTATTACACATTTACTATTTGATAGAGGTATCCTGAGCTTGGAATCCGAGCAGATCCCTACCTAAATTTTCCGCACCTTTTTTCTCCCTTCAAGTTTCTAACTTGTGCGTCGGAGGCGGAGCACCACCCAACTGGTGTCTCCGTTTGTTTTGCAGGTACAGCTCACCCTGGATCAGTCTTCGTGTTGTAACTCTCCCGAGGGACAAAAACACCCAAAACATTTGGCGCCGTCTGTGGGGAGAGTATCTCGAAGATGGTTCAAGAGTCTGTACCACCCCCTAACCGTCTGGGTGAAGACCCAGAAGTTTTTACAAACCATGAGGAGGATGAGATCCTCAAGTTGAAGCTTTTACAGCCAAAGACGGCTCTCTCAGAACTAAACGCATCCGGCCCAGAGACACACTGGAGCGGGGTGCCTCCCAGGCAGGTCCGAGCAGACCCCCTGGGCAGCCAAAAGGGGCGACCCAAACGGCAGCTGGATCAGCCCCTGTCACCCGAGACGAACTCATGAGGTTCATGACGAGTTTCAAGGGTGAAATTACTGAGCTGATCACCAAAAGCAGGGCTGGCCCAAGTAAAGGTCAGTCGGCGAAGAAGACTCCTCCAGGGAAGGGGAAGTCAGTCAGAAACCGGCAACCCACCCCCCATCCAAAGGAGAAGGCAGCCGGGACCATTGATTGATAAAAAATTCTCCTTCCTAGGGGGAACACCAATAACACTCGCCGGCCTCAGCAGCCGGTGAGAAGTAAAAAATCAACTCTTGATGCCCGGGAGATTATTAACCGGAAGAGAAACCAATCGCTGTCTGAGTCGGCTTCAACGTCGAACTTTCCAGACAGCTTCAACAACATCTCTGCATGGAGTACACCCTCCTTGCATGAGAGCCAGACAAGCGGTAATACCGTCCATTCTGGCCCTCATATGATTGGAGTCGTCCCGTACGTGCCTACTCAGGCTTACGGGCAGTATCCTCCTGACTTCATGCAGCCGGCTTTCTTTGGGGGTCAGGCGGCATATCCAAATGTCCAGCCATTGGACTGGCAGCTTCGCCTGCTGCGCCTGGGTGAACAACCTTCTGCGTTCACTCGGGAGATAACTGAGGCGGCTCAGCCGGCCAAGGTTAAGAATGTGTTGGTTGGTACCTATGATGGTACCACCAATCCGAAAGACCACCTCATGGCTTACACCAACCTCATGTATCTGCAGGGGTTGGATGATGCCACTTGGTGTCGATGCTTTCCGGCTACATTGAAGGGCATTGCCCAACAATGGTTTGGCAACCTGCCAGCTGGGTCCATAGACAACTTCAGGAAGCTTGCCTTCCTGTTTGCTTCCAACTTCTCAATGAACATCTCTGCTAAGAAAACAAGCCTTGATTTGACCACTGTTAAGCAGGGAGAGAGATAAGGGTTGGGCTCATATGTCAGGCGGTTCAACCTGATCAGAATTCAGATTCAGGGACTGTCTGATGAGGTAGCTTTTATAGACTTTTTTAAAGGTCTGAGAGATTGGTCGACCTTTAAGTTCGACCTAGTCAGAAAAGGGGCTTTCACCCTACAGGCGGCCCTGAGGGAGGCGGAAAGCTACATTCAAACTACCGACCTCTGCTCGCCTGGTAGCCAGTCTGACAAACAGAAAGACAGCCGGTTAGCTCAGCCGGCTAAAAACAAAGAAGAGAGCAAGAAAAGAAAAGAAGTCTGGGCGGTTACTGATTTTGACCAGCCGTTCCAGAAGAAGAAGAAAGAGTTTAAACCGTATGTCCCCAAGTACGAGTTTAACAAAGATTGCAACTCCATCCTCATGGAGGTAAAGGACCGGCTGTCCATTGAGAAGCCGAATCCTATGAAGAGTTCTGTCCAGTCACGGAACAAAAATAAATTTTGTCATTTCCATGAGGAGGTCGGCCATGACACCAACGACTGCTTCAGTCTTCAGCGTGCGTTGGACCGTCTGGCTGACAAAGGGCTGTTGAAATCCTACATTTCTAAGTCCCCAGCCGAGGCAAAAAAGAAAAACAAGGGTCAGTCCTCCAAGACTACCCCCCAGCCTGCTAGTAGCTCGGGTACCGATAAGGAGCCGGTCTACACTATAGCAGGCGGGTTCTCATGTGGTGGCCCTACCATCCGGGGCACCAAGAGCCATCTTCGAAAGATGGACAAAGATGATGATGAGCAGGCGTCTGCCAGCTCTTCCTTCCCCGATGTCTTGATCACTAAGAAGGATAGGGGCAGCGTCCGCCGTCCTCATGATGACCCGGTGGTCATTGAATGTAAGGTTGCCAACCAGTTAGTTAGACGGATCCTTATAGACACCGGCAGCTCATCAGACATCATCAGCCTCCGGTGCCTGCAAAAGCTGAAATACAATGTCAGCAACATGTATCCGGTCACCCACCTCTTGGTTGGTTTTGGGGGTGGGATGGTCTACCCAGCTGGAAGGATTGACTTACCCATCCGGCTGGGAGAGAAGGGCTAGGGACGACATATTGTCGTCAGATTCTTAGTCGTTGAGGAGTTGACCGCCTATAATATCATTCTTGGCAGGCCAACCCTCAACGTAGCCAAGGCAGTAATCATCCCGTCCCTCATGCTCATCAAGTATGAGAGGGATGACGGCTCTGTTGGTTCCTTGAATGGGGATCAGAAGACGGCCCGAGAGTGCTATCTCTCAGCCGTCCGAGATACCGTGGCCCCAGGCGGTCAGGAACCAATAGACCTTGACAACGTCAAGGATGCCGACCCAGCTCCTGCCCCATCAGCAGCCGGAAAGAAAAGAAAGGCTCCTCTGCTGGTGGAGGTGAAAAAAGAGAAAAAATAGCAATCACTGACCGGTGAACGGTCAGATGAGCTCCTTCCCCAACCGGCTGGCGAAAGCATTGATCTCGTTCTGGACGACAACCGTCCAGAACGCACTGTTAAGGTTGGGACGGTTGCTCATGCTACCTTGGGTGCAAGCTTGCACCTTCTGCTGAAAGAATTCAAAGACATTTTTGCCTTTGATGTGGAAGAGATGCCAGGCGTCAGCCCGGATCTTGCTGTCCACAAACTCGCCGTGGACCCCAAAAAGAAGCCCATCCGGCAAAAGAAAAGAAACCACGGCGAGGAAAGAAGTCAGACGGCAGCTGCCAAAGTCAAAAAGCTGCTAGACGCCAGGTTCATTCGGCCTTGTAATTTCCCCGACTGGGTGGCCAATGTGGTCCTTGTGAAGAAATCGAATGGGACCTGGTGCATGTGTGTTGATTACACAGACCTCAACAAGGCGTGTCCAAAGGACAGTTATCCGCTTCCAAAGATCGACAGTCTGGTCGATTCTACAGCCGGTCACGCCTTGATGAGCTTTATGGATGCCTACTCCGGCTTCCATCAGATACCCCTGTGGAAGAAAGATCAAGAGAAGACGGCCTTCGTCACTGATCAGGGGCTATTCTGTTATACTGTGATGCCGTTTGGCTTGAAAAATGCGCCTGCCACTTTCCAACGAATGATTAATACGGACTTCATTAATCAGATTGGGAGGAATGTGGAGGCGTACATTGATGACATGATAGTCAAATCCAAGCTACAAATGGATCACCTTGCTGATCTCCGAGAAACATTCACCACCCTTAGGCGGCATAAGGTTATGTTAACTCCTAAGAAATGCGCCTTTGGTGTTGAGTCTAGGAAGTTTCTCGGATTCCTGATTGATCAAAGGGGGATAGAGGCTAACCCCGAAAAGATACAGGCGGTGATTGACATGAAGTCACCCCGCTCTGTTAAGGAAGTTCAGAGACTCACCGGTTGTCTGGCCGCCCTGGGGAGGTTCCTCAGCCGGTCAGGTGACAAATGCCTCTACTTCTTCCAAGTAATCAGGAAGAAGACCAGATTTGAGTGGGGGGATGATGCTGAGGCGGCGTTCCAGAGGTTGAAAGAGCATTTACATTCTCTGCCTAGGTTGGTCAGTCCTTTGCCTAGGGAGACGTTGTACATGTATTTAGCCATCTCAGACCATGCCCTCAGTGTCGTTCTCCTTGGTGAGCGAGACGGTGTGCAGCTCCCGGTTTACTTCATTAGCCATGTTCTTAAAAATGTTGAACTCCGGTACCCATGGTTGAAAAAATTGGCCTTGCTTTGTATATGGCATTCAAAAAATTGAAGCCTTACTTTTTGGCACATCCTGTGGTGATTTACACGGACCAGCCACTCAAGCGGCCAATGTCTACCTTGGACTCATCCGGGAGAATGTTGAAATGGGCTATTGAAATGCAGAGCCTTGAAATCACTTACGAACCAAGAAAGGCAGTGAAAGGTCAGGCGTTTGCCGACTTCATTGTGGAAATGACTCGTCCGGTGGCTCCGGATAATCTTGATCAGGTTTGGAAAGTGTACGTAGACGGGAGCTCTACAAAGAACGGCTGTGGTGCAGGCGTAATTTATGAGTCTCCTGAAGGAGACAGATTTGAATATGCACTACGCTTCAAGTTTCAGGCCTCTAACAATGAGGCGGAATATGAAGCCCTACTAGCCGGCATACGCATGTGTAAGGCGGCAGGGGCCATGAAAATTGACGCCTACTCTGATTCTCAATTGGTTGTTAGCCAGTATGAGGGAAGTTATGAGGCTACCCATCCGGCTATGATTAAATATCTTCAGGCAGTCAAAGAAGAGACCAAGGCACTTGAGGAATTCCGGCTGAATCAGGTGCCTAGGTCGGAAAACAACCAGGCGGATGCATTGTCAAAGCTGGCATCTTCCGCCTGCCATGATACGCCTCAGTTTATCTTCTGGGAAGTTCTTGAAAAGAGAAGCATCTATGAGGATCCCGTTGGAATTCTGGACCGAAGCTCTACCTGGATGGATGGCATCCGGGCTTATCTCTCAGACGGCACACTTCCTGATTCGCCACAGGAAGCAGCCGTCCTGAAAAAGCGAGCTACAAGATTCGAGTTGAAAAATGGAGAACTCTTCAAGGCGGGGTTTCTGAAGCCTTTGTTGAAGTGTGTCACCCCAGAAAAGGGGAAAGAAGTTCTCGAAGACTTGCACTCGGGATTCTGCGCCTCTCACATAGGCGGAAGGTCCCTAGCCGTCAGAGCTAGACGACATTACTTTTGGACCACTCTTGAGGCAGACGCCAAGGAGTTGGTGAAGAAATGTGACAAGTGCCAAAAATTTGGCAAACTCATTCACCGTCCGGCTACTGATCTGACGGCCATCCACAGCCCAATCCCGTTTGCAAAATGGGGCATGGAAATTCTAGGTCCTTACACGCCTGCTCCAGGCGGAAAGCGCTATATCTTAGTGGCTGTGGATTACTTCACCAAGTGGGTTGAGGCTGAGGCGGTTAAAAACATCAAGACCTCAGACGTAATTTCCTTTATCTGGAAGAACATTATCACCCGGTACGGGGTACCCATGTCTATGGTTTTTGATAATGGTCCTTAGTTTGAGACGCCTCAACTAAAAACTTGGTTGGGAGATCAGGGGATCTCATGCTATTTCGCATCTGTTGGCCGGCCCCAAGCAAACGGCCAAGTTGAAGCTTTCAACAAACACATCTCAGACGACATTAAAAAGAAAATAGAAAGAGCTGGTGGCTTATGGGCAGAAGAATGAATCCATGTCCTGTGGGCCATCCGGACAACAGCGAAAGGGGCAACCGGTGAAACCCCATTTCTCATGGTTTACGGTGCTGAAGCCGTCTTGCCCATCAAACATTACGAGCCGACTCTCAGAGTCATGCTGTATGATGAAGAGGCAAACTAGGAAGCAATGCGTCTGGCATTGGATTCACTCCCAGAACGCAGGGTCAATGCCGCCTTGCGTCATGAGATTTACCGTCTGAGAATGACGAGAGCCTACAACAAAAAAGTACACAAGCGTCCCTTGAAAGTTGACGACTTAGTGTTACGAAAAATGGAGGCAACCGGTAGGGCCAATGAGCTGGGAAAGCTAACCCCAAATTGGGAAGGCCCCTACCGGATCTATGAAGAAGTAAGGGACGGCACCTACCGCTTGGAAACTCCAAACGGCAGGCGCCTGCCTAGAACTTGGAATGTAGACAATCTAAAAAAGTACTACTTATGAGAATGAAAACTTTTTGTAAACAGTGAGTCAGTTAATGAAGATTCAGACTTTGTTTGCAAAATTATCGTTTGATTATCCATCCGGGTAATATCCAGGCGGATTCCCTATTTACCTTACTAAGTTCGATATTTAGTGAAGGTTTCATTTGTTTGTCCGCCTGGGTAATACTCGGATCTCTTATTTATTTAAGTTTGATACTTTGTTTATTCAATTGCTTGACTATCCGCCTGGGTAATACTCAGACGGATTCTCCATTTATCTAACTAAGTTTGATACTTAGTATGATCAAATATTTGTCTGTCCGTCTGGATATTACCCAGACAGACTCGTATGCTTAAAAAACTAAGTTCGATACTTAGCGTAAATTCAACACTGATTAAGAAACTAAGCACAAAAACGTTTAGTGGCTACACAACCGGTCTCAAACAAGACCAGAGGCTAAAATGGCCGGATGGTTGCTATTTTTATAAAATCGCCTGTCCCAACATGGACAAAGGCGTCCGGCGACACCCCTCCGTGTGCAATCGTCGCAGAGAACATATTATCTCTCGGTTCTATGTATCCATGCAGACGACAAAAATTGAACGACCAAATTGGTCAACTCATAGCCGTCTGACTAAAATAACCTACGAAGAACGAATAAGTTCCTAAATACCAGATGCCCATAGGCATCAGTCGGTAACCGGCTGAAGTTCTCACTTAGGTTATTTATTCTAAAATTGCACCTCATCCTAATTGGGGCAAGAGTTCAATGGCTATGAAATTTCTACCAAGACGGGTATAAGCCGTCTGTGTAGTGACCGAAACGCCTGTTGGTGTACGGCTGTGCACTTGGTTTGGGGCAATCACTACTGTGATTGATTGACCTACAAACATATCATGCTCTTTGCAGCATCAGACGTTTTCAAGTCAATCAACCAGCTCCAATTGAAACCAATCACACAGCCGTCCAGGGGCAAGGACAGCCGGACTACTGATTAGTTAGGCAAGAAATCACCGCATCCTTTTGATAAGTTAGGCAAAAATTAAAATTTGCAAAAAACAAAAATTCAAATGCAAAATGATCAAAACCGACTTAGTCGGTGCAATTCATAAAAGTCCATCCAACCAAACGGTTGTAATGGACCAAATGTTAACCGGAACCCGTCCGGGAGAAAGAAATTGTTAATTAACCCGGCTCCATAGCCGGTAAAAACACAAATACTCGGCACGCAGGCCGGAAAAAGCAAGTTTTGGCATACAGCCGCTGAAAAAAAAGAATTAAAAAAAAGCAAAGACAGGCATACTGCCGCTGAGGGGTCACTTCTGGCCTGCAGACGGAGCCTCCTGGTTCTCCCCCTTCTCCTCATCATCTGAGGGAATTTGATGTGCTTCGTCGGGACCAGGAAGCTCAGGCGCAATTGGCTCATTGTTGCTGAGCAAGGCTTCAAAGGAGGCAGGCTCTGGCTCACCTTGCTCTCTCAAGTACACCACGTACTCGGCATAGTTGTGTGCCATTGCCCAAATGCTATAATCAGCGTCTGGGTACAAGGCAGCCCAAGCAACTTTCATACGGGCGTCGTTGTCAGCATCACTCTCAGCAACAAGGCGGTTTTGCTCCGCCTCCAAGGTTGCTGCAAAGTTTTTTTGAGCTTGAGCAGCATCCTTCTCCAGCCTCTCAACCTTGGATTTCAGTTTGCCAAGGTCCTCCTGGGTCTTCTTGAGCGCCTCTTCAGCCTGTTTGACGCTCTCGTCTGCTTTCTTCTAAGCCTCCTCCGCTCCCTTCTTGGGCGTCTCAGCATCCGTTACCCGCTGGTCGGCCGCCTTCAGATCTAGCTCCAGCTGCTGGATTTTAGACGCCTGTGTCATAATTATTGCTTTAGTTTTAAGTTCATTTACGATAGTTGAGTGAAAAGCAATATTATCAGCGTCTATGACGGACTTCTTGGCCCTTTTTACCTCTTCCCGTTTGCGAGAATAAGGGCGTTTGAGCCCGTCCACCCGCAGCATGGCCTGCAAAAAGCAGGCAGTATAAGAATTACAGGCGTGATAATTACTTGGAAAAAATAACATTGAATTGACAAGTTTCTTACCTCAGCTAGAAGGGATAGAATGCGTTCAAGATTGAACGTCTCTATCCCAGGGATATTGTCCTTATCCCTCTTCCGGACGGCATCCAACATGGCCTTGGCGTGCTTCTGGACGTCTGGCCATCGGGGAGATTGATCTGCACCACAATCAATACGTGATGAGTGCGAAACTAAGGCAGCACCTATCTGTTGCCAATCGTCTGAGGATGACGTCTGTTGGGAGTGGAATTTCACCCATAAAGGCCACCCCAGCTCAAGCGGGGATTCAAAAGGGTTCTTACCTTCAGAGTCGGCTAAGCGGGAACCGCTTGCAGGCGTGGTGAACCCTGCAGCTGCTGATAAGGGGTTGACAAGATCAAGGCACACGCTACCGCCTACCTTCTCGAGTTGCCCCGATATCCGCATCGTCTTAGCCCCGGCTGAGGCACCAGGAGTTGACGCAGAGGCAAACTTTTTTATTTTATTGAGAACGGCTGGGGCCTCCTCTCTAGCCCGTTTGAGATTCTTCTCAAACGATTTCCCAACTTCTCCCCCCCTGTGAAAATAAACAAGTAAAGGTTAGTATCCGGGCAAGACAGTTTATAAAATAAACTTAAGAAAGGGTCAGGCGCTTAATACCTTGGCCCTGAGCTCGGCCGCAGCTTTCTCCGCAAGATCTTTGCGGATGGTCGCAGAAGACCACTTGGGAGTTTTCTCCGACTGCAACATGTTTAGCGCTTCTTCTGCAAAAAGAGAAATTGATCAGAATCATAAATCAATTCCGATAGAAAAATACTACAAACGGTGTGAAACCAGGTGCATACGTTTATTAAACATGTGCCCTAGCCCGCAGGCGGCTAGGAAACATTCATCCTTGAACCAGGCGCTCTTGGGAATCCAATTCTTAGGGACTTTTATTGTTTCCCCGGTTGACAGAGTTGCGTCTGTGAGGCCGAAAAAGTCTGCCTTGATTATTTTGTCAAAGTCTTCCTCTGGGATCCGGGGAAGAGCGCACTTCCTTCCCAACAAGTCGGGCTTCTTATTGTACAGACAGAATTCATAATTTTCCCGTCTGGTCGGGGCTGACATCAGGTAGAACCTGTGCTTCCAGCCATCGAACTTGGAGACCTTGTCCAAGGTCATCATGTATTGCGGCTGTGTGGTTAGAGTATACCACGCCCTCCAGCCGCCTGGGCTTCTACTGAGGTAATGCATGCTTGCAAAGGCTTCCCAGCCGGGGTTAAGCCCTTGGAACTCGCAGGCGGCAACATACCCCAGAATGTTGGTCCAGGAGTTGGGGGTAAGTTGCCAGACCCCAAGGTCGTAGCCTCTCAAAATTGCCTTCACCGCCTGGTGAAGGGGGAAGCGAAGGCCGGCTTTGAACGCCGCCTCATAACAGCCAAAATAGTTGGTGGCGTTCTCTTGATCATCCCCCCAAGCGACGGTGCCCAGCTCAGGCGGCACCCGGATCTTATACCCGTCTCCAAGCGGGTGCATTTTCTTAAAGTTCTCTAAGTTCTCCCCCATCTGGATTCGGTCCTTGGAGGAGACGTGGATGCTGAAGGGATCGTCCTTCTCACTCCACTTTTTCCTTTCTTCCTCCTCGCTATCCGGAAGAGGGGGCAAGTCATCGCTGCTCTCGGAGGTAGAGGCGGAGCTGTCGCTCTCCGTCTCCCCCTCACTTTGGTCCATGGGGGCAGAGGCGGCCTCGTCGCTGCCTTGGTCACACTCTTCCAAAAAAGAGTCTACAGGGGTTGAAGGGGTGTGCGGAGGGGATCTCTCCAGAGCCGCCTAAGCCTTCGCTCTTGTAATTCGGGTCTGTGGCCGTCTGCATCTGTGAGGGGCAATTGTTTAGGGTAATTTTACCCTGCCACGTGGCCCAATCAGAAGGTGACACGTGTCATCTCCAGATTGGTCTAAAATGAACCAATCCCTGCTCGACACGTGTCATTCCCGAAATCAAGGGAAAAGGCGGCCTTCAGGCCCAAATCCCGAGAATGCCGCCAAACGGCGCAGCCCACCAATGATTAGGGTTCAGTAACCTAATCAAGGGCACAATTCCCAAAGACCCTATAAATAGGGAGATGTCCCTCATTTTGAGGGCACGTTTTGATCATTTATTACACATTTACTCTTTGATAGAGACATCCTGAGCTTGGAATCCGAGCAGATCCCTACCTAAATTTCCGCACCTTTTTTCTCCCTTCAAGTTTCTAACTTGTGCGTCGGAGGCGGAGCACCACCCAACTGGTGTCTCTGTTTGTTTTGCAGGTACAGCTCACCCCGGATCAGTCTTCGTGTTGTAACTCTCCCGAGGGACAAAAACACCCAAAACATGTTTCATTACTTATATTTCCTCGTTAAAATTACTTGTCATTTTATAACTCTTAATATTAGTGTACAAATATTTATACCTGAAAAATATTTTTCCTAATTCCAACTAGAATTTGTTATATACATCGAGGTATACCGTATACACAGGTGTACATTATAGGCTCTCAATACCAACCATAAAATTTTATCATAAAGTCAAACTAAAAAAGTTTTCTGGACTTAACTTACTATGTTGCGCACATTGTGAATGTTACTCGTTCTAATTTTTTAAAAATTACCAATTGATGATTATACACATATACTTGTATTAAAACTTGAAAGAAAAGGAGCTAATATTATTCCAACTTCCAACTTAATATCTCAAACAGAGAAGTTTCAGGGGAAAATATCTTACTCTTCTTAACCGACACATTTGTTGCTCTATATATACAATTTCAATTCCAAGAAAACAATATGTCCAACAAAAAATCAACAAAAACCTCCCCAATTTCCTTCGAAATCTTAGAAATCCAAAAAAGCAATAATAAAAAAGTGAAGAAAAATGCAGAAAACAGAAATAAGCTAGCATGAATAATCTTCTTGCTTTCTAAATCCCTTGCCTTCATCAAAGCACAATTCTCCGTTGAGTAACACTTGGAAGATAAAGCTTTTTTCAACGAAAAATATTGCAAATACAGATCATGAAAGCAATGGGTCTTAAAGTAATTCGAGCACATAAGTATACACAAGGCGGTTGTTTGTGTTACAAAAAAGACAGATACTGTGATGGTGGTTTCCTGCAAAGTCTTGGACTTAAGACGAAGAACAAGATGAAGAAGGCCAAGAAAGAAGCTGCTGAGGAGAAGGAGAAGGCGAAGGCGAAGGCGGTGAAGAACGAAGACGACAATCGGGAAGAGGTCGTGGAGCCTGGACATACATGATCATTCTTGTAGAGGGGTTTTATTTTTCTGGGTAGAAATCAACTGATTTGCATATATGGCTTAGTTGGTATGCAGTTGAGTTAGTTATTCTGACAGTTAACTGTCAGAATAACTAACTCAACTGCACTGCTTACTAAAATGTATATGCTCATCAAATGATTTCTACACAGAAAAACAGAAACCCCTCGACAAGAATAATCATGTTCGGACTCCTCGCCCTCTTCTTGAACGTCAGTCTTTTCAATATTCAGAGATTCATATAGAGCGTGGACAATAAAAATTATTTTTACATTGATATTCTATTTTGTTCGTTTTCTTTACTCTATAGTATTAAATCATATTGCTTGATTAAGCATTTCTTTGAAAGAGTCGTGGTAGGGTTACATTAGAGTTTTAAATTTCTTGAGCGATCTTGGTAATTTTGCCCAAAAGATTATTATTTACTAAATGATTTCTTGATGTAATTGAAAAAGTGGTTTGATCATTTGATTACAATACCACGTTAGTTTTTATTAGTTTACAACTTACAAGCTACGGAACTTATATATATGTTCAAGAAATCAAGATACTATTATTAAAATCTCATAATGTTCAAGTAACTATTACGAACATGTAACGGAGAAGATATTACTTAATTGTCAATGATGTACTTTTTCGATTGAAACTTTCAGGGACTCTAACAGGTTATTACTACATTTTGTAAGCAAATTTAGATATAACATATACAAGTACGAAGTAATTAGATATGGACATATGGTGCATGTTCGGTGCTCAACAATTGCAATATCGTTTAATAAGTTTTTTTAATGAGTACGGGGAGCCAGTCCAAAGAATATAAGAGCCTTTCCTCAAATGTCTAACCCTTCGTTTTTTAAGCATTATACTTTGACCGACACATATTATTTAGAGACATTGACTTTATACAAGAAGATGAACGTGTAGTAGTTGGATTATTAGAAAATTATAAGAAAAATAGCGTAGTTATATTTTATTGAAAACTAGCGTAGTTATGAGAGGAAAACAAAATAATAAAAACTAAATAATCCCCAACAATTGCTCGGATTTTTAAGTTATATGCAAATAAAGAAATTTTAATTACTAAAATTATAGATATTACTAAGACTAGAAGTACAGAAACATACTTTTTAAAATCTTCATTGTTCAAGTAATTATTAAAATCTCCATATGTTCAAATAATCTTGTAATTATTAATTGCATATCATTATATAAAGTGAACCAAAGAAATCGATCAATCGGTCCTTCTCTGTTCTTGAGGTTTGGTGGTCAGGGGTAATGGTGGTTGTTAGTGATAGTGGTGGTCATGAGTAGTAATGGTCTAGTGGAGACATGTGTCTGATTAACTTGTCAGTTCAGTTCAGTTCAATTTAGTTCTTAATTTCCTTCTCTCATAAAATATTCAGTTTATTTTATTTCGATTCAATTCAGTCAATCAGAACAGGCACAGGGTTACCATTAGGTATAATAATAGGTCATGGATAAAAATGATGACAAGATAAGTAAGTGTTAAAGGTCGGATTATATTGAATTAATGGAAAGATGGACCAATATGAGAAAATTAAAGCGGTAACATATATGAGATTATTCCTATTAATATTTCCAAATAATACGGAGTACAAAATTATTATACGCGATAATGTTAAATGGATTACTATGGTCCATGGACAAACAAATCAAGGAAAATGAGAAGCTTTTATGGATTATAACTATTTTCACATTATAAAATGTATAATTTAACTAGGAGCATAATTAATTCGTGTGCATAATTGTGACTTATTAAATATCATAGACAATCAAGAATAATAGTTTAATAATAGTCATTTTTAATAAATTAATATCAAAAAATTACTATGATGTCTAAATAAAAGTGGGAAAAAGGAGAAAACAATTTTCCAGCATCTATAAACATATTTTCTCAGGGGAATTTATCTTACACTTTTTAAGCGATCACATGTTAGAAATGCTTTCTATATATAGCTTTAATTCCTAAAAAACAATTAGCCTCTTCATTTGCATAACCAAAAATTAAAACCTCCATCATTTCCTAACAAAATCAAGAAACCAAAAAAATTACTCAAAAAATTTACTTAAGAAAAATGCAGAAAACAGAGGAAGTGAGTATGAATAATCTTCTTGACTTCATCAATGCGGAATTCTTCGTTGAGCGAAGCTGCCGCGACAGAGCTTATTTCTGCTTCACGTGTGGCGGCGAGTCGTTGACGAAAGCTGTTGCGAGTAAAGATCATATAAGCAATGATCACAAAGTAATTCGAGCACATGAGATTAAAAAAGGCGGCGGTTTTTCTTACAAAGAAAACGATATGCAGAAATTAGAGGTTTTCGACAATTCAGGAATACAAGTTTATCATCATGATTATGGTTTTGATGTCTGTTTCATTGAGCCAAAGGCATGTCAAAAAGCAAGAATTAATGGGGAATGCTTAAATTGTGGATTTTACATTGAGAAACCTGCATCGTACTGTTCGATGTCTTGCAAACTACATTGGATGAAGAAGAAGGGGATTCGTGGACTCGAGGCGATGAACAAGAGGAAGGCGATACAACTTGGTGGAGGTTCTGAACATTCAGTGATAAAGAAGGCCAAGAAGACGAATGAGAAGGCGGTCAAGAAGATGACAAGCTTGAACTAGCTCTGTCTTGTTGAGGAATTCTGTTTTCTAGGTTTTAGTAGTCATCAGATCATCATATGCAGCTGAGTTATTAGTTAGTATGGCAGTTGAATTTTACAGTTGAGTTAGTTAGTATGACAGTTGAATCTTACAATTGAGTTAGTTAATTAGTGTGATGGTTGAATCTTGATACAGTAGAATTAGTATATTTGATCAACTTTGTTGCGACTTTAGGAGTGTTATTTAAGACAGTATGTATCATCTTTAATTAGGTTTATGATGAATAAATGTGGGGTGGTTTATGTCAGTATTAAGACTGATTTAGTAGTTAAACGTTGGATTATTTACCATTGATAAAAACAATGAAGTGATGTTTTGTAGATTTCGTGATGTTGAATTATAATAAATCATGCAGGATATGGTGTTATTGTTATTGCAATATTGCATCAACCAAGTAAGGTTTATTTCTTGAGTAATCTGTGTAATCGTCTAAATTGTTTTATTTCATTGTAAAAGTCGTGTTAGTGTTGAATAAAATTTACGTTAATGAGTAACAATCTTGATAATTTTGCCAAAAAAAAATATTATTTAACTTTCTTGAGTAATTTGGGTAATTCATCAATTGGAAAATCTGGATTTGGTCATTTGATTTCAACACCCTGTTTTCAATTTTGGCAACCAGTAGCATGTATGTTTAAGTGTCTATTAGAATCTCCATATTTTAATGTAACTATTAAAATTGAACGGATACCAAAACAAGTAAGAAGTCACTACATTTTCGAAACAAAGCTAGATTTGGCCTATTGTAATATGTAATAGCAAAAATAAAGCATAAAATTACACCGACATCAAGAAATCATTCATATGATTGATCAAGCAATCTCCATCGCATAGCAATTTGTCACCGTACTTAGCTTGTACGTTCATGAATTTTTATTAAGGTGCAACCTAGTTTTATATGACATTTGAGTTTCGCTTATTAATTATTTAGACTTGGTTCTATCTTGTTACATCTTCTGAATGGACAAAAGGGATCAAAACTATGAGATAATTGACTAATTAATTACAAGCATCTTTTCACGTGTGAGTAGAATTATGACTTATGCTCGATTTACATGTTCTCGAATTTAAGTAAGTTACGAGTAAGTACAAGTTTAAGTCAAATTGTGGTGTTACGTTGGGATTTGACAACTCTAAAAACAACACAGCCACACACCCATGGACCATGGTGCATCCTAATAAAGGGTATATCTCAAAATGGTTGGCTACCACACTCAAATTCCACGCACCCTTCGCGTGCATATAGTTATAGACTTCCCGCAATTTTCTACTCGTATTATGAAAGATTTGTACACGGTCATTTTATAATATGTACCAAGAATTAGGGGAAAAAAAAAATTATTCTAGACTACTAGTGCAATTCATACTTTTGCACGAGTGCATATATAATAGAGGTATTGAATTAATTTTTTTTTATTGCGCTCAATGTTTATTACTACAAATTATGAAATATTAAAAAAAAAAATTATCAATTGATATTAATACTCCATATCATTTATATTAAAATATTAAGAAATTGATGTTGATATTGATATCATTACACCAGCTTCGAGCATCTCTAAAGAGAGTTTTTTCAGGGTAATTAGCTTACACATTTGAAAGAAATGCTCTATATATATCTTTAACTCAAGAACACAATTCACCGCTTCATTTGCATCACCAAAAACTAAAACTTCCATCATTTTCCTTAGAAAACCAAGACACAAAAATACTAAAAAATTGTCAGAAAAATAAAAGTTAGATTGGTCAGAAAAATGCAAGTTAGAATGAATAATCTAGCGTCGTTACATCCCTTCATTAATGCCAAATTCGACACATCAAGGTCATTAGGCAAAGACGCTAAAGCTTATTTCTGCACTGATTGTGGCGGCCATTCGCTGACGGAAGATGACGCGGATCGTCATACAACTTTACGACATAATGTAATTCGAGCATTGAAGGAAAGAACAAACGCTCTTTATTGTTACAAAGAGAAAGATATTGAGGAATCAGGGGAACAAGTTTTTAACGTTCATGGGATACAACTTATTCGCATTCGCTCCAATAATGATGGTACCACTGAATATGGGTATATCATTAAACCATTAATAATTCCAATGCCAGAATCTGTGATATATGATAATGAAAAGAGTATTAAAGATGAGGTATGTTTATATTGTAAAATTGAACTCAAGAACTCTAAATTGTACTGTTCGATGTTCTGCAAAGTTATGTGGATGGAGGAGCAGAGACGTCGTCGACGCAACTCGATCAACAACAACAACAACAATGGTGAAGAGGGTCGAGAAATCGGCGATGATGGAGAAGATGAAGGCGGTCGAGAAGACGACGCTGAGGAAGAGTTGGAGGAGCATTAACAAGATCTTTTTTCTTCAAGGGGTTCTGTTTTTCTTGGTAGAACTTTGATCAACATTTACAGTTATGTATTTCAGTTGAGTTAGTTAGGATGGCAGTTGAGTAAGTTAGTGTTGCAATTGAGTCAGTTAGTGTTGCAATTGAATCAGTTAGTGATTGAATTAGTTTAGTTAATACCATCTTTAATTAGATTTATGAATAAATGTAGTTTGTTTTAGTATTAGGACTGACTTACTTAGTAAATAAAATGTATCTTTTTCAGGATTAACAAATATTATTAGTTTGTTGATTAAAATGTGAATAAGAGATTCTTGTGTAGTGCAATGGTAATTTTCATCCTCTCTTATAATTGAATCATGGAGTTCAATTTATTTCAAACTTTGTTGAGTAATGTGTATTTTGTCTAAATTGTTCGATTTACTACCATTTCTATAAAGTAGTCGTGTTAATGTTACAGTATATATGTATAATTAAAGTTTATTGAGTAATCTTGATAATTTATCCAATACCCTGTTTTAATTATCTTGAGCAAATCTTTATTTAGTGTGCTATCATCTTAGCTTAATTATTCGGATGATTTTACGGTAGTAGTTTGAAAAAGGAAAATTTGACAATTATCACCTTCTATTAGGTCCATTTTAGCAATTCCTACCTTCTATTTTTTATTTGAAAATTACCACCTTCCATTTTTTAAAACATCAAAAGTTACCACCTTCTTGCCTCCCAATTATCACATGACGTCATTTTGGACTCATTCTTTCCCTTCCCTCCCATTTCTCATTCCTAACTCGATTCTCATCTTCCCTTTCACTTTTTTTTCCCCCAAACCACCAATAATTGTTTGTCAATTTTGATTTGGAGGAGTGAATTGAAGTGTTTCTGATTTTTTGGGGGAAAAAAAGTGAAAGGGGAGATGAGAATCGAGTTAGGAATGAGAAATGGAAGGGAAATAGGGAGAGAAGGTAAATGGTGGGCCCAAGATAACGTCATGTAATAGTTGGGAGGCAAGAAGGTGGTAACTTTTGATGTTTTTGAAAAGAGAATGTGGTAATTTTCAAAAAAAAAAAGGGTGGTAATTGCTAAAATGGACATAATAGAAGGTGGTAATTGTCAAATTTTCCTTCAAAAAATGACTACCATATTATTTTAATCATATCTAATATTCATATTTTCACGGTATAAAATGGCTACAATTAGTCTTATAATATTTACAATGTAAATATATATTTTGAAAATTTTAATCTAACATAAAATAATTTTTATATTAAGAAACTACGGAGTATAAAGTAAGAATAAAAATTATAAATGAAACTAAAAATTTGATAAAAATAATATAAATGAAACTAAAAATTCGATAATACTATTTAATACCAATATTAAAGTAATATAACTAATTACTTGAAAAAAACATATCAACTACATATTATATAATCATTAAACATTGCAGTAGTCATATTTCAAATGATTTCAAATGACTACTGTAAAATTTTCATAATTATTCAAGTAACTATTTAAATCTACATTTTTCAAGTACTCGTGTAATTATTAATTGTCAAAAATGTACTTTTTTTTAAGTACTTCCCAAAGACACAACAATATACTTGATGCAAAATTTGATATTGCTAAATTGCCATATGATTCAATTAGTTCATAATCGGTGCATATATATCATTATACAAAGTGAACAAATTAAATGAAATCGATCAATCGTTTTTCTCTGTTCTTGATTGAAAAATGATTACTGTTTTTCATTTAAAAATCGAGATACTCATGATTTGTAGTATTTGAGAAATATCATGTTTGATGAATAATTTGACAAATTTTGACAAAAGAATTAACTAGAGTAGTAAATAAATTTGATGAAAACATGTACACAAGTTTAAGAAAATCAAATCGTAGTACATAAACAATGTCAAAGTCAAAATATATAAACTAAGCTCGGAAAAAATTACACAGTCACACCAGCAACTTGAAGTAAAACCTTATTAGCATTAGCTAGGGTCCTCAAATATACGAATTGCTTACAAATCAAAGCAACTATGTTGAGAGAGAAACCTAGTGAGAGAGAGTCCCCCCTTCCAAGCAAAAACCACCTACACTAGACACTTCCACCCAAACCAGAGTAACTAAGCACACCTCAACCCCATCCCAGACCAACCAACCTCCCCCCACTCCATCTACACTCACCCCCATCCACCTGAACTGTCAAACCCTTAGCCATAATAGCCATTTCTCCTTCTTGGATGCTGTAAGGAACAAGGCTCCAGTAGCCTCCTCCCTCTGCAATGCAGCCTCTACCCCTCCGGAGTCCTTTGATGCATCAAAAGAAATTTTCATCCCAATTGAACCTAGTGAGTATGACGCCCTTTGTGAAGATTGGTCGACGTCACTCATTTCAAAACCATGTGGAAAGTCATTTTCTACAGAATTCTTCACAGAAAATATTGTCAAACTGTGGAAACCAAAGGCAAAGGTCACTTCTTTTCCCATTGGGAAGGGTTTCTTCATTACGAAATGTAGTTCTCCAGAGGATTGCGATCGAATCCTGAAATCAGGGCCTTGGTTCCTCAACGGAGTTTTCATCTCTGTGGAAAAATGGAAGCCTGGCTTCAAGCCGTCCAATGCCCCCCTTAATAAAACAGCAATTTGGGTGGAATTACATGAGTTACCTGCGGAATTTAATAATCAAGACATGCTCTCAAGAATCGGTAATTCGATTGGTACCTTCATTAAGAGGGATAACTCTAGAGGTGCTAACTACCTGAGAACGGCCAGAGTGCTCGTTCTTATCAATGAGGATTAGCCAAAGAAAACTCATATTTGGCTAGGTAATCTAAAGCAGGAAATTTCCTATAAGGAAATCCAATCAAAACATCCCATTAGCAATAAGCTCAAGCATTCTGCACCGCATCTGAATCCCTCAACGTCGACATTGGCTCAGGTGCCTCCGGTCTCCGAACCGCAAAAATGTGCCGCTGTTCATGCGCCGTCCAGAGAGGAGTGGCAGATCGTCTCAAGGAAAAGTAGCTATTTGTCTCCATTATCCAAAGTCAACCGAGTAAGAAATTGGGGGACCACCAGACAAAAGGTAGCAAATCTCCAATTGTACATACGACAAATAAGTTCCAACTTTTGGAATTGGACAACAAGGTAGGTGGGACCCCATCACTTCTTTATTCTTCTGAAAATCCCCTTACTCCCTCTACCCTTCTGATAAACAAATCCTTCCACAATCCTTTTTTCATCTTTTCCAATACTTCCCCTAGTTTCTCTGCTGACCAGAGCCGCCTAAACTTGTTATGTCCTCTCCAATGTCTTATCAACCGATCCATCATCCCCTTCCCCTCACCCGGAACTATTCAAAATTCAACAGACTTAAACACTTCTACCCCCTTCTTTTTATTCTCAGATCTCACACCTCACCCCTCAAAGCAACCTCTTCTCCAAACCGCAAAAAATGGAAAACCGAGCCACAAAGAACGAAAAGACAGCGGCTCTTATCTGAGCAATCCAACGCCACCACTCCAAACACAACCCAACCAAGGTGATCCTATCGCCGGAGAGGAACATAATAACCTCCACGAAACCCCAATTCTCCATGACGGAGTACCTTTTCAACCTCCAATCCTTCTATGTTCAAGATATCCTCGGCAACTGGCACACCCTCACCCCGGGGGTTCTGCGGCAAATACTGCTGGAACCGGCGGCGGCTGCGCCGATGTTCACAAACTTGAGGACAGGGGACCACAACGACCCAAGGGTTCTGGTTCCAGCTCATCTCCCATCGATAGCGGACGTCACTCTTATGTGCAAACCGCTGGGAATCTTGCTTCGCTGGTGGATCACCGAGCTGCAGAAGGTGTACTCCGGATTATTGATGCCGTGGGAGCTCCAAATGCTAGCCAATCCGGAGCCCGTTCTTCCAAAATAACGAAAAGACCCAAAGAGGAAACCCAGATTGGCCCGAAGAATTGGAGCCCAATCGTAATCCAAATAGAGGCCCAAGAGATCCGCCCGGCCAAAAAGGCTGGCGCCCGGAGGCGCGCCCAGCCGGGCGAGAGAAGCAAAGGTTGGCGCCCGAAAGCGCGCCCGATTGGGCGTTGCCTCGCCCGAACGGGCGCGTGTATTTCTTAAAAGACGTTTAACGTAGTTTTAATTTGTTTTAATTTAGGATTTTGTACGGAGTATAAATACTCCTCCGTAATACGATTTTAGTATCTTCTCTTCTTCTTCTCCTTTTTACTCTTTCTTTACTCTCTTAATTATTCTCTTAAATTCCTTTTCTCTTAAACCTTTGTTCTTAATTTCCATTAATTCCAGATTTATTTTGGTAATGCTTTCTCTTCTCTTAATCCTAGTTATTTATTCTATTCCTTTAATCATGTCTCATTTTATTGCTTTGATTAGTTTAGTTTCTATTATGTGTGAGTAGTTTAATTTCTATGGTTTATGGGGATCTATAAATAATATGAAGGGGTAAATTGTTGTTGTTAACTATCAATGCTAGATTAATTTCCTATTGACTGATTTAATGCTCTGTGACTAGATTAGGCCTATCTTTTATGCATGAGTTTGACAATATTGATTCAAGATTCGAGAGATGAGAATTAATTTTTAGGTCTAGTTTCAATAGGCAGATTAATTTATAAATGATTAAATCGAGATTCGAGAGATGAGATTTAATACCGGTAAATTAATTGTGTGATTGTAATACGTAGCGAAAACCCTTTACGATCTGGTTAATTGATGCATTGATGATTGACTATTATTGATTATTGGTATTGCATGATAATTTCTTATTGAACTGTTTTAACGTTTTACAATTGCGGCTTGTAAAAGTATGGCAATATTGAATTGATGAATCGAGCAGATGTTAATTTGATATTAAAGGCTATTTTCAATAAGAACTTAGATCTAGTAATTGCGAGAGCCTGTTAGATCTATGTTGATTAATAAATTGTGAGAGCCTGTTAATCATGTTATTTATGCAATGTCAATGATTGATTACTATGTTTTACCCTAGAGTATTATTTATTGGTGAACCTATGCCCTAGATCCTTTTATATATCGTTTTCTCCCTATTCATATTCTTTGCAGTTTAGTTTCATACTCAAATATAAATATTGGTTACTTAGATAATTTAGATTATAATAATTAATTAGGAGTAAAAAGACTTGTTTCTCTGTGGAGATCGACCCTACTTCCCTATCTACATTAGTTATAGGATTTAGGTATTACTTTTGATTAGGGGATACGACTTTACCTTGTCTAAATTTGGCGCCGTTGCCGGGGAAACGGTTTTATTTTTATTTCTAATTATTATTAGAGTCTAGATTATTTTTAATCTATTTATTTATTTATTTATTTATTTATTTTAATTTTTTTTTATGAGTTGAAAATATCCATGTTTATGTCACTACAAGAATTATATAATTTTTATGCAGCACCTAACTACTGTAGCTGTCAACGTCTTTGTCATGAAAATCCTGAATGCCCTTATAGTGAGTTTTTTGTGCGTGCTCCGAATGATTTTAGAGTCTTTCCATATACATATGATCATATTCGGAAACGATTAGTTGCTATTGAAAGTTATTGGAAGGCTCTTGATGAAAAAGTCTATGGACACTATAATAATATGAATGTTATTGAGGATGAAGAACCATCGGTTATAGAATTTGTGGTTGAAAAATCATTGGTTGACGAATCGGTGATTGAAAAATCATTAGTTGTAGAAACGGTGGTTGATAATTCCTTTGTTGATGATGAGGTTATTTGTGAGGGTAAAATTTTAAAGTCATTATTGGATGATAAAGACAATGACTACCTCCATGTTCGTTCTATTAATTCTAAATTTTTAGCGGAGGAAGTAGAAGGTTGTGGTGTATTTTCATCTCCCTCTTTTGATTTTTCTTTCTACCTTGAGTTCTCTTTATGTGCTCCTAACTTTTTCTTTGTAGGGATAAATGTGCTTGCTATTAAGCCCTATATAGTGCTTAATGAAATGTTTGCAGGAGTGTTTGATAAGTTACTCAAGGCATTGAATTCTTCCGATTGAGAGAAGGATTATGGTCGAGTGGGACCTTGATAAACTAGCGCTTTGCGGGAGGCAACCCGTATTTTGTTGCTTATTATTTAGTTTTTTATTTTTTTATTTGTTTGTGTGTTTTCTTTTTGTTTTTTTAGAGAGGTAGAGGAGAGTATATCTTATATTTGTGGGAGTGTGATTTTGTGCAGAGATACTAGAAAAGTTGAGAAAAGATCGAAGGGCTAAAGGAATCCCGGGGCAATTAGCAGCAGCAAGCTGCCCCGTCAAATCAGTAGCACGGGCCCGATCGGGCAGAGCTCGCCCGATCGGGCGCACGTACGCGTCAGCAAACTTTGTCAACTTCGACAGACCATAACTTTTACGTTTCTTATCCGATTTTTGCGTGTGACTTGTTGTTGGAAAGCTCTTAACGTCTAGTTTCCAATGCAATTAGAATTACTGTATTATCGTTTATATATCAAAAGTTATGATCAGAATAGTGCACCTGACTCAAATTTGAACTTTTTCCCACTAACTCTTTGTTTCTTTCTTGCCCAATTTTGTTCCAAAGAGATGCATTGCAATCCTCGAGACTTTGGTGACATTGATGTGGTGATGATGAAGAGTAGTCACCTTGACTACTAGCTTCCCTTTAAGACAATGAGGACATTGTCTGATTCATCTTGGGGGGAGGTTCTCGTGTTTGTATGGTACATCTTTCACTCTCTCTCTTCTCTTTTTTATTTTTATTTTTCTAAGTATAGATTTTATTAATTTCTTAGGTTAGTTTTGTTCCAATGAATTGTAAATTATGCTTCCCTGTGCCCCTTACTTGATGAAAATTTTTCGAAATTGTTTTGGTTCCTAGTATTTGATGATAAGCATTGTGGATTAGTTGATCATGATTTGATGTTTGAATGCCTTGAAACCTTAACATGCGTCAATTTTGTCCAACTACTTGTGAATATAGTGCTTGACTAGTTGATTTGGTTAGGAATGTGTGATAGTTGCATAATTCCTGGTATGTCAATGAATTTGAGTATTGGTTTGCTACTATTAGTAATATTTATATGATTCATTATTATGCACATTGTGGAGGACGAAGGCATTTGTTCTTTTAGGTAGCCTCCAGATATTGTAGATACATTTGTTCCTTTCTTGCTACCCATGTTGTTGCCTTGACTTTTTGTTGTTTTATTAGCCATATTACAAGCCTATTTTGCCCCATTGGTTACTAGTTCCAAGCTTGGCTTGGGGGAGCTATTAGTGAGTGAGGTGAGGGAGCTTGTAGTGTGCTTATTATTTGCACAACTTGGGTGGGCTTTTAAGAAGTCGTTTTGTTGTTATTCATGTTTATTTTTGATGAGTTTGAGAGTTATATTTTCTTGAAAAAATAAAGCATGATATTATGAAAAAAAAAGAGAAGTTCAAAGAAAAAAGATATGAAAAAAATAAGTGAACTTCGAAAAAAAAAATGTTCAAATGTTCCAGTTGGAGGTTGATCAAAAGAAAAATAATTTTGAGCCTCAATGAAAAAAATTCAAGTTTGGAAAATAAAGTTTGTTTATTCACTCTGTTTCTTCATTATTATATTTTTATGAGTGAAATTGTAAGTGTTGGGATTGTTTATTATGATTGGAGTATATTTGGTTGATGTTAGAGTTGGTTATGTAGGAGATGTATGATCATTATTTATTTTGATCATGGGTTTTATTAGGATATGGCTCTTTTAAGCATAGCTTTTTTCTCACTTATTTCCAAATTTATCCTACCCTTTACCCTAGCCTTACATTACAAGCTTTAAAGACCTTCCGACCTTTGTGCATAGAATTGTATGAATGTGAAAGTGTTGCTTATCAATGCAATTAAGTTATGATTTGACATATTTCGAGTCGACTAGTAGGATTGAGCGTTCATTGTTGTATACACGCGAGAGTGTGAGTTGGGAGGGCATTGTTCACATAAAGGGGTTGGATGTAGAGCGATCGAGTACATCTTTTACTCGCCACACAAATGAGATTTGAGTGCGTGAGCACTAGTCTTGAATTCTATATGCTCTTGTGGTTTGCTTTATTTGACAATTGTTAGGGAAGATTGGTAATTAGATGGATTTGATTGGTTGACTTTGAAGCATGTTTATTTGATTTACCCTGAATCGTTTGTGCTTGATTTTTACTTTTTGGGGGTGAAGTATATTTATTGATTCATTGATGAGATCTTTGCTTAGGGACAAGCAAAGGTTTGGCTTTAGGGAGTTTGATGTGTCTATCTTATATAGTATTTTACCCCCGTCCCTTGGTCATAATTAGTAGTGTTTTTGGCTCTTTAGAGCCACTTTTATTACTAATTGGGGTTTTCTAGTGTTTTCGTAGATTTGGTTGACTTTTGCAGGTAATTATGCTTTTGGAGTATTTTCCCGAGATATTTTTGAGCAATCACGAGCATTGGGGAAACACGACCAGATTTTATAGCCCAGGGCCGGTTAGAGCCATCGAACCTGTGATTAAGGGCTCGGTATAGGTGATACCAGGGCATTTGGACCGAGTATTCAAGACCCAAAGTAGCAACCCAGATTGGCCCGAAGAATTGGAGCCCAATCGTAGTCCAAAGAGTGGACCAAGAGAGCCGCCCGGCCAAAAAGGCTAGCGCCCGGAGACGCGCCCGGCCGGGCGGGAGAAGCAAAGGTCGGCACCCGGAGGCACGCCCGGCCGGGCGAGAGAAGAAAAGGTTGGCGCCCGAAGGCGCGCCCGATCGGGCGGTGCCTCGCCCGATCGGGCGCGTGTATTTCTTAAGAGACGTTTAACGTAGTTTTAATTTGTTTTAATTTAGGATTTTGTACGGAGTATAAATACTCCTCCGTAATACGATTTTAGTATCTTCTCTTTTTCTTCTCCTTTTTACTCTTTCTTTACTCTCTTAATTATTCTCTTAGATTCCTTTTCTCTTAAACCTTTGTTCTTAATTCTTCCATTAATTCCAGATTTATTTTGGTAACGCTTTCTCTTCTCTTAATCCTAGTTATTTATTCTATTCCTTTAATCATGTCTCATTTTATTGCTTTTATTAGTTTAGTTTCTATTATGTGTGAGTAGTTTAATTTCTATGGTTTATGGGGATCTAATAAATAATATGAAGGGGTAAATTGTTGTTGTTAACTATCAATGCTAGATTAATTTCCTATTGACTGATTTAATGCTCTGTGACTAGATTAGGCCTATCTTTTATGCATGAGTTTGACAATATTGATTCAAGATTCGAGAGATGAGAATTAATGTTTAGGTCTAGTTTCAATAGGCAGATTAATTTATAAATGGTTAAGTCGAGATTTGAGAGATGAGATTTAATACCGGTAAATTAATTGTGTGATTGTAATACGTAGCGAAATCCCTTTACAATTTGGTTAATTGATGCATTGATGATTGACTATTTTTGATTATTGGTATTGCATGATAATTTCTTATTGAATTGTTTTAACGTTTTACAATTGCGGCTTGTAAAATTATGGCAATATTGAATTGATGAATCGAGTAGATGTTAATTTGATATTAAAGGCTATTTTCAATAAGAACTTAGATCTAGTAAATTGCGAGAGCCTGTTAGATCTATGTTGATTAATAAATTGCGAGAGCCTGTTAATTATGTTATTTATGTAATGTCAATGATTGATTACTATGTTTTACCCTGGAGTATTATTTATTGGTAAACCTATGCCCTAGATCCTTATATATATCGTTTTCTCCCTATTCATATTCTTTGTAGTTTAGTTTTATACTCAAATATAAATATTGGTTACTTAGATAATTTAGACTATAATAATTAATTAGGAGTAAAAAGACTTGTTTCCCTGTGGAGATCGACCCTATTTCCCTATCTACATTAGTTATAGGATTTAGGTATTACTTTTGATTAGGGGATACGACTTTACCCTATCAGGCATTCGAGACGAGAGTGGAAATGACAAAATTCCCAGTGATGAAGCCCGGAATGTCAATGCTACTTTGGAACGCAAGGGGTATAGCCCGGAGGGGGTTTAAGAAGAACCTCCGCCAACTGCTGAAGGATCATGATCCGGAAATCGTGATCCTTAATGAAACTTAAGTTAAAAAATCGGAGGTGGAGGAAATCATCCGCAATCTCCCCTTCAACTCCTTCGAGGTGGTCGATCCGGTGGGTCTCTCTGGGGGTATTCTGCTCTTATGGAACATCGGTATCAAAAACATCACCACCGTCGCGAAAGATCAGCGTTTCATTCATGCTATAGTGCAGGTAAAAAATAAAACCCCCTTTTTCATTTCAATCATCTATGCAAGCACTTGTTTTAAAGCTAGGCTAGAATTATGGGAGGATCTTTTAAATTTAGCGCCAACTATCTCCCTCCCGTGGCTTGTTTGTGGTGATTTAAATGAAATTTGTTTTGACCACGAGAAATAGGGGGGTAATGCCCACCCCATAACTCAAATGAGAGCATACAAGGAAACGATGAACAAGTGTAATTTGTTGGATCTAGGTTACACTGGCCACAAGTTCACATGGTTCAATAAAAGGAGAAATTCTCCCATATTTGAAAGGCTTGACAGATTTTAGGCCAGCCCATCTTGGATTTAATTATTCCAAGACTCGGTAGTCCAAAATTTGCCATGAATGACTTCGGATCACAACCCGCTACTCTTATCCTTAGAGAAGCGGGTTCAAATGACGGGCCGAAAACCATTTCGCTTTGAGCCCATGTGGTTTTCTGACCCATCATTCCAACCCTTTGCCACCAATAAATGGGGAGCGATCCATACATCTCTTCCGGCCAAGCTCAATGACTTAGCCAAGTCCCTTTTGATTTGGGCCTCCAACAATGTTGGGTCGGTTCCAAAGAAAATAAAAATATTAAGAGCTAGAATTGAAGGGGGCCAGTTAGCTTTTGAAAACAATCCCCTCAATGGCTATCTCTTGGATTTAGAAAATTCTTTGGCTGAGGAATTGAATACCTTACTTGAGCAAGAGGAAATGTACTGGGCGACTAGACCTCGTACGGATTGGTTGATACACGGGGATAGAAATACTAAATTTTTCCATCTCTCTTCGACCATCCAAAAAAAAAAAGAAATAAAATTTCAGCCCTCAAAAATGAAGTGGGGGAGTGGGTTGTAGATCCCCAACAAATTCATGACCTCATTACCCACCACTTTTCATCCTTGTTCACCTCAGAAAACATCCATCTGCCCCCCCCCCCCTCCTATATTTGCTGAAACTTTCAAATGCTCTCAAAACCCCACCTTGGCTGAACTTAAGGAGGCCGACTTTTCCATTGGGCCGTTAAAAGCACCTGGAGAGGACGGCTTCCACGCGCTCTTTTTCCAGAAAATGTGGGATTCTATACACCTGGAATGCCTTCATCTTATCTCTTCTATCTTCACTACAAAACAAGTGCCCCAAAATCTCAATAAAACGGTCATTTGTCTAATCCCAAAAATCCAAAATCCCACAAGTATATCAAGCTTTCGACCGATCAGTTTAGTAAATTGCTGTTACAAATTCGTCTCAAAAATTTTGGTTAATCGAATTAGACCCCATCTAAACTCGATTATCTCCCCAAACCAAAATAGTTTTCTCCCGGGCCGAGGAACGGACATAAATTTCATCATTGCTTCCGAGATCGTTCACTCTATGGGAAAGAAAAAAAGAGGTAGAAAAGGCACCTTTGCTCTCAAAATCGATCTCAAAAAAGCATATGATAGATTGGAGTGGCCATTCATTAGACATTGCCTGATGTATTTCAACTTCTCCTTAGATACAGTTGAACTCATCATGAGTTGTGTATCTTCGGTTTCCTCATCGATCCTCATTAATGGCCACTTATCTCAATCCTTCACTCCTACGAGAGGATTACGTCAGGGGGACCCGCTATCACCCTATCTGTTTATTATATGTATGGAATACCTTTCTAGGTTGATCCATAAAGAGTGTGATTTAAAAAATTGGAGCCCTTTTCGTTTTCGGGGTGGAAAAACAAACATCTCGCACCTACTCTTCGCGGATGATGTTCTCTTTTTTGGCCAGACAAATAAAAAAACCCTCCACTCCATGTCAAACACACTTTCTCTCTTCTTTGGAATGTCAGGACAAAAAATAAACGACCACAAGAGCTCCATTTTCTTCTCCCCTAATACCCCTCATTCGATGATTGATGAGTTTGAACAAGAATTGAACATTACGGCCACCTCAGACCTTGGAAAATATCTCGGATTCCCCTTATCCATTAAAAGGCCTTCTAAAGGTAACTTGCAATTCTTGGTTGATAAGATTGGCTCTAAACTTGCATCATGGAAGAGCTCAACCTTAACTAAAGCGGGCAAGCAAATACTCATTCAATCTACTCTTCAATCAATCCCGAGATATTTCATGCAATCATTTTGGATCCCTAAATCCCTCACATCTCATCTTGACTCCATTTGCTCTAACTTCTTTTGGGGAAGTAATGGTGATAAAAGAAAAATCTCGTGGATTTCATGGGATAAGATATGCAGGCCTAAAGACCAGGGCGGGTTGGGCTTTGTAAAGCACGACGAGCTCAATCTTATTTCTCTTTCTAAGCTGTGTTGGTCCATCTACAACAATAAAGGGTGGGCAGCCCAATTATTGAGAGAAATCTACATTGACAACAAGGAAAACCCAACATCGTTCAACAAGGGATCTCACATTTGGAAGGGTGTGGGAAAGGCTTGGCCGACTTTCCAAAACAGTATAGTTTGGAATGTGGGTGATGGTTCTAACATTGACCTATGGGAAGATAGGTGGCTTCTTCACCTCCCATTGAGACAGTTCATAGTTGGACCAATAAACCTTCATGCACAGCATCTCTCCCTCTCTGCAATCTCCCTTGCCTCTAAACACCAAACTGAGCTGCTCCTCTCCTTCGAAATCTCTGAACACCTATTTCAACTTATTCAATCCGTTCCTTTTTCTTCTCAGAATGACACACATTTCTCAAAGGGTAAGTTCAATCCACAAAAAGCCAAAATGCTCATCCAAAATGGTAGCCTCTCATCCTCTCCTTCATTGATTGGAACCTAATCTGGAAAGCGAATACACATCCCAAGATAAGATCCTTCCTTTGGGTTTTAGCTTGGGACCGTATTGCACACAAAAAAAATCTCCATCAAAGACAGTCCTCTGCCTCTCCTAAATGTTCTTTTTGTCCTGAGCAAGATGAGACCTCCTCCCATATTTTCATTCATTGTGTCAGAGCTAAGGAATTCTGGGAGAACCTCCCACCCCCTACGACTGTGTCCACAACCTTGGAGTGGAAAACCTGGATCTCTTGCAACCTAAAATCTACTGACATCACCAGAGGGACCATCCCTTGGAATGTCATGTTCTGCTTCGCCATCTGGACCATTTGGTTAAGGCGTAATTCTTGGTCTATGTCTAATTCAAACATCCCCCTCCAAACTGCAATCAACCAGTGTGTTTGGGCTGCTTCGGAATTCTACTTCACTTCGAAGTATAATAACGAAAGTCAAGAGCCCATCTCCTCTCCTCACTGGTGTCCCCCTCCTCCAAACTCCTTACAAATTAACTGTGCCGCATCCTTCCTCCATTCCTCTAAGGAAGTAGGATGTGCAGTGGTATGTCGAGACAATTCAGGCAATTGGATTGAGGGTCAGATATGGAAAAGCTACCTACCCTCAAGCCATGATGCGGAATTGAAAGCCATTGAGTTAGCATTGAAATTAGTCAAGGATAGGGGATGGTCTAATGTGCAGATATGCTCAGATGCTAAGAGGGCTGTCCAAGAAATTAATGCTCTTGATTGTACAACTAATGCTCCTACACTTCTCACCAATTGCAGGGACCTAAGAATGGAGCTCCATCAGGATATGCTCTTTGAGGAAAGGAGTTGTAATGCCGTAGCTGACTTGCTAGCTAAGGATGCAAGAGCCAATCTGAAGCGCATGAATGAAACTTGTATTTTGTATCAGCCACCATCTATTTGTAATGCCTCTTTTGTAAAAGACTTTAACCTTTGTACTGCAAACTCTATGCTTTATTCGACTGGTGATGTCCCAGTAACTTTGGCTTGTAATACAATTAATGATTAAGTAATGCATCCTACTTTTAAAAAAAAAGCTCGAAAAAAATTTAGAGATATTACATGCGTGCACCTATATATAATCGTGGATCCTTAGGAAAATGTTATACTAATTATATTGGTAAAGCTTAGACTGCCAACAAGAATATTGTTCCCACCATTGACAAAGGCCATGAGCTAATGATAGACCTTTTTCCTTAACAATCATATTCTTCATATTCATAGTAACAAAACCTGAAGGAATTAGATGTAAAGCGTCACCATCTTTCCCTAATGCATTCTTCAACAAATTCACAACTGAATTTTTTGTTGCAATCTTTTCGATCCCACCTGCGCCCCATCGTTCCATCTTCTCTCGATGCTCAAAGTAGCCTATATATTCGCAACAAATCGTGTCGTGTGGGTTCACAAACAAGTACGGGATCCAAGACCGAAGTGTAGTACTAAACGGATCACATTCTTCATGTGTCGTATTAGTATTATTTTTTGTTCTCTTTAGTGCATACGAAAGACCGGCTGTTACAACACTATGTGTTATACGTGCACCATTCTTCAATTTTCGACTATGAAGCATCTCAATTGGAGCGGAGGCGTAAGGAGGATTAAATAGATAAGTTTCGACGTAACATCCTCTTTTAGCCATGTCTTTTTCTGCTTGTAATGTCATAGCCGCGCCTAAAGAATGCCCGGTTAACCAAACATCTTTAGGGTCCGTTACGCTTAGTAAGTCCTCTACTACGTGTAACGCAATTTCGTACCGGGAGCTACATTTTAACTCGTGTAGGATGATCTTTGCATCCAAATAACAATCTTGTAACCCGGTTTTTGGCTTGATGATTGTTCCTCGTAAAGCAATCACATATCTTGGGGGTATATCTTGGGTTGAGTTTAGGCGATTTGGGATTGCATGTTTGTACTCAAATATGGCCCCAAAAATGGAGGAATCAGTTTTATCTTCAAGGGCTTGGATGCATTTGAAATGAAAAAACTCCCACCATATTGGTGCTAAAACATCGTACCCTTCTCTCTTTTGTTGGCGATCAAATTCCGCAACATACACTCCTTGAACCAAACTAGCTGCAACCGATCTTCTATGTTCGGTATTCCCCTACAATAAGTGTTTATATTAGTTTGTATGAATTGGGGCTGATTTTTATATTTAATGGAGATATTGTATAGATTTAACAGCACATCTATCTATTAACTAATACCAAAGTAATAATCGTTGACATCATTCTATATTAAAATTAGACACATGTCATGTTGTTATTAAAAATTTTCCCTTCAAAACTATAAATGATGTAATCTTTGTGATTTTTATTTTAGTTAATTAAAATTCTAGTCAATTACATTATTATTAGGGCCTGTTTGATTCACCTTAATTTTACTGAACTGAAATTATTTTTACTGAACTGAACTTATTTTTACTGAACTGAACTTAATTTTACTGAACTGAAATTATTTTCACTGAACTTAAATTATTTTTACTGAACTGAAATTATTTTTACTGATTTTCTATTATAATTCTTCTTTAAGAAAACTAAATTTTACTGAACTGAATTTATTTTTACTGAACTAAAATTATTTTTACTGAACTGAAATTAATTTTACTGAACTGAACTTATTTTTACTGAACTGAAATTATTTTTACTTAATATTATTTTTTTAAGGTGAATCAAACAGGGCCTTAGTATCAAATTCTGAAAAAATGGTTTATTCTATTCAATAATAATACTAATTTAATTTTCTTACTTGAGTACACTTTTCAGTTTTCATCATTCAATTTTTCTAAGGGCTCTATTTAAAATAAATAAATAAATAAATAAATTCATGTTTTATTTATTTTGGGAATGTTTTTATTTTTAATTTTGTACAAAAAATAAATTTCGAAGATTTCATTTGATTAAATCGTGTGATCTAATCTAGTAATAACTATAATCATTCCCTCTCCATATATACTTTTATTGTTGATTTGAATCAATAAAATTTGTTACTCCTTACTAAGTATTTCATAATCCATTTGTCTCATGTTATTACTTATTCTAATTTTTTGTATGCCTCAATTATTTGGTCAAATTAAACCAGTAAAATGAGACTGACATCCAAAGGAGTATCATTTAAACAATACATAAAATGGAGTATTATACTTCCTCCGTTCTTTTTTTATTGCACCATGAGGGATTTCACGCTTGTCAATGCATTACTTTAGCTATTAATATCTTCAATTATACTTTTGTAAAAATTATAAAAATTTAATATTTGAAAGAATGATTTTGAGAAGAATCTAACTAGATCACACATGACTATATTTTTCCTAATGAATAAATCACAAATGTTAGTAAAAAACAAATAAGTGAATAGTGTAAAAGTCCTAATGGTGCAATAAAATAAAAACGGAGGAAGTATATAGATTGAAAGATTTATAACAGATGGTAGTTTTAAATTAGACTAAGATTGACTATTCTTCATGTTTGCAGATGAAAAAGTGTGATTTTCTTTTATATACCTATACTAATACTTTCTCCTTTTTTTTTATAATTGCAACACACATTTTATCACGGTAATTAAGAAAAGTGGACCTCACATGAAATAATACACATAAAATAGAGGGTTTAGAGGTTGTTAGGAGTATACTCAAGTGGGTCATGAGCTTTAAATAAAAGGTAATAATACAATTTTCACAATAAAAACCTTCATTTTATAGTGTGTTGCAAATATTATGACACTTCTATCTTAGAAAGTGTTGCAAGTATTAAAAAACGGAGGAAGTATATAAAATGAGAAGGGGTTTTGGGTGATAAATATTACTTTTCCAAAATATCCCTCTCATTTTATCCTTTTTAAGAAAAAAAACTACGTCTAAGGAAAATTTAGAAAATAACACCACAAATTTCTCGAAACTTAGATTATAACACCACAAAATCTCTAATTTTTATTATAACACCACATAAAAACACAAAACTTTGATTTAACCACCACTTAACGAATTCTTGGATGGAATCCGTTAGTGGGGCTCACTTTCGACACGTGGCAATGCTATATTGGTTAAAAAAATTAATTTTTTTTAAAAAATAATTAAAAAAAAAACTTATACCCTAACCCAGCCATATTCCTCCACCGTACCGCCGGCAGCCCTATCCTCCATCCGCGGCAACCGAACGTCCTCCACCACCGCCGAGACCCCATGCGTCACCGGTAGAACCACCCAACAACCCCTCCCTTTCTCCTAATCAAAAAACCGATCCTACCTCTTTTCCACTCCCCGAAAACCACCACATCAGCCACCTCCACCCCTAAATAATCAAAATCGACAAACCCTAAAACTATAATTGTTGATAATTGAAACCCATATTGCTTTCTTGAGTGCGCGAGGTTGCTAGGGAGGTGCGGTCCGGTGCGCGAGGTGGTTACATGGGTCGGTGCAGTGAGCGAGGTGGTAGTGTGGGTCGATACAGTGCGCGAGGTAGTTGCGGGGGATGCTTTGCTTTGGTAGGTTGATGCGGTGCGAGAGGTGGTTGTGGGAGTTGGGTTGGTTTTCGGGGAGAAGGAAGGGGTTGATTCACCGGTTTTTGTGGGGTCTGGGGGTGTCGGCGGCTGGGTTTGTGTTGTCGGCGGCTAGGATAGGTGGTGCCGCTGGTGGGGCTTGGTTAGGTTAGAGTTTAACGGTTTTTTTTTAATTATTTTTTTTTATTTTAAACCAAGAGAGTATTGACATGTGTCATTTGAGGGCCCTACTAACGGTTTCCATCTAAAAATCCGTTAGTCGGTGGTGAAATCCATTTTTTGTGTTTTTTTGTGGTGTTATAATCAAAGTTTTTTTTTTTTTTGGTGTTATAACCCATTTTTTGCAAAATATATGGTATTATTTTCTAAAAAAACCAAAAAAAAAATTTAAAAAAAAAAAGAAAGAAAAAAAAAAACCATCATTCTTTTTTAAATTTTTTATATTTTGAAAGAAGTCATATCTTATTATATTGGCTCCGTGTAGGGGTGTCAATCGGGTTTTCGGTTCAGTTTGGGTTCGGTTTATCAGTTTTGGGTTTGTAACGGGTCGGTTTTTAGCGGGTTGGAATTATTAACGGGTTAGTTCGGGTCAGTTTTAAATAATTTCGGTTCGGTTCGATTTATTTTTATTACAGTTTCTTTTCGGGTCGGATTCTAATCGGGTCGGGTTATAATTGGTTCGGGTCATAATCGGGTCGGGTGACAGGGTAAAGTCGTATCCCCAAATCAAAAGTAATACCTAAATCCTCTAACTAATGTAGATAGGGAAATAGGGTCGAATCCACAGAGAAACGGGTCTTTCTATTCCTAATTAATTAAAATAATCTAGATTATGAAGTAACCAATATTTATATTTAAATAAGAGACTAAACTACTAAGATTGAGAATAGGCAGAAAACAATATATAAAAGGATCTAGGGCATAGGTTCACCAATAAATAATATTCCAAGGTAAAACATAGTAATCAATTATCAATGCATACATTAATCAGATCATAAAGGGCTTTCGCTACGTATTACAATCACACAATTAATTTACCGGTATTAAATCTCATCTCTCGAATCTCAACTTAAACATTTATAAATTAACCTGCCTATTGAAACTAGACCTAAACATCAATTCTTATCTGTCAAATCTCGAATCAATATTGTCAAACTCATGCATAAAAGATCAGGCCTAATCTAGTCACAGAGCATTAATCCAATCAATAGGAAATTAATCTAGCATTGATAATTAACAATAACAAATTACCCCTTCATATTATTTATGGATCCCCATAAACCCTAGAAATAAAACTACTCACACATAGTAGAAATTAAACTAATCAAAGCAATAAAGCAAGACATGATAAAAAGAATAAAGTAAATAACTAAGATTAAGAGAAGAGAAATCGTTACCAAACTAATCTGTATTAATAGAAAATAATCAAGAACAAGAGTTGAGAGAAGAGTTAAGAGAGAGAAAAGATCCTAAGTAGAGAGAGAAAGTCTAAGAAAAAAAATCCACAAAAATCCGTACAAAATCGTCTATAAACGTTTCCTAAAACAAAAATTAAAACTAATTAATCAGGTCTCTTAAAAACGCGCGCCTGATCGGGCGAAGGGCCGCCCGATCGGGCGTGCCTTTTTCTTCGAGTTCCTTGCCAGCAGTATCGCCCGATCGTGCTAGATGCTCGCACGATCGGGCGCGCTTATGCACGCACAGCACCTGGCCTTGCCGCGCCCGATCGGGCCCTTGCTCCACTTTGAGGCTCAAACTTCAATTGGGCTTGATTTCTCGGCCCAATCCGGATTTCCTCCTCGGGTCTTGAATACTTGGTCCGTATACCTCGGGATCCCAATTACCGAGCCCTTAATCACCGGCTCTCACCGATCCTGGGCTCCAAAAGTGGTCGTGTCCTTCTAGCTTCCGTAGTTGATCCATAAAGCCCGGGAAAATGCTCCAAGGGTGCAATTTCCTGTAAAATACAACTAAAACTACGAAAACACTAGAAAACACAAATTAGTAATAAAAGTGGCTTTAAAGAGCCAAAAACACTACTAATAACGACCAAGGGACGGGAGTAAAACACTATATAAAATGGACATATCATCACGGGTCATAATCGGTTAAATTACGAACCGATTATGACCCGAACCAATTATAACCCAACCCGATTAGAATTCGACCCGAAAAGAAAATGTAATAAAAATAAACTAAACCGAACCGACCCAAAATTATTTAAAACCGACTTGAACTAACCCGTTAATAATTCCTACCCGTTAAAAATCGACCTGTTACAAACCAAAAATCGATAAACCGAACCCAGTTACTGGTTGTAAACGATTTGGGTTTATCGGGTTTAAACGGTTTCGGTTTACAATGGGTCGGGTTGCTATCGGGTTCAAAAGTACTCGGTTCGGGTTGTTCTCGGTTTCGGGTTGTATTAGTTCGGCTTGATATCGGGTACAATTCATTAACGGTTCTCAAACATTCGGATCGGTTTAGTTTCAGGTTTTAAAAAACGGGTCGGGTAGGTTTACAATTTTAAAATAACAGATTCTTAGCGGTTCAGTTCCTTTTCGGAACATTTCAAAACGGTTCGCATTCACCAGTTCAGGTCGGTTTTTGACAGCTCTAGCTCCGTGATTTTATCAGTATTTTTTTTTAATAACACAAATTTGTTTAATAACAATTTTTTTTTTGTTTTTTTATCAATAATTTTTAAACTCGGTGATTTTTTAAGAGGATAACATTCCAAAAAAAAAGAGAATAATTAGCATGATGGAATATTTATATTGCACACGCATGCGTTGTATGTGTCTCTTAGCTTACAGGGTTACTAGGGTATAAATGAAAAGAGACAAGAACTACAATAATATTTTTTTTGGTAATATAATCAATGTTCACATCTTCTTCTCCCTTAATTTTAAAACTCTCTTTTTTGTTAAATAAGAATAAAATAACAAACAAAAAAACCACATTATTTTACTATTATGTTTACACGGACCAAAGAACAGTTAAACACGTAGTATATGAAATAATTACCAATTTACGTTGTTGAGGTAGAGAGGGCCACAGAACTCAAAAACATCATTTTGGGAGGGCTTTGACATCCTTTCGATCTTTAGCTTTAATTTTCACTCTTCATCCACACCACCAATTCCTGCCCAACGAGGTTAAGGAATAATTTAGTTAATATTCTACCCAAATAAGGGAACAAACAACAAGAAGAATACAGCCAGAGTAAATATATAATAAAGAAATGTTTTCTCTATATAATTTATAGCAAGCAACAATAATACGGATCAAAGTAATACTTTTTTATTTATAAAAAAATATATATTTTCATGAAAATAAGATTGTAGACTGATAAAAAATATATATATTCATAAAAATAAGATTGTAGACTGATAAAAATTTAAAATGTACTTCGTACCAAGGAAGAGAAGAATTAGATAAATGTACTTCGTACAATCGTCGTACCAAGGAAGAGAAGAATTAGATCAAAGATTATGAGCAAATTACTATGGATTTTCAAAGCTTATATATACATAAAGGAGTATTAATCTTGCTCGTCAAATTGCCATTGAAAAGATATAAGTTATTAGTTGACCTTATTTCTTAATTATAGTCAATGATCATTGCCACTTGTCCAACCATCTTGATTCTTAAACTAACATGAGAAATATGGTCTAACAACTTATATATTATGAGATTCATTGCTAATTTATTTTATTAATTATTAATGACTACTTGTATATGCTTCAGAGTACAATTAAATTATCTCCACTAATTAATTATTTTGTGAATGCTAAACCAGGGAAACATTCTCTGAAGTCCAACCATGCAACTATACAAGTATATGTATATATGATTTTTTTTTTTTTAATCATACAATTTGAATTTAGATTTATACTATTAATTAAATATACTTCCATAGGGAGTATATATATGTATATATGATTTTTTTTTTAAAAAAAATCATACAATTTTAATCCTACAAGTAGAGATTCTTTTTTTTTTTTTTTTTTTGTAGCAAGTTAAAAATTCTCTATAATGTAAGGGTCCTTCATCTTACCTTAAATAAAAATAAAATAAAATAAAATAAAAAATTAAAAAAAAAATGTTTATATTTTATAATGAGTTGACGCTGGTTGATGTAAATCATGTAAAATTTTTGAAGATATTATTGTATAAGTCCAGCTCACTCCTATGACTAATTCTGCAACAACCAATAGTACCAATGAGAGTAGCCGAGTAGGGAACCATTATACTTAATTACTTACAGGAGTATTAAATACATACATACTAGCCTTGTAAATATATACAAGTATGGAATATGACTAAGATGGAGATAGATAATTAATTAATTATTAGAAACCTTTTTTTTTTAAAAAAAAAAAAAACACCATATAAAAATTTTCTTATGAAAACACACAATAAACCCTTTTTTTCTTTTCTTTGCAAAGTAACATCACCTACCCTGGTTTGTGGTGCTTAATTTGGTTTTCAGGCATTGACCAACACGTGAGACGCACATGTCCCGGTGAATCTTCCCTTTCTTAATTTTTTCCCCTCTTTTTTTCCTCTAATTGAACCCCATCTCTCAAATTACTCTCCATAGAAGCAGGGAACTCCATTTTTAAGCTTGAATTGCTGAAATTAACCTAATTTCGAGATAGATAAGTTGTTGTAATAACTAAAATTTCTAATTAATTATGTTGGGTTTTCGAATTTTCATACATTAGGGTTTGTAACGTAATTGAAACTCATGGTTACTTTTTATGCCCACCAATAATAGAATAAGGAGTAATTTCGAGGGGCTAATGTGTTTAGGATGCCCACCAATGTGGTATTTGATTCAGTGGTTTTTTTTGTTTTGTTTTTCTGATCATTTTTTTTTCCTTTTTTTGTGCTTGTTCTATTGGACTTCAATGGAGGAAGGTGGTGAGGCTCGTGGGTTTCTTTGGTGGATAGGGGTGAATGAACAAGGGTGGAGTTTTCATGGGCCGGGAGTAGATTTATTGGATGAGATGTAGTTGACAAGGCCTCTATCCAAGTAGGAAAATCTGGAATCTAGTGGTGGACTAGAGGTGAGGGGCTGCGGTGGAAAGAATCAAGGCAACGTTAGTTGTTCATCGGCGACATGGTGTTGGTGAGGTTGGTAGTGAATTGGTGGTGGCAGTGAGGTGATACTGGTGGGGGTGGCAGTGAGGGCGTGGTGGTGGCGGTGAGGTGGTGTTGGTGAGGGAAAAGAGAATAAAAATAAAGGAAGGTGATTTTATGAGATCACGTGACCCACACGTGCAAAGCCAACGCTGGAAAACCACGTCAAACACCGGAAATCAGGTTAATGTGTTACTTCACAGGGAAAAAAAAGTGATTTTAGGTGTGATTTCACAAGAAAATTTTTATAAGGTATTTTTTTCAAAAAAAAATGTTATAAATGGTGGTTTAATATTAAAAAAATTTCTAATTATTAACATAATATGTATGTTGGAAAAAAAAAGTAATACTAAAAATAAAAAAAAGGATAAATATAATATAATAATGAATATGAAAAAAAAATATCTCGAGATACTGTCTCTTGTGGGCTGACGTACAATTGCACAAATAGTACAAAAGGTGGTAATATTAATAGCAAAGCTAATAAGTTTGTTTTATTTTGCATACACCACTAGTAGTTGAGATTGGTTAAAGCCAATTTTCCTTTATAATTTTATTTCAATACAGATGTTGTAAAATTGTATAATTTTTGCATCAAATAATTCTTTTTAAGAAATTCTTTAAACAAAATCCATATATATGTAATTTTAACTACGTACATATTTTTAGAGAGTCATAAGGGCGGGTAATCGATTCCAAGATCTCCTAGAAATGGGAAGGGAGCTCTAACCACTTGAGATATACCTCAATCTCAATGACTTATGAGAGTGAGGGATAGCTCAAGTGGTTAGAGCTCTCCTCCCGGTCCCAGGTGATCCTAGGATCGATTCTCATTACCCGCCCTTGTGGCTCGATCTCTAAACACCAAAAAAAATTTCAATGACTTATAAATTCTAATCAAATATCATAAGAAACTAATACATGTAATTTAAAATCCTATACATAATAAAATAATGATACATGTACCGTCACAACCTTATATGAGCCATAATTATGCAATGTCCAAAAAAAAAACATCAAATATTATACCCATTTAACACCTATAAAAATTAAAATTAGCACGTACAATATAATAATTAATAATTACATATATTATACAGTATATATATTCTAAGTAGAGAGAGAAAGTCTAAAAGAAAAGGTAAACAAGAATTCCGTACTAAAATCGTACTTAAACATCTCTAAAAAACAATGCTAATTGGAACTAAGAACTCAGCAATCAGATGCCTAAAAAACACGCGCCCGATCGGGCGAAGGGCCACCCGAGCCCGATCGGGCCCGCCTTTTTCTTCAAGCTTCTCCTGGGCAGCCGCGCCTGATCGAGCTAACGCTCACCTGATCGGGCACGCCTTTCCTGATGTCTCTGACTATGCGCCCGCCTGATCGGGCGTAAGCTTGCCCGATCGGGCCCTGTCTCTTCCTCGAGGCTTGGACTTCAATTGGGCTTGATTCTTCGGCCCAATCCGGATTTCTTCTTCGGGTCTTGAATACTCGGTCCAAATGCCCCGGTATCACACACCGAGCCCTTAATAACCGGCTCTAACCAGTCCTGGGCTTCAAAGATGGTTGTGTCCTCCTAATGTCCGTAGTTGCTCCATGAAAAACCCGGAAAACGCTCTAAATTTGTAATTTCCTACAAAACTCAAGCAAAACTACAAAAACACTAGAAAACACCAATTAGTAATAAAATGGCTCTAAAGAGCCAAAAACACTACTAATTATGACCAAGGGACGGGGGTAAAATACTATATAAATTGGAAACTCCCCCAAGCCAAACCTTTGCTTGTCCCTAAGCAAAGAGATCATCAACGAACATATAAAACACGCTTCATCCCAAGTAAACAAAATCAAGCACAAAAGATTCAAGGCAAATCTAATGAACATGCTTCAATGTCAATCAATCTCATTCATCTAATCATTCTTCCGTCCCAACAATTGTCAAGTAGAGCAAACCACATGAGCATATAGAATTCAAGACTAGTGCTCACACACTCAACTCTTATTTATGTGGCGGGTAAAAGATACACTCGATCGCTCTCCAACCAACCCCTTTAATGTCGTGAACAATGCCCTCCCAACTCACACTCTCGTGTGTTTAAAAAGATGTACACTCAACCTACTAGTCGACTCGAAATATGTCAAATCATAACTTGCATTGATAAACAACACTTTCACATTCATACAACTCTATGCACAAAGGTCGGAAGGTTTTTAAAGCTTGTAATGTAATGATAGGGTAAAGGGTAGGATAAATTTAGGAAAATGTGAGAGAAAAGCCGTGCTTAAGGGAGCCATATCCTAACAAAACCCAAGGTCAAAATCAAGTAATGACCAAATCATCTCCAATCACAACTTAACTCCACAAAAGTTCACCAAACAATCCTATACATACGACAATCCCAAGACTTACACATCCACTCACAAAATATGATAATAAGAAATAGAGTGAATTAAAACAAACTTTGAACTCGTTCTTTTTTTCAAACTTGAACTTTTTTTTTTTGACTTTTGAGCAACCTTCTCATAGAACATTTGAACATTTGAAACAATTTTATCTTTGCTCTTTTTTTTCTTTTTTATCTCACATTGGAAATTTTCAACTTTGAAACATAAACTATCAACATTTTTCCAATCATAATATCAAAACAACAATCACTCTTCTTTTATTCCCACATTGTGCAAATAAAGTGCACATCACAACTCCCTCACCTCACCAACTAATAGCTCCCCCAAGCCAAGCTTGGGACTAGTAACCAATGGGGCTCATATAGGCTTTTAATGTGGCAAAATAATCAATAAAAGGGCACAAGCAACAACATGGGTAGCAAGAAGGGAACAAATGTATCTAATATTGTTTGAAAGATACCTAAGAGAACAAATGCCTTCGTCCTCCTCAATGTGCATAATATTGAGTCATACAAACATTACTAATAGTTGCAAAACAATACTCAAATTCCTTGACATACCAGGAACTATCACACAATTCCTAATCAAATCAACCAGTCAAGCACTATATTCACAAACGGTTGGCAAAATTGACGCATGTTTAGGCATCCAAACAATTAAACTTCAAATCATGATCAACAAATTCACAAAGCTCATTATCATATACCAAGAATCAAAACAATATTTTCCAATTATGGGACAAAGGGAAGCATGATTTACAATTCATTGGAACATATTTTTGAATTTTTTTTTTATTTTTCATTTTTTTTGTATTTTTTTCATATAGGAAAGCAATAAAAACTACACTAGAAAGCAATAAAATCTAAACTAGAAAGCGATAAATAGACAAAAGAGAGAAAGAGTTACCATATGTACAAGATATCTCCCCCCAAGACAAATCAAGCAATGCCCTCATCGACTTGGGGGTGTAGCTAGGAGAAGCTACTCCTCATCATCATCCTCATCCATCCTTTGATAGCCTCCTCCATAGCTCGAGCCGGCGCCTCCATGGCTCGTACCAGCACCACCATAGCCCGAACCACCTGCAAAGTAGTTAGGGTCCACATTGTCCCATATCCCACCAAAAGGAGCATCTTCCCCATAACCATGGACTAAAGAGTAGTCCACATGAGTACCATAGGCTCCGGGGGTCGAATACCCTCCTTGGGGGTATTGGAACCAATCGGGAACTAGTGCCTCGGGGGGAATAGCCCCTCGGCGTGCATAATCGTCATACATGGGGTATAAACCCCTCTCGAGGTTCCTCTCTACATGGCCAACCCTCCTATCTAGAGTGCCTAACCTAGAGTCTAGGTTTTGCACCATACCCTCCACTCTCCCTTGCCCTCTCTCGATCCGATCAAGTTGACTCCTAAAAGCTTAAAAGTCATATGGGGCATGGGGGTCTATGTTGTAATCGACGGAAGAGGTGGGGATGTCATATGTGTAGGGTTGGGGTGGTGGTGAATGGTGAGGCTCTTAAGCCTCTCCTTGACCGTCTAACCCAAAGGTGTAGGAAGGCTTTCCCTTCTCAAATTTGGTCAAGGCGGGGTTGGGTAGCTTAAAAGCTTTATCTCTCCTACCCGACTCCCGGTAGACTATCCACCATGTCTCACCTCCCATGGGTTGCACCCAGTTAAGGCCTCCTATATATACTAGGTCAAAAAAAATTAATAATTACATATATTATACAGTTGAAAATCTACTTTTTCCGTCCCTTATGACCAATTTTAAGTCTCAAAATGATAGTCCCATTTGCTTTTTTCAAGTATCATTAATATTAATTTTTACCAAAATTCCCTCCATGTACTTTCTTATGTACATTTCGTTTTTTCAAATACTTTTATTAGTTTCTCTCTCTACTTTTTTTGCATACCCAATGTAAATTTATCTCAGTGTACTTTTGCTATTTCTTATTTATGTTTATTAATTTCCGTGAAAATTGTCCATAAAAGACTATCAATAAGAGACAGAGGGAGTATTTGATTCAAATATATCTGTTTAACAAAAATCTCTAATAAATCATTATTCTAAAAGTAAACATTGTATAAACCAATGATATTGTAGTCTAAATATCCTAAATTATCAAAATATTTATATTCATTACTCTTTTGTGATATGATTTAACATTTTAGTCAAAAATTTTATCTTAAAATTATTGTCTGAGAATAAAACTAGTTACATACTCCAAATTAAATATAGAGTATAAATTTAAAAAATATTAATGATCAACTTGACGCGTGTGTCAGTCAAACTAATGTACTTTGGGAGTACTTTCTACATGTTTTAATAATTGTTACACTTTGACTGTCACATATTTACATGCAATTAAATTAAATTAAATAAGAGGCGAGTGAGGTAATTGAAGTATTATAAAAATTATTACAAAAATAGTGAGATTAATTATTTATTAAAAAGCAATGAATGTGAGAGGAAAGATATAATAAAATTTAAATATAGTAGGTTTGGATAGAGATCATAAAGGACAAAGATATAATATTTTATTTAGCTTTTTGCTAAAATCGATAATGTAACACTTAAGGCCTTGTTCTGTTCACTTTATTTTCACTTATTTCAGGCTTAATAAATTCAGTTAAGGGTTAATAAGTTAAGATAAGTTCAGATAAGATAAATTCGGGAAAAATAAGTTCAGATAAGTTGTGATAAGGGTTAATCAGGGCTACCGTACTTAATTTATATCTAAAATAAGTTTTAATAAGGGCTAATAAGTTCAAATAAGTTCAGATAATATTAGATAAGTTTAGATAAGTAAAAATCAGGTGAATAGAACACACCCGTAACACTTGTTAATTAAAACACGACGGAGGTATTTTCGATACAAAGTGAATACAATTGCAGAAGAGATGTGATATTTTATATTTTAGGTTAGATAAATGATACCAATTATAAGAGTAATATTACTTACTCTCAGCTTCATAGTAGTAATATTACTCTTAGAATTGATATTATTTTTTTGGCCTAAAATATAAAAAAAAAAAAAAAAATTAACAAAATTTAGCAAATATGATTTATTTTTTTTAATTTTTTGTGAAAAGTTTAACCAAGATTATGAGGCTAATCCTTAATCTGTGCACCCAGGTGTACCTTAAGCATGGTGCAACCGGAAAAAAAATATAACAAAAAGAACATTGTTTAAATTGTAAAAAATATTGTTTCCGAAACAAAAAAAATAAAAATATAACTTTTTTAAAAAAAAATTGTAAAGAACATGACATTATTTTGTAAAGAACTAGGTTAGTCTCGTGCGATGCACGATTTAATATTTGTATGCAATACATATTTAAGAAAACCACTAATGAATCGTGTGTCTTCTTATTAGATGAAATTGAGCTATAACAAAAGATATGATGTTAAATATAGAGTATTATAATCACATATTATACTATATGCTTTGTAATTTAAATAAAATTTAACTTATTTATAAGATGTTAGCATTAATTCGTTGGTTTATCTTTCATTAATTTTTTTGTTTAAGAACTTACAAAAAATAGAAACACCAAAAAACAACACTATAAATGTATAAAGTAGGAGGAGATGAAATGTTTCTAGAAAAATGAAATATTCCAGCCACTAACTTTTAATTTTAATCCATAGAAAAATTGTGTAGTTAGTCAATTTTAGCATAAAATGTTTTAGGAAATGTGCAATTAATTTACTAATTTCAAATATTTTTTTTTATTTTGAAAAAAAAAATAATGTTACCAAATTTTTGGAGGGAAAATTTTGTATAAGAAGTTGTCACTTGTAAATAATGATGTCAGCGGTTATTTCTTTAGTTATATTATAGATGCGTATGATACTAAGTTATTATAATAAATTTCTTTCCTAAAAATTAATTTCTCCCAAAGATTATTCAAGATTTCATTTCAAATATCAAAATTTAAAATTTCAATTACAAAGTTTCTGTTTTTGAAATATTTTATTTTGGTCATATTTTTTTCACCAATTTTTTTTATATATAATTATAATATCTATATCTATACTTAGTATTTAAAAACACAAACCACACATTACTCACATGTCACATGTCATCACAAATCACTCATATGCCACATGGCACCTTCTTTATCGAAAAATAAAGTTTATGTCTTTATGCATTCTGTAACTTGCAAATTTAAGTAAGGAAATTAACTATTAAGTGTTTCAACTACACCAAAATAAAGTCGTAGTCTTTCATCTCCTAAACTTAAAATAAAGTAATAGTAAAAAAAAAGTTGAGATAATTAATTAGTCCCCATCATATAAACATATAAAGTACAATAAATAAGCAACAAATTAATTAGTCCCCATTATATAAACATATAAAGTACAATAAAACAATGTTGACTCATGTAACATAAATAAGCAACAAATTACAAGGAAAATATTGTAAGAAATAACTCATGCATGGAACGGGCAAGAAGGCTAGTTTATCTTAATAATGATGATGTGCATTTTTTTTCCTGATGTTTTTATATGATTTATATTAATGTACTTTACCATGAAACATGATTTATGTACTCATATTTGTTTTTAATGTACAAAAAATAATTAACATGCACTATGTTTCTTTCACGTGTTCATTATTATTACATCTAGTGCTGTCAAATTTCAAACTGAAACTGTTTAACTGCCCGAAACCAACCGACCTAAATGAGAACCGAACCGATTAAAAACCGATTTTGTAAAACCGAAAATCGACCCAAACCGTATTTAAGTAAAACCGAAACCAAACCGATCCGAATAATGTCAAACCGTATAAGAACCGAACCCGTTAACAAACCGAACCAATTCGAAACTAAACTGAAATCAAACCGAACTGAAAAAGAACCGAACCGTTTCTAACCCGAAACCGTTTCCAACCCGAAACCGTTGAACCGAGGTAAAAACCGTTTACACCGAACCGTTAACAAACTGCAACCCGTTTACACTGAACCATTTATGAACCGAACCAATTACAAATCGAACTGTCTATAAATCAAACTGTAATTTCGATCTCACAATAACAACTCATCAAATCATGATTATGACACATCAATTAGATGACTGAATAAGAAGCAGCTAATAATGTGATAGTAACACAATAATAATTCATTAATACACTAAACTTTTATAATCTATGTTACTTCGTAATAAACTAGTAAGATTAGTATGACTAAACTTGAAAATAACATGATATGTATTTTTAAAATCGATGAGAATTTGTATATAATATAATTCCTAATGCCTAAATATGAAGTGATGAAGTCTTGACTTGATATAAAACTTGTTAACCAGCAAAAGGTTTGCAAGTACTATGAAATTTCAAACCAAAATCGTTTAACTGCCCGAATCCAAACGACCCGATTAAAAACCGACATTTTGAAATAAAAAACCGTTCCGAACCATAATTTAGTAAAGGTGAAATGGAACTGATGCGAATAACGTTAAACCGTATTAAAGGCGAACCCGTTTAACAAACCAAACCAAAATAAAACTGAATTGAAAAAGAACCGAACTGTTTCTAACTTGAAACTGTTTCCAACCCGAAACTATTTGAACCGGTATAAAAGCCGTTTACACTGAACAGTTAACAAACCGTAACCCGGTTGCACCGAACCGTTTACTTCTCGAACCGTTTACAACCTGAACCGAATTTAAACCGCTCAAGAATAAACCAAAACCGAATCGAACCAATAACTATTTAAACCGAACTGAAACTGACTCGCAAGACATTTAAACCGATTTCAAACCGACCCGATTTAATACCGAACCGATTTCAAACCGAACCGAACCCGAATTGTCAAACCGTTTTGACAGTGCTAATTACATCATATAATGATTTTTTCTTGGATTTCGTAGCTTGATAAACAATTTTAACTATCCATATTCTTTAACTGTAATTGTAATGTATTTTTATAGTAATTTAATGTTCATTATTTATTGTGAAATGTTTTTCGAATTTTGTATTTGAATCATGCTAGGTGGATATAAATAATGTACATTTATTACATAATTCATATCATGTTCTTTATTAGTAATTCGAATGTTCATTAGATGTAAAAATCAATCATCAATAGATAAGAATATCATCATCAACCTTCATAATCCTAATTTAGAAATAAAATAAAATAAAATAAAAATTATATACAATTATATGATAATTAATATAAAAAAAAAGCTAATAAAATTAATAAATGATATTGAAGATTGAGGGTCAAATTCAAAAAATATAAGAGATAAATTCAAATTCATATATGCTAAAACTCCTATAAGCTTAACCCAAAGAACATAAAGGATAAAAGTGTTAGATCTCATGAAAACTCAAAAAGGAACAAACGAAATCAAACTCAAAAAATATATTATGCTCAAGCTCTTTGTAAATATATATAGTGTTCTTTTTATGCTCACAATCTTTATACATGTGTGTCTTCTTCTTTACTTCCCGGTATATCATGCGGATAGTGCACCCCGAGTGTACCATAAAGATTGCATAATGAGACAGTGGTCAAGCCTTTATTTTTTCAAATTACTGTATTTTTTAAATGGGCAACTGCTAAAAATAAGGAGTATTTTAAAAGAACAATACAATAGATTGAGCTGTACACATTTACGGAGTCATTGAATTGATCATTTTTTTTTTGAACGGATTGAATTGATCAATTGAGAGTTTGAGACATAATCAACCAATCCGTACATGAACAACTTAAAGAAAAAAAAGTCAATTATGAATATTCAAGATGCAGCCAATAATCTTCTCAAAAAAAAAAAAAAAGATGCAGACAATAATCAAATCATACAAATACTAGCTATTATAAAATCCGTGCAAGTTGTTGAATAAGATTGGAAAAAAAAAATCGATACTATTGAGTATTGACTTTGCCTTTAAAAAAAAATATAAAAAATAAATAAAAAGAATTAAAGGGGTAATTTGGAAGCATAAGCTTATGCACCATACAATTAGTTATACTTCGTTTATCTTTAACCGGTAGTACCGTAGCACGCAATATGGTAAATATGAGCATATCAATATATATTATATAGAGGTTATATAAATGGAGGGTTGAGAGATTTAGTCTCGCAGGGGTAGGTTAGTCATTATATGCGGATTTAAATTTGCCACTTTAAATTCATATACTCTCAGTGGTATAAAATATAATTTCAATGATATTTAAACAAAAAGGTTCAAATGTCTCATTAGGCTGTCAAATAATCCCATTAAACCTCAGTGATACAAAATACTCTCCTAGTGGTACTCAATGCAGTTTTAGTGATACTTATAAAAATAATCAGTGGTACAAAATATACTCTCAGTATTTGTGTTCCTAATTTTTTTGTCCTGTTTGCACGTGAAACCTTTTCTGACGAAAAGGTGGGCCCTCACCCTTTTCTCACTCTCTCTATCTCTCTCTTCCTTTCTCCCTCTTCCTAGTACATTTGCTATATTATTTTATGTTGTGAGACATTTTATTTTGACTCACAACCCTACAAGGCCAAATTTTAATTTATTAAATGACATATATCACATGATTTTAAAAAAAAAACAAATGAAAACTAGATCGAGCCATAGAACATTAAACAAAGACTGCCGAGCCCTCGATTTTTTATTCTAATTAAAAGCATTCTTTAGCATTTTTTTTAAAAAATAAAAATAAAACATGTTTTCTCTAATATTTTATTTTTATTATAGTTCTCTTCAAATGCTTCTTATTCTTACCTTTTTTTTTCTTTTTTCTGGAGAAATTCTTATTAGTAACTCTATACTTTTACTACAAAAATACATTAGAATAATAGTTCTCCCTTATCTATAATACAAAATGACCAAAATTAAAAATAAATTTTGGCAAATCAATAACTATACACTAAAAGACATACCAGTAATGACACGTGTCATCTCATGATGCGTTTTTAGGTTAATTTTTTTTAATTAAAAGAATCTACTTATAATTAAGTAAACAAATTATTATATTAAAATATTAAAATCTTTCTAAAAAAATTGGACAACTACAAACCAAATATTATATTCTTAAAATATTTTGTGACCTGTTTTACAACAAGAAAAAAGAATGCTTAGATTTTTTTATATACTTTTATTTTAGTTGTGTATTAGAAGCTGCGATTAAAATAATTCAAATACCAAATTCAACTATCACATACTTTTATGATTATAATATTTTTCAATCAATAATCTATAACTATAGTTACGGGACCTAATCTAATAACTATAAAAAGATAGTTACGCACTTTGCCACATTTAGATGAAATTGTCCTGCATTTAGTACTTGTGTTAAAAATAAAAAATTTGGATGTTAGTACCTCCACCCCACAACCCCTAAATGGTCTAAAGCAGTAAAATAAAAAAAATAAAAAATTTGCTACAGCCAGGATTCAAACCAAGCCAGGGTTTGAACATGGATCTTTGCTCTATAAGATTTAGCCAATGTGCTACTGCAGCTTAAGTGACAATTTATATCAATATTAATATAAGAAGCGATTAATTGAAAAGGACTTAAAATATGCTGCAGCCAGGGTTCGAACCTGGATCTTTCTCATTAAGATTTAGCGAGTGTGCTACTGCAGCTTTTTGTATTTTGTTATCACAATCAAATATATTTATAGAATCAAATTAACACATTGGAATTGAGGAAGGGATTTCTTATTTTTATGAGTAATTAAACATTTCCAGAAAATTGATTTCAAGACTTTCTCACTCTCACTCAGGTAATTCAATGTTTATCTTAATTTCATTCAATTTACATTAACTTTTTCAATTTTTACAAGTTTTTCCCAGAATTTGGGGTTTAGTATCCTTGAAAACCTGAATTTAACGAAATAGTAATTCAGTTAGTCAAATTGATGTAAAAAATTTCAAATTTTGTTTCATTTAGTTCAAACTCTATTTTTTTTTTTTTTTAATAAAAGTAGTTCAAACTAGTATAGTACCAATCTAAGCTATTGGCTATCATAGTACTCCCTCCGTCCCCTTTTCTACATTCATGCTTTTCTTTTTGGGTATTCCAAGATTACATTCCTCCTTTTTTTTTTAGTAAGTAGTTTTTTTTTTCCAAATATCCCAAATTATCCCTCTTTTTCTGTTTTGTAATTAATGCTCACTCTTACTTTCTTATTCTCACTCTTATTTTCCCGGTAAAAAAATTCAGAATCCTTTTGCCTAAATTTAGATGAATATGATTGGTTCTTAATTTTTCAATAGGGGCATGTTATTGTTTTTTTTTTTTTTTTTTTTTTTTTTTTTTTTTTTTTTGCAAAGGATTGATGACATGACATCATTACATTTTAATCTATCTTTGTTTTACTCAAAGACATCATTTAATGTTTTGTTTTATTCTTGGTTCCTTAATTCCCGTGTAATTATACAAACAGGAATGTAAAAAAGGGACGGAGGGTGTATATAATTGTGAAATCTTTTATTGTACAATTAATTGATTATTCACTATTTTGTAACAATTTTAATCACAATAATGTGTTGCACATCTAATCATCAACCACAACATTCCATATCATGTTTTCAATTCAATGTTCAATACTGTAAAAAAATTTAGAAATAGCTATATATGATAAATGTTTAAGTTATGCCCTTCAAATATATTGGTCATTTTTTTTTAATTTAATCATAATGAGTTATGCACAATCACATAGATTATATTACCTCTTTTTTTTTTTTTTTTTTTTGCAAATTTGGGCTTTTATTTGAGAGGTATAAAATATTTCAAAGTTGCAAAAAAAAAACAAAAAATAAAAATAAAAAAAAATTGGAGGTAGTATATTTCTCTTCATGTGCTTTTTTTTTTAATCAATAAAACATACTCTCTATCTACATCCCATGATATAGCCATAAACTTTTTTTTTAAAGTAAAAAAAAATACAGTGTACAATAAAATAATATATATTGATTGAAATAGTCTCCCGTCCCTAAATTGATGAATCAAAAGTCACCCGAGATAAATCAAAGCTACCTCAATATAAATAAAAGTTAAGCGCGTATTCTGAGTGGTTGGCCACACCGTGTGACCGACTGACACACATCAAAACACTGGTCGGGTAACCCCTAACGAATTAACCCCCAATCGATTGAGTAACCCTTGACCGATTAAGAAAATCTTGATCGACAGAATAACCCCTAACGAATCGAGTAACCCTTTAACCAAATAACCCCCGTCACACGATGTGGTCATCCAGCTTATTTTAAGTGTGGCTTGCCCATCGAATGACACACACCAAAACATTATACAAGGTACCCATGATTGAGTAACTCTTAATTAAGTAACCTCTAATCGATCAAGTAACCCCTGATTGATTAACCCTTAAACAAGTAACCTCTGATCGATCAAGTAACCCTTAACCACGTAACCCCTAATTGAGTAACCCCTGATCCATTGCATAACCCTTGACTAAGTAACTTTAGCTACACAATATTGCTAGCAAAATATGAAACTTTGTGATAAAAGTTAATATATGCTTTATTGATAAAGATACTCTATTTAGTTATTTAAAATTATAAGATTTGAGTAAAAAAAAATATTACACTTATTGTAGGGAATATTTTCAAGCTTTAATCCCACTAGCTTGAACCCCACTGTGATCATACACTAAAGTACGGTGGCGTCCAAAAGGGAAGAAGATAGAGCAAAAGAGTCGCCAACAAGTTTTAGGAACTTGTAAACCGTTCACGAGGTGAAGGTTACACCCCTTAACGATCCAAGAGATCGTCAACTCCATAAGGTCTAGAACCAAATAAGGGTTTGGGGATGAAGGTACAAATCCAACCTAAAAGAGATTGAACATGTCCTAATAATAGGCCTCTACTTTATTCTTATCGTATTCATGTGCGCTTTTTAATTAACATGCAATCATTAGGTTTAACCCTAAACCTGTTTATCTATGTTGGTTGAATTTAATGCACAAATAAATCTATTATTGGCGATCACTTGAATTATAATCACATTTACCCTAACAAGATTATTAATTATCTTATTAAGCGTGATTACAAGTATAGATTCCCTTTAAACATGCATAAAGGTGATCAAGCAATAAATAATAAATATCAAGCATCATAATAAATAATAAACAATATCATGAATAATAAAATTATAATCATAACAATAATAATCATAAATAAAATAATCATCATCAAAATAATAATAATAATAGTATTCATAATTATCATAAATTATAACAATTATAATAATAATCATGTTAATATTAATATTAAAGCATAATAGTAGCAAGATCCTAGGCATGATACTAACAAGATTAATAACAAACCCTAGCATGTCACTAAACAATAAAAATCAAATCTTTAGCCCTAACATGATACTAACAATAATAAATATTAGGAAGAACATAGGAAGCATCATAGGAATCATATTTAATATTAAAAATACCCTAGACATGATACTAGGAATATCATAATAACAATATAAACATGATATCTACATCATAATATCAATAAATCAATTAAAGTACTTACTTTGATTCCTCGTACCTCTTTCAAATTACAAAATACACACGTTAGTAACTTCAAGGAAAATAATAAACAAAACAATTAAATTAAATAATTGAAATAGAGATTTGGGACCAAACCCTCAGAAATTAAAACCTTTCACGTCTAGGGCAAAGGCAACTTTGAATATGTCTAGGTGTTTCTAGATCTTGCGAATGCGGAATTTTGTATGTAAAAAGCTAAGTTTAGGGAAAAAGAAAGAAAGAATTGAATGTTTTAAGAGAGATGAATGCTAATTATAAGTGATTGTTGATCTTGTGAATGAGGAGAATTGGATGATGATTAGAGAAAATAGGTGATGAATGAATGTAGATGAGAATTGATGATAAATGGTTAATGAAAACGGAGTTTTTAATACGATATTTATAAAGCAAATCAGCAAAAAATATAAATTAAACGAAATAGAGTCTGACGCTCAAAAAACATAGCTGGCGCCAACCCTGGCTAGCTGGCGCCAGGCACCAACACCAGCGCCAGGCGCCAATGGCTAGCGCCAGGCGCCAGGCCTAGTTCCAGGCGCCAAGGCCTGGGGTTAGGCGCCAAGCCTGATACCAACGCGTTTTCGAAAATCCGATAAGTTTACCGTACTGGAGGATAAAATAATATAATTTCCTCAAAAATGCTATTTGATTTTGATTAAAACTCTGAAAAGTCAACAAAAGTCAATTTATCAATGCTAATTTAATTAGGAATGAAAAGAACCTTCTAGAAGAATCTAGAAGACTAAAACCATTCCTAATTGCATTAGGAATGATAAATCATATTAGGCCCTCCCCGAGATCATTGGGCCGTACATAAAGCTCAAACCGGGCCCAGTTTAGTAAATTGGCCATAACTTCCTCAATATTCATCGGAATTGTCGTTGGAAATGTCTTTGCAAGCCCCATCCAACTACACTACTATTGGACCTATATCATGGACCAACCAAACTGGATTGACTGTTTTCTTAAAATAAGTTTTCAAAAACAGAGAGAAGAGAAAAGAAATAAAAACTTTCCGCAACACTAGACTTTCCACACTTTCACTTCATTCGATTATGATTCGACGTGAAAGGTACTCATCACTGGGTTTGGTTTTGGGGAGACACAAATGGGTGTTTACAGAAGCCCCCACTTTGACTGAGTTTGGAGAAACGCAAGTTTCGAAAACAAAAGTCAAAGTATCGATAGGGACGGAGAATGATTCAGAACGTTCTGAGATCCTAAATCAATCTTGCAACGCCGATACCTGCAAAACTAGCATTAGTTAAACAGATAAAAGAGTTAAGAAACGCGTATCTTGCACCGTCGAGCACAATTCTCTATAAGTAACCAATTGTTTTGATGACCTCCTACAAGCTAGAGAATGCCATCCCGCTTGAAAACCGCTACGCCTGTAACTGCTTCCAAATTAGAAGATTGCTTCGCCTGAAACGATCCTCCCCGCAATGATAATATTCCACGTCCTATGGAACACCATCGAAGATTATTTCTCTTGAAACAATCTCCATCCGCATTGATAATATTCCACATCCTAGGGAATACCATCGAAGATTATTTCTCTTGAAATAATCTCCATCAGCATTGATAATATTCCACTTCCTAGGGAATACCATCGAAGATAACTTCGCCTGAAATTACCTCCAGTTGTTCGTGACAACCGTCCGCAAGCTAGGGAATGATGTCGAAGACATCTTCTCTTGAAGTCACCTTCATTTGATGCGATAATTTTCCAAAGAAAATTACCGAAGATCCACGCCTGTCGATCTTTAAAAATTCGCCTGAACTTTGCTTCTGCTATGCCTGTACGTCGGCGCTTCCGTTATTTTGAACTTGTACGTCGGTGCTCTTTTGCTCTTGAACCTATATGTCGGTGCCTTTTGCTAATGAGCCAATGCTTAGGCGCTTTAAGCTAAGTGAGACGATCTCTTATCAGGTCGATCACTTTATATAATCAAGCCGATTACTAAATCGTGTCAAATTTCTTAGAGGGGCTAACTGGCGTACCAAGAAACCCAAAAATATGTTGCAGAAGGCTAGCTCAACCTCATAAGGTGGCTAGATGCTTTGGCGTCGCTGAAAAACCATCAGCGCCACCTTATTAGCATTAGCGCCAGGCGCTGATATTGGCGCCAGGAGCCAAGCCAAATTTGTGACGCCAATGCATAGGGCCTGGCGCCAGCACGGGGATTTCCTTAAATACCCCTTTCCTCTTCATTTCGCTGCTTTGTTCATCGCGAAACTGCTCGAAAGAAGTCCGAAACTTCAATTGCTTGGTCCTTGCTCGTTTCTCAACCAAATTCGCACAAATTTGTTGCAAATCAAAGCTCTTTTCATCTATTTTCCTTATCTATGTAAGTTTTCTTCAAACTCACATAAGTTTTTATGAATTCTTGGCATGTTTATTCACGAATTTCATGAAAATTCGAAACTTATAATGCTCAATTTGCTTTGTTTGTCAAGTTTTATGCCATGAAATTGCTTAATTATGTTTATATATTACCTTGGGAGTAATTTGAGACTTGTTTGACTCAATTTGGTGAAGAAATGAGCGATTTGCCATTGTTGGACCTCTTATGGTCGTGAAGAACAATGTGACTCGTTCTTGATGTTTTTGCTAGCAATTCTTGTTCAATTTGTCACAATAATCACTATAGTGTTGCAAGAAATTGTTTGATTGCTTGAAAAATGCTGTCATGCTCAATTTGAATTTGTGCTCTATTTTAGTACTACGTACTATGTTTTTTGCGAACATAGTATCATGCGGCTAGGCGAACCTTAGATACTATAGAACCTTAATTCTTGATAATTTTGCACAATGTAGCATGGCTAGACAACGAGGCTCAGGTTCACGGTCCCGAAACACTAGACGGGAGCATGAGCCCGAAGAGGATGACATCACGCCTTCCACTTCGCTTGGTCGACTTCCAGAGTGGGATGAGCAGCCCTTGTTCTTCGCCCCTGTCCACCACATTTCTGAGAGGGTGAGACAGGGCACCGAGCCCGGGAGGACACAGCATCACGGCTCTGGCTTTGATGGTTTAGGCGAATTGTACAGGATGCACATCGCCAGGGATCCTGAGACGAGACTCCTATGGGAGTCTTGCGGACTAGCTACTCTGTTCGAGACCTCTGAGGCTGTGGTTGCCTCCAGCGGGGGTCATCACGTAGTGCGCGCTTTGGTGGAGTTCTTCTGGGACACCACCAACACTTTCCATTTCCCCTGGGGTGAGATGATGGTCACCCCTACGGACTTTAGTCTCGTCACAGGAGTGGAGTTCACTTCTGTGCCACTGCCGTTTGACAGCGGAATCGACGTCTTCTCTTCGGAGGACGAGGAGTTGTTGGGGCCGATCGCTATTCAGGCCCGAGCTGAGGTCGAGACGACTCAGTTTAGTGCTAGAGGAATTCGCCGCTCGACGCTGGCAGCGGCTCTTGATGACGATGCGACCACCCGAGAGCAGCTGGTGCGTATCTTTGTGCTGATGTTGTTGTCAGGGACATTCTCCCCTGACAAGGGTAGTTGAGCGTTGCTTTACTATCTTCCTGTTGTCCGTGATCTTTACCGGATCGGGACTTATGACTGGGCCAGCTTAGCCTATGCTGACTTCGTTCGTGCGCTGAGGGACTCGTGTCGACACCGGTCCTTTGGGACGAACGTTGCTTTGTCTGCCTTTTAGAAGGTCGTAGAGGTAAACATTTATTCCCTATAAAGTTCAGCTCTGCATATTAGTTAGCATTTACTCACACTTCTAACTCCTTGTAGATCTGGTTCTACGAGTATTTTCCTTCTGCTGCGCCGGCAAGACCATCGCCGCGGGGATTTCCATTGACCGCCTCTTGGGGCGGTCACCATGTGGACATGTCCACTACACATGTCCGGCACCGGATCATCTCGGTATGACTTTTATTGTTAATCTTGCTTTTCCGCGGTGCTTTAGATGTATTCTTGCCTAATCGATGCTTTTTATAGGGATCTGAGGTAATATACCGGCCGTGGGGCGGTTGGACAGTCCCTGGATTAGCCGCACAGTATTCTACTGAGCGTCGCTATTTTCTGGGGACTTATGGAGCGGTCGCGTACTTAGGAGAGAGGGTCGCTACACAGCACTCTTCTAATGTCTTCGTCGTTCCTGCTGCTCCACCACGTCATATGTTCGACGAGGCGCGGTTGTCGAGCATGTTTGAGGGAGCTGGCACCCCTTGGCAGTCCCATGTGATCCTTGGGCGGTGTTATGCTGAGGAGCTACTACCTTTGTTAGCTCCAGCCCCCGTACCGGCTGAGGATGTGAGGGTAAGATTTTCTTAGCTTCACTAAGTAGCCCCCAAGTAATGTTTTACTGATCTTTTTGTCTTATCAGGACGGTGCTGCTTAGTTCGTGCCACCCCGTATGTCCATCCACTACCAGGGGATGTACGGGCCGATCGAGGAGATGATTTCTCCGGCTCCCGAGGGCGAGCGCTTCGTAGAGCAGTCGACTCCTCGCCACCAGACTAGAGTAAGCCTAGTTTTTTCAGAATTTTTGTGTTCATATATCATGCATTTTTACTGATTTCGGCTATGGCACGATGCATAGATGCCTTCCGGAGCCAGCTCGTCCGGATGAGGAATGCGGCCACTTGCCGTTGGGATGACGTCATCCGAGAGGTAGCCTTTCTTTACTCATTATTTTTGCATTGCTGCTTCAATTTTACTTTGTTTCTGATTTAATTCTTTTTGCAGGGCCAGCCTATTACTTCTCACACCCGCACGAGACCTGAGGGGCGGAGGGATCCAGCGAGGTCTAGCTTGAGACGCCGTCGTACTTCGTCAGGGGGTAGAGGTGGTCGCTCTGAGGCTGCTCGAGCTGACGTTGCTGAGGGCTCGGGATCTTCTTCTGAGGGTGCTCACGGTGCACCGGTAGGAGAGGCTACCTCGGCTTTCAGAGGTGGTGGGATGTACGAGGTTGGCTCGTCATCGGAGCAGCCTCCGTGTCCTCAGCCTCAGGTTGATCCTAGCTGGAGTGGTCCCATATTGAGTCTTCCTCCTCCTACGGAGACTGGAGCTGGTGGAGAGGTGACTCCCCGTACGGCGCAATTTTATGACATGATGGGCCTACGTCCTCCGGCGCCGTAGTTTGTTCCTGTGTATATTTTATTTTGACTTTTTATAGAACTTTGCCTTTGACTCATTATTTATGGACACATTTTGTATATTTATGCTATTATGAATTTATTTACTGTTGTGTGTATGTTTGTGTGTGCAAGAAAAGTGTGACAACAATTTTGCGCAAAAATTCTGTCATTTTTATTATTGATGGAGGGTATCCGACTCTCTCCCCCAAAAAGAAAAAATAAAAAGGAAAAAAATTGAATAGAATGTTAGGTGTTTGGAATTTAAAATAAAGTCCAAAAGGAATAATATAAATTAAAAATAATAGCTATATTTAATTAATTAAGAAAAAGGATAAAAAGATGTTTAGGAAAATTAAACGGATCCATAAAGTCATTAACCGACTCGAGTCTAAAATTAAAAACGCAAGTTGAGCACGCGCGGCTGGTCTGGCAACTTGGCGCTAGCTAGCGCCACACTATGGCGCGTGGCGGCTGGTGCTACACTTAGCGTGTGGCGCCAAGCGCTGGCGGCTGGCGCTAATTGATGCTGATGTTGTATTTTAATCTGATTAAAATTCCTCGCAGTTTCTGTATAAAAATCCCCCCGCCCAGCCGATTCTTTTCATAATTCCAGCGAATAAATAATTTTCTTCTTTAGAAAAACAATAATCATGTCTTTAGTCACCAAGACCTTCACCCAATATACTCATGAACGGTGTCGATCTCTTAATGCGAGAGAGAGAAAAGAATTAGATTTATTTCACCTGGGGGGAATTTATGGCATCAAAGGGGTAGATCTTGACCTAGACTTCATACATACCGCTTTAGAGTTTTGGAATGTTGATACTCATTGTTTCAGAATAGGGTATGATGAGATTAGCCCTTTGCCGGAGGAATTTGGTGCTATCTTAGGCTTCCCTGCGATAGACCTTATAGCAATCCCTAGAGTAGATGTATACTATTATAAAGATTTTGAGCGCTTCTTTAATTTGAAGGAAAGGGATTTATCAAAAATTGTGGATGGCAACATAGTTAATTTGAAAGAATTTGCACGCCATTATTTTGATAAACCTCTTTCTGAATCTTTTCATATATATAGAAGAAGGGCGTTCCTATTTTGCATGCTTAACCAATTTTTTCTTAGTAGTGGTAAAAATAACGAGGGTCAATCAATTATAACCACTGTACTAGAACAAATTGAATTAGGGAGAAATCCAATGCCATTAATAGTTGGAGAGACTATGATTAGTCTAGATGAATTGAAGAGGGACCCAAAAGCGCCTCTTCGGGGTTCTCCAATTTTATTACAAGTTGAAAAATAATATTTTCAATTACAGAAATAAAAAAATATATTTTTGTATTGTAATAAAAATTTATTTGCCTTGCAATGTTTTACAGATGTGGCTAATGGAGAGGCTAGGATTAATTAGCCCTCCGGACGATATTGAAAAATATACTCCCAACTGCTTCGTGAGAAGGAAGAAGCGCATCCCTAAAATTGGGCGCCATGGGTGGAGAAAAGTCTTTGATCACGTGATTTTGCTATCAAGTGGGTCATCCCATGGTGGAAAATAGAAAGGATGGTTGGTGTTAACAAGCAACCTTTCTGCCGTCTTCCAAGCTTGTCTCGTGTAACTTATTATTATCCCTGCAGGGTAAAAAGACAATAAGGCTTGCTTCAGAATATTCCTTCCGGAGATCTTCGTCCTCCATATGAGTACCCTGTATCTCAAGAAATAGATAGATTCGATGCTTACTGGAGCGCTAGACCTTTATGGGAAGTGATTACCCAAAAGGTTCCTCCTTCTTTGCCCAATGATGTAAAGAAGTGGTTGCTGAAGAAATCTTCGATTGATCAGGGTAGAACCGATGTGAAGAATCGTCTAGGTGACAGGGTGACTCCTGCCAAAGAACGCTTAGGTGCAAGAATTGAATTCAAAACACCTACAATGCCTAGGAAGAAAAATACTACCAAAGACAAAGGAAAAAGGAAAGCTAACACCACCGACAAAAAAGCTTGGGTGGAAAAGAAGCATGGAGTGCTAGCTGAAGGGGAGACTATCTATTCAAAAATTGAATGTAGGTCCTCTAAAGGATGCCTACTAGCTAAAGTTATGGATGAAGAGGAGGAAGCAGACAAGAATTGGAAAAGAGCTAGAAAGGAAAAGAAAGATTAAGAGCATTGCTTAGCTTTAGATTTATTAGACTTAGATTGTTATTTTTATTTAAAGTTAATTTATTTCAGCTTTTATTTAAATTCCATCAACAATGTAATTTTATTTTATTAGTGAAATTTCAGCTTTCAATTAAATTATTCACTTCAAATTTATTTTATTAAAGCAATGAAAATCGAAAAATATTAATTTTCCAGAAATTCTTCGAGTACGGACGTCGAAAATTTTCCGAAAAACACCGAAATTCGCCCAGAGCTTATTTCCAGATTGGCGCCAGTTATTGGCATTTGGCGCCTGCCATTGAAGTCTGGCGCCAGGCGCCAATTCCAACGGATGGCGCTGATGACTTCTGTCTGGCGCCAGGTTCTGTTTTGCAACAATAATAATTCGCCGATTTTCTGTTGAATTTTTAATCGATTCTGAAACGCGTAGGTGTCGAAAAATAAAGTGGCCGCACCCGTAAAGGGTTTCCTACGTATCCTTTCTTAAGGAATCTGGCCGCACGTAGCTCTCTTGAGTATCCTACTCAAGTATTTATGGGTAGTATTTCTTAAGTTGGTCAAGATTTGTCATGTTTGAGAATTCATTGCCATCCATATCAGTTAGTTTTGCTGCACCTCCTGACAGGATTGTTTTGACAATGTAGGGTCTAGACCAATTAGGTCTAAACTTACCCCTTAGGTCTAAAACATTTTTCCTTAGTGCTTTTAATACCAAATCTCCTACTTTGATATTTCTTGTCTTGACCTTCTTATTAAAATGCCTAGCCATGCGATTTTGGTAACACTGCGTGTGATGTAGAGCTTCTAGTCGTTTTTCGTCGAGTAGAATCAATTCTTCGTATCTTGGCCTAGTCCATTCGACTTCATCGAGTTTACTCTCTAGCGCAATGCGTAGAGATGGTATTTCTAATTCGACAGGTTGTACGGCATCCATTCCATATACCAAGGAAAATGGCGTATTTCCTGTTGATGTACGGACTGACGTGCGATAACCCCACAATGCGAAGTGAAGTTTGTCAGGCCAATCCTTATAATTTTCCGTCATTTTCTCAATGATAGTCTTTAGATTTTTATTAGCTTCCTCAACTGCTCCGTTTTCTTGAGGTCTATAAAGGGAAGAATGATGATGTTGAATGCCGTATTTTTGTAGCAATTCTTCACATTCGGCTTGAAAGTGAGTTCCATTGTCACTTATCATTTCATGTGGGACTCCATATCGACAAATAATATTTCTTTCGATAAAGAGTGCTACATGTTTTGCAGTGAGTTTAGCGTACGATTGCGCTTCGACCCACTTTGTAAAGTAATCAATTGCTACTAGAATAAATTCGTAGCCTCCTGTTCCTGGAGGAGTGATTTTGCCAATGATGTCAATTCCCCATGTAGAGAACGGCCATGGCGATGTGTAGGTGTAGAGCAAAGATGGAGGGACATGTTGTAATTGGCATAAATTTGGCACTTAGGGCATCTTTTTACGTATTGATGGAAATCCCTATTCATTGTAGTCCAATAATATCCTTCTCGCATTATTTTCTGGACTAACATTTTGCCATTTACATGAGTGCCACAGATTCGTTCGTGAACTATTCTCATTACTCTTTGCGCATCCATCTTTCCTACACATAAGAGAGCTCGACCTTTAGGTACCCTTTTACGTAGCTCGTTGTCTATGAGTACATACTGAGAAACCAAAAGTCTCAACGCTCGCTTTGCTCTTTTGTTAACATGAGGAGGGTATTCTCCATTAGTGACATAGTTGAGTATGTCCGTGTACCATGGTTCTTCTTCTTCTTCTTCTTCTTCTTCGCCTTGGACTAAGTCGTCGTCTTCTATAGCCTAGATATATGCTGGTTTGTGCCTTTTTTCGATAGTTAGAGGCATTTGCTCGATTTCCGTGGGAATCCTAACCATTGAGGCTAATCTTGCCACGACATCATCAAATTGGTTTTCTTCTCTAGGTAGATATGTGTATTCCACCTTCTCTAACTGATCGGTAAGAGTTTCTAGATAGGTTTGGTAAGGGGCTAGGCTTTCGCTCCTTACTTCCACCTTTTAGATATCTGATTGATGATCAAAGAAGAGTCTCCGAATATCCTTAATTTCTTTACTCCCAATGCCAAAGCTGTTTCAAGGCCTACCACGCATGCTTCATATTCAGCAGCATTGTTGGTAACGTCGATGATGTGTCTATTTTATATAGTATTTTACACCCGTCCCTTGATCATAATTAGTAGTGTTTTTGGCTCTTTAGAGCCACTTTTATTACTAATTGGTGCTTTCTAGTGTTTTCGTAGATTTGGTTGACTTTTGCAGGGATTTATACTTTTTGAGTATTTTTCCGAGATATTTTGGAGCAATCACGAACATTGGAGAAGCACGACCAGATTTTATAGCCCAGGGCCGGTTAGAGCCATCAAACCGGTGATTAAGGGCTTGGTATGTGTGATACCGGGGAATTTGGACTGAGTATTCAAGACCCAAAGAGGAAACCCAGATTGGCCCGAAGAATTGGAGCCCAATCGTAGTCCAAATAGTGGCCCAAGAGAGCTGCCTGGCCAAAAAGGCTGGCGCCCGGAGGCGCGCCCGGCCGGGCGGGAAAAGCTTAGGCTAGCGCCCGGTGACGCGCCCGGCCGGGCGCGAGATTAGTAGTAATGAGCAAAAAAGGCTCACCCGATCGGGCGGTGCCTCGCTCGATCGGGCGCGTGTTATTGTTAGTAGACGATTAACGTCGTTTTAATTTGTTTTAGTTTAGGACTCTTGTACGGAGTATAAATAATCCTTCGTAATACGATTTTAGGATCACTTCTTCTTCTCCTCTTTACTTTTTCTTTACTCTCTTAATTATTCTCTTAGAATTCTCTCTCTAAACTTTTGTTCTTAATTCTACTCTTAATTCCAGATTTATTTCGGTAACGATTTCTCTTCCCTTAATCTTAGTTATTTATTCTATTCCTTTAATCATGTCTTATTTTATTGCTTTGATTTGTTTAGTTTCTATTATGTGTGAGTAGTTTAATTTCTAGGGTTTATGAAGGGGTAAATAGTTGTTGATTATCAATGCTAGATTAATTTCCTATTGATTGATTTAATGCTCTGTGACTAGATTAGGCCTATCTTTTATGCATGAGTTTGACAATATTGATTCAAGATTCGAGAGATGAGAATTAATGTTTAGGTCTAGTTTCAATAGGCAGATTAATTTATAAATGGTTAAGTCGAGATTCGAGAGATGAGATTTAATACCGGTAGATTAATTCTGTGATTGTAATACGTAGCGAGAGCCCTTTACAATCTGGTTAATTGATGCATTGATGAGTGAATATTATTGATTATTGGTATTGCATGATAATTTCCTATTGTATTGTTTTAATGTTTTACAATTGCGGCTTGTAAAAGTATAGCAATATTAAATTGATGAATCGAGCAGATGTTAATTTGATGTTAAAGGCTATTTTCAATAAGAACTTAGATCTAGTAAATTGCGAGAGCCTGTGAGATCTATGTTGATTAATAAATTGCGAGAGCCTGTTAATCATGTTATTTATGCAATGTCAATGATTGATTACTATGTTTTATCCTAGAGTATTATTTATTGGTGAACCTATGCCTTAGATCCTTTCATATATTGTTTTCTTCCTATTCTCAACCTTAGTAGTTTAGTTTCTTACTTAATTATAAATATTGGTTACTTAAATAATTTAGATTATAATAATTAATTAGAATTAAAAGACTTGTTTCCCTGTGGAGTTCGACCCTACTTCCCTATCTACTTTAGTTAGAGATTTAGGTAATTACTTTTGATTAGGGGATACGAATTTACCCTGTCAGTCGAAATCGAGCTTTATGGAGATTGGAACATGCTCCAATTTAGGTGATACTAGTAGTACTCCAACGCCACATCCCTTTTGGTTTGAGGCCCCGTCGAAATACAAGGTCTAAGTATCATCTTCGGTAACCATTAAGTCTTTATCTAGAAATTCATTGTCTTGTATTAGCGTCGAGTCTTCTTTTGGAAAATCTGCTAGAAAGTCTGACACCACGGATCCTTTAATAGCTTTTTGTGGCATAAACCTTACATCGAACTGGGCTAGATTGACTATCCATCTTGAAATGCGTCCATTGAGTGTAGATTTCTCGAACAGATACTTGAGTGGATCTAATTGGGAGACTACGAAAACAGTATGCACCAACATGTAATGTCTTAACTTAGTTGTGGCCCACACCAAGGCGAGACACAATTTCTCAAGCGGTGTATAGCGTGTTTCGTATTCGAGCATCTTTTTACTTAGATAATAGATTACGTTCTCTTTTCCTTCTACTTCTTGTGCTAGCATGGCTCCCATTGTCTCTTTGGTAACCGTCAAATATAACCTAAGAGGTATTCTGGGAAGTGCTGGCGCTAATACGGGAGGATTTGCGAGATATGCTTTGGTCTTTTCAAAGGCTTTTTTACACTCGTCATCCCATATTACTGGTACATTCTTCTTGAGCTTCTTGAAGATTGGTTCACATATCGCTGTCAGTTTTGCTATGAGCCTACTTATGTATTGCAATCGGCCAATAAATCCTCGAATCTGTTTCTCAGTCTTGGGCGGTGGTATTGACATGATTGCTTTAATCTTGGTTGGATCTACCTCTATTCCTCTAGAGCTTATGATGTATCCCAAGAGCTTGCCTGAGGTGACTCCAAAAGCACATTTTGATGGATTCAACCTCATGTTATATTTTCTTAGCCTTTCGAAAAATTTCCTTAAGGCTACTTGATGCCCTGGACGGTATTTTGATTTTACAATCATGTCGTCGACATATACCTCGACTTCTTTGTGCATCATGTCATGGAGTAAGGCAGTTGCTGCACGTTGGTAAGTGGCACCCGCGTTTTTCAACCCGAATGGCATTACCGTGTAGCAGTAAGTGCCCCATGGTGTTATAAAGGTTGTTTTCTCCATGTCTTCTTCTGCCATGAGAATCTGGTTGTACCCTGCGTATCCATCCATGAACGAGAGAAGCGCGTGATTTTCCGTGTTATCTACCTGAATATCGATGTGTGGCAAAGGGAAGTCGTCCTTTGGACTTGCCTTATTTAGATCTCGATAGTCGACACACATCCTTACCCTTCCGTCTTTCTTTGGAACTGGGACGACGTTGGCGACCCATTCGGGGTATTTGGATACCTTGATGAAACCTGCAGTTATTTGTTTTTGAACTTGTTCTTTTATTTTAAGTGCTACGTCGGGTTTCATTCGACGCAACTTTTGTTTTACAGGTTTCAATCCTGGAATTAGTGGTATAGTGTGTTGAGCTATTTCTCTATTAATGCCTAGCATATCTTCATATGACCAAGCAAATATATCGATAAATTCTTTAAGTAAGTTAATTAAATCGGTTCTTTCTTGTTTATTCAATGTTAATCCGATTTTAACTTCTCTTTTATGAGTTGAATCATTCGAGATGTCAACTGTTTCATTTTCTTCAATTACCGGTGTTTTCTTTTCGAGTGTTTCCATTGCTTTAATAATTTCTTTGTCTTTTTCATCGTTAGCTAAGCAATGCTCGTCATCTTGGGTTAGGGAGGAACACAAGAAGTAAGGAGAATAAGAAATATTATTGTACTCTAAGATCATTACATCAAAGAGTGATATGTCGTCAGGGACTGGATCACTAACTATCCTAGGAGAAGAAATAGGAGGGGGAGGTGTTACTACTAAAGACTTAGAAGACTCTAAAGGGAAAGACTCTGACTCAGACTCTGACTCAAACGACTCTTCAAACATCGGTCCTTGCCCTGTCGTGATTGATACCTTCCTTCCGCTTGGAGTAGTCACTTTGATAGTCTTGCGCCACCCTTGTAGTGAGCCTTCGGCTGGAGTAATTAGCTTTGAGGGGTCGAAGCTTTCACTTTGTAGGACCGTTTGAATGAGCGAGGAGTTATCTTCTTCATAAGTTGGCTCATTCTTTTCTCGCCCAAACAGTAATCCCATGACGTTAAAGTCAAAGCATGGGGGTGCTTTCTCCTTATAGACGGGAGTTGGGATTTCATCAGTGAAGTAGCAATCCAAGAAAATCTCGAATCCCGGTTGTCTTATGCCATTTACAACAAATGGCTCGGGAAATTCGTGTCATGGATAGTCCTCTCCTACTTTTATGAACTGACCGTTAAGCGTAAGGGGGTACTGATCCATTGGAATTGCTTTCTTTTGAATGCGAGCGTCCCTACATGCTTTCGACTTTTCCTGGGCTCGCTTGAGATCTTTCCGAGTCGGTTCGAAACCAAGTCCGAAATTATCTAACTTAGGGAAACCAGGTGACTCCAGCGGTTTTGCCATTCCTTTCTTCTTTCCTAAAGTCATCCCAGGAAAGTGTCCTTGTTTCTTCAGCATGGCATTGACAATCATGTTGGAATGGGGTTCATGGCAAAGAGATGTCCTTTCATCCTCTGGATTAAGGAGACTTCTTCGTTAAAGCCCCATAGGTCTTCATCATCTTCGTCGTGCTCTACGTTAATGATAGGATTCTCTATGGATTTGATTCTCATAGGCGAAGCATCGATGGTGATAGGAATTCCTCCAACTATAACTTTCACTTGTTGGTGGAGAGATGAAGGGACGGCCTTTAGATCATGAAGCCAAGGGCGTCCCAACAAAAAGTTGAATGAGGCTTTGATGTCCACTACTTGGAAAGTATTAGCATGTTCTATTGCTCCTGTCGTTACATTTAGAGTAATTTTACCGAGAGCTTGACGACGAGTATTATCGTAGGCTCTTATTCCTTGTGTGGACGGAGTTAAATCTTCATCCCTTATGCCGAGCATCCTCGCAGTTCTAAGTGGACAGACATTGATAGCCGATCCATTGTCTACAAGAGTCATAGGAACATTCATCCTTTGCAGACTACCGTGAGGTTTAATGCCTTGTAATGTTTGTCACCTTTTGGGGGTAAATCATTGTCACAAAAGGTGATCAAATTAATCGGACTAGGAAGGTCACTTGTGAGGAAGTTGACTAGTCCCTCAGGAGTAGTGTTAGAATCTAACCCGATTTTATTTATTACAGCCAACCTATGTTCTCGAGATGTTGGCAGAAGTTTCCACACATTCATCTCAACTTTTGTCTTCTTAAACTGTTTAACAATGTCGTTGTCTTCGATGATAGGTATGGGAACTTGATGTACGGTTGGCATAGGTTGTGTTGAAACGGGAGGTTGCATTCTCCCAGATCTTGTGAGGACGTCTATCGATGAATCTTCTTCAGCCCAAATGTCATCTGTGGTGTATGACACAGAAGGTGAAAGTCCTACTATGTCCTTTAGATAGACATCTTCTTCATCACTGTCGCAAACTCCATTAATGGCTGTATCCTCTTCTTGTTGAACTTGGACTAGTTTCTTTTCATCAATCATTTTCTATACCAAATCCTTGAATTTGAAACAGTTTTCTATAGTGTGACCCCCTGATTGATGATACTGGCAGTAATATCTATCTGTCCTTTTTAATGACTCAAATGGTCTCGGTTCGAGAGGTTTGAACTCACCACTCTCGGAGAGCATTTCGAACATTTGCGCATATGGGGTCCCAATTGGAGTGTAGATTCTATTGCTCTTCTTGGGTTTTTCAGTGACTTGTAAGGGAAAATGCTTTGCCTCATAAGTCGTTCTCACTGGTGTGAATTCTCTTTTAGGTTCTTCTTTCGGAAGTGGAAGCTCATCGTATTTCTTATGGAGTTCGTTCATAACTTTGAGAGCTTCACGTAGTAATTGCGATGCCTCCTTCATAGACAGTGTGAGAAATTGTATATCTTCCTTATTCGCTAGTTCTGGAAAGTTATCCTTGACATCGAAAAAGATCTCCTCTTCTTTTTCTATGGCACTGATTTCTTCAACAGGTCTAATGAGAGAGGAGGGGTCAATTTCGTTTTCTTCATCTGAGATAACTAGGGTATGAGCTAGAGGTGCATTGTCGATGCTTGGCTTCTTACTGGCAGGGGGCAATGGCAGTTTGTTATTGTTGATTAGGTCTTAGATAGCTTCCTTAAGCTTCCAACAGCTTTCAGTGGAATGGCCCCTACCTTGGTGATACTTGCAATGTGCATTGGGGTTCCAGTTAACCAACCTCTTCTCAACTGGTGGGTCCCCAAATGGTCTAATAGGAGTTATAAGACCTTTTGAATTTAATCGATCAAATGCGGTGTCATAACTCATGCCAATAGGAGTGAAGTTCCTCATAAATGGTTTCTTCTGTCCTTGATTGTTCATGGCAAGAACATCTCCTAAATTAAAGGTGCTAACATTATTTGAGTGGGCGGTTTTGGAAGAAGAAGGATTGTTGTTCTTCTTTCCTTTCCAGCCACTGTTGGAGTTATTGTTGGCAGCTTTTAATTTAGCCAAGTCATCTTCAATATTGATCCCAATGTCATAAACAACCTTAAAGGTATGGAGATTATTTTGATATTTAAGGTGCTTGGAATATTTTTCTTGGAGATTCTTGATAAACAGTCTGACAGATCTTTTTCGCTTGGCACCTCAATCATCTTAGCTGAGGTTTCTCTCCACTTGTTAAAGAAAGAGGTGAAGCCTTCATTCTCTTTCTGTTTGAGGATTTCAAGTTCTCTATGGTCAGTCTCGACTTGAATGTTGCACTTGTACCTATCAACGAAAGCGTTTGCTATAGACTCCCAGGTAGAGGTCTTTTCCTTCTCGAGAGAAAAGAACCATTGTTGGCAAACGGTCTGGAGAGATAGTGAGAAAAGAGAAGGGAAGACCTTCTTATCGATACCCTTGATACTCATTATTGTTTCAAATGCTCTGAAATGAAAGTATGGGTTGTCAATTGCTCTGAATTTTGGGATGTCGTTGGCGTTGAACTTCTGCGGAAGAAGATCTTTGTCCACCGAGACCCCTTGTGATGTAAGCTCTTGAAACTTGTAGTCGCTAGACAACTTGCTTAAACTCTTTTGCATGAGGTTCATCTGTTGTTGCTTCACGGGATCATCGATCCTAAGTGCGAGAAGATTCAGTGTCTTAGTCACAGTAGCCACTTGGTTCTTAAGATCATTGACTTCTTCTTGAGTTGCCATTATAACCCTATCTTTCCTCTTACAAGCTATAGGTTTGTCAAAAAGTTGGACTTGTACGAAGAGGTTGTCTTTGTATAATCGTCCTTCTTTCCTTGACCACGCGCTGTAAATTAAACCATTTTCCGTTTTAATTACTTGACTCGAATCAACTTGACTTTATGGTTTATTTTAGGGGAAAAAAGAAAAAAGAAAAAAGAAAAAAGGGTGCATGTTTTTGGCAAAAATAATGTACATATTTTTTAGGGAACTAAGTATTATTATTTTTATATTGGAGGATTAATATCCGACTTACCCCCCTAAAAAAAATGACGGAAAAACGCGCACACAAGACTCTCTTAATCATGGTCAAAGTATGTGTATTGGTGTGTGCGTTGAATGTAAGTGACATGCTTCGACTCTTGCGTAAGACCATGGGAATTAGTGCCTAAACTTGATCATTGATTCAATTAAATATTACTGACAGCAAAATTAACAGAATTAAACAGAAAACTGATTAATTAGGCCTTAGGTGATGACTCGACAAATAATCCGAACTGTCGGCCAAGCGACAGGCCTGGCGTCACACTGTGGATCTTGGCGCCAGACAATATAGCTGTCGTCAGGCGCTACAGCTCAGACCTTGGCGCCAATAGTGGAGCTTCGGTCAGGGACTGTTTTCGGTGTTATTAGTCAACTGGGGTATGCGTAAAGTCGTACTAGGTCAATTCCGATTAAAATATTAGACTTTATTGACTCAAATTAATTAATTAAATAATTAATTAGGAAAATTTCTTTAAGTCATTAATTAGTTCATTTAGTCTTAACACAAGTCAACAAACGGTTAAGAGAAACACAGAATATATATGCACAGTAAATAATGCACAATTAGTCAAGTAGGCACAACATGATGCAATGCGTTCGCAACCTAACCATGGCTCTAGTTCTCTAAAGTTCGGGATATGGTTTAGTCAAAGAGGGTCCATGGTTAATTGTCCGGATGCACCGCGCGGAAGCCTAACCGTGAAGGATTGGCGCGAGTGGATGGGACACCGCGAGTTTTAGGAAAAAACTCGCTTCCATGGTTTGGTGAATTCAACATCTCAGATGTACCCTTTGTTGAACAGAGCGTTCAATCAGGTAGATGGAGCATGAATTCCCAGAGGGTTATGTCCATATGTAGAACACATATGGGTTTCAGAAAAGTGAGAAATAATTCAATCAGGAAGTAGGATCGACCAAACAATACGAAAGACCGGTCGAAATTAGAACGCATATTTCTGGCTTGGTATTGGGGGAAATTGGCGCCAGCAATCAGAGACTGGCGCCAGTTTTTAACTGTAGTGCCTGGCGCCAATACTGGCTTCTGGCGCTACGGCTAAAAGTCTGGCGCCAAGCTCTGGCCCTTGACGCTACTTCCCACATGCCTCAGCAGCTTTCTGTGCTCGATAAAATTTTCCAGTTTCGCGCAGTGTTATTTCAGTCCTAGTTGTGAAAGACATTCCTCAAATTTCCTACGTGTAAAATCCTATGTTTTTAACTCATTACGGATGGTCTTTCCAATGAGATCTTTTTTATGCATATGACAATAATGTTAATCTAAATTATGCACATGAAATACTTAGAACTTTTCGAGTCTCATCCACTCATTCTAAATCATTGCCGAAACAAATTCAGGAATTAAAATAGAAATCCTCCCCAGTGGAGTCGCCAAAAACTGTAGGGAATATTTTCAAGCTTTAATTCCACTAGCTTGAACCCCACTGTGATCATACACTAAAGTACGGTGGCGTCCAAAAGGGAAGAAGATAGAGCAAAAGAGTCGCCAACAAGTTTTAGGAACTTGTAAACCGTTCACAAGGTGAAGGTTACACCCCTTAACGATCCAAGAGATCGTCAACTCCATAAGGTCTAGAACCAAATAAGGGTTCGGGGATGAAGGTACAAATCCAACCTAAAAGAGATTGAACCTGTCCTAATAATAGGCCTCTACTTTATTATTATCGTATTCATGTGCGCTTTTTAATTAACATGCAATCATTATGTTTAACCCTAAACCTGTTTATCTATGTTGGTTGAATTTAATGCACAAATAAATCTATTATTGGCGATCACTTGAATTATAATCACATTTACCCTAACAAGATTATTAATTATCTTATTAAGCGTGATTACAAGTATAGATTCCCTTTAAACATGCATAAAGGTGATGAAACAATAAATAATAAATATCAAGCATCACAATAAATAATAAACAATATCATGAATAATAAAATTATAATCATAACAGTAATAATCATAAATAAAATAATCATCATCAAAATAATAATAATAATAATAGTATTCATAATTATCATAAATTATAACAATTATAATAATAATCATGTTAATATTAATATTAAAGCATTATAGTAGCAAGATCCTAGGCATGATACTAACAAGATTAATAACAAACCCTAGCATGTCACTAAATAATAAAAATCAAATATTTAGCCATAACATGATACTAACAATCATAAATATTAGGAAGAACATAGGAAGCATCATAGGAATCATATTTAATATTAAATATACCCTAGACATGATACTAGGAATATCATAATAACAATATAAACATGATATCTACATCATAATATCAATAAATCAATTAAAGTACTTACTTTGATGCCTCGTACCTCTTTCAAATTACAAAATACACACGTTAGTAACTTCAAGGAAAATAATAAACAAAACAATTAAATTAAATAATTGAAATAGAGATTTGGGACCAAACCCTCAGAAATTAAAACCTTTCACGTCTAGGGCAAAGGCAACTTTGAATATGGCTAGGTGTTTCTAGATCTTGCGAATGCGGAATTTTGTATATAAAAAGCTAAGTTTAGGGAAAAAGAAAGAAAGAATTGAATGTTTTAAGAGAGATGAATGCTAATTATAAGTGATTGTTGATCTTGTGAATGAGGAGAATTGGATGATGATTAGAGAAAATAGGTGATGAATGAATGTAGATGAGAATTGATGATAAATGGTTAATGAAAACGGAGTTTTTAATACGATATTTATAAAGCAAATCAGCAAAAAATATAAATTAAACGAAATAGAGTCTGACGCTCAGTAAACAGAGCTGGCGCCAACCCTGGCTAGCTGGCGCCAGGCACCAACACCAGCGCCAAGCGCCAATGGCTAGCGCCAGGCGCCAAGGCCTGGGGTTAGGCGCCAAGCCTGATACCAACGCGTTTTCGAAAATCCGATAAGTGTACCATACTAGAGGATAAAATAATATAATTTCCTCAAAAATGCTATTTGATTTTGATTAAAACTCTGAAAAGTCAACAAAAGTCAATTTATCAATGCTAATTGAATTAGGAATGAAAACAACCTTCTAGAAGAATCTAGAAGACTAAAACCATTCCTAATTGCATTAGGAATGATAAATCATATTAGGCCCTCCCCGAGATCATTGGGCCGTACATAAAGCTCAAACTGGGCCCAGTTTAGTAAATTGGCCATAACTTCCTCAATATTCATCGGAATTGGGCTTATAATATATCGTTTGAAAGGTCTTTGCAAGCCCCATCCAACTACACTACTATTGGACCCATATCATGGACCAACCAAACTGGATTGGCTGTTTTCTTAAAATAAGTTTTCAAAAACAGAGAGAAGATAAAAGAAATAAAAACTTTCCGCAACACTAGACTTTCCACACTTTCACTTCATTCGATTATGATTCGACGTGAAAGGTACTCATCACTGGGTTTGGTTTTGGGGAGACACAAATGGGTGTCTACACTTATAAAACTTATTATCTTATTTTCTACAAACAAAATCATGTGGGGTTTTGTTAGATTCATATCAACCATACTTAAAGCTTTCAAATATCAAATTCTATTAACTTTTGCTAATATCCCTACTTTATAAAAAGTAGAATCTTGCTCTTATGAATAGTGTTGTGACAATTATAACCCAAAAAATGTGTATTTACGCATTAGGCCCCATTTATTATTACAAGATTTTTTTTTTAATACTATACATCCTCTCTCTGTTATTACGTACTTTTTAATCTTCCCATTCAATCGGTTGAATTATTGGTTTCAAGTTTTAACCACAAAGTCACTGACATTCTTCAAAGGTATTTTTCAATTTTAATTTCATTTGTTTTATGAGGTTTTGATTGATTTTAGATTTTAAGGTATTATCCTTTTTAAGTTTTAGGGTCTGGGTATTCATCTATTTTTCCTAAATTTGATTGGATTTTGAAAGAAAAAAATATAGTAGATAATTAAAGTGAATGGAGAACCAGAAACACTATAAGCGAGGGAAACATACCAACTTCCGAGACTACCCCATGGAAGCCCCTCATTTCTCTTTCTATTCTTTCAATTTGATCATTTCATGAATATTTGTCAGTGACTCTATGGTTAGTCCAGTTAAGCGCTACCACAAATCTGATCAAAAGGTACTTTAATTCTATATGATTTTTTAGGATTTTTATTTATGATCTTTAGATTGTACTTTGGTTTTGATTTTGGGGATTGTAGAATTTTACAAAGGTGGCTTTCAACGTTGCTATTAGATTCGTTGTTATGAGATGCAAAGGATATCTAAATTTCGATTATAATTTTGGGATTAAGAGCGTAAAATGAGAGTCCACAACTTTAAAAGATGTAATTTTTCAAGGTACATGTTTTTTTAAAGGGAGTAGAATGCCTTTGTGCTTAGGCTCTGGATGTATATTCTATATTTGAAGGAAATGAGGTGTGAGTAGTAGTTCTCTTATCCATCCTAACGTACCTTAGCTTAAAGGTTATTGTTACTTGTTAGAAGAGAAGATACAACTTTTCTTGTGAGATTCTGATATCATGCATCCTAATAATGTTATATGCTCTGCATCTAATGAGTATCAACTTATTGATTCACTGTATTTCTTTGTATTGTTGAGTTGAATTAAGCTGAGCTCAAGCTTGCCTGCATTGGATAACTCAGCTCTTTTACATTGGGTTTAATTACAGAGTATAAAAAATAAAAAATAAAGCCCCTGGACCAATATACAAAGAGAGGAAAAAAAAAGCTACTCCGTATTTTATTATTTTGGATTTTTACATTGGGTTCAAACTACCAAACTTTATATTATTTGATCATATTAGACGTAACAGCAATACCAAGTATAAATGTACGTTGCATTGGACTTGAGAAAAATCCAAACTCAAAACTAAAATTTAACACCTAAGAGTCCTAACTACTCATAGGGTACCCAAGAACAAATTTATGCGAAATTTCATTATTCCTTTGTTTGTTTCTCTTTGTTTTTCAACTTGTAATATGTATCAAAATTTTATTCTAGACTCTATAAGAAAAGCATGTAAATGCTATTTTTTACTCTTTAAAATACATAAGAAAAGGTTAAGGATATATGATTTTGAACTTAATAGTCGATTATTACTCTTTCTAACGATTCATTATTAATTCTTACCATTTTCAAGGTATTTAAAGATTACATAAGACATTTTACATGCAAAATGCTTACTAATCATAACTATATACAAGCTAAAATTTTAAGTACAAAGACAAGTCTTGATAACTCATTTGCATTGGCTAGTCATCTCGCGCGCATCGCGCGCGTTGGCCACCCTAGTATAATTAAAAATATTTACAATTAAAAGTATGAGTTGGCAACCATGCATGCATAAATGAGATGTGTCATTTAATGTGAAAAGGTGAAATGTATAGTAAACAGAAGGATTATTGATTATTTTAGGGTTATTATTTTTATGTTTTGTTTACCCTATTGGACATGGGGTTGCATGCCAATAACGGTTGTTTTCGTTAATGAGAACTAAGGGTTCGTTTGGCATTGTTGTGGTTTTCTGTTTTTTTGGTTTTTTGTTGTATAAAAGTATATGATATATGTCACATAATGAATCAAAAATTATTTAACATTATTAAAATCATCATAATAAAAATTTTGAAGACTGACAACAAAAAAATGGAAACAAGTTTTTCTTGTTTCCTGTTTTTGGTTTGAAGAAAAATAGGAAATTTAAAATAAAAAATGATGCCAAGCAAGTCCCAAATTATGTATTGAGTTTATGAAATTGTGATTTAGTGAATTAGTCATTGTATTGATTTCTAATCGTTGATTTTTTATTGTTTGGGTAAAAAAGATTAAAAATTAATAACAATAAAATATTAAATAAACTTGGGTCTTTTCTCTGTAAGATTTAGCCAATGTGCTACTGTAGCTTCAGTGATAACAATTTATAAAAAAAAAGAAATTTATATCAATGTTAATATAAGAAGCGATAAATTAAAAAAAAAAACTAAAAATTTGCTGCAGCCAGGGTTTGAACCTGGATCTTTCTCATTAAGATTTAGCCAATGTGCTACTGCAGCTTTTTGTATTATCTTATACAATAAAATATATTTATAATCAAATTAACACATTGGAATTGAGGAAGGGATTTCATATTTTCATGAGTAATTAAACATTTCCAGAAAAACTATTCAAAAAAAAAAAAACATTTCCAGAAAATTGATTTCAAGAATTTCTCGCTCAGGTAAATCAATGTGTATCTTAATTTTCATTCGAATTTGCATTAGTTTATTTTTTTTTTCAATTTTTACAGGTTTTTCTTCAGATTTTGGGGTTTAGTAGCCTTGAATTTAATCTGAATTTAGTGTAATGGTTATTCAATAAGCCAAATTCATGTTAAAATTCTCAATGCTTCATTTAGTTCAAATTCAACAATAAGAACTATTTCATCAGTACAATATGTAGCATCTAGGGCTAGAGACCCAACATTTGAGAAGTATATGGATCATTACAATGTTTTCAGAAAAAAAAGATCATTACAAGAAGCTTGTTAAATTAATTGCTATTCAAGACTTAATCCTGGCAAACCCTAAAAAAAACCCACCTTCAGTTTCGGTTGATTTCTTGTCCAAGTTGTCCCAAAGACTTCACCTTAACAGGGGTGCACCGTCGTTTCTTCGTCTTTACCCTCATGTTTTTGACATTTTCTATGATCATACTAAGTTGAAGAAGACTTTTAGGACAAAGGTTGGTTTAAAGGGGTTGGAGAAACGAGCTGTTGCTATTGTTCACAAATTCACGAGTTTGACTGGTAAGAAGATGGTGGAGGTGGAGAAAATCAGTCATTTCAGGAAGTAATTTGGGATTGATTCGAATAGGAGGGATTTATTTTTCGGGTTTTTCACCATGTGCCCCTGAGTTTTTTGTTTATTCACTATATACCTCTAAACTTTTTTAAATTCATCATATACCCCCGAGTTTTCACAAAAATATACTGTATACCCTTGATGACTAATGATTGTTAATTTTATCAATCATTAGTGTTAATTATGAACCAAAATCATCTAAATACATTCCCCTACCCCCAAAATCACCCACATTCCTTTTCTCACCCCCAAAAATATCCTAAATTTCCTTTTGTCATCCTCAAAATCAATCATACGAATATGGTTATGGAGATTTTGAGTGATTTCAGGGGCTGGAAAAAGGAGAGGAGTGGTTTTGAGGATGAGGGGCAGAGATCTAAGGTGATTTAAAGGTATAATTAACCAAATTTCACTCATCTTATTTTCATTAGGGGTACGTATATAGTGAATTTTTGTAACAACTTAGGGGTATATGGTGATATTGAAAAATTTCATGTGTATATGGTGAATAAACAAAAAACTCAGGGGCATGTGATGAAAAAACCGATTTATTTTTGGATCACCCTCAGATTTATTTATTATTTTTATTATTTATTTATTTATATTTATTTTTTTTGACAAGAAGTTCTAACAAAGAAAAAACAAACAAATAAGAATTAACAACTAAAAGGACCAAATAAGCACACTACGACGGCAAGCCTGAACCGCTAACCAGTGGGCTAGAGCAATCCACTGACGAGGGACCTTGCGAAGCGCACATGCTGAAAATCGTGAAAGCGAAATCTAATATCTTGAAGGAGCCACATGCAAGAAATATCTCGATCACTTCTATCGCGGAGAAGAGTAAACAAATTTGAGCAGTCAGTGTAGATCAGCAAACGCTTGAAACCACGACGATCTGTAGGGCGAAGGGCCCATAAACAAGCTTGTAATTCAGAAATGGAGAGCTGAAGAAAAATTAAAGCCCTAGAACCACCACCTATCACAAAGTCCGAACCAACATCTTGAAAAATCCAACCTACCCCTGCACTACCGTCTTGAACTGTAATCCCCCATATTTTTAAATATGTTATAAATGAAATTTAATTTTATTTATAATATTGTTTTGTATTTTTTCGTAATTTAATTTCAAATATTCAAATTATTAATTTGGGCCAAAAATTATTTTGGTACAAATTATTTTATGAACCTTCATTCTATAATTTATTTTAATACAACTAAAGCTTAGTGCATTTCATTCATTTGGCCCATTAATTTTATGAGGCTCAATCTTTCTATTTACCCTACAACGTTCTCTCCTATAAATACCCCATGAATCCCCAAAAATTTCCCATACAAAAAGGTTAGTCTTATTGTCTTTCTCCTTTATTTCATTGTTTTGCTTAATGTTAATTTAATTGTTTTGGGTTTTGATTTTAGTATAAAGATTACATTTTTAGTATCAAATTATATTTTGATGGTTAAAGATTATAAATTTCAGATTATATTTATGTTATAAATTTTCATATTTTATGAATTATAAACCTAGAGTTTCAATTTATTGAAATTGGGATTTTAGGGTTTTTATGAACTACTAATTTAGGGCTTTTATAATAATGATGTTTTGAAATTTCGGTGATTATAATTAATGATTAGTTTAACTTAATTCCAGATTATTGTGAACACTTAAATTCGTGTTTTACTTTTTTGATTTCCATTCGTTAATATTAATCCTGTTTTAATCCCAATCAGGTTATGAACTCATCCGATTTTGATAAAAAAAGTCACTAGTAGAAAAATTACGCTTTAAGAAAAACTCACTACCTTTGGTCCTGAGAACCACCCTCTCGTGGCTAAATTCAGCCTCTAAATATGATTTTCGAGTAGTTTTTGATTTTAACGAAGTTTTTTTATACTTAAAATATTATCCTTGAGTTTGATTGATAAAATTAATTATGTTTAAAGTTAATCAAGCATAAGTATATGTTTTTATTAAAGTTTTAAGTGCTGGAAATAGTTTCTAAGTATTACTTTTGATGTTTTATAAAGAGGGTTTCATCACCCATTAAAAAGGGAGATTATTAGAGGTTTTTAAATAATTTTAAGATTTTATGGTATAAGAGTGTATTTTAAGGTTTTTATGAAGAAAATTTAAAGAAATATATTGTAGGGAATAATTTCAAGCGTTAATCCCCTATCTTGAACCCCACTGTGATCATACACTAAAGTACGGTGGCGTCTAAAAGGGAAGAAGATAGAGCAAAAGAGTCGCCAACAAGTTTTAGGAACTCGTAAATCGTTCACGAGGTGAAAGTAACACCCCTTAACGATCTAAGAGATCGTCAACTCCATAAGGTCTTGAACCAAATAGGGTTCGGGGATGAAGGTACAAATCCAACCTAAAAGAGATTGAACCTGCCCTAATAATAGGCCTCTACTTTATTCTGATCGTATTCATGTGCGCTTTCTGACTAACATGCAATCAATAGGATTACCCTTAACCTGTTTATCTATGTTGGTTGAATATTAATGCACGAATAGATCTATTATTGGCGATCACTTGAATTATAATCAAATTAACCCTAAACAAGATTATTAATTATCTTATTAAGCGTGATTACAAGTACTAATTCCCTTTAAACATGCATAAAAGGCGTGATCAAGTAATAAAAATAAATATCAAGAAACATAATAAATAATAATTATAACAATTATATTATTAATAAAAATATAATTATCATAATTTATAACAATCATATTAATAATAATAATTAAAATAATCACGATCATAAATTATAACAATTATATTAATAATAAACATAATCATGTTAAAGTATAATATTAATAGCAAGATCCTAAGCATATACTAACAAGATTAATAACAAACCCTAGCATGTCACTAACAATAAAAATCAAATCTTTAACCCTAACATGATACTAACAATCATAAATATTAGGAAGAACATAGGAAGCATCATACTTTTAATCATACTTGATATTAAATTTACCCTAGACATGATACTAGGAATCAAAATAACAATCTAAACATGATTTCTACATCATAACATCAATAAAAACCATTAAAGTGCTTACTTCGATGCCTCGCACCTCTTTCTAATAACAAAATACACACGTTAGTAAATTCAAGGAAAATAATAATCAAAACAATTAAATTAAATAATGGAAATAGAGATTTGGGACCAAACCTCAGAAATTAAACCTTTTACGTCTAGGGCGAAGGCAACTTCGAATATGGCTAGGTGTTTCTAGATCTAATGAATGCGGAATTTTGTTTGTAAAAAGCTAGTTTAGAAAAAGAGAGAGAGTAATCATGAGAATCTTGATGAGAGTTGGTGAATGATTATTGAAGAGAATGAGAAAGAATTGAAAACTGGTTGTAGGTGAATGAAAACGGAGTTTTTACGACGTTATTTATAAAGAAAATCAGCCAAAAAGATAAAAATATCAAAACAGAGTATGGCGCACAAAAAACAGAACCAGCGCCAACGCTGGATGTTGGCGCCTGGCGCTACACTTGGCGCCTGATTCAGAAAATCACGCGTTTTCTTAAAATCAGATAAAAATTGTCGTACAGGAGGATAAAATCGTATTTTCCTCAAAAATGCTCTTTGATTTTAATTAAAACTCTGAAAAGTCAACAAAAGTCAATTTATCAATGATAATTGAATTAGGAATGAAAAGAACCTTCTAGAAGAATCTAGAAGACTAAAACCAATCCTAATTGCATTAGGAATGATATATCTATATTAGGCCCTCCCCTAGATCATTGGGCCGTATATGAGGCTCAAAACGGGCCCAGTTTAATAAATTGGCCATAACTTCCTCAATATTCATCGAAATTGGGCTTATAATATATCGTTGGAAAGCTGTTGTCAAGCCCCGTCCAACTACACTATTATTGGACCCATATCATGGACCAACCAAATTGGATTGACTGTTTTCTTAAAATAAGTTTTTAAAAACAAAGAGAAAAGAAAAGAAATTAACACTAATAGAAAAATGCTCATTTGCGTCGCCTTATTTGCGTCACTCGTAAAAACAAATGACGCAAATGAGATATTTTGGCTTTGTTATAAGTAATTTGCGTCGCACATTTGTTATAGAGCGAAGCAAAAGTTTGACATATTACAACTTACTTATATTTGCGTCGATTTTATAAATAGGAATGACGCATATAATAATGGTATTTGCGTCGCTCGTTCATTGAGAATTGACGCAAATAACTTTGTGAGTCAATTGCATCATTTCTTTCATTACAGAGTGACGCAAATGACCATTACAATTTATAATAACTCTCGCTGCCTTCTGCCATTCAAACTTCAAAACTCCAAACCCCAGCAAATTCAACCCCAAAATTCCCAGAAATTCAACATCAAAACCCCAAAAATTCGATCAATAAAACCCCAAAATTCCCCTTTGCTGCTGTTCGACCACCAAAATATCTACGAATTAATAGCAATATCGCCAGAAATTCGACCACTGCTCGAAAATCCAAGCTAATGTAAGGAAAAATCCCCTATATTCGAGCAAATCCAAGGCAAAATTCAATATTTTCGAGCAAAAAATTGACCCAAAACCCCCCACAAAATACAACTGCAGAATATTGAGCAAATTTACCCTAAATTCTCGAGCATAATTGTGAGAAAATTTAAGTTTGAGTTTCGAATTTAGGGTTCATTTTTTGTTCTACGATTGCAGATTTTACACACAGATCTACGCAAGAAGGTTGGATTTTCGTTCAAATTAGTGGCAATTTGTTATGATTCATATGGAATTTTTGCTCTATTGTTGCTGAAGTTGCAAAATTGATTTCAAGCAAGGTAAGACCTCTTCATCTCTTTTCTTATTTTTCAACACTTTAATCCACATAGATATTTAATTTGGATTTAAATTGTAAATTAACTTAGTTTAATCTACTATTTTGTTGCTATTATTTGCACAAATTTTAGATTTACAGGAAAATTTCTAAATAACGGTTTTTTGGGGTTCATATTCGAATTTAGGGTTCATCAGTTGCAATATATATTGCACACAAATCAAAGAAATGTAGGATTTATACTCGATTCTACGGAATTTTGATTCTGTTTTGGTAAATTTATGTAGTCAATTTCAACTAAGGTAAGATATGTTATGTGTTCTTACTGTTTTCATACTAGATGAAATTTAGGGTTCAATAATTTTGGATGAACTTAGTTTAATTTCACTATTTTGTTGTATTTTTTGCACGAATTTTAGACTTGCGGATGAATTTTTGGGTTTCATTAAGTTTTGATTTTACTATTTTATTGATTTTTCTCCAATTGATTGTATATATATATATATATATATATATATATATATATATATATATATATATATATATATATATATATATATATATATATATATATATATATATATATATATATATGTATATGTATGTTTTGCTGCTGATTTTATTGTTTTTTAAAGGGGTGAAAATTATTTCTAGTGAACATTGAATATATAAAAGGAAGATCATGTATGCAATTTTTGTAGCCTTTTGTTCCCCTACTACTACTAAGCCCCTGCTACTACTAAGAGAAGCTCTTTCCCATATTTTTTGTAGCTCGAAAATGTTCCATGATATACTTAGTTGTGAATAGATAAACTATAATATAGTGTTTGTATTCAAATAATTTTACCATGTCGTTTTGTTAAAATTAAATGTATATATTTTGTGGTTTTTGTATCGAGAGATTTGCAAAAGATACCCTTTAATTGAGATGAATATGAAGACTTAGTTTAATTAGGGGAAAAACTATTAGTATTTTTCTTGGAAAGGTAATGTAGTTTTTTAAATAATTGTAGTATTTTATTTTTTTTTGCAGCTTTGATGCTTAATTCTCATCTCTAATTGTTTATTGTTTATTGATCCATTATATTTGATTTCAGGAGTTGGTGACTTTAAACTGTTTATTTGCAAGAGAAAAATGAATTGGACTTCCATTATGGACTTGTCCGTGTTAGAGAAAATGAAGATTTTGTCCCTAAATTGATTTCTGCTGTGGCTTCAAATTCCATTTATTTTATTGGATTATTTTGTTTTAGTTTCTAGGCTTGAAATGAACGCATTTGGTTTATCAACATTTGGGTTGGTCTGGCTTGTGTTATTGATGATGAAAATGTCAATATTGTCGAGTTGTAAACTTATTTGACATGTTGCTAATACAAGGCGCCATCATTCCCAAATTAATGGGTAGGCCAAAATACAAAAGAAATTCTGTCGAAATTAGTACTTGATCTTATTATTTTTATTATGATATTTGTATATTTGTATTATATTAAGAGATACACTTCGAAAAATATAATGTTTTTTTAATGTGTGGATTTAAAAAAATATTGTCATTTAAATCACTCTTTAAGAAGCGACGCAAATAGCTCATTTTCTCTTCCTCAAACCAGTCATTTGCGTCACTCGTTTATTAAAGAAGTGACGCAAATAACAGAATATACTTCATTTGCGTCACTCGTTTATTAAAGAAGTGACGCAAATAACAGAATATACTTTATGAAAAAAGTCATTTGCGTCACTCGTTTATTAAAGAAGTGACGCAAATAACAGAATATACTTTATGAAAAAAGTCATTTGCGTCACTCATTTAACAAACGAGTGACGCAAATGACTATTATTTGCGTCGCTCCTATGAGCGACGCAAATGACTCAAAAGTTATTTACGTCGTGAGCAGTTGCGTCGCTCATAGAAGCGACGCAAATACACCCAAAATGAGCAACACAAATGAATGTTTTTGTACTAGTGTAATTATCCGCAACACTAAACTTTCCACTTTCACTTTATTCGATTATTATTCGACGTGAAAGGTACTCATCACTGGGTTTTGGTTTTGGGGAGACACAAATGGGTGTCTACAGAAGCCCCCACATTGACTAAGTTTGGAGAAACGAAAGTTTCGAAAATAAAAGTCAAAGTATCGATAGGGACGGAGAATGATTCAGAACATTCTGCGATCCTAAATCACTCTTATAACGCCGATACCTGCAAATTTAGCGTTAGTTAAACAGATAAAAGAGTTAAGAAACGCGTATCTTGCACCGTCGAGCACACGTATCTGAAAGTAACCGATTTGCTGCCGCATTCTCTTGTTTTGATGACCTCCTGCCAAGAGAATGCCATCCCGCTTGTAAACCGCTACGCTTGTAACTGCTTCCAATATAGAAGATTGCTTCGCCTGAAACGATCCTCCTCGCTTTGATAATATTCCACGTCTAAGGGAACACTACCGAAGATTTCTTCTCTTGAAACAATCCCCTTCCGCTTTATGACCATCCTCCACGTCTAAAGGAACATGATCGAAGACAAATTCGCCTGAAATCACCTTCAATTGCTTTTTGACAACTTTCCACAATCTATGGAACGCCATCTCGCTGTTTTGATGTTCACTCGTCTTTGAACAAAGAGCTTCTTTTTTTTTTTGTATATGTCCATGCGTCTCTGAACAAAGAGCTTCTTTTATTTCTTTAATATGAATTTCTGAATGATGTGTCCACGCGTCTCTGAATGAAGAGCTTGATAATAGGATGCCCACACGTCTCTGAGCAGAAGAGCTTGATAATAGGATGCCCACGCGTTTCTGAGCAAAAGAGCTTGTAGGAAATGTTCACGCGTCTCTGAACAATAGAGCTAGAATAATATTCCCACGCGTCTCTGGAGCAAAGAGCTTTGATGGAAGTGTTAACGCGTCTCTGAACAAAAGAGCTTTGAATAATAATATTCCGAAGAAAAATTTCCGTAGACCAACGCTTGCCGATCTCTAAAGCTCGCTTGAACTTTGCTTCGATCCGCTAAACCAGTACGTCGGTGTCTCCGTGATTAGGCGCTTTAAGCTAAGTGAGACGATCTTTCGTCAGGTCGATCACTTAGACTGTAATCAAACCGACTACTTAATCATGTTAAATTTCTTATAGGGACTAACTGGCGTACTAAGGAACCCAAAATTGCTGTATGAGGTCGAAATCACCTTTCTGAGAGGCTTCGAGCTCTGTCGCTGCTAAAATATCTCTGGCGCCAAGAATTGACTCTGTCGCCAGACAATAGGGTCTAGCGCCAGGCGCTAAAAACTGTTGCCAGACGCTAGATGTTTTCGCCTGGCGCTGGGGTAGGGTCTTCCCTATTCTGCTGCACCTGTATTTATTTTTTACTATAGAACTTTGCTAATATCTTTAATTATATTAGGGTTCACCTAAGGTTTAACATCGTTTGACTCATTGACTTGACACGACTCAAGGTATAAACTTGACTCATTGTGATTGGCTCGAGGTTGACTCGACTCAAACTGTTTGACACATGTGTTAGACTCAAATCAAGGTGATATGACACAACATGACTCAATGTGTGCAAAAATTTTCCATCATTTTTTTGGAGGGTACCGACTTTCTCCCAAAAAAGAAAGACGCAAAAAAGAAAGAAGCGAAGTTTTTGAAGGTGCATGTTGAATGAGCTTAGTCAAATGTTGTTTGATACTTATCTCTCAAGGTGCAAGGATTAACCCATCCTAGGTTATCTCAATTGTTGACTCAATGATGAAAGCATTTGGGTAACTTAGGCGCGGAGGCTAAGCACTTCATACTTTGATGCAATGATGATTATGATTGATGAGTGATGTGACAAGGCGTGCTTCAGTGTTATGTTAAGATTTCATGACAAAGGGTTCCTAAGGGAAGTATATTTGGTCATGTATCTGTGCAGTGTGTGAAAGTGACACTAAAGCTAGGCCGCAAGAGCTAAGTGTGTGGAAAGATATTATTTGTTAAAAGAGTAAAATGGTGGTGACTCTTAGGCTAGGTAAGCTAATAATGTAGGGATCAAGCCCCCAAGTCTAGCTCTAAATGAAAAGGGATGAGCATAGGAAATCCCTTGATATGATCATTGTGTAAGTGTGTGATTGTGAATATGAATGCATTTTTATTACGGCCGCACCTCGATGTGAGGTTGCCTACGTATCCGTTAGGAATCAGGCCGAACGTAGCTCTAGCCGAACCTCGCACAAGTATGTGTATACCTCAAAAAGGTCTTTTTAAGGGTTGTAACGTGGTTAGGCTAAAGGTTATAGAAGAAGAGGATAAAGGCTCAAGACCCTAGATAAGTCCCCAAGGTGTGCAACCTTGCTTTTAAATCTTTATATTTTTATGCTTGAGTTTCTACTCTTTTTTTTTTTGCTTTATTATTATTTTTTATTTTGCTTTAACATTTATTTTATTTTAATAAGTGTGGACAATCCCGATCATGCGGTCTATCACTCACTTGACATTCATGTTTCTCAGGCACGGTACCAAGCACTCGATAAGAGACGCAATCTGAGACGTGTTCTTATCGAAGATATTTTCATATCAAAGACATTGGAACACTTTCCCTTTTGTACACTTTTATTTATTTTCTGCTTTTGCTTATTTTTGCTATTTTAATCTTTTGAAGTCACTCAAGCTTTTTATGATATTGAAAATTGCATAAGTTGCACACCATCCCATCCCAAGATTAGATAGATATGGGTTGAAAAATGAAAGGTCTATCTTTAGACGAGGCTCAAAGTGGTTTATGAAGAAAGGATTGTAAATTTGAAAGGTGAAAGGAGATATGATGTGGCTACAAGGGGTGCCTCAAATTCAGTGGTATACCTTGAGCTTAGTTCGACATGAATTTATATATATATATATATATATATATATATATATATAATGAAATAAATGCTCATTTTATTAAAAGAAAATATATAATGGTCCTACAAAATATATCTAAGGAGAATAAAAAGGTGCCTATGCTAGACTTATTGGGAAAGGGTAAATAAAAAAGAAATAGAAAAAAGAGGTCAAGAAATCTTGTCATTGAAGCTCGCCTCTTGTTTTTTGTTGTTTCCTTTATCATCACTCGCTCTTCTTGTTAACTGGAGGTATGGGAAGCTTGTTATTATCAAAAATGTTGGATAGCCTCCTTTAGCTTCCAACAACTCTTAGTAGCATGACCCCTACCTTGATGGTACTTGCAGTGTTCGTTTGGATTCCAACTAGGCACTCTCTTCTCAGGCGGGGGATCTTGAAGAGGTCCAATAGGAGTAATGATTCCCTTGGCATGGAGTCGATCGAAAGCATCATCGTAGCTAATTCCAAAAGGGGTAAAATCCCTTTTTTGTTGCTTTCTAAATCCTAAGATCTCATTAAGGTCGAAAGTACCAACACTGTTGCTAGAGTAGGTGTTTTCGGAAGGAGAAGGATAGTAGTTCTTCTTCCCTTTACAGCCATTGTTACTATCGTTACTAATCTTGGCCTTCTTGTCGCGCGGAGGAACATGAAGGAGATTTGAATCAATGAAGTCTTAAACACGATCCTTGAGGGAGAGACACTTTTCGGTAGTGTGACCGCGACCTTTATGGTATCGACAATAGGAATTTGGATCCCAATTGGGAAAACGTTTTTAAGATGGAGGGTCTTGACTAAGGCCAATGGAGTGAATATGACCTTGATCATGAAGACAGTCAAAAGCTTCATTGTAAGTTGTTCCTATTAGTGTGTATTCTTCAATGGTCCATTTTGCCCGTTGCTTAAGGGCATTGAGTACTTCATTTAACTCTTGGTGAGAATTTTGTTCGATGACCATCACCCGATTTGCTAATTGTAGACACCCATTTGTGTCTCCCCAAAACAAAACCCAGTGATGAGTACCTTTCGCGTCGAACCATAATCGAATGAAGCGAAAGTGTGGAAAGTACGGAAAGTTTTATTTCTTTTCTTTTCTCTCTGTTTTTGAAAACTTATTTTAAGAAAATAGCCAATCCAGTTTGTTTGGTCCATGATATGGGTCCAATAGTAGTGTAGTTTAAATGGGCTTGAGAAGAGCTTTCCAACGATATATTATAAGCCCAATTCCGATGAATATTGAGAAAGTTATGACCAATTTACTAAACTGGGCCCGGTTTGAGCCTTATATGCGGCTCAAGGATCTAGAGGAGGGCCTAATATGATTTATCATTCCTAATGCAATTAGAATTGATTTTAGTCTTCTACATTTTTCTAGAAGGTTCTTTTCATTCCTAATTCAATTAGCATTGATAAATTGACTTTTGTTGACTTTTCAGAGTTTTAATTAAAATCAAAGAACATTTTTGAGGAAAAGATACGATTTTATCCTCCTGTACGACAAAATTTATCTGATTTTAGAAAACGCGTCAAAAACTGGATTAACGCCTAACGCCAGACATTGGCGCCTGGCGCCAGCTTTGGCGCATGGCGCTAATGTTGGCGCCTGGCGCCAATAAGCCAGCATTGGCGGTGACTCTGTTTTAGGTGCGCCAATGCTCTGTTTTAATAATTTATCTTTTTGGCTGATTTTCTCTATAAATAACGTCGTAAAAACTCTGTTTTCATTCATGAACAACCAGTTTTCATTAGTATTCACCTACAATCATCAATTTTCATTCATCTACAATCTACCAATTCTCTCTTTTCCTCTATTTTCTTAACTAGCCTTCTCTCACATACAAAATTCCGCATTTATTAGACTTAGATACACCTAGCCATATTCGAAGTTGCCTTCACCCTAGACGTGAAAGGTTTAATCTCTCTTTCAATTATTTAATTTAATTTTTTATTCATCTACAATCTACCAATCCTTGAAGTTACTAACGCATGTATTTTGTTATTACAAAGAGGTACGAGGCATCAAAGTAAGTAATTTAATGGTTTTTATTGATGTTATGATGTAAAAATCATGTTCAAATTGTTATGATATTCCTAGTATCATGTCTAGGTTAATTTTAATATTAAATATGATTGTTACGATGCCTTTTATTCTCTTCCTAATATTTATGATTGTTAGTATCATGTTAGGGTTAAAGATTTGATTTTTAATGCTTAGTGACATGCTAGGATTTGTTATTAATCTTGTTAGTATCATGCCTAAGATCTTGATATTTTTATTATGCTTTAACATGATTTTTGATTATTTTTATAATTGTTTTGATTATGATTATAATTTTATTATTGCTATAATTATTATTATTATGATCAACATGATTATTATTATGATTAATATGATTGTTATTATGATGATTATAATTATTATTATGATTATTATTATATTGCTTGATTTTTATTGTTATTTCTTGATCACACCTTTTTATGCAAGTTTAAAGGGAATTTGTATTTTTAATCACGCTTAATAAGATAATTAATAATCTTGTTTAGGTTTAATATGATTATGATTCAAGTGATCGCCAATAATAGTTTGTTTGTGCATTAATATTCAACCGACATAGATAAACAGGTTTAGGGTAATCTTATTGATTGCATGTTAGTCAGAACGCGCACATGAATACGATCTGAATAAAGTAGAGGCCTATTATTAGGGCAGGTTCAATCTCTTTTAGGTTGGATTTGTACCTTCATCCCCGAACCCTTATTTGGTTCTAGACCTTATGGAGTTGACGATCTCTTGGATCGTTAAGGGGTGTAACCTTCACCTTGTGAACGGTTTACTAGTTCCTAAAACTTGTTGGCGACTCTTTTGCTCTAACTTCCTTCCCTTTGGACGCCACCGTACTTTAGTGTATGATCACAGTGGGGTTCAAGCTAGGGGATTAACGCTTGAAATTTATTCCCCACAGTTTTTAGCGACTCCACTGGGGAGGATTTCTATTTTAATTCCTGAATTTTTTTCGGCAATGATTTAGAATGAGTGGATGAGACTCAAAATGTTCTAAGTATTTGATGTGCGTAGTTTTGATTAACATTATTGTCATATGCATAAAAAAGATCTCATTGGAAAGACCATCCGTAATGAGTTAAAAACATAGGAATTTACACGTAGGAAATATGAGAAATATCTTTCACAAATAGGACCGAAATAACACCGCGCGAAACTGGAAAATTTTATCGAGCACAGAAAGCTGCCGAGGCATGTGGGAAGTAGCGCCAGGGGCCAGAGCATTGGCGCCAGGGGCTACAGTTAAAAATTGGCTCCGGTCTCTGTTTGCTGGCGCCAACGTCCCCCAATACCGAGCCAGAAATATGCGTTCTAATTTCGACCAGCTTTTTGTATGGTTTGCTCGATCCTACTTCCTGATTGAATTTTTTCTCACTTTTCTGAAACCCATATGTGTTCTACATATGGACATAACCCTCTGAAAATTCATGCTCCATCTACCTGATTGAACGCTCTGAGCAACAAAGGGTACATCCGAGAATATTGAATTCACCAAACCATGGAAGCGAGTTTTTTTAAGAACTCGCGGTGTCCCATCCACTCGCGCCAACCCTTCACGGTTAGGCTTCCGCGCGGTGCATCTGGACAATTAACCATGGACCCTCTATTGACTAAACCATATCCCGAACTTTAGAGAACTAGAGCCATGGTTAGGTTGCAAACTCATTGCATCATATTGTGCCTACTTGACTAATTGTGCATTATTTGTTGTGCATATATTCTATGTTTCTCTTAACCGTTTGTTTGACTTGTGTTGAGATTAAATAAATTAATGACTTAAAAAACTTTGCCTAATTAATTAATTAATTAGTTTATTAATTTGAGTCAATAAAGTCAAATATTTTAATCAGAATTCACCTAGTACGACTTTAGGCATACCCCGCTGATTAATAACACCGAAAACAGTCCCAGATTGAAGCTCTTGTATTGGCGCCAAAATCTGGACTGTAGCGCCACCCTGTGGAGTGTGGCGCCTGGCGACAACTCTGTCGTCTGGCGCCAAGCTACACAGTGTGACGCCAGTTCTGTCGTTTTACTGACAGTTCGGATTATTGGTCGAGTCATCACCTAATGTCTAATTAACCAGTTTGCTAATTAATTCGGTTAATTTTCGCTGTTAATAACACCTTATCGAGTCATTAATTGAGTCTAGTCACATAGTCTAGCCACAAGGTCATGACACGAGTCTTAACATGTCACCTACACTCACTAATCTTAGCAAACACTTCGAGTATATGTCACTATGACCATGTCTTAGGTTCATACATGAGTCAGTCTTTTCCGTCATTCGAGTTGGGGGGTACATTGTATTCCTAATTCTTCATATCCCTCCATCTACATCATTTTTCTCCACATTCTATTCCATCTTTCTTCACTTCCTCCATCCATTGCATGTTGAATAAAGTTTGAGTCAAATAATTAACAATGAATATCCCCAAATTCCTTTTCCACAATATTTGGTCGAGGAGAGAAGGGCGATTAATCAAGGACAACCTCTTTATTCAAGTCTCACTTTTTGATAAACCGATTCGTCAAAAGAGGAAGGCTAAAAAGATAATGGCAAGTCAAGAAGAAGTCAATGAGCTTAGGAACCAATTGGTTACCGTGACTGAAACACTGAATCTACTCACACTCAAGATCGATGATCCAGTGAAGCAACAACAAATGGACCTCATGAAAGAGAGTCTAAGCAAGCTATCTAGTGACTATAAATTTCAGGGCATGAGTTCACAAGGGGTCTCGCTGGACAATGAACTTCTTCCGCATAAGTTCAACGCCACTGACATCCTTAAATTCAAGGCAACAGATAACCCTTACTTCCATCTAAGAGCTTTTGAAACCATAATGAACATTAAGGGTATCGATAAGAAGGTTTTCCCCTCTCTGTTCCCACTATATCTCGAAACCGTTTGTCAACAATGGTTCTTTTCCCTCGAGAAAGAGAAAACCTCTTCTTGGGAGTCGATAACAAACACTTTCATAGATAGATATAAGTGCAACATCCAAGACAAAATAGACCATAGACAACTTGAGATGTTAAAACAAAAAGAAAACGAAGGGTTCACGTCTTTCTTCAATAAATGAGGGAAACTTCTGCTAATATGGTCAAGGCTCCCACTGAAAAGGAATATGTGAGAATGTTTATCAAGAATCTCCAAGGGAAGTATTCAAAGCACTTAAAGTACCAACACAACTTGAATACTTTCAAGGCTATCTATAATATAGGCATTGACATTGAAGATAACCTTTTTAAAGATAATAGTGCGAGAGGAAAGAAGAACGACCATCCTTCTTCTTCCTCTCCCATTAATGAAGTACGTACCACGAATGCCTCTAAACCACGAATCCAAAGATCAAAAAGAGTGTTCACTCCACTTCGTATGAGTTATGAAATGGCTTTCGAGAAGCTACATCACAAAGGACTAGTCATGCCCATAGGGCCCATCAAAGATCCAGTTCTAGAAGCCAGGCCGCCCAAGTGGGACCCTAATAAGCACTGCAAATATCATCAAGGAAAGGGTCACGACACTGAGGAGTGTTGGAAACTCAAAGAAGCTATTCAAGATCTGATCGATAACAATGAAACTTCCGAGATTCTAGCCATCGAAGATGACCAAGCATCCTTCGATCCATCACTTCTTATCACACTCGTAGGAGAGCCCGTGATTGAGACAGCTTATATGACCTCTCTCGATGAAGTGGCCATAATTGAGGAGGATGAAAGTCTTTTCTTAGATAATACCAGCGAAGACTCGTCAAGTTTAAAAGAGGACATTTGAAAATTACAAGATTTCGTTGCCATCCTCTTGAATGTGGTAGAAGGATTAGCAAATCGGGTAATGGCCATCGAACAAAATTCTCGCCAAGAGTTTAATGAAGAACTCAATGCTCCTAAGCCACGGGCAAAACGGACCATTGAAGAATACACACCAATAGGAATGACTTACAATGAAGCTTTTGACTGTCTTCATGATCAAGGTCAAGATCCTCCACCTGAAAAACGTTTTCCCAATTGGGATCCAAATTCCTATTGTCGATACCATAGAGGTTGTGGTCACACTACCGAAGTATGTCTCTCCCTCAAGGATCGTGTTCAAGCCTTCATTGATTCAAATCTCCTTCATGTTCCTCCGCTCGACAAGAAGGCGAAGATTAGTAACAATAGTAACAGTGGCTGTAAAGGGAAGAAGAACGACTATCCTTCTTCTTCCGGAAACACCTACTCTAGTAATAGTGTTGGTACTTTCGACCTTAGTGATATCCTAGCCATGGGTAATCGAAAGCAACCAAAAACGGAATTTACCCCTATTAGAATTAGCTACGATGATGCTTTCGATCGACTCCATGCCAAGGGAATCATTACTCCCATTGGACCTATTCAAGATCCCCCGCTTGAGAAGAGATTGCCTAGTTAGAATCCAAATATGCGCTGCAAGTGCCATCAAGTTAGGGGTCATGCTACTGAGAGCTGTTGGAAGCTAAAGGAGGCTATCCAACATTTGATTGATAATAACAAGCTTCCCATGCCTCCAGTTAACAAGAAGAGCGAGTGATGATAAAGCAAACAACACAAGACAAGAGGCGAGTTTCAACGACGAGATTTCATGACATCTTTTTTCTTTTTCTTCATTTACCCTTTCCCCAATAAGTCTAGAATAGACACCTTTCTTTTCCCTTAGATTAATTATGTAGATTCTTTATTTTCCCCTTTTTAATAAAATGAGCATTTATTCTCTTACATATGATCATTTCATTATATTGCATTAAAAAAAATCCATGTTGAATTAAGCACAAGGTGTACCAATGATTTGAGGCACCCCTTGTAGCCACATCATATTACATACCTTTCACCCTTCAAATATGCAATCCTTTTTTGATAAACCACTTTGAGCCTCGTCTAACGATAGACCTTTCATTTTTTAACCCATATGTACCTAATCTTGTGATGAGATGGTGTGCAACTTATGCAATATTTAATTTCATAAAAAGCTTAATAACTTCAAAATATTAAAATAGCAAATATAAGCAAAAAGAAATAATAAAGGTGTACAAAAGGGCAAGTGTTCCAATGTCTTTGATATGAAAATATCTTTGGTATGAACGCGTCTCAAATTGCGTCTCATATCGAGTGCTCGGTACCGTGCCTTAAAAACATGAATGCCAAGTGAGTGATAGACCGCATGATCGGGATTGCCCACACTTATAAAAATATAGAGTGCAAAAGCAAAAAAGAGTAGAAACTCAAACAAATATAAAGATTCTAAAGCAAGATTACACACCTTGGGGGCTTATCTAGGGTCTTGAGCCTTTTATCCTCTCTTCTATAACCTTTATCCTAACCACGTTACAATCCTTAAAAAGACCTTTTTGAGGTATACACACACTTGTGCGAAGTTCGGCTAGAGCTACGTTCGGCCTGATTCCTAACGAATACGTAGGCAACCTCACATCGAGGTGCGGCCGTAATAAACATGCATTCATATTCACATTCACACACTTATACCATGATCATATCAAGGGATTTCCAATACTCGTCCCTATTCATTTAGAGTTAGACTTGGGGGCTTGATCCCTACATCATTAGCTTACCTAGCCTAAGAGTCACCACTATTTGACTCTTTTAAATAATATTTTCTCCACACACTTAGCTCTTGCGGCCTAACTTTAGTGTCACTATCACACACATCACAAATACATGACCAAATATACTTCCCTTAGGAACCCTTTGTCATGAAATCTTAACACTGAAGCATGCCTTGTCATATCAAAATCACTCATCAATCATAATTGTCATTGCATCACAAAGTATGAAGTGCTTAGCCTCCGTGCCTAAGTTACCCAAATACTTTCATCATTAAGTCAACCATTGAGATAGCCTAGGATGGATTAATTCTTGCACGTTGAGAGATAGTATCAAACAAAATTTGACTAAGCACATTCAACATGCACCTTCAAAAACTTCACTTCGATTCTTTTTTGCGTCTTTCTTTTTCGGGAGAATGTCGGTACCCTCCAAAAATATGACGGAAAATATTTGTTTTTTTGCACTTTCGAGTCCCACGATCACAATACAATGCACACACGAGTCATATACAAGTTGAGTCATGTCATGATATCACCTTGATTTGATTCTAACACATGTGCCAAACACTTCGAGTCGAGTCAACCTCGAGTCAATCACAAAGAGTCAAGTTTATACCTTGAGTCATGTCAAGTCAATGAGTCAAGGGACGTTAAACCTTAGGTTAACCCTAAAGAAAGATTAGCAAAGTTCTATAGTAAAAAATAAATACAGGTGCAGCAGAATAGGGAAGACCCTACTCCGGCACCAGACGAAAACATCTAGCATCTGGCAGCAGGTTTTAGCGCCTGGCGCTAGATCACAGCGTCTGGCGACAGAGCCAATTCTTGGCGCCAGAGATATTTCAGCAGCGACAGAGCTCGAAGCCTCTTAGAAGGGTGATTTCGACCTCATACAGCAATTTCGGGCTCCTTGGTATGCCAGTTAGCCCCTATAAGCAATTTGACATGATTAAGTAGTCAGTTTGATTACAATCACAATAAGTGGTCGACCTGATGAAAAATCGTCTCACTTAGCTTAAAGAGCCTAAGAATTGGCTCACCACGGAAACACCGACATACTGGTTTTAGCGGAAGCAAAGTTCAGGCGAGCTTAAGAGATCGAAAAACGTTGGTCTTCGGAAATTTTTCAGAATATTATCGCAACAAACGTTCAAGTACCGAAGCTCGATTATTCAGAGACACGTGAACATATCCATCAAAGCTCTTTGCTCTAGAGACGCGTGGGCATATCATTTAAGCTCTTTTGTCCAGGGACGCGTGGGCATATCATTCAAGCTCTTTTGTTCAGAGACGCGTGGGCATATCATTCAAGCTCTAATGTTCAAAGACGCGTGGACATATCACCGAAGCTCTATTGTTCAGAGACGCGTGAACATCTCCATCAAAACTCTTTGCTCCAGAGACGCGTGGACATATCATTAAAGCTCTTTTGTTCAGAGACGCGTGGACATTTCATCAAATATCTTTGCTCCAGAGACGCGTAGGCACATCAATCAAACTCTTTTTTTTAGAGACGCGTGTACAATCCTTTTCAAGCTCTTTTGTTCGGAGACGCGTGGACATGTTCTACAAGCTCTTTTGCTCAGAGACGCGTGGGCATCCTAATATCAAGCTCTTCGTTTAGAGACGCGTGGACACATCATTCACAAGAACATATAAAAAAGAAGCTCTTTGTTCAGAGGCGCGTGAACATATCCAAAAAAAGAAAATAAGCTCTTTGTTCAGAGGCGAGTGAACATACCAAAAAGAAGCTCTTTTTTCAGAGACGAGTGAACATCAAAACAACAAGGTGGCATTCCCTAGATTGTGGAGAGTTGTCACAAACAACTGAGGATTGTTTCAAGAGAAGCAATCTTCAGTAGTATTCCCTTGGACGTGGAATATTATCAATGTGGAGGAGGATCGTTTCAAGCGAAGCACTCTTCTATATTGGAAGCAGTTACAGGCATAGCAGTTTTCAAGCGGGATGTCATTCTCTAGCTTGCAGAAGGTCATCAATTTAATCGGTTACTTTTAGAGACGTGTGCTTGACGGTGCAAGATACGCGTTTCTTAACTCTTTTATCTGTTTAACTAACGTTAGTTTGCAGGTATCGGCGTTGCAAGAGTGATTTAGGATCGCAGAACGTTCTGAATCATTCTTCGTCCCTATTGATACTTTGACTTTTGTTTTCGAAACTTGCGTTTCTCCAAACTCAGTCAAAGTGGAGGCTTCTGTAGACACCCTTTTATGTCTCCCCAAAACCAAACCCAGTGATGAGTACCTTTCGCGTCGAACCATAATTGAATGAAGCGAAAGTGTGGAAAGTTTAGTGTTGCGGAAAATTTTAATTTCTTTTCTCTTTTCTCTGTTTTTGAAAACTTATTTTAAGAAAACAGCCAATCCTGTTTGTTTGGTCCATGATATGGGTCCAATATTAGGGTAGTTGGAATGAGCTTGACAAGAGCTTTCCAACGATATATTATAAGCCCAATTCCGATGAATATTGAGGAAGTTATGGCCAATTTACTAAACTAGGCCCGGTTTGAGCCTTATATGCGGCCCAAGGATCTAGAGGAGGGCCTAATATGATATATCATTCCTAACGAAATTAAAATTGATTTTAGTCTTCTACATTCTTCTAGAAGGTTCTTTTCATTCCTAATTCAATTAGCATTGATAAATTGACTTTTGTTGACTTTACAGAATTTTAATTAAAATCAAAGAACATTTTTGAGGAAAAGATACGATTTTATCCTCCTGTACGGCAAAATTTATCTGATTTTAGAAAACGCGTCAAAAATAAGATTAGCGCCTAACACTAGACATTGGCGTCTGGCGCTAATGTTGGCGCCTGGCGCCAATAAGCCAGCGTTGGCGCTGGCTCTGTTTTAGGTGCGCCAATGCTCTGTTTTAATAATTTATCTATTTGGCTGATTTTCTCTATAAATAACGTCGTAAAAACTCCGTTTTCATTCTTCAACAACCAGTTTTCATTAGTATTCACCTACAATCATCAATTTTCATTCATCTACAATCTACCAATTCTCCCTTTCTCTCTATTTTCTGAACTAGCCTTCTCTTACATACAAAATTCCTCATTCATTAGACTAAGATACACCTAGCTATATTGGAAGTTGCCTTCGCCCTAGACGTGAAAGGTTTAATTTCTGAGGGTTTGGTCCGAAATCTCTCTTTCAATTATTTAATTTAATTGTTTGTTTATTATTTTCCTTGAAGTTACCAACGCGTGTATTTTGTTATTAGAAAGAGGTACGAGGCATCAAAGTAAATACTTTAATGGTTTTTATTGATGTTATGATTTAAAAATCATGTTCAAATTGTTATGATATTCCTAGTATCATGTCTAGGTTAATTTAAATATTAAATATGATTGTTACAATGCCTTTTATTCCCTCTTCCTAATATTTATGATTGTTAGTATCATGTTAGGGTTAAAGATTTGATTTTTAATGCTTAGTGACATGCTAGGATTTGTTATTAATCTTGTTAGTATCATGCCTAGGATATTGCTATTTTTATTATGCTTTAACACGATTTTTTATTATTTTTATAATTGTTTTGATTATGATTATAATTTTATTATTGCTATAATTATTATTATTATGATCAACTTGATTATTATTATGATTAATATGATTGTTATTATGATGATTATAATTATTATTATGGTTATTATTATGTTTCTTGATTTTTATTGTTATTGCTTGATCACACCTTTTTATGCATGTTTAAAGGGAATTTGTATTTGTAATCACGCTTAATAAGATAATTAATAATCTTGTTTAGGGTTAATATAATTATGATTCAAGTGATCGCCAATAATAGTTTGTTTGTGCATTAATATTCAGCCAACATAGATAAACAGGTTTAGGGTAATCATATTGATTGCATGTTAGTTAGAAAGCCCAATGAATACGATCTGAATAAATTAGAGGCCTATTATTAGACCAGGTTCAATCTCTTTTAGGTTGGATTTGTACCTTCATCCCCGAACCCTTATTTGGTTCTAGACCTTATGGAGTTGACGATCTCTTAGATCGTTAAGGGGTGTAACCTTCACCCTGTGAATGGTTTACAAGTTCCTAAAACTTGTTGGTGACTCTTTTGCTCTAGCTTTCTTCCCTTTGGACGCCACCGTACTTTAGTGTATGATCACGGTGGGGTTCAAGTTAGGGGATTAACGCTTCAAATTTATTCCCTACACTAATCCTTCTACCACATTCAAGAGCATGGCAACGACATCTTGCAATTTTCGAACGTCCTCATTTAGACTTGACGAGTCTTCCCTGGTATAGCCACTTCATCGAGAGAAGTTATATAAGCTATCTCGATCATGGGCTCTCCTACAGGTGTGATAAGAAGTGATGGATCGAAGGATGTTTGATCGTCTTCGATGGCTAGAATTTCGGAAGTTTCATTGTTATCGATCAGATCTTGAATAGCTTCTTTGAGTTTCCAACACTCCTCAGTAGTGACCCTTTCCTTGGTGACATTTGCAGTGCTTATTGGGGTCCCACTTGGGTGACCTGGCTTCTGGTACTGGATCTTTAATGGGCCCTATGGGCATGACTACTCCTTTGTGGTGTAGCTTCTCGAAAGCTGTTTCTTAACTCATACCAAGTGGAGTGAACACCCTTTTTGATCTTTGGATACGTGGTTTAGAGGCGTTCGTGGCATGTACCTCAGTAATGGGAGAGGAAGAAGAAGTATGGTCGTTCTTCTTTCCTCTCGCACTATTATCTTTCAAAAGGTCATCTTCAATGTCAATGCCTATATTATAGACAGCCTTGAAAGTATTCAATTTGTGTTGGTACTTTAAGTGCTTTGAATACTTCCCTTGGAGATTCTTGATAAACGTACTTACAGATTCCTTTTCGGTAGGAGGCTTGACCATATTAGCGGAAGTTTCCTTCCATTTATTGAAGAAAGAAGTGAACACTTCATTTTCCTTTTGTTTTAACATCTCGAGTTGTCTATGGTCTTTTTCGTCTTGGATGTTGCACTTATATCTATCTGTGAAAGTGTTTGTTATCGACTCCCAAGAAGAGGTTTTCTCTTTCTCAAGAGAAAAGAACCATTGCTGGAAAACGGTCTCAAGAGATAGTGAGAACAGAGAGGGGAAAACCTTCTTATCGATATCCTTAATGTTCATTATAGTTTCGAAAGCTCTTAGATGAAAGTAAGGGTTATCTGTTTCCTTGAATTTAGGGATGTTAGTGGCGTTGAACTTATGCAAAAGAAGTTCCTTGTCCAGCGAGACCCCTTGTGAACTTATGCCTTGAAATTTATAGTCACTAGATAGTTTTCTTAAACTTTCTTGCATGAGGTTCATTTGTTGTTGCTTCACAGGGTCATCAGTTTTGAGGGTTAAAGCCTTTAACACCTCAGTCACGTCATTCAATTGAATCCTGAGTTCATTGACCTCTTCTTGACTTGCCATTATCTTTTTAGCCTTCCTCTTTTGACGAATTGGTTTATCAAAAAGTGAAACTTGAATAAAGGTGTTGTCCTTGATTAATCGCCCTTCTCTCCTCGACCAAGTACTGTTGAAAAGAAATTTGGGGATATTCATTTTTAATTATTGACTCAAACTTTATTCAACATGTAATGGATTGAGGAAGTGAAGAAAGATTGGAATAGAATGTGAATATAAATGATGTAGATGGAGGGACATGAAGAATTAGGAATAGAATGTGCCCCCAACTCAAATGACGGAAAAAACCGACTCATGCATGAACCTAAGATATGGTCATGGTGGTATGTACTCGAAGTGTGTGCTAAGACTAGTGAGTGTAGGCGACATGTTTGGACTCTTGTGTCATGACCATGCGGCTAGACTATGTGACTAGACTCAATTAATGACTCGACGAGGTGTCATTGACAGCGAAATTTAACAGAATTAATTAGCAAACTGATTAATTAGACACTAGGTGATGACTCGACCAATAATCCGAACTGTCGGCAAAACGACAGAACTGGCGCCTCACTATGTAGTGTAGCGCCAGACGACAGAGCTGTCGCCAGGCGCCACACTCCACAGAGTGGCGCTACAGTCCAAACTTTGGCGCCAATGCTGGAGCTTCAATCTAGAACTGTTTTCGGTGTTATTAGTCAATAGGGGTATGCCTAAAGTTGTACTAGGTCACTTCTGATTAAAATATTAGGCTTTATTGACTCAAATTAATTAATTAATTAATTAGGCAAAGTTCTTTAAGTCATTAATTTATTCAATCTCAACATGAGTCAAACAAACGGTTAAGAAAACATAGAATATATGCACAACAAATAATGCACAATTAGTTAAGTAGGCACAATATGATGCAATGAGTTTGCAACCTAACCATGGCTCTAGTTCTCTAAATTTCTAGATATGGTTTAGTCAATAGAGGGTACATGGTTAATTGTCCGGATGCACCGCGCGGAAGCCTTACCGTGAAGTGTTGGCGCGAGTGGATGGGACACCGCGAGGTTTAGAAAAAATTTGCTTCCATGGTTTGGTGAATTCAACAATCTCGGATGTACCCTTTGTTGCTTAGAGCGTTCAATTAGGTAGATGGAGCATGAATTCCCAGAGGGTTATGTCCATATGTAGAACACATATGGGTTTCAGAAAAGTGAGAAAAAAAATTCAATCAGGAAGTAGGATCGAGCAAACAATACGAAAAACTGGTCGAAATTAGAACGCATATTTCTGGCTCGGTATTGGAAGAATTTGGCACCAGCAAACAGAGACTGGCGCCAGGTTTTAGCTGTAACGCCTGGCGCCAATGCTGGCGTCTGGCGCTACAGTTAAAAATCTGGCGCTAATTCCTACACGCCTCAGCAGCTTTCTGTGCTCGATAAAATTTTCCTAGTTGTGAAAGATATTTCTCAAATTTCCTACATGTAAAATCCTATGATAGATTTTAACCCATTACAGATGGTCTTTCCAATGAGATCTTTTTTATGCATATGACAATAATGTTAATCAAAATTACGCACATGAAATACTTAGAACGTTTCGAGTCTCATCCACTCATTCTAAATCATTGCCGAAACAAATTCAGGAATTAAAATAGAAATCCTCCCCAACGGAGTCGCCAAAAACTGTAGAAAATAATTGCAAGCGTTAATCCCCTAGCCTAAACCCTACTGTGATCATACACTAAAGTATTGTGGCTTCCAAAAGTGAAGAAGATAGAGAAAAAGAGTCGCCAACAAGTTTTAGGAACTTGTAAACCGTTCACGAGGTGAAAGTTACACCCCTTAACGATCCAAGAGATCGTCAACTCCATAAGGTCTTGAACCAAATAGGGTTCGGGGATGAAGGTACAAATCCAACCTAAAAGAGATTGAACCAGCCCTAATAATAGGCCTCTACTTTATTCTGATCGTATTCATGTGCGCTTTCTGACTAACATACAATCAATAGGATCACCCTAAACCTGTTTATCTATGTTGGTTGAATATTAATGCACGAATAGATATATTATTGGCGATCACTTGAATTATAATCAAATTAACTCTAAACAAGATTATTGATTATCTTATTAAGCGTGATTACAAGTACTAATTCACTTTAAACATGCATAAAAGGCGTGATCATTCAATAAAAATAAATGTCAAGCAACATAATAAATAATCATCACCATAATAATAATTATAATCATAACAATCATAATTAATAATAATTATAACAATTATATTAATATTAAAATATAATCATCATAAATTATAACAATCATATTAATAATAATAATTAAAATAATCATGATCATAAATTATAACAATTATATTAATAATAAAAATAATCATGTTAAAGTATAATGTTAATAGCAAGATCCTAGGCATGATACTAACAAGATTAATAACAAATCCTAGCATGTCACTAACAATAAAAATCAAATCTTTAACCCTAATATCATACTAACAATCATAAATATTAGGAAGAACATAGGAAACATCATACTTTTAATCATACTTGATATTCAATTTACCCTAGACATGATACTAGGAATCAAAATAACAATCTAAACATGATTTCTACATCATAACATCAATAAAAACCATTAAAGTGTTTACTTTGATGCCTCGTACCTCTTTCTAATAACAAAATACACACGTTAGTAACTTCAAGGAAAATAATAATCAAAACAGTTAAATTAAATAATGGAAATAGAGATTTGGGACCAAACCCTCAAAAATTAAACCTTTCACATCTAGGGCGAAGGCAACTTCGAATATGTCTAGGTGTTTCTAGATCTAATGAATGCGGAATTTTGTTTGTAAAAAGCTAGTGTAGAAAAAGAGAGAGAGTAATCATGAGAATCTTGATGAGAGTTGGTGAATGATTATTGAAGAGAATGAGAAAGAATTGAAAACTGGTTGTAGGTGAATGAAAACGGAGTTTTTACGACGTTATTTATAAAGAAAATCAGCCAAAAAGATAAAAATATCAAAACAGAGTCTGGCGCACAAAAAACTGAACCAGCGCCAACGCTGGCTGTTGGCGCCAGGCGCCAAGCGTAGCGCCAGGTGCTACAGGTGGCGTTTGACGCTAATTCAGAAAATCACGCGTTTTCTTAAAATCAGATAAAATTTGCCGTACAGGAGGATAAAATCATATTTTCCTCAAAAATGCTCTTTGATTTTAATTAAAACTCTGAAAAGTCAACAAAAGTCAATTTATCAATGCTAATTGAATTAGGAATGCAAAGAACCTTCTAGAAGAATCTAGAAGACTAAAACCATTCCTAATTGCATTAGGAATGATAAATCTATATTAGGCCCTCCCCTAGATCATTGGGCCGCATATGAGACTCAAAACGGGCCCAGTTTCATAAATTGGCCATAACTTCCTCAATATTCATTGGAATTTGGCTTATAATATATCGTTGGAAAGCTCTTGTCAAACCTCATCCAACTACACTTTTATTGGACCCATATCATGGACCAACCAAACTGGACTGACTGTTTTCTTAAAATAAATTTTCAAAAACATAGAGAAGAGAAAAGAAATTAACTATCCGCAACACTAAACTTTCCACACTTTCACTTCATTTGATTATGATTCGACGTGAAAGGTACTCATCACTGGGTTTGGTTTTGGGGAGACACAAATAGGTGTTTACATATATATAAGCCTTTAATTTTAACTAAAGGGAAGGTTTTAAAGTGTTGCTTGATTTGGATTTTGAAGGTTTTAAAGTAAGTTAGTATTGCTGTAAATTTGATTGATTGGGTATTGATTGAGATGTTATTATTTGGTTTAGGAGAGGAGTTTATTGAAGGTGATTTCTAGATAGTAAAGTGGCATACCAATTCGTTTATTCAAGGTACCTACAAGTTACGAAACCTTGCTTGTAGGTGCATGTTTAAGGACGGATCGAGAACTTAGAACCATGTTAGGAACTTGTGGATTGGTTGAAATTGTATGGTAGTAATTGTGGTTAATGTTTGATGTGACAGTTGGTTTTGATTCAAGTATGAGGATTGTGTATTAATTTAACTTGTAAGTATTATTTATGCATTAACTTTGTAAGATGCGCCGCTTAGAGGCAAAGGTATGTGAATATGTGGAATGGTTTATTTATTAGTCATTCATGATTATTGAAATAGGATGAGTAAAGGAAGAATTCAAGTCTTATAAGACGAGGTTAAGGTTTTGGGGGTGCCTTATGCACGTACTCAAGGTGTTTATACACCGAGGTAATTAAAGGAATAAATAATAAATGTTGCTTGTCACTAATAAATCAAGAATTGAAATTGGAAAGTTGTTTTACTTGATTGAATTGATATTGGATAGATTGTATTGTTTGCATATGAGTCATCACCAAGTCTAAACCTCTAAATCACGTAAAGTGCAAGATGGATGAGCAATAAAACTCTGGATTGGTGCACTTCTAGAGTAATGACAATCAGGGGTTGGGGTATACGGCTTATTAGCCGTGTACTTTTTATCGAGGCCGTCTGATCTACGAGTCTCCTATTTCAAATAATTTTTTAAAACTAGGAGTTAGGTGAGATCTCATACTAAATATGGTCACGGAGTCGCGCCCGTGGTCGTTGGATGTTTCCAAAAGGAGGCTTGGGGTTTTTCTTTTATTGATGTTCCAAATGGGACATGGGTTGGACAACTCTGTCTATTGCGTAATCCAATGAATAAAAATAATGATATACCTATTATTAATTAATGGAGTCTTAGTAATATAAATAGTTGAGTCGTGTGTTGAGTCTATAATTTAATGATGCATGATGTTTGATTATTAGTAGCATGTTATGGATTTCTTATTTGTTTCGTAGCTTGTATGAACTCAGCTTTGCTGATTGCGTGCTTTTGTGTGTGTCTTTATTTGGTCATGGCCTTCACCTTTCAATGACCCTATGACGATCCAATTTTTACACTTGTAATATTGGGGAGCAGATTAACCACATGTTCTTACATACGCAGCATTCGCATCAGGGTTGTGGGATTTTGAGTGGAGTGTTGGTTACTTTTCACTACTTATTTTGCTACTTACTTTTGAATTCATTAAACTCAATTTCATTTTATACTATTTTAACTAATTTGGGTTTTGAATAAGGGCCTTAATGGTTCCAACTTGTAAGATTTAGTTTGGTTTTGGTTATTGGTTTTGAAACTTATTTATAACTGAGTTAGTTTTTCCGCTGCTAATTTCTGATATAGCCTTAACGTTTGAACACGTGGCGGTAGCATGCCAGTAATTCTCTTGGATTTTGTTTCGGGTATTTACAGGTTTTAAGAGAGAATTATTGGGGTGTTACATGAACATTCTAGGCCCCATCAAAAATTAACCAGGCATCAAAAGTAGACACAGAGAACCATGTAGACAACAAGACACAGAGTTTACCAAGAATCCATGAGGAGGTCTCACAGAAGAGTAAATAAGCAAACCAATTTCCCGAACCGAAGAACTTCGGGAAATCTAGTCTTGCATTATATTAAAGATCACAGCTGGAGACAACACATCATGGCAAAAGATTTTATGATTACGTGCCATCTAAATAGCCCAGCTGTAAAGAATATTTCAAGCATTACCCCAAACTTGAACCCCACTGTGATCATACACTGAAGTACGGTGGCGTCCAAAGGGAAAGAAGATAGAGCAAAAGAGTCGCCAACAAGTTTTAGGAACTTGTATACCGTTCACAGGGTGAAGGTTACACCCCTTAACGATCCAGGAGATCGTTAACTCCAATAGGTCTGGAACCATGACTGGTAGTTCGGGGATGAAGGTACAAATCCAACCTAAAAGAGATTGAACCTGCCTTAATAATAGGCCTCTACTTTATTCTGATCGTATTCATGTGCGCTTTCTGACTAACATGCAATCAATAGGATTAACCCTAAACCTGTTTATCTATGTTGGTTGAATATTAATGCACACACAAATCTATTATTGACGATCACTTGAATTATAATCAAATTAACCCTAAATAAGATTATTAATTAACTTATTAAGCGTGATTACAAGTACGAATTCCCTTTAAACATTCATAAAAGGCGTGATCAAGCAATAACAATAAAAAAAATCAAGCAACATAATAAGGGGTAGGTTCGACCTACCTGTGTTAAGGCATGCTAAGGCATAAAGGGAGCTCATAAAAATAAATCATAACAATAAATGATCATGTTAAAGCATAATAATAGCAATATCCTAGGCATGATACTAACAAGATTAATAACAAACCATACCACATCACTAAATAATAAAAATCAAAGCTTTAACCCTAACGTGATACTAACATGATATTAGAAAAAGAATAGGAAACATCACAACAATCATACTTGATATTAGAAATTATAGTTATTACCCTAAGCATGATACTAGGAAACAATAAAACATCCTAACATGATACTAGGAATCAAAATAACAATCTAAGCATGATTTCTATATCATAACATCAATAAATCAATTAAAGCACTTACTTGGATGCCTTGTACCTATTTCTAATAACAAAATACACGTGTTAGTAACTTCAAGGAAAACATAAAATCAAACAATTAAATTAAATAATTGAAATAGAGATTAAGAAAGTTAGACTAGATTTGGGACCAAACCCTCAGAAATTAATACTTTTCACGTATAGGGCGAAGGCAACTTCGAACTTGGCTAGGTGTTTCTAGATCTTGTGAATGCGGAATTTTGTATGCAAAAGGCTAGTTTAGAAAAGAGAGAGAGGGTAATCAAGAAATTCTTGATGAGAGTTGGTGAGAGAGAGAAAGATGAGAAGAATTGATGATCCAAAACAGAGGTTTTAGGAGGCTATTTATAGAGAAAATCAGCTGGATGTGATAAAAAATGAATCAGAGTTTCGAAAAGAATAAAACACAATTGAAGCGCCAAACACACGAGTGGCGCAAAACACTGGACTCTAGCGCCAAACGCTAGGTATGGCGTCAGGCGCTGGAAATAAATTTCCACGCATTTTCTTAATTTGATAAAATTTAACCGTACGAGAGGGAAAAATTGTATTTTCCTTAAAAACACTTCTATTATTCTGATTAAAACTCTTAAAAGTCAACCAAAGTCAATTTATCAATGCTGATTAGATTAAGAATGAAAAGAACCTTCTAGAAGAATCTAGAAGACTATAATGAATACTAATTGCATTAGGAATGATAAACCAATATTAGGCCCTCCTCTAGATCATTGGGCCGCATATAAATATCAAACCGGGCTCAGTATAGTAATTTGGCCATAACTTCCTCATTATTCATCGGAATTGGGCTTATAATATATCGTTGGAAAGCTCTTTTCGAACCCGAACCAACTACACCATTATTGGACCCTTGCCATGGACCAAACCAAACTGGATAGGCTGTTTTCTTAAAATAGGTTTTCAAAAATAGAGATTAAGAAAAGAAATAAAACTAGCCGCAAAAGTAGACTTTCCACACTTTCACTTCATTCGATTATGATTCGACGTGAAAGGTACTTATCACTGGGTTTGGTTTTGGGGAGACACAAATGGGTGTCTACACCAGCACAAGGAGATAAACGAGACCAAACCATCCCAGATTTAGTACAACAAAAATCCGAGACCATGTCGACAAACCAATCAGTAAATGGCTTATCATGCAATAATTGAACCGAAGAGGCAATCGGAGCGGAAGCCCAGAGATAAGAAGTAAATGAACAATCCCGAAATTAGTGATCTGCCGTTTCTTGATCTTTGTGGCAAAATGTGACACCCTCAAATCTCCCTCTACGGAAATACTAGTATAATACGTATAATTATACCGTAGAGATAGACTTGGGCGTATTACCGCCGCGTGATTACGCAAGGCTACTCAAAAATACTTAACTCAACAATAAAACTTGCAGCGGAACTCAACTTTGTTTTATTAATACTTATAAAAATAGTAACATTGTTATGAGGACTCAAAATAAAGACAAGCCGCATTCCTAAACTAGGTGAAGCAAATCCTGGGACTCTCATATGCTCATTCATGACTCCACCTGAAAATAGTCAACACTGCTTACCATTACGGTAAACATGGCAAACCAAAACAAATAAGAAATACGGATTAGCAAATTATGCTAACTACGATAAGTGCAAGATAGTGTAAACTCAATTTATTTGCAAACATGCTTTTAAAATCAATTCCAATAATTAATCCAATAAATTCAAAACTTATTATTCCAAAATCGATTCCAATTATTCATATTCAAAATAATAGTTAATAAAATCAATTCCTTTATTAAGAATCAATTCCTTTTAATTCAATTCCTAACCCAAGTGTGCACACCCCCCAAGCTAGTCTCCTTATATTACAAGGCTATTCTTAAGGAAAGACCCGGTCATACAAAGTCCAAGGCCTTATCAATAAACCAAATCTGCATAGTGGGATTACTAACATGCTTATAAAGCATTAATAATAATAATTCAATGGTTCAATAAATCCTTTTAATATCCAATAGTTCCAATATTATTCAAAATCCTTTTTAATTAATTCCACATGTTTTCAAAATCAAACCTTGTAAATAACTACTTGAGAATAAAATTCATATTAATAACTTTTCAAAATCAACAACTCTTCCTTAAAAAACCTTTATTTAATCCAAAAAACCTTTTAAAATCAATTCCTTTATTTAAACACGATAAATAATCAAAACCATTCAAAACATGATTTAAAAATCAATCATTCAAAATACTTTTATTAAAATAAATACTTTCAAATATAATTTATTTCAAAATCATAATTCAAATCAATTTAATTCAATCACCAATCAAATCATGTAAAACATGTTATTTAAACCAATCACTTTGAAAGGTATCTAGCCACCTAAACGTACCTTAATCCTTGCTAGAAAAACCACACAAAAAGAATCTCAAGAACCTTGATCGAACACACCCTACAAATAAACATAACCTTATTCAACATAAGTTTAACAAATAATTAAAAACCCCCAACTATATGTATACGTACATGAACCTTTTAAATTAATTTCTCATAAACATCATTAAAAATTTGATTTTATATAATTAAAATTACTTATAATAATAATTTATAAATCCCCCATAATAATAATAATAATAATTGAATAAGAGAAGAGAATAAGAAAAGATAAGAAACCAAGGAAAAGAGAAGAATTGGATTTGCGTTGGAAAGAATAGGCAGAACTTGCAGAGGCTATAACTCCTTCGAGATAACTTCTAATATGGTGATTTTTGAGCCTTAACTCAATTATTTTTCAAGAGGAAAAATATTCTGTGAAACATCTATACCCCAAAAATTGTCCAGAAGTGCCCGAAAATTGGATTCAAAGATAAACAGGATGATTTGTGTAAAATTGAGGAGAAGAAAAGAAGAGAATTGGTGTGAAGAATGTGAGAGGTATGGAGGAGTATTTATAGGCTAGCTCATGCAAGAATTTTGGCAAGAAAATGTGGGAAGAATTATAGCAAGTAGGGTTTATGGGATTACTTGGATAAGTGAGTAAAAGAATTAAGGAAAGTTTGGATATTAAGGTGATTGTGTATACTTGAATATGGAATGTATGTATGCCATGAAAAATAATAAGGAAATTAGAATTACTTGGGGAATAATTAAGAAGAATGAATGACAAGAAAATATGATGATTAGATATTAAAAAGACGGAGAATTAGAACTAAGGAATATAAGAGATTTTGGGAGATAATTAAAAATATAATTTTTATCCAATAAATTCCCCAAAATAATTCACGAGGGCTGAAAATATTGAGCTTACCATAGCTCAAATGTTCGGATTCCTTTAGATATATTTAGGAAGGATTTGCTCGATTTTTAAGGAATAAAATAATTGTATAAATAATATAGAATAAATAATGAAATAAAAAATTAATTAAATATCAATTATTTACCAATAAATAATCAAGAAAAATCAGATTTTCCATGTGTATGGAAAATTCGAAAATCCTAGCTAATTATTGGAAAATTTCGGCCATAATAAAATAATTAATAAAATATTATTTTTCTTTAATTAAAATATCCGAAATATGTAAATAATCCGGTTTTTAAAATAAGATAAATGGATAATATATCTTATAAAAAAAGATTAATTTTCAAAATACTTTTGGCACCAAAACTTAAATTTTATTTTGGCTCTAAATAATAAATTTACTAAAATACCTTTTTTATAATTCTTAATTAATTAAAAAAATACGTATGAAAATATGGGGTATTAACAAAACACACAAATTGAGTTCACCGGAATACCCCTTAGCCGCTAGATAACAGTAAGAGGTAAAGCATTATTTATAAGCTTCCAACAAAAACACTATAATTTCGGCAAAAGAGGCAATCCCCAAAAGTGCTTCCACTAAGAGGCTGGGATCGTAGAAGCAACTGTAGAGCCAACCGACTAATTGAGCAACATAGCATAAGCTGACTTAGTAGAAAAGGACGCTCCAAAGCCAGAATACGAAGCGATGTAGGGGTATCAAATAGAACAGTGGACCAAATTCGAATCCCACGCGTAAGAACGCGGATTATTGATGATAGAAGAAACATGAGTCGGAAGAACCGTCTCACTAGAGGATGGAAGAAAAACCACAGGTTCCCCTGGAACCCGATCATCCTCAAGAATCTGAACCTGAAAACCTGAACCAACCTTCCAAGCAATCCCATCTACTAGAGTTGACAATCCCGCCAGCAGACTACGACAACCCTACGAAGAACACGGAATTGTTCGTGTCCGAAAGGAGCGAAGGGAAGGATACTTGGTCGTAAGTAACTTAGAGACCAAAAGCTGAGGGTGATGGTGAATATGCCGATGAGCTAAGCGGTTCAGTCTACGGATACCTAAACCCCCCAAACCTTTTGGCAAATGCAAGAGGGCTTTTGAGCGTAAAGCTAGTCCTCGAAAATGAGAATCAGACTTCCACCAAAATCGAGCCAGCGGATTATCAATCTTCAAAGAGATCAAAGATGGAAGCTTAAACACAAAGAGAATATGATTGAACGACGCAACTAAAACTGAATTTATAATAACTAATTAAAACCCTTGCCTGAACTTGGTATTGAAGAAATTCAAGTCGCAATTTTTAGGTTTTTCTTGTTTTTCTTTGCTCTCCCAAAAATAGTTTTAGTCAGTTCAGTTTAGCTCAACTCTAATAAGTTCAGTTCAGTTCAACTTCTAATTTCCTTCTCTCATAAAATATTAATTTCAGTTCAGTTTAGCTCTAATAAGTTCAATTCAGTTCAGCTCAATTCAGTCAATGAGAACAGTCCCTTAATGTTAACATGGTTTTTTTTAGTGTAATAGGGGTTATTTAGTAGTTTAGAAGTTAATCATTCAGTATTAAAAAGTTTACTTTTTTCTTTTATATATAAGCGGCTACATGGAGTAACCAATTGCACACAAAATGCGCTGAAAATTCGGGCCGGTTCGACCTTAACCACATATAACGTACCTAAATTTGCAAAAAGTAATGGGGTTGTCAGGCTAAAGCTTGCATTTTGGGCTTTTTTCGTGTCGGATTAGGATTTATAACTAAACAATTGTGTTTTAGTGTAGACACCTAAAAATGTCTCCCCAAAACCAAACCCGATGATGAACAACCTTTCACCGCCATTTTTGGTCGGGTTGAGTATTTAATCTTTGGATTTCTTAAATCCATGTTCTATTCAATACATTTCATAAACCAATCCATTTACTAGCTCATTTCCGTAAACCATAACTTGTTTTCCTCTTTTCGTGTCCACATCGCAAAACCGAGAGAAACTGAATTTTTTGGCCTAATAATTTTGATAAAATTATTATTTGGTTGGATAGGCCTTGAAATTGTCTTTCCAATGATATATTATAATATTAATTCTGAGCTATAACAGAAACGATATGAATGAAATATCAAACTCTATCCAAAACTGATACTGTCCCACTATTTAAGCCATATCTTTTATTCTACAAAATATTTAAAACTGATTCTAATTGGGTTAGAAATTAGACTTCAAGATCTTTCCAACTATATCTTATTTATCTTATTCCAAATTTCTGGATTAAATGATATGATAAAAACAAAAACCGCAAAAATTGTAGTCTATCGAGTTTTATTCCGGTTTAATTCGGATCTTATCTTGATTCTTCGACCCTTCTTTTTTCTCTATAAATAGAAGTCATATCTCCCCTTTTTCAATCATCAACAATCTTGATCATAAAATAGTTATCTTCTCCCTCTTTAGCCTAAACACTAGGCTCCCTATTCTTCCATAATACTTCCCCTAAGGACTCCAAGGAGTCCATACAATACCCGAAATTCTATACTTAAACCAAGGCGTGAAAGTTATAATTAACCGAGGTTTTGGAAAAAATTAACTCTACTTTTATTTATTTTAATTTTTTCAATTTGATTTATATTTTTATTGAAGTTATTAACAGTTTATTCATGATGTATCAATTTAAAGGAACACGCGGTATGTGAGTAATTAATTAATTTAATTACTCTTATTTTATTTTATATTGCTAATATCATGATTAGGTTATTTTATATTTGATTTGACTAATGATATTATTGTTGAATTGCTTCTAATATTAATGTGTGTTCTATTATTTTTTATGATCACCATATTACATGTTTAAAGGGAATATGTAATTGAAAATCACGCCTAATAAGATAATTTGGACGACCGGTTTAGGTTCCTTTTTAATCTTGTTATTTAACCAAGTGATAAAAAATATTTTAGAATTATATGTTGCATTAATATTAAACCAATTAGCCTAATACTACTTTGGAGTAAATTGAATCTTTGTTTGCATGTCTTTGAGATCGCAGGAATCACTTTTCACCATAAGAATCGAGTAGAGGCCAATACGGGCGAATGTGACTCCATAACTCACTTCGTACCATCATCCCCGATCCTCCTTTCATGGTTCCGAACCATATGGAGTTAGTAATCTCATGGATTATGAATAGGGTGTAACCTTCACGGGCCAATCGTTGTTGCCTATCGTTGTCCCTTATTCGTGGTTGCCTTTTATGATCCATGAACGGTTTACAAGTTCCTTAAAAACTTGTTGGCGGCTCCCTAATTTCCTTTTTCCTAATCGTATATGTCAATTCCCACTTCCTATGAGTGTCAAGCATATTCACCACATGCTTTAACGTAGGCGGACTTCGAACGACGCCTACAATTTGGTGACTCCACTGGGGAGGATTCTTGGTTATTTATCGATTTGCGTGATCGGTATTTAATTAAGATGAGTGGATGAGACTTGAAAGATTCTTGAAAATATCCCTGTGATTAAATTGGCATTTTAACATATGCATAGACATTTTAACGTCGTATTTCAGGTCTGTCTAGTAGGAAAAATTGGATAACCTGGTCGTGAATGAAGAAAATAGGGGCACCAGTTAGATTTCCTTACTGCCGCGCCACGGAAGAGCTTCCCTTGTCACGGCGCAAGGTGTCCAGCACTGTGACACGGTAGATTTTGTCGTTTCGCAGCAGTCTTGAAATCCTTCCAGTGGCTTTATTTCTTTTCTCACAGTAAGCTTCCTTCGATTTTTTTGAAAAAAACGTATGTGTTCTACATACGTCTTAGCCCTAGGGGATTTGAGCTCTATTAACCCAAAAACGCTCATGGAAATAACGGTTCATCCGAGTTTTTAAATCCACCCAAACCATGGAGTCGAGTTCGATTTCATGACGAACTTACGGAACCGCCCGTTGGCATACACCCTCAAGTGAGGTTGCCTTGCTAAAGCGTCCAAACTCTTAACCATGGTACCCTTTTGACACCAAATAAAACATGACCATAGTGGAACATAGAGCTGGACCTTAGGTTGCGAACTATTCTTTACATCATTGTGCCTACGTGTGTATATTTGGTTGTTTTGATCCTAACTTTAACGATCTTTCTTTGTCTACGGTGGATTACTTATGACTTAAAATTGCCAATGGACCGTACTGACTTAGTAATTAGCACAAACTCTAAAAAAAAAAGCTGGAACTGATTACCGTGACACGACAAAAAACGTCGCGTCATGGCAATTAGTACCGTGTCATGGCGGCCTGTACCGCGTCACGGTGCAGGTTTGCCGTGACACGATAGTTGTGTCGTGACATGGTGCCCAAGTTTAAGTCTAGTCAACCCCTATTTTGGTTTTCCATGCTAATTTGGTCCACGTGTCATTCATTTTGGTTACTGCTCACATGTCTAGCCATACGATCATACCATGAGTCTTATAACATCACTTAGTCACTCACGAGTCTAGTGTAGTCCACACACTTTCTTTATGTTCCGAGTCGAGTCGTGCACCATGTGTTTATGATCGTATACTAGGTTCATGCACCTATTTTTTCGTCATTATTAATATACTTACTTTGACTATACTTGTACCAATATATGAAAAAACATATGTTACCATGTACTCGTAAAATTAATATTGTTGGATCAGTCTTTATGTATACTTCAAACAATACTTCTTACTGAAATAAAAGTTCAAACATTAATAGTTAAAGTTATGCATTTGCATGTGTGACAGCAAAATGTGGTCGGTGATTGTTATGAAAACGGAGGGAGTAAAAAAAATTAGTCAAATTTATTAGAATAATCAATATAATTTTTTAAACTGACAACAAAAAGGTCCAAACCACTTTTCATAATTTTATTTCCTTTTAAGAAACATAATATAAACAAGACACGGTCACGAACAAGCCCTAAAGTTAAAGTTGTTTCCACTTTTTTATGCCAGTTTTAAAAATTATCGTGATATTAAATTTGACCACACTACACGAAAACAGGCATTTTGCAACAACTTTTTTCTGTCGCAAATAAGCCAAAAACCGTCGCAATTTTTGTAATACCCCTCATGATTCCTACAAAAAGGATTTGATATACTACTCATATCAACAAGGTGCATCTTCCTTTTAGGGAGCTCATTTGCTAAGAATACTCAATAGTTAAGCGTGCTTGGCTGGGAGTAGTCTTGGGTGGGTGACCTCCTGGGAAGTTTTCTCGGGGTGCGCATGAGTGAGGACAAAATGCGCCGAAAGGACTTGTGTTGGTTTGTGGGGACAGTTGTTGGCCCTTGATGCGCATTTCGTGCCAATAGGCCCCTCCCTAATTTGTTTGGGGTCGAGGTGTTACAAATGGTATCAGAACAACCCTGCGACCGCGTGCTGACCGTGGATAATTAATCCTATGTCAGTCGCCTAGCGGGGGAGAATTCTAGGGCCATATGGCCATAACCAGACTGGATGTAACACTTTGGCTACCCAGTTGCCATCAGGCGTAATACTGGAGTCCCTAGCTTTCCAGGCGCAACGAGGGCTGCTGACCGTGGATAATTAATCCTATGTCAGTCGCCTAGCGGGGGAGAATTTTGGGGCCATATGGCCATAACCAGACTGGATGTAACACTTTGGCTACCCAATTTCCATCAGGCGTAATACTGGAGCCCCTGATGTAAAATCAAAGTTTGCGACAGTTTGTAAAACTGTCGCTGATAACGACAATTTGAAACCGTCGTAAAGTACGACGACTTTTATCTATCGCCATCTTCTTACTTACGACTACTTTAATCTGTCGCAATATACGTGAGATAAAATTTGTCTTCTTTACAGCTACCTATTTTACCCTTAGCTGAACCTATATCCATTAATGCATAGTACTAGTAATATAAATAATGTAGTAATGCATAAATTAAGCTACATACTAACACTACTAGAAATAGGCAAAATAGCGACAAATCTCTTCCGACGGACAGATAATTCCATCGCAATTTTCAAAATTTCCGACGGATTTTATTTCGTCGCAATATTTTGACGGAATATAAGTGTTACGATGGATTTTCCGTCGGAACCTTTACGACGGAAAATTATTCATTTGAAAAATAAGGGCATTGAAGCAATAGAAGCCATTTGACCTAAAAAAAGATTGGGAAGCCGACAAAAAGAGAGAGAAAGAGAAGGAGAGAGAAAGAGAAGGAGAGAAAGAGAGAGAAGGAGAGCGTCGCCGGTGCCGGCGTTCCTTAACCTTGCCGGAGTAGGAGGATTTCCCCAAGGGCGACGAAATTTGTTCCGGTTGAAACCGAAAGAGAGAGAAGAGAAGGAGAGAGAGAGAAAGAGAAGGAGAGAGAGATGAGAAGGCCAGACGCGCGCGCTGGTGGTTCCACGGAGCCGGAATTGCCGGCGATCCCCTAGGGCGGTAGAAAGAACGAGGCTGAAGGAGAAAGAGAAGGAGAAAGAGAAAATCCCGTCCTCCAGCCTTCCCTGCCGAGCCTCCACGCGCCGTCCAGCCTCCACGCCGCAGTGGTAGTTGTCGGCGACGCCCCTCACTTAAGGTCAGTGTTTTTTTTTTTGTTTTTTAATTTTAAATTAAAATCTTACCGGCTCCTCCCTAACCACAGCAAGCAGCCTCCACCGGTTGAAGCACCTCCGCCGGCTGAAACAACCACCACAAGTACCCTCCGGCCTCCTTCCTTCCCTCCATGACTGAAGCACCTCCGCTAGCTGAAACAACCAGTAAGTTTCATACTTCCCCCCTTTTTTCTAATTTAAAATTTTTTAATTTAATTATGTTAAAAAATTAAATAAACCATTATTTATTTTATTTTTTTTAAAATTTGTTGTAGGATTTGTACAATTGAGTTGATTAATTGTCAAAAACAAGTGCAAATCAAGGTTAGTCACATTACTTAACTTAATATATAATGTATGAATGTTACTTTGGTTTGGTTATGTTTAATATATTGTAGTTTAGTTTATTTTATTATAATAAAATGTGGTTTAGTTTAATTTATTTCAATATAATCTACTTTAAATTAGTTTAGTTTTTTTTTTATATATGTTAGTTTGGTTTGTTTTAGTTTAGTATAATATGATGTATGTTAGATAACTTTATTTAATGTAATGTAGTTTAGTTTTGTTTAGTTTAATATAATGTAGTTTAGTATATTATTATTTTTTATATAATGTTGTTTAATTTAGTTTAGTTTTACAAAAGTATATTAGATTAGTTTAATATTATGAAACTTTAGTTAGGTTTGGTTCGTTTTGTTTAATATGATGTATGTTAGATAACTTTATTTAATATAATGTAGTTTAGTTTTGTTTAGTTTAATATAATGTAGTTTAGTTAAGTTTTTTTTTTTTTTAATATAATGTGGTTTAATTTAGCTTAGTTTTACTAAAGTATAATAAATTAGTTTAATATTATGAAACTTTAGTTAGGTTTTGTTCGTTTTGTTTAATATGATGTATGTTAGATTACTTTAGTTCATTATAATCTAGTTTAGTTTTTTTTTTTTTTTTTGTTTAATATAATGTTTCTTACTTCAGTTTAATTTTATATAATGCATGTTACTAGATTTAATATTATGATATGTTAGTTTAGTTTGGTTTTGTTTGGTTTGATTTGTTTATATTAATGTTATGGTTTTATGATATGTTTGTTTATTTATTTGTATAATATTTTGTATGTTAGTTTAGTTTTAATATTTTTAAATAAATCATTTGCGTAATCATATGCCAAGATACCCGTTCAAGGCATACACATTAGACGTATGTCTTGAATAGTCCCTGGTTGGGACTGTCCTTGTAGGTTTATTCTCACTTAGGTGGTGAATGTATTCCTTTTTTTTCATTCTAAGGAAGATCCTTTCTTGTCATTTCTCTACAATGTCCTCTAGGTACATATATAGGTGTTTCTAATCGCCTATATCGTGTACTTGGAGAACTGTAGGGAAATGCTGTCGGATTTTCCATAGAATTGAAATCCTGGCATACATTCACTAGTGAGATTGAACTTCCAAGGATGGGTTAGATTGGAGTGATAAGGACCCTTGAAAATCATTTCTCTTCTCATTTGCATTTCCACAACACTTTGATCTATAATGAATATATATTGTGCTTTGTGACTAATGTGATTAATGGCATATGTGTTAGTTGTGTAGAACTTGTAATCATGAAACAAAAAGAACGTAGCTGGATGTACGAAAGGAAGGTTGGGAATTCTATTAATCCTGAGTTCTTGAAGGGGGTAGATGAATTCCTTAAATATGTCGAAGATCATCCCGAGAGTAGCAACTCGAATGAAGTTAGGTGTCCATGTTTTAAATGCAAAAACAAACGTCTTTGGGATGCGGATACGGTTAAACTTCATTTATATGCAGTGGTTTTTTTACCTAATTACTATGAGTGGATGTGTCATGGGGAAGGGTTTCCGGGAACTCCTGAAAGGCAGTCAAATGAATATCGTGAAATGGTTTTGGATGCATTTGGTCAGTCTCAAGATCAAGGGCATTCCCAAGAGGCGGTTGTTTCATTAGAGGAGGAGCCTAATGCACAAGCTAAGCAATTTTTTGATTTGTTAAGGGCTTCTGAACAACCGTTATACGAAGGGAGTTCATTGTCTGTATTACATTCTAGGTTCAAGTTGCAACAAACTAGCACAAAGTGCGGCATATGTGGTTACTTACTTTCCTAAAATTCTTGCATATAATTTGGACTTAGATGTCTGTATGATCTGGACTTAGATTTAAAATGATGTCCAAAGATCCATATCACTCCAATATTACCCATCTTTTGACATCTAACCCCACTAGTGAATGTAACCTTACTACTGAATAAGAGAGTAATAATCACCTATCATTAAGAACCTCCAATGTGAAGAACAAGTCATAACATACATTACGTAAATTAATATTTCATAAACAAATTCTAAGCTTTAATCATGACATTCACTATTGTAAACTTCTTCCCTTTTTCATCTTTTTCTTTTGACATCTAGTGAATGTTTGCTTAGGATATCACTCCAATATTATTCATTTCGTCTTGCTCAAGGAGGAAGTTCAAAACGTCTTCCCTTTTTCATCTGTTTCTTTTTGGGGAATTGAAGTTCAAAAAAAATTTCAAAATTTTCTCATCGAGGGAAGTTAAAAAATAAAAGTTCAGTTTTCTCGTCTTTATTTTTTGGGAGAAAGTCAGTACCCTCCGCTATTCTCATGACAAAAATGACGGAAAATTTTTGCTTTTGCATATTTGGTTGCTTGTATCTGCACACACACACACCATACACACACACAGAACCATAAGTTATACACATGTCATGTCATGTCAAGTCAAGCTTGGACAAGTCAGTTGGCCAAGTCTATCATAGTCTATATGATTCCCTTGGCAAATTTTATTTTGCAGATCTCAATTACAGCCCACATATGGGGACAAGCGTACCATCTACATCCAGTGTCGGGGACAAGCGGACAATTTATAGCCCACGTTCGGGGACAAGCGGACCATCTACAGCCCACGTTCGGGGACAAGCGAACCAATTACGTCCCACGTTCGGGGACAAGCAAACCTTTTACAGCCCACGTTCGGGGACACGTGAACCATCTACAACCCACGTTCGGGGATAAGCAAACCATCTACAGCCCATGTTCGGGGACAATCTAACTAACTACAGCCCATGTTCGGGGACAATCGAACCATCATCATTTTAGTGATCATCTCCCAAGCAAAGACGATTCACGACACAAGGTTCTGATACACAGAGACTTGCAATCTCATCATCAGACAAGTTTTTCCTCAAGCATGGAAAATTGTCGATCGTTGCTACCTCTCAAGGCGGAGAAGTCAGCGATTATATCATCTGTCGACTTTCCTCAAGCATGAAAAGTATCATCCGGTGGATTTCTTCAAGCATAGAAAACTGCCAAATTCATCTATCGACTTTTCTCAGGCATGGAAAGTATCTCAACAAACATCATCCGGTGGATTTCTTCAAGCATAGAAAACTACCAAATTCATCTGTCGACTTTCCTCAGGCATGAAAAATATCATAATAATCTTCATCCGGTGGGTTTTTTTAAGCATAAAAAACTACCAAACTCATTTGCCACCGATACACTGGTGACAGATACAATCGATCATTTTTGCCATCGATACATTGGTGTCAGATACGCATTATATCTATTTACTCTCTTATCTGTGGAACTAACATTTTTCTACAGGTATCAGCGTATACAGAGTGATTTAGGATCGTAGAACGTCTTAAATCAATATCCGTCCCTATTGACTAGTTTGACTACTGTTTTTTAAACTAATGTTACAAACTCAGTCAAAGTGGGGGCTTCTGTAGACACCTAAAAATGTCTCCCCAAAACCAAACCTGATAATGAACAACCTTTCACCGCCATTATTGGTCGGGTTTAGTATTTAAACTTGGATTACTTAAATCCATCTTTCCATTTCATAAACCAACCCAATTCCTAGCCCATTTCCCCAAACCATAACTTATTTTCCTCTTTTCGTGCCTTTAAACCCAAAATAATTCATTTAGTGTCCTTTAAAATCATTCATTTCGTGTCCTTTTTATAAAAACGTTTAGTCTAGTTTATTTTGGTCCATAATCTGGGTCCAATGATTTAATAATTGGATGGGGCTTTAAAAGATCTTTCCAACAATATTATAAGCCCAAATCCAAGATATTACGAATAAGTTATGGCCAAAATACTAAACTGAGTCCAAACCGAACCTAAGCCCACCTTACCTACGACCCAATGATCATGGGGAGGGTCCAAAGGATTTAATACCATTCCTAAACCAATTAGGATTAACTGGAAGCTTCTATAAGTTTATAAAAGATCTTAATTATGTTTTTGAAAAGATAAGATTAAAGAGTTTGAAATTGAATAAAACTTTTATTTTTGAAAGTCCTATTTCTATTCTAATTGAAAGACGTTCAAAGATATTCACATATTATTTTCGTGCTTCTTAGTTTTTATCCAAATATTAAATTGTTGGATAGCCCTTGAAATTATATTTTCAATGATATATTATAATATAAATTCCGAGCTATAACGAAAAAGATATGAATGAAATACTAAATTTAATCCAAAACTGACACCGTCCCACTATTTCGGCCATATATTTTATTCTACAAATGATTTTAATTGGGTTAAAAAGTATATTTCAAGATCTTTCCAACTACATATTATTTATCTCATTCCGATTCCTGGATCCAAAAAATATGATAAACACAAAAATCGTAAAAACTGTTGTCTGTCGCAAGAGTTTTATTCCGATTCGAATTCTATCTTTTCTTGATTCTTCAACCCTTCTTTTTTCATTATAAATAGAGGTCATATTACCCCTTTTTCAATAATCAACAAGCTTGATCATCAAATCATTCTCTTCTCCCTCATTATCCTAATCACTAGCCTCCCTATTCTTCCATAATACTTCCCCCCAGCTAGCACTCCAAGGAGTCCATACAATACCCAAAGTTCTATACTTAAACCAAGTCGTGAAAGGTATAATTAACTGAGGGTTTGGACCAAATGAACTCTACTTTTTATAGAATTTAATTGTTTCAATTTGATTTATTATTTATTGAAGTTACTAACAGTTTATTCATGATGAAGCAATTCAAAGAAATGCGGAAAGTGAGTAAGTAATCACTTAATTACTCTTATTTATTTTCTTATTTCTAGTATCGCGATTAGGTTTATTATGATTTTATTTGACTAATAATTTATTGTTGAATTGCTTCCAATATTAATGTTTATTCTATTATATTTATTGATCACCATATTACATGTTTAAAGGGAATATGTAATTGAAAATCACACCTAATAGGATAATTTGGACCACCGGTTATTATTTAATCCAAGTGATCACTAATATTTTAGAATTATGTGTTGCATTAATATTAAACCAATGTAGCCTAATAATAGTTTGGAGAAAATTGAATATTTTGTTTGTATGTCTTTGAGATTGCAGGAATAACTTTTCACAATCAGAAGCGAGTAGAGGCCAATATGGGCGAATGTGACTCCATGACTCACTTTGTACCATAATCCCCAATCCTCCTTTCGTGATTCCGAACCAGATGGAGTTAGTAATCTCATGGATTATGAATGGGGTGTAACCTTGACGGGTCAATCGTTGTTGCCTTTCGTTGTCCCTTAATTGTGGTTGCCTTATATGATCCGTGAGCGGTTTATAAGTTCCCTACTTTACTTGTCCCTAATCGTATTATGTCTATTCCCACTTCCTATGAGTGCCAAGCATATTCACATATTCTTTAACGTAGGGCACTTCAAACGACGCCTACAGTACACCAGGTTCTTTGAGTAGGTTAGGGATAAAGATTACTTTTTTCATTTGCAACAAGAAGGGCCACAATAAGAGGGGCTGTCAAGAGGACTCTTCTGTGGGTATTGAACCACTTGCCAAAAAACCCAAGAGAAGACCAAGAGGTGCATCATCAACTTTTGAACCAACACAACCACAATCCCAGTTAGCTTCTTCTTCAACTCCAGCAACGGAAGCTACTCCAACAACAATATCTGCCAATCATAACACTTCTGCCCAGCCCACTCAGTTAGGTAGGGGTGGAAGTATAATTCTTTCTGGTGAGGGGGCTAGAAGTGTGTCTCAAACCATTACTAGAGTAAGAAATAATGTACGAAGTTGCAAGGGATCTACAGTTCCTTAATCTGCAATAGAAACTAAAGCCGGACAAGGGAGAGGGAGAGGCAGAGGCAGAGGAAGGGGAGATGCAGTGATAGGCTCCAAATCTGCTCATGCACCTGGTGCAGTATAGGGGAGAGGGAGAGGCAGAGGAAGGGGAGTTGAAGGGAATGGCAATTCTGCTGATGCCTCAGTTGTAGGACAAGGCAGAGGAAATGCAAGGGGTAGAGGTAGAGCTAAACACCAATTAGAGTTGGTGTGTTATTTGGTGATGATGGAAACCCATTCGTAAGCTTACTTGCTTTGTGATTCTCTTTCTTTTTTTTATTTTTTATTTTTATTTTTATTTCAGGCTTTAATGTCAATCTCATAACCTTTCATTATTTATTTGTCCTTATATCTTAGGTTCGAGCTACAAGAGCAAGGAAAAGATCTATTTCTGAACTATGATGCATCATTCGATTTATTGTGAAGCCTCAATGCTTGCAGTGCTGAAGTTTGTTTTGTTGTTTTTGTCTGTACATCATCAGAACACTGATGTTTTGCTGTTATGTACTTAAATTAAGAAGTTATGTACTTCAATAATGTTGCTGCTATATTTTAATGTGTATTTGCACTATGAACAAGTGCGGTTAAACAATGCTGAAGTTATTTTGATGTGTATTTGCACACTATTTTGGTGTGTATCATGAAGAAATTTATAAGGTCCTATCATTTTGTGTAAATATTTGTCCTTATTTTTTCTTTTCTTTTTTTTAAACACATTTTGTGCAAATTCAATGTCTTATGTTGTTAAGTTTATTAGTTGCTTCTTTGTTAATTAGGTATATGTCATAACAGGTTTGCAAATGTAAACAAAAAAGTACCCAAACTCCATATATTATTCAACAAACCAAATCCATAAAGTACCCATTACAACTTTTGATTTCTTATCTGGCTAATTAAAGAAAAAAACAACAAACAACATCCAAGAAACCACCAATGCCAAAAACAAAGTTTTTTCACTCTTAGTGAATTTCTCTAACTCAATCCTCAATTCAATGACTTCTTTCTTCACCTTTTCCAATTCTTCCTCCAAATTAGCTTTCTTCAAGTGCATTTTCTTAATTTTTTCATCTCTGAAATTTTGTTCAACCTCAATTCGCATAAGATAGTATTCTTTTCCAACAACTTGAACTAGTACTCTTCAACATCAGTGTGGTCATTCACCCACTTGAAAAAATCACACTGAGTGTCCTGCCCAAATTACATAACCATAGCAATAATAAATAAACAAGCTACCATTTAAAAGATATTCATCAATAATTTCAAACTTACCGGCCGCATTGGACACCCATAAACTTCATCCCAAAATTAGGGCCCTTTCTCACCGTCTGAATTAGAGCATTCTTCCCACAATTGCATCGAACTTGCGCATTCACAACCCTTCTATTGCTCGAGGAAGAAGCTGATGCATATGAATTAGATCTCCTTGTAGCCATTCTCACAAGATAAGGAAAGGACGGAGAGAGAATACAAATGATTGAGAAAGAAGAATAAAGGAACACAGATGATTGGAGAAAGAAAGAAAGAAGAGATTGAGAAAAAAAGAACAGAGGGGGGGGGTAAATTATAGGGAAGGTAGAAATAACCTAATGGTTATATTCCACGTAGGCTGAGGGGAGGGGAAATATAAGTCAATCTTTGACTTTACCCCAAAAACCTTGCCACATCACCAAGTTTAATTTACCGGCAAAAACAGGTTACTCGAAATTCTGTACCATTATGGGAAGTACATGAAAGGTGGTGTTATAATAGAATAATCAAAAGGTGGTGTTATTCTTGGCAACCACTTAAAGGTGGTGTTATTTTTAACAAAATTTTCATTTAGATATTACATAGTCAAAACAGGTCTTATAAGTTGAGACAGTGAAAGAGGCCAGGGGAGGGAAGAAAATGAGTCGACTTGTGATATGTTGGCTACATACATCCACGTTCGAACAAGTGAAGGAAAAAGTTGTAGATCATAAGGTAGTACATATTACAAAATTATCGCTAGGTTAATCAGACATACTCTATATATTGAAGTTTATAGTACTCCTAAATAGAAATAGGGAGAAATTAGACTCGAAACAACAACTACAAAATACAAAAAAAAAAAAAAAAATTAAATTAATTAATTAATTAAAAAAAATGTAAGTTTGCCCATCGGAATGACCACATTGCGCCCCTGAGACCTCACAATGTGTTAGTGGACCACCTTAACAAATCAAAAACTTAAGCTATATACTCTATCACAATTAACATTTAAAAAGAATTATTATTCAAAGGATTTTGTAACACATGAGCCGAAAACACATCTACTGCATGTAAGCATGACCTAAGACCATGCATTTTTTTTTTGTTAAGTCTATTAATAATTTGATACTTTTGGACCAAATCAATTCTATTAACTTATTAGGTCTGTTTTATTATACGCTTGTATGAATTTTAAAATCTTCAATTTAGGCCATGCATATTACCAAGTTTGGATTAGTGGAAAAGTAAATAAGTAGGAATAGATTGGTTAATCAAGTACTAAAGTGAGGTATATCTAATAAAATTACCTATATATATTTTATTTTTCTTTTGGTATCTAAAATTACCTATATATACTAGAGAATCTTGATCCCTAAAAACAAGATATCGAAATCCATGGGAAATTATCATGTTATTGATGCAGTCTTATACCAGCACCTTGTCACCGGAAATTCAAATGAATTCAAAGAAATTATATCAAGGAGCCAAGTTGATGTCCTCAAGCTTAAACATACAAGAGACAAAAACAATGTTCTTCATATTGCAGCAAGCTTCGGACACCTCCATCTAGTCACTTTCATTCTTACCAAATGGCCTCAACTGATGATTAAGGCGAACACTCAAGGTGAGCTCCCCATTCACTCAGCCCTCAAGACTAGTAAACTGGTCATTGTCGATGCTCTTACTAGCTGGCTACAAGCCGAGGGGAAGGATGTTGTTGATCAAGTGTTATCATGGAGCACCAAGGGGAAACAGAACATGACCTTACTTCACATTGCCTTGGAATTTCATGATCATGAACATCAAATGTTCCGGGACTTGGTTGATCTGTATCCTATTGCGTCGTATGCTATGAATAAAGAGGGGATTTGTCCCTTGTATTTGGCTATCAAGAAGGAGTTTGCGGACGTTGTTCGTTACATGCTCGAAAAGTTGCACCCATTCAAACAAGATGCGGTTAGATGTCTTATCAAAGGCAAGTCCTTACTACATGCTGCTATTTCTGCTAAGAGGACAGGTATCCTATAACTACTACTTCCTCTATTTCAAATTAGTTGACCTATTTCTTTAATTATGTTTACCAACAAATTAATTTGGAACGGATGAATTTTTTCCTTGGTTTCATAAATAATAGCCATAATTGATCTAGGCTTTTATTTCATTCGTTCATTGTCATCATATGGTAATCTATTGTGTCAATAAATTTGGAATAGATGATTTTTTTTTCTTTGGTTTTTTAAAAACTTGCAACAACTGAGTTTTTAACATAAGAATAGTCTAACTAGTATATATCTTGTTAAATCTGTTGAAACCTATTGTAATCCACTTATGAGTGTCTCACATTGGAGAAAGTAAAGAGATGGTTCCACTTTATAAGGTAAATGAGTTACTCATCCTTAAGGGTGTAAATGAGCTGAGCCGAGCCGAGTATTACCTTCTTCATGTTCCGAGTTCATTTAACTTAGGCATTTAACTTAGGCGAGTTCGAGCACGATCCCGAGCTTTCAAGCGAGCTCAAATTTCTGTTCAAGCTCAGCTCATTTAGCATATTATATGTTCACGAACGATTCATGAACAACTCGTTTATTTAACAAGTCTTTCATGAACGAACTTAATAATAATCAAGCTTCTCCAATAAATGAGTTTTGTACTTTTGATATTTGAAAATTTCAAAATTAGCACAATAAACGTACATGAACGAGCTTCAACCGAGCCTGAACACGAGTAATTTATTGATCGGCTTGGTTCATTTACACCCCCTCTCATCCTATTGTCATATGATTTTGGGATGGAACCTCCTTTGATCTTATAAAGTGATTTACTTCGATAGAATGTCCAGCCCCTAATTTGGCCTTACCAGTTACCTCTGAATTTCTAAGGATACTCACAAGTGAGGGGGGAGGGTAGAAACCCATTATTGTAGCCTACTTGTGAGTGTCCCACGTTAGAGAAAGAAGAGATATGATTTCAGTTTATAGAGTATAGTAGTTACTTCTACTATTGCCAATTGATTTTAGTATGGTATCTCCTTGGCCTTGTTTGTGGACCAAACTTCGCTCCTCCTTGTTCGGGTTGTGCAAGCTCATTTCATATCTTTCAAAAATTTAACAAGATCCGTCTTAATATATATCACGGAGTATTAGATATTAATTAGTTGTTAAAATAGTATTACGTGATTTCTAAAGCCCCAATTGTACGTTACACGAATTATATAAAGGAAACTCCCTCAAATAATATATATACTACCTCCGGTCCAAATTACTCACAAATTTAGAATATTTTATATCTCACAAATAATACCCCAAATTTTCAAGTAATTTGGACTGGAAGTAGTATAAAGAAAAAACTATGTAGCAGACATGTTAACGTTGAATTTGAATTCAACGTGAATTGTAAAGGGAAAAAGACCAACATTTTCCTCAACTTGTAAGGGTAATTTTTGTAAACAAACAAGATCTTAAGGCTATTATAATGATATTACGTCACTAATATAATGCATGTACCCATTATGCCATAATATACTTATTGGTCAATTTGTGCTTGTTTTTAAAATGATTTGAGAGATGAACTATATTACTTTGTAGTTTGTACAACGTAGTAGACTAGTATCTTTTACTCGGTCATATACATACATCAATCAAAACCAAATTTTGATGTATTTAATATACTTTACCCTTTGTAGTTTGTACAAAGTAGTAGACTACTAGTATCTTTTACTCGGTCATATACTCATATACATGCGTCATATCTCCCCTTTTTCAATCATCAACAATCTTGATCATAAAATAATTATCTTCTCCCTCTTTAGCCTAAACACTAGCCTCCCTATTCTTCCATAATACTTCCCCTAAGCACTCCAAGGAGTCCATACAATACCCGAAATTCTATATTTAAACCAAGGCGTGAGAGTTATAATTAACCGAGGGTTTGGACCAAATTAACTCTACTTTTATTTATTTTGATTTTTTCAATTTGATTTATATTTTTATTGAAGTTACTAACAGTTTATTCATGATGTATCAATTTAAAGGAACACGCGGTATGTGAGTAATTAACTAATTTAATTACTCTTATTTTATTTTATATTGCTAGTATCATGATTAGGTTATTTTATATTTGATTTGACTAATGATATTATTGTTGAATTGCTTCTAATATTAATGTGTGTTCTATTATTTTTTATGATCACCATATTACATGTTTAAAGGGAATATGTAATTGAAAATCACGCTAATAAGATAATTTGGACGACCGGTTTATGTTCCTTTTTAATCTTGTTATTTAATCAAGTGATAAAAAATATTTTAGAATTATATGTTGCATTAATATTAAAAGTACTACATACTTCTATCAGTGTTCATTATATTTACTACTAGGTTAGGTGATTAGGTCCCATGTTATGTAAGGCAGTTTTTATTTTATTAATGAAAGATTTTTTATTTTTTTTAAATAGCATGGATTAAATAAAACTATAACATACTTTATATTTATTTTCTTCTTAATTAATTTGCACATACACTGCGTTCTATTCACCTGATTTTTACTTATCTGGACTTAACTGCACTGATCTAGTCTTATCTGAAATTATCTGAACTTATTAACCCTTATTAGAACTTATTTTAGTTATAATTTAAACTTAGGTAGCCCTGATTAACCCTTATCACAACTTATCTGAATTTATTATCTGAACTTATTTTCCTAAACATATTTGAACTTATTAACTCTTATCTAAACGTATCAATTTTGAAATAAGTAGAAATAAAATGAACAGAACAGGGCCTAAATTAAACATGAAATATAACAAATGAATTGATTAAACCCGGAATATATAAAACTACATCTTTAGACCGTATGAGTGTTTGTTTAAAAAATTCAATGATAAATGTAGAGAATAAATGTTTTAGTCAAATAAGTATTTTAAAAATTATGTATTACACGATTAACACCAGGCCAGTGGTTAATAATAAATCTCGTTTTAATGATAGTTGGTCAATTTTTTTCCTAATAAAATATAATAATATGAAATTATTGGATATTAAAATTAAAAAAGGATGAAATTTAATTAATCAAATTGTCTAACTTCGTAGATGATTTTATGCATACATACATACATAGATTAGGATTTGCAATGTTAAGGTATGTTCATTGTTATACACTATATGATTTCTTATATTCTTCGTGTTAGAATTAGGCAAGAAACCAACTATAACATTAAAAAAAAAAAATAAAAAAAAAAAATAAAAAAAAATCCCATATTATAATAAATAAAAAAAGATGACTAATCAAAAAATTGAGAAGAAAAAAATTACATCGAAACTTAAATTATTGTGCAGTATTATACTTTGTGGAAAATATAAATAAGTAATACGAAGTACATAAATATCTCAAAATTAAAAACAAAATAAAATAAAGTTATTTTTCTCCAATTCCTTTTGCATGCCTCAGGTTTACAATAATTTTATTGTACATCGAAAATTTTTGCAAAAAGTGACCATTTTTTCTTACAAAAGTGATCCTTTTTTTTTTTTTTTACAGAGTGACCCAAATGTTTACAAAAGTGACTTTTTTCACAAAAATGATTTTTTTTCCACAAAAGTGACCCTTTTTCACAAAAATAACCCCTTTTTCACAAAATGATCATTATTTTACAAAAGTGACCCTTTTTTCACAAAAAATCCTTTTTTTCACAAAAATAATTAAGTTATAAATGCAAAATAGAGTATCAAAATCATTAAAATTGAAGAAACCCAGCAAAATTAGAACAATTCCTCCATTTTTACGAACAAACCAACTCACCCACAAAAATTGAACCACTGCCATTTTCGAAGAAGCCCATTCAAACTTGTTCGAGCATCGCCCATTAGGCCGCCTCCAACACTGCGTGTCTACGTTTCGAAGTGTAATTATTGTTATTGTTGCTAGTGACTGTACTTTTGGAGCTTGAGCGACAACCATGGCGGCACTTCCGACTGAGATAATCACAGAGATTCGCCATGGATGAGAGAGAGAGAGAAAGCTTGAATATCTCTAATGGAAGAAAGAGGAGAGAGAAAAACAAGAGAATTAATAATAACACAATAAACCTAAAAATCGAATATAGAAGAGTTTGAAGCTTAACCATAAAAAAAAGAGTTTGAATCTTAAAGGGATTTGTTAAACATCGCCCGCGTTTTTCTACATAAAGCCCACATTTTTTAAAAATGTTGACATTATTGCCCTTGTTTTAATTTTTACCGAAAATAAAATTTTTCACTCATAAAAAATGTGGAGCAGGACTGGATCGCCGAGTGAAACCGAAGAGCCCTCAACGTCGGGTAGATGCACCGGAGAGACGCCGTTGACGCCGGAAAAGGAGGTACGAAGCCATCTAAAACCACGAATTGGCGGCTGGCGTCCTGCCGGGACCTTTTTTTTTTTAATTTTTAAACACAAAATTAATAAAAAATACCTTCTCGCCGGAAAACCGCTGTCCACCCGCCGCCTGTGCCGCCACTTCCTTGCCGGGCCGCCTCGACATCGCTCGGAAAGTTTTTTAGAGAGAGAAAGTGGAAGTAGAGAATAGAGAGAAGAAATTGTGTTTTTTACTTTGAGGGCAAAAGTGACATTTCACTCTAATTTTGTGGGCTTTATGTGGAGATTCGCGGGCGATGTTTAGCAATTCAGATCTTAAAACCATAGGCAAAATGGAGAGAGAAAACAAGAGATAGAAAGTGAGGAGAGAGAAACTGAAAAAAAAAAAAAGAAAAAGAAGAAAATAGTGAAGAGGGCCCACGTGCTAGCCCAAATTAATTAGTTAACTTGCTTCATTTGTACACCGATATACAATAGAGCTATTGTAAATCGGATTTTTTTGAACATTTGTGATTTTTCTCCAAGAAATTATATGCTATTAGTAAGATGATTCCTAATAATAATTTGTATCCTACCAACCTATGAATATATAACTTAATAGATTCATCATTTTTTTAATATTGTTACAAAATTATCTTATTAAAAATATATTAATAATTTAAAAGAATAAAATATGGTGTAGTGTGCTATTTAAAGATAAAGTGTATATATGGTTCCTACAGCCGTGGGTACCTTGCATCGTACCGTCATTTCACAAAAAAAAAAAAATAATAAATAAAAAATTATACAAATAAAAAGAACATAAACCTGTAGTGAAAATAATATAATATTAAAAATAAAAAGAATATATTTGCACCAAAAAAAGAGTGAAAAGAACATATGTCCATGTTCTTTAATGGTTAGTGTAATGTACTTTAATTTTTGATATAATATTCATTGCTAATTGTAAAATGTTCTTTGAATTAAGTATTAAAATTATGGTGGATATATATAAATAATGTTCATTACATCATATTTTCATGTTCATTATTAATATTACAGATGTTCTTCAGGTAAAAAAAAATTAAAAAAAAATTAAAAATTAAAAAAAAAATTAAAAGAAAAACATGAAATTGGATGTTCTTTACAAAAACAACTATATATTTTTTTTACAAAATAGCTATATGTTATTTACAAAACGGCTACATGTTCTTTTCGCGTTTTTTTCTGTACCAAGCAAGGTATATGTTGTTGTACCTTAAAATTTTCAATAGTGCACAAAGTAATATTTATAAGATATAAAGTAATTTATATGTAAAATATATTATTACATATATGGAAAGCATGTGAATCAAAATTACCACAATTGAAAGATTTGGTGAATATATTTCAAGTATAAGTTATAGTAGGTGGCATTGGCCAAAAAAAAGTAAAAAAAAAAAAAAAAAAAAAAAAAAAAAAAAAAAAAGGGGAGTTTCGGGCGGAGGGAAAAAAAAAAGCACAAGGAAGCGGTAGTGTCATTCCTAGTGTCTATTTTAGTATGATATATGATTGTATACACCATAATTTATTTCCAACTACCTAGTTTTTTCTTTAGGAAAAGTATTCTAGAAGGAATTCAACGGTTTATTTTTTAATGCTTGCTATGATTCTAACAAACAAGGACGGACAGCCCTATCTTATGCAGCATACATGGGTTATCTTAAGCAGGTTCAAATTTTGCTCACGGTAGCTCCACATAGTGCATTCATAAACAATAAGGATAAATCCTTTCCTATTCACCAGGCAGTACTTGGGGGTCATATTAGTGTGATCAACTTACTGACTAGCTCAAGGTTCCTACTCAATGCAATAGGTCAAAATATGCTACATGTATCTGTACTCGCTGCTGATCTTACATCAATCACTAATATTCTCAACTCAATTGAAGTTGAGTCTTTGATCAATCAAAAAGACGAAGATGGTAACACTCCTTTGCAATTGGTTAAGAAACTAACTCTAGGAAGTGACCTAGACAAAAGTTTACTTTCAAGACTAAATTTTGTGTTAGAAAGAGCTGCAAGAGGCCTGAAGTCGATACCCATAGATGATTATCTTTATCAGCTCCTGTTACATGGGGACCTAAATCAACTTTGTCAAATCATTTCAGATAGAAGGTTTGAATTAAATGACCTAATATGCCCAGAAGATGGATGTAATGTTCTCCATGTTGCTGCGAGTATGGATCAACCCCTGCTGGTTGTTGATCTGCTTAGACGAAACTGCGACACACTCATGTATCTAGCCAACTACAAAGGTGACCTTCCATATCATTCGGCTGCAAAAGCATGCAACTTGCAGTCTCTCAAAACACTTCTTGAGTGGCCAAATATCTATGTGGATGCATGTAGAACCTTGAATGATAAAGGTAACACAACACTACATATCGCCGTTTTCAATAATCATCTGGAAATGGCTAAGTATCTATATAATAAATGTCCACAAGCAGCATATTGCTTGAACAAGGATAAAATTTGTCCTTTATTTCTAGCGATCAAGACTTGGGGTGAGAGTGCTCTTGTGGATAATATGATTAATGGATTAGAGGGTAATTGGCAGATTCAAACTGACTTGAATAAGGATGCAAAATCAATTGTCCATATGACAATGTTCACAAAGAGAAAAGGTAAGTTCTTAAGTTATGCAATTCAATATATTACACATCACTATCTCCATCAAATAATCGTCCTAAATATCTCCCTATAATAATTTCTGAAATGCCTTGAAGTAGAAAGAAACTATGCCCCTACACAAGCCACAACTAAAAACCACGTAAATCTGTGTATTCTTTGTAATTATTCTTCTTGCTAAGTCTTCTTGTATCAATTACAACGAAATAATTCTCAAGTTCTTTGTGTCACTATTACCTTACCTACTGTTTTGGGGTTTTCTGATGTCCTGCGGGAGAGCTACAATTCCGAGACTGGAACCGGACGCCTGTACCTGCAAAATAACGGAGACTCCTGAGAGCTCCGCCTCCAACGGTCAAGTTAGTACCTGATTAAGGAGTAATTAATACAGAAATTAAAGTAATAAGGTCTCTCTAGGTGAGAGTATTTAATGTAGGTAATCTGCCTTGCTAGCGAGATCAGCCGGTTATTAGTGTGTTCCGTAATGTTTCTCCTCCGTTCCGTTAATTATTCGGTCCCCCGATTAATGAGGATTAATCGAGTATTTATAGCCTTGGGAAGCGTGCAACTCTCTAGGTTTAAGGTAAACCTAGGGCCGATCGGGCTTCTAGACTGAAATGGGCCTTGATGGCCGGTTGTCCCATTTGGCATGGGTGGACACGTGGCGTGTCTTAAGTGGTCCGTGGAGGACGCGTGGCGGAACCTGGTTGGTCCACTTGTCAAACGGCGCTTGGTGGATAAAAATCCCCTAATCATTTGCCCCTCACAGGTGGCACGCGACTGGTCACGTGTCGCCTGTGACAGGTGTCGCACGGTGACAGGCGACGGCCCGTTACAGGTGTCACCTTGCAGACGGCCGGGAGACTCTCCCGCCCAAATTTGAATTCGGAAGCGACCCTTCGCCTTCTCATTTTGCCTATAAAAGGAAGTGCTGACTTCGGTCATTTTTACATTTGAGAATTTTTGCGAGAACATTCGGACCCCTGAACTTGATCTGACATTTTCGGACTTTTTCTGCCTACCGCCTGTTCTGACAAGCCGACTGACCCGAACTTTCAGGACTTCATCAACTGTCATCCGTTCAGGTAACTCAGTTCTCTTACTCTTAATTTCCTTTTTATTTTTTGAAATGGCACCATGGAAGCACACGACACGCCCTAAGTTAGTGATCAGCCGGTCACCGGGGACGGCTGAATCTAGGACTAGGAGTGCCGCCTGCCCTTTTCTGGACCCATCTTTGCCCTTTATACAGAGTCCGACTGAATCTGTGTCTATGCAGAACGTGATGGCCAGAACAAAAAAGACTGCTAGAATATCAAACTCAGACGGCTCCTCCCAAAGGGTACTCCTTAGCGAAACATCTGACCAGGCGCCAGATGTGGAACGAGGCGACTGTCAAGCTGACAGTTCTGAGAGAGGGACCAAGGTGTTCCCTTCTCATCTAACCGTGGACATGTCTAATTTACCTTCTGCTCCTTCTAAGGGAGAGGAGGCGGGCCCCTCTAGGAGAGGGGAGGAGTCGTCCTCTTCGGACTCGTCAGGGGACGAGTCCGATTCCAGCTCTTCTGACCATAGTTCTTCTGACCATAGTTCTTCTGACTCAGAAGAAAAACATAACCGCCTACAAGAGGCGAGAAGTTCCCATGCAGTGGAGAAGGGGGATAATTGGGCAGAGCCGTCCGCCTCTTACAGAGAGGAAAACACCCCCTACTACTGCAGGGTGCCCCGGGGCCGGATCGCAACCATGCGAGACAACGTGGCGAGCTTTATTGCTAACCACAAAATGAGCCCGGAGTATTTACTGTTTGTGCCGGATCCAGAAGATACTGTCGTCTGGCCGGCTGGTACCAGCTATGGTGACGGCTGTTTTGGCTGCTATGTGGCGGCCATCAAAGCTGGTCTGCGCTTCCCATTACATCCGGCTGTTCAGCGGATTTTAGATGGGTATGATCTGGGGTTATGGCAGTTAGCCCCCAACTCTTGGGTAAACGTACTCGGCTATGTGGCCGGGTGCGAACTGAACGGGGTGGAGCCAAGTTTTGAGGCTTTCGCCCACATGAACTATCTCAGCCGGACCCCTAAGTCGGGAGGTACCGGCTGGTATCAACTAACAAGCCACAGGGGTTACCTCATGACGAGAGGTAAGGCAAACAAATGGAAGGATTGGCGGAACACCTTCCTTATTATCGAGAGTTCAGACACGGAGCTGAACAAACGTTTTAACAAGTGGAACAGAGATCCGCCTCTTCTTGCAGGCGGCCGCAGCATGCCGCCTGTTCCCCCAAAGGCTAAAAGAGAGATCCTAGACAAAGGACTCTTCAAAGTAGAGACTAGGGTGAACTCTACTTCAGGGGTACGAGAGCAAGTACCCCTACACTGCGTCCCGAGCTTCAAGTGGCTCTATGATGAGTACTTCTTGGCCGCCTGTGGCCTCGGCAGTCGGTGCTCTAGAGGTAGCCGGCCTGACGAATACTCTGTTTTCTCACGCCTTGTTTACTTGGGATTTTTACTAACTTTGCTGTTTATTTCTTTCAGCCGACGCCATGAGTAAAATAACAGCATCTAAGACTGCGGCGGCCATGCTGCGGGTTTCGCTAATGAAGCAGTCGTACGCCGACTCCCCCAGCAAGGAGGCACCCTTGGTAAGCTTTAAAAACTCTTCCCCTTTAAGTTGTATTATGCATATACTAACTCTTTTTGTTTTCAGTCTGGCACTCCAAGGGCTTCTTCCTCGCAATAGCCGGACCCCAAGGCCCGGAGAACGACTGTTGCAAGCTCTCCTGGGTCTTCCAGGAAAACAGTGGCGGCTGAGAAGCAGCCGGCCACTTCTTCAAAAACCCAGGCGGGGCCGCCTAGATGTATGGACACTTGCTTGTAAAAACTCACTCTTGCTTCCTTCTTGATTAGGTCTAACTTGCTTTTCCTTCTGCTTAATGCAGCCGGCCCCCAGGGACTTGACTTGGTTGAGGTAGCCAAGTCAATGGTTAAAGTAGTTCCTCCCTCTGACAGGGAGGCGGTCAAGGGTGCCGGCACCCTTGACCTCGATGGAATTTCGGGGATCCTAGCTGAGGTATACCCTTTTGAAGTTCCAGGACGCCTGTTAACCCTTATGATTGGAAACTGACGCCTGTTTTTCTTTGTACTTAGGCCCTGCTCCGAGTCAACAGCCTTCGCAAGCCGATTGATCGGAAAAACAAAGAGGTAAAGGCCGCAAAGGCTATGGCCGCCTCCAGCTGTGATAAAGCAATGTTTCAAATTGCCCAAAATGAAGTACTGACCATTGATCTTCTTTATTATCAGGCGCAGGCGACCGCCGCTGTTCGGGCTCAGCTAGAGGCGGCCCAAAAGAAGGTTGACGAGCTGGAGGGGACCGTCACCAAACTTAAAGCCGAGCTGAAGCCCCTTCGTCAGAAAATGCACTCTTACGAAGCCATGGAGAAATCTTTGGCTAACGTAAAAGAACGCCTGGTGAACCAGGAGAAGAGTCTTACCCAAGAGCTCTCGGACAAGGCCGAGCAAGAGAAACAAGAGCTCGTCCGGGAGATGGTGGAAGACTCCGCCCAAATCCAACGCATGACCTGGGAACGACTGTTCCCCAGTGCCGACTTTGCCTCATGGGAAAGAACGTACCGCCAGTGTTCGGAAATATATAATCAACAGATCCTGGCGGCTGCTGAAGAAGAGGCGATGGACGTTGCGTTGGAGGAGGAAGAGCCGGTTGTGGCGCTTGTGCCACTTGGGGGTAAGGCATCAAAAGATGATGCAGCTAAGGCCGAGTCCAGCAAGAAGAGTGCTGACCAGGCGGCTGCTGCTGATACTGAACTGCCCCCTTCTTAAGCTTTAAGTATATTTTTTCTTTTCACGGCCTGCGTGCCGTTTGCTTTGTAATTACCCGGCCAGGGGGCCGGGGTTTTGAATATTCTGCTGGTCTTTTATGGCCGGCTCATTTTAATCAAATTTTTTGTTTTTGTTCAAATTTGTCTAAGTATTTGAAATTTGCTCACTAGACAGACTGTTGTGCATGGCCGAACGTTAAGACAGGTACAAATAGTAAGTATGCCGCCTATGCCCCTGGACGACTGGTTGTCTGTTTCCAGGATAGATGATCAGTCGGCCATTTAATCAATCGGTATTCGAACTCTTTATTCAATTTGACCAAGTAAATAGAATTACCAAGTAGCCAAGGAATTTAAGTAGGAAAACAAGCGGCGGGTACCGGTTGTTTCCCTTTATTGCCAATGTTGGCCTCTAATTTGTTATTTGTTAACCTAGCAAGAGTATTGGTTGAGAGCCTTTGTTTATTAAAAACAAGTGGACGACTCGTACCTTTTAGGCTCAGTACTAAGTTTGAGTGACTATTAAGTTAACATAGGAGTTACTTAGTCTTCGTCACAATCTTGATTGAGTAGTAAAGGTATCAGGCGGCGTAGGCCGGCTAGACCCCTTGATTTACCAATGTTTGTTGGCTATTTACTCAATAGGTTATCCAGTAGGAATAGGGGTTCGAGTGCCCTTGTTTGTATAAAACAGGCGGACGACTCAAACTTTTTAGGTTCCATACCAAATTTGAAGGAGTGACTATGAGTTAACTTTGGAGTTACTCAGTCGCCGTCACTTTTGTTTGAGAAGTAGAGGTACCAGGCGGCGTAGGCCGGCTAGACCCCTTGATTCGCCAATGTTTGTTGGCTATTAACTCAATAGGTACCCCCTGCATTTATCCCAAGTAATACAGGCGGTCATCTGACTCAGATGTCAACTGCTACCACTGGTTTGGTTAGTGATAGAGTTATCCTTGTCTCAAAAACGGCTACGTGGTTGCCCTTTGGGACAGTCGTATAGGTGCCGTGTAATTAGTTTATAGAACAATGTTCCACCCAAAAGGGAGCTGCTCTCTGCGACGAATTTCATCCGAATGGATGCCGCCGGACGCCTGCTATAATGTTGGGACAGGTCGGATTAGTTTTTAAAAGTTAGATCAGTTGACTAGGCGCCTGGTCTGATCATTCGGCCAGTGGCCTTGGTATGTTCTTGGTGAACGTATGTGCTAAGTAAAAGAAGGGTAGCCGCCTGTTAGTTACAGGATCGGCCAGGCCCTAAACTTTTTAGCTAAGTATTGTGAGTAAAATACTCGAGGGAGAGTAGCCGACTGTAATGGAACAGACGGCATGCCCCTGTAAAGATAAAGAGTGAAACTCAATGGAGAGTAGCCGACTGTAAAGGTACAGACGACATGCCCCTCGTAATACAAAATTGAATAGTAAGTGCCAACTTTATTAAGTAGCTCTTTACTTTACATCATTCAAAAGAAATATTTCTTAAGGTTATCTACATTCCAAGTTCGAGGCAACGGTTGTCCGTCTGGTGTTTCCAGACGGTAGGTACCGTCCCTGACTTCCGCATAGATTCGGTAGGGTCCTTCCCAGTTGGGAGTTAGTTTGCCAGACTCGTTAGCCCTACCAACTGCTTCCATTTTTCTAAGTACAAAGTCCCCTACTTTGAGTGGACGCCTGTGCACTTTTTTGTTGTATGATCTAGTCATTCTCAGGCGGTAGATTTCATGGCGCAAAACAGCATTGCCCCTCTTTTCAGGAAGTGAGTCTAATGCCAGGCGCATAGCTTCCCAGTTTGCCTCTTCGTCATATAGCATTACTCGAAGAGTCGGCTCGTAGTGTTCTATTGGAAGAACAGCTTCTGCACCATAAGTTAGGAGGAATGGAGTTTCTCCAGTCGCCCCTTTTTCAGTCGTCCTAATGGCCCAAAGAACATGTGGTAGTTCATCTGCCCATAGGCCGCCTGCTCGTTCAATTTTTTTCTTGAGACCGTCTGAGATGATTTTATTAAAGGCTTCTACCTGGCCGTTTGCTTGTGGACGGCCGACAGATGCAAAGTAATGTCCAATTCCTTGGTCTCCCAACCAGCTTTTGAGAACAGGCGTCTCAAATTGGGGACCATTATCAAAAACCATAGACATGGGAACCCCGAACCGAGTGATGACGTTTTTCCAAATGAATGAAATTACATCTTTCGTCTTGATTCCCTTTACAGCCTCCGCCTCTACCCATTTAGTGAAGTAGTCAACGGCAACAAGTATATACCTTCTGCCGCCTGTAGCAGGCGTATATGGACCCAGAATGTCCATGCCCCACTTAGCAAACGGTAATGGGCTGTGAATGGTAGTGAGGTCAGTAGCCGGACGGTGAATTAATTTGCCAAACCTTTGGCACTTGTCACATTTTTTCACCATCTCCATTGCATCTGCTTCCAAAGTAGGCCAAAAGTAGCCCTGCCGCCTTGCCCTTTGAGCAAGCATCCTACCACCTATATGGGAAGCACAGAAACCAGAGTGAAGATCATCTAGTATCTCTCGTCCCTTTTCAGGAGTAACACACTTTAAGAAGGGTTGAAGGTGCCCCCTCTTGTGCAGTTCCCCCTGTATCATTTCAAAACAGGAGGCTCGTTTTTTCAGTGATGCCGCCTGTTGAGGATCATCCGGCAGTGTACCGTTTGTCAGATATGCCCTGATTGAATCCATCCAGGTTGAGCTTCTGTCTAGAATTCCAATAGGATTTTCCTCGATGCTTCTCTTCTCCATTACTTCCCAAAACACAGTTCGAGGAGTATCGGAGGAGGCGGATGATGCTAATTTCGAGAGTGCATCTGCCTGGTTGTTTTCTGATCTCGGTACTTGGATCAGATGGAAATCCTCAAGGGAGCCGACTGCTTGTCGGACCGCCTGTAAATATTTGATCATGGCCGGATGTGTTGCTTCGTATTCGCCATTGTACTGACTCACTATCAGTTGTGAATCAGAACAGGCGTCTATTTTCCTTGCCCCGGCCGCCTTACACATGCGGATCCCGGCTAGTAAAGCTTCATATTCTGCCTCATTGTTTGAAGCCTGGAAACTGAAGCGTAGAGCATACTCGAACCTGTCGCCCTCTGGAGATTGACATACGACGCCTGCTCCACAACCGTTTGAAGTAGAGCTTCCGTCCACATATACCTTCCAGACTTGGTCTGGAACTTGAGAGTCAGGAGGACGAGTCATCTCTACAATAAAGTCAGCAAAGGCTTGCCCCTTCACTGCTTTTCTAGGCTCGAAAGTAACTTCGAGACTCTGCATTTCTATGGCCCATTTGATCATTCGTCCGGAGGACTCCATGGTGGTAAGGGGCCGCTTGATCGGTTGGTCGGTATACACGACGACTGCATGTGCCAGAAAGTAGGGCTTCAATTTTTTAACAGCCATGAAGAGTGCAAGACCAAATTTCTCCACTAGGGGATACCTCAACTCGGCATTTTTCAGTACGTGACTGACAAAGTAGACCGGAAGTTGACAGCCGTCCCTTTCAGCAAGGAGCACCGCGCTTAACGCATGATCAGAGACGGCCAGGTACATGTAGAGATTTTCTTTGGGCAAAGGGCTGACCAGCCTTGGCAAGGAATGCAAGTGAACCTTTAATTTCTGGAAGGCGGCCTCAGCATCCGGCCCCCATTCAAACCTTGCCTTTTTCTTAATTGCCTGGAAAAAGTATAGGCATTTGTCGCCTGATCGGCTTAGAAATCTTCCCAAGGCCGCCAGACAACCTGTTAACTTCTGAACCTCTCGGACGGTACGAGGCGACTGCATGTCAATGACCGCCTGTACCTTCTCAGGGTTCGCCTCTATTCCTCTCTGGTTGATAAGGAATCCGAGAAATTTCCCAGACTCAACTCCAAATACACATTTCTTGGGATTGAGCATGACATGGTGCCGCCTGAGTGTGGCGAAAGTTTCTCGGAGGTCCGTCAGATGATCTTTCTGAAGTTTAGTCTTAACAATCATATCATCAATGTATGCCTCGACGTTTCTCCCAATCTGATCAAAGAACACTGTGTTTATCATTCGTTGGAATGTAGCCGGGGCATTCTTAAGACCAAACGGCATGACCGTATAACAGTATAATCCCTGATCAGTGACGAAGGCCGTCTTCTCCTGATCTTTCTTCCACAAAGGAATTTGATGAAAACCAGAATAGGCGTCCATAAAACTCATCAAGGCATGGCCGGCTGTTGAGTCGACCAGGTTATCAATTTTGGGCAGAGGGTAACTGTCTTTGGGGCACGCCTTGTTCAAGTCTGTGTAGTCTACACACATTCGCCAGGTGCCATTCGGCTTTTTAACAAGTACCACATTTGCAACCCAATCTGGGAAGTAACATTGCCGAATGAACCCTGCATCAAGTAATTTTTTGACTTCGGCGGCGGCCGCCTGACCTCTTTCTTCACCCTGGTTCCGCTTCTTTTGCCGTACCGGCTTCTTTTTCGGATCCACAGCGAGTTTGTGTACTGCCAGATCAGGACTAATGCCTGGCATTTCATGGACTTCAAATGCAAAGATGTCCTTGTATTCTTTCAACAGGTTGTGAAAGTCATCACCAAGGTTTCCCAGAGCAGTCGTCCCAACTTTGACTGTTCGGTCAGGGCGGGAGTCGTCTAATATCAGGTCCGTATGCTCACCAGCCGGCTGAGGGCGGAACTCATCCGGCCGGTCCTCTGCCAATGATTGCTATTTTCTTGCCTTTCTGGCGGACTCTGTCTGGGACGCCTTTCTTTTTCTGTCGCCTGTTTCTTGAACAGGCGCACTTTCCTTGACATTGTCAAGGTCTGTTTTTTCTCCACTTGACCCAGTGGCCTTAGCAGTGGGTTTGACATCCGAGAGATAGCACTCTCGGGCCATCCTCTGATCTCCCCTTAGGGAGCCGACTGTTCCATTGTCCCTTTCAAACTTAAGCAGCATAAGTGACGGGATTATAACAGCCTTGGCACTATTCAGGGTTGGGCGACCCAGAATCATGTTGTAGGCAGAGAGTTCCTCTACAACTAGGAATCGGACTACCATGTGTCGTCCTTCCCCTTTTTCGCCCAGGCGGACGGGTAGATCAACTCGTCCCAGTGGGTGGACGACTCCTCCTCCAAACCCTATTAAAGGGTGGGAGGCCGGATGTATGCAGTCCGTCTGATATTTCAGTTTTGACAGACATTTGCTGCTGATGAGATCTGAAGAGCTCCCAGTATCTATGAGGATTCGACCAACTCTCTGGTTGGCCACTTTACATTCAATAACGAGAGGGTCGTCATGCGGCCCCCTTATTCCTCCTAGATCCTCTTCAGTGATGACAATCTCAGGAAATGTATATTTGGACGGTCGTTCTTGGTGAACAGAATTTACATCTAACCGCCTTATATTATCTTTGTTGCCCCTAATAGTGGGGCCGCCTCCTGAGAAGCCGCCTGCAATGGTGTAGACGACTGCATCATCTGTATCGGAACTGTCGGCCTGTTGATTCTTTTTGGCCGACTGCTTTTTTGAGGAAGTATTCCCCGTAGATTTCTTGACATAAGTGTCAAGATCACCTTGATCAGCCAAGCGGTCTAGGTACCGCATGAGACTAATGCAGTCGTTGGTGTGATGACCAATGTCATCATGATAAGCACAGATTTTGTCTTGGTTCCGGTTGCTCGCAGAACCCTTCATGGGGAGCGGTTTCTCAATTGAGAGCCGTCCCTTTATTTCTTTTAGGATAAACTGGTTATCCTTGTTAAACACATACTTTGGGGAGTATGGTTTGAATTCCTTTTTCTTCTTGGCCGGCTGTTTAGAGGAATCAGCCGCCCAGACCCCTTTTCTTTTTTCATCTTTGTTGGACGACTGTTTCTGTCGTCCTTCTCTATTGTCGAACCTCTTCCCGTCCGACTGTTTCATTGTACACAGATCAGTCGCCTGTATATAGGCTTCTGCTTCAATCAAGGCCTCTTGAAGAGTCGCCACCCTTTTTCGAACTAAATCAAATTTGAAGGTAGACCCGTCTTTGAGACCTCTAAAAAAGTCAGTATAAGCTACCTCATCCGGTAACCCTTGAATCTGTATTCTCATCAGGTTGAACCGCCTGATGTAGGAACGAAGCCCCTCCTTTTCACCCTGCTGAATTGTTCCCAAATCAAGGGTCGTTTTCTTCGCAGGGATGTTCATTGCAAAGTTGGAGGCAAATAAGTAAGCAAGCGTCCTGAAACTGTTTACACAACCAGTCGGCAGGTTGCCGAACCATTGCTGTGCAATTCCCTTGAGAGTTGCTGGGAAACACTTGCACCAAGTGGGATCATCCAACCCTTGAAGGTACATCAGGTTGGTGAATGCCATCAGATGGTCTTCCGGGTTAGTAGTGCCATCATAGGCGCCTACTAAAACATTTTTTACTTTGGCCGGCTGAGCGGCTTCAGTAATTTCCTTGGAGAAGGCCGACGGCTGTTCACCAAGTCTAAGCAGCCGTAGCTGCCAGTCCATAGGTTGGACGTTTTTTGCTGCAGGTCCACCAAATGGAGGTGGCTGCATAAAATATTGTTGTTGCGGCACAAATGGCAAATTTGGTACCGCCTGCGCACTATGAAAGCCAGACTGACGGGAGGTGCCGCCTGACTGACTCTCATGGTACGACTGAGTTGGCCTCATCGAGGCATTTCGCAAACTGTCCTGAAAATTTGAAGTAGAAGCCGACTCTGATAATCGGTCACTCTTCTTCTGCTCTAGCAGGTGCCGAGCATCTGTGAACGTTTGCTTTGACCCGTCCGCCTGAATATGACGAACCGGTTTCCTATTTCCCGTAGGATAACGGAGTTTTGTGAAATCAAGAGCAGACGGCTCCCGCTTCTTAGATTTAGGATGGGGAGTCGCCTCTCGCCCTTGAACTGGCTTCCTCTTCAGTGAAGTGGAAGGTTTTTTGGCCGCCTGCTCTTTGACTGAAGCAGGCGGTTTTTTGTTGATCAACTCTTGGATCTCTCCCTTGAATCCCCTCATGAAGGTCATGAGTTCGTTCCTTGTGATGGGAGCAGACCCATCAGTCGGCTGTTGCCGAGCAAGCGGTGCGCCTGCTGGCTCACTTCCTGTTTGAAGATACTCCCGTTCCCTTATTTCAGTATGACGGGTACGGCGGGCCCTTAGGGTCCCGTCTGGAGCTGTATGAGTTTCAACTTCAAATTCACTTTCGGTATCATGGTCCGACTGAACTTGAGGGTCGTCTAGGGGACGCCTCTCTTCTGGGGTCGGTACAGACTTGGATGCCATCTCTGAAGTACTCTCCCCACAGACGGCGCCAAATGTTTTGGGGTTTTCTGATGTCCTGCGGGAGAGCTACAATTCCGAGACTGGAACCGGACGCCTGTACCTGCAAAATAACGGAGACTCCTGAGAGCTCCGCCTCCAACGGTCAAGTTAGTACCTGATTAAGGAGTAATTAATACAGAAATTAAAGTAATAAGGTCTCTCTAGGTGAGAGTATTTAATGTAGGTAATCTGCCTTGCTAGCGAGATCAGCCGGTTATTAGTGTGTTCCGTAATGTTTCTCCTCCGTTCCGTTAATTATTCGGTCCCCCGATTAATGAGGATTAATCGAGTATTTATAGCCTTGGGAAGCGTGCAACTCTCTAGGTTTAAGGTAAACCTAGGGCCGATCGGGCTTCTAGACTGAAATGGGCCTTGATGGCCGGTTGTCCCATTTGGCATGGGTGGACACGTGGCGTGTCTTAAGTGGTCCGTGGAGGACGCGTGGCGGAACCTGGTTGGTCCACTTGTCAAACGGCGCTTGGTGGATAAAAATCCCCTAATCACCTACCATGTCTACAATTGGCTAGAAACTTCATTATATCATGCTATTGTAGAATTAATTTTATACATATTGTATATATTATGTTAATTTTTAAATTACCACCCAAAAATGTAACCATTTTCGAACTAACCACCCATTTAATTTTTTAATTTTAAATTAGCACCCTTAAATTAAATAAATGCTCAGATTACCACGCATTTCAAAAATCCGGTGGATTTTCCATCTATAGGCCCCAACTAACACTTATTTTGACCCTTTTGACTGATTTTCCCCCGATTTTTCTCTTTAAAAACGCTCTCTTTACTTTAATTCACATTTCATTCACCAAATTCTACCAAATTTCAAAGAGAAAAATGTGAATTGAAGTTAGGAGAGCGTTTTAAAGAGAAAAATCGGGGAAAAAAAACAGTCAAATGGTCAAAATAAACATTAGGTGGGGCCCGCAACCATAAAATTCACCGGATTTTTAAAATGGGTGGTAATATGAGCATTTATTTAATTTAATGGGTGGTAATTTAAAATAAAAAAAAAGTATTCGGGTGGTTAGTTCGAAGATGGTTATATTTTTTGGTGGTAATTTAAAAAATTTCCTTTATATTATGTATAAAGTTTATTTATACATTTTTCAATAAACATGTCTTAATTGAGCCAACATGCTTTTGAGGTAATGCAACTATCTTGAAGAAAATAATTGTGAAGGCTCCAAGACTAATGGATTCATTTGACAGTAAAGGGCGAAATCCTTTGTCTTACGCCGCACACATAGGTTATGTTGAGGGGGTGAAACTATTATTGAAAAGACATCCACATCTTGAATTCAAACGTGATGTGGACAATGATGGATCTTTTCCTATTCACCAAGCTGTAAAAGGAGGTCAAATTAAAATAATCAAACTACTACATCCTAAAATTTGTTTGCTAAATAGCAACCGTCAAAATGTTCTCCATGTAGCAGTAGAAACAGGAAACACAAATGTCGTTAGATTTTTGTTGAAATTACAAGAGTTCAAAGAGTTGCTCAATAATAGTGATGACAATGGTAACACTCCACTACATTTGGCTGTCAAAGGTGCTCATTACAAAGTTGTGTGCCAGTTGACACAAGAAAAACATGTTATTGGAAACTCTACTAACAAAGAGTTGCTGACGCCTAGGGATCTCTTTGAAAAGTATGTGCAAGATCCATGTGAAAAAGTCATGTCGGGAAAGCAGGTTAGCGTTCAATTCCTTTATTATTATTAGTCATACATCATTTCATAGTTGTTATGACGGTGTGGGAAATATTAATGAAATCAACAAACATGAATGCATAATGTGGTTACCACTGCATGGAAGTACATAACATCCTTGATCTTGAGGATAGTGTCATAGTACGAGTACACCAACATTAAAGATTATTTGGCTAGGTTAACCCCTAAGGGAATTTATAATTTTATATAATTCTCCCAAAATAGAAAACAGAATAGGTCGAAATAGGCCTAAAAATTAAACAAAAAAAAATTTGTACCCAACACTGTGGACTCTTGTGATAGTAGTTTCAAGGGGAACAAGACCTTATTGATTCAAGACATATCCTAACAATATATCAATAACAAACTATTAGTGTTACTTAATCTATAATAAAAACTTTAATTAATTGACTATTGCAGATTAATCTTATGGATTTGATGTTGAAAAGAGTTCAAGGTGAAAAGTCAATACTGAGTGAAAGAATAGAATACCAAGGAAATAGCGAGAAAAAAACTATAGCCAAACAGACAGATTCAACAAGGTATAATACCAGTTTATCATTAGACGGGAAGTTAAAGTTAACCAACAAGGAGAGAGCTAACACTTTTCTGGTGGTAGCCACACTCATCATCACTGTAAGTTTTACCGCGGCTTTCACCCCTCCAGGTGATTACAAGGATGACACTGGCATTCCAACTTTAATAAGATCCCCGGCTTTCAAATTGTTTATCATATGCAATGGTTTTGCATTCCTTTTTGCGGTAATGTCAGCTTTAGCTCTTATCTTTGGGATGATTGTGGAAAAGCTAACAGATATCACCCTCTTCATTGGAGGGTTATATATTAGTGTCGGAATATTGTTTATGTTACTAGCATTTTTAGCAGGATCTGTTGATGTTCAGATTTTATCTTTGATGAAGCCGTGAGATTCTAGATGGAAGTGGTTAATCATAAGACGTATGATAGAGATTTTGGTCGTACCAATTATGTTATGCTTGATTTTCTTGTGTAGGAACTTCAAGCAGCTATCAGAATTGCGAATTCGATATTTGCTACATTTTTGCTCAGAAAAGAAAGCTGACCTTGATTTCACCATCTAATGAAGTTGTATCTCTTGAATATCTGAGCGTATATATCCTTGTGCACACATTATAATATCACTCTATTGTCTTAAGGAATTTTATTTTTCTTGTAACATTTTGTGTTTTCTCGTTTGGCCAAAGCATAGATTTAATCAATAGATTAATTATGCATTTGATATAGTTCACATCATTTCAGTTTAATTAAGTCAAGTTCAACTCAAAAGAACAAAGTCTAACTCCAGACTTACTTTAACCCCGCATTATTCTGTTTGTGCAAAGTCAATTTTGGTTGTTTTTTTCAATTTTACTTTTATCACAGTTTATTTCCACACCCAACTTCAAAATCCTTATAATGTTGCGTGTTAAACTTAGATTGGCTGAGTAATGTCACTATAATTTTGTTTACAAAAGGTTAGAGGTGTCAATTTAGGTGACTCAATTGGCCTGATTTCCATTAAGTCGGGTCAAGTTAGGTCTGATGCAAACTTATGTCATTCTAAATCACTAGTTGTTGTTACCTACACCATCCTTTAGGCATCATTGCCTACACCACCCCTCCCCGCCACATTAAATTACCATAATACCTACAACCCCTATCTCTTTATTTCTTATATTTTCTCTCTCCTCTTATAAATCAGTTTTCTTCATAATTTTTGTAACATTTAATATTTCTCCCTCCTCATAGTTTTACCACTTTCTCTCTCCTGAACTACCAAGATCTTCTAAATATTTCTTGAAAAATAAATCAAAATGCTCTTAGATCTCTACTTGTTAATTGAAAAAAAATCGAAGAAAATTTCTACAAAAGAACGGCCATTAATCAAATTGTAAGTTAATGATTTTGTTTGTTTTTTTGAAAAAAAGATCAAAACCTAACTTTTTAATTTTCTTATTTTTCAATAATATGAAATTTCAATAGTAGTAGTTTATGATTTCTTATAATTTTACTTAGTAATAATGATTTCTTAAGATTATAGTAAAATGATGCTTTATTTACTCTATTTTAAGTTTATTTAAATTGTGGTGTGTGTTATTAACTTATACAATTACTGGACAAAAAAAATCAAAAATAGAGTTCAATTGCCCTAATATATATAATAAATAATTTGATTTGTTTTGTAGAATTATAGAAATGTAAATTTAGTTTCGTAATGGATTTTTTTAATGAATGTTCATATTTATTTTGGTAAATGTTCATTTATATACTATTATGTGGTCATTTACTTATTAATAAATAATCATTAGAATTCTTCACATATCTAATAAGAATTTCAATTAGACTTTGTGATTTCTCATAGTTTTTAATGGAGGTGATTCTTATTATCATAATTGAATTATGTATAAGAATTTTCCATAATTATATTATAATATAATTAAAATTTTGTTTGGTGAAAATCTTGACTAGCACATTTATTCTATCATAAATGTTCATTTTAGATGGATATTATGTTCATTTGTAGAACGATTAATATTCAAATTATAATTGCAAAAAAAATACAAATTATAAATTTATAATAACTAAAATTAAAGACAAATTATCAATTTGATTTATGAAATGGAAGCATCAATTATTATTTAATATTACAAATATTGTCACTAAAAAGTGTTATTTGACGAATTTTGGCTCTATCTATTATAAATTCCTTTTAGATGGAAAACAAAATATCATTCTAAGTGGAATTCATATTCATTTAGGATCATTTTCATATTAACATATATTAATTTAAATTTAATACATGTTTAATCTCTTTGTATTACATGTTCATTCTCATATGAAAATATGTTCATTTGCATAATACAATTTTTATCTTTATATCTAAGCATATTCATTAATTTTATACTTTTTCATTCTCATATTAAAAGATATTTGTTTCAATTTTTAATACTTATTTGTTATTATATCTTGAAAAATGCTATATCAAAATTTTTTATTTGTTCATTTGATTTTTGGTGAAAGTTCATTTTTATGCTGAAAGATGTTCATTTAGATATTAATATTTGTTCATTTTTCTAGCAATGTGTTCAAATTTTTTTTTGTGAATGATTTAATTGTCATATTTTGTCCATGGAAGTGATTTAAATGTTCATTTAGATTTTATAAATTTTCATTCTCATATATATTGAAAGATTTTTTTATATCTTTATAGTGTGTTCATTTCTGATACTTATTGTTATTCATGAATAAATGTTCAATTTTTAAATTCTTAGATTTCACATACTTTTGTTTGGAATGTGTTGTTATCATTATTTTTTTTTTCTTTTTATTTTTTTTTATTTTTTTGAAAAACTTGATCGAACTCTCATTGTACAAGATAATCAAGTAAGGAAATTGAAGGTAACATATATATTGTGCTCAGATTATATTATTCATGGGGAACACACAAGTATATGATTAGAACTGAGATGCAACAAGGAGGATATATATACACACTTTATTATATCAAATGTAAGAAATAATGTTCATTTAGCAAGACACTTATGTACATTTGGTTAAATTTCATATTTATGGAACAATTACATTTAATAGTATAGCTGTATAGACACGTGTAATTAATGTACTTAAATTAAATTTATTTTATATTGAAAATTATTGTTAACAAAATAACAACGTTTTATTTAAATAAATAGAAATCTAAGACGTATGTATTTGCATACATCTTATTATGAAACTTACACATAACTCTTGAAATGAAAATTTGATGATACAAAAATGAACATTTGTTGAAATACGAATAAACAAAATGACTTTGGATGATGCAATACTTCTTATAGTAAAAATGATTTGGACGTAATAATCCTTATAAATAAATTTGCTCTCATTTTTATTTATAGAAAATTCTTAAAATTAAATTCAAAATATGTATTAGTTTGAACAAAAAACTCATTGTTACAAAAATGAACATCTTATGATACACAAATGAACATTTACCAATACATAAATGAATATTTTATAAATATTTGTAGAATATTCGTAAATGAAAAGGGGAGGGAGCAGAACACACGCGGAGGGTGGGGAAGGGGGTTGCAGGCAATGTTCCCTGCCATGGGGTGTAGGTAAAAATTTGTATACCCATACAAGTTGAAGTTTATAAATTGAGTTGGGTCAATTCTAACACCTCTAAGAAAGCCCATACACACCATATAAGTTTTAGTTTTTTTTTTTAAAAAAAAAAATAAAAAAAAAAAAAAAAAAAACTTGCTTTGTTCTTTTTTTTTTATTTGTTCATTTATCATTTCGGCAATGCATAAATAATGTAACCAAAAATATCTTTAACTCCTAATAATTAAAATTATACTTACAAACAAATTTTAGGATGAAACTTAATCAAACGATTCAAACAAGATCCCAAATATGTTTTTCTTTACGTATAAAACAAAATATGATCAACTGAGTAGCTAATCGATGGTTCGTACACTCGAGTGGACCATGCACATACATGCTAAACTCGAATCAAAGAGGAAAAGATATAACTTATAATTTTACAAAAATTTATGAATTTATAAAAGAACACACAATTGTAATACAAACAGCACAATAATGTCTTAGATACCGTTTTCAAAACGGTAATAGATAATTACTAGTAATTTAATTTTATCAAGTATATGATGTAAAATCATTTCAAAATACTTCATTTAAAGAATTCTCTATCTAAAATTATTTTAACCAAAATAATAATTTTAGGTTTCATTTTCAAATTTCAAAACTCAAAATATAAAATTAAATTTACTAAATTTTTGCTTTCGAAATAATATATGAGTTAAAACAAACGAACATGAACATGTATAGAAGAACATATTTTTCAAGTAAAAAGAACATAGTTCTTCTTATTAAAATCCTAAAGAACTTTTTTAATGTACACGCTTAAAGAATATGAGTTGTAATGTAATGAGAATATTATTGAGACCGAAAGAACATATTCATCAGACTAAAGAACATATTTATTTCCAATTAAAAAATGAATATGGATCTAAGAGATGATAAAAATAAAAAAAATAAAAAAAATCAACATAATTTTAAGAACATTGTAATTCCTCGTATTTTTAAATATTTTATAAATGAAAATTTATTTATTTATAATATTTATTTGTATTTTTTCGTATTTTATTTTAAAAAGTTTCAAATTATTTTGGGTGGAAAATTATTTTATTACATTATGGTTTTTATGAAATCATTAACTTATATGTCAATACAAATAAAGCATAGCCCCTTTCATTTTTTTGTTGGCCCATTATTTTTTTTTGAAGCCCATTACTCCTACTTACCCTACAACTCTCTCCCCTATAAATACCCCATACTCCCCAAAATTTTCCCCACATAAAAAGATTAGTAAATTCTCTGCTCTTTATTTTATTTCTTTATTTTTTTCCCCTTAATTTTCTTTTTCCTTTATTTTCCTTTTCTTTTCCTTTTCCTTTCTTTTTCTTTTTGTTTCCTTCCTTCTTATTCCTCCTTGCTGCTGCCCGCTACCACCTCCGGCGCGCCCACCGCCGCCGCTGCCGCCAGACCGCCGACGACCCTGCCGGCGAACCACCAGCAGCCTGGCCGGCCACCATGGCTGCCTCTTTCACCTTCTTTCTCCATTTATTTTTGTTTTACTCTCTTTTTTTAAAAATTGTTTTGGGTTTTGATTTTGTAGTATAAGATTATATTTTTAGTATCAAAATCATATTTTTGATGTCTTAAACTAATAATTTCAGATTTTAATTGTTATCATAATTTTCAAATTTTATAATTTTCAAATTTTATAATTTTAAAACCTGGGTTTTAATTTGTTTAAATTGGGATTTTAAGGTTCTAATGATAAATTGATTTGGGGCTTTTGTTCCTATTAGATTTCTATTGATTAATTAGCATAAAAACATGTTTTTAAGGAAGTTTTAAGAACTTTTAATCTACATTATATTGCTGGAAATTTAGTTAAGTATTAATTTGTGATTATTGGTTGTTTTCTAGGAAGTGATTATTCGCTAGGAGACTTTTAATTGATTAAAAGTAGTACAGAGGATTGTTTATACGAGGTACGTACATGTCTACTTCGTTGTAATTAGTATCATGTTTAGGTACCCAAAGAAAAGAACTTAGTTTCATGTTTAGAGAACACTTGGATGGAAATTGTTTGGTTATACATTTAATTAATTCATGTGCTTATGTTTATGAGACATGTTTTGGTGAATTGATTATGTTTGTATGGAATTATGGATGCAAGCATGTTGAATTATATTGGGTTAATTGTTTGTATGGAATGTTAATACAAGCATATTTTTATTGGATTGGTTTGTTAACCTATTTTGGATTATTAAAGGATTGGAATTAAATTGTTTAAGTGGAATGAATTAATTAATTATTCCACAATGTTATTATTATTTTATTTATTACTCAAGCATGACTTATTAGTATATTGAGTAAAAGTGGATTAAGCCGAAATGGCTAGGTGGGTTGACTATGTTCAACAACTTGGATAATTTGGAAGTTCAATGGAATTAAAAAAGGTCAATTTGTGATGTGATCACCATTGTCCTAAATAAGATTAAAAGTGAATTGATGTATGATTTTTATGTATGGTCTACTTGATTGAGTCGGCTATTAATTAAAATTGTAATCACGTAAAGTGAAACTGGATGAGCAATAAAACTCTGGAAAGTGTGCACTTCTAGAGTATTGACAATTATGGGTTGGGGTACACGGTGGTAGCCCGTGGCTTTTCGAGGCTTGTTTGATCAACATGTCCTCTTCTCTTTTGGTATATGCATTTTTTTATTTTATAATGAAAGTTAGATGGGATCATAGACTAACTTTGTGAGAATGGACTCGTGCCCATTCTTGCATTGCGCTAAAATTTTATTTTAAATGGTCATTTGGGACCAAAATGATTTGGTGGGTTGGACAACCTCGTCTATTGCTTACTCCAAATTAAATTAATCAAACTAAATATAAAGAGTCAAGTGTTTGGAATAGGTTAGTAAGCATGTTGAGTCAATTGATTTGTCTAAGTGTAGAATCTTCATTAATGAATTCTTGTTGTATGTTTATTTACTTTAATTAATTGGTCATGCTAGGTTTGGTACGTTGTAGCTTGTATGTACTCAGCTTTGCTGATTCCGTGCTTTTGTGTGTGTTTTCTTTTAGTCATGGTCTTCTCCTTTCAATGACCCTGTGATGATCCAATTATTACACTTGTATTATTGGGGAGCAGTATTGCATAGGTTAGCTTGATGATGTGAAATTCGGGGTTTTGACGTACGCATTGTCAAGGGATTGGTGTGATTGAGAGTATTCGTTCTTTGTGTTGAACTTATTTATGTTTTACTATTTCAGTTATGTTTTGGGATTTTTAATATTGGTTTGGTTTTAATAAGGGCCTTTATGGTTCCAATTTGTAAGATTTGACTTATTGATTTTCTAAATTATATTATTTTAAGATTTAAGTTGGATTTCCGCTGCAATACTATGATAAAGCCTTAACGTTTTAACACGTGGCAGTAACATGCCAATGGTTTTCCTCTATTTTTATTTAAAGTAAGTGGTTTGGAAATGGGAGAATTATTGGGGTGTTACAAACATCTTATTCAACCTCAAAAAATAACCCAAAAACAGAATTAAATAAATAAAATAAAATGTATTTTCTCTCAAAAATGAATTTTTCAATCAAATTTTTTTATTAAAATTTTCGTCAATAAATAAAGTAAAATCAACTCCGCAATAACATTTATACTTCGAAATTCAAAATTTTCATTGTTTCTCCATGTACAAAAATATTAAATTATGTTAATAAAAAATATTCAGTTATATGGAAAGTTAATATAAAAAAAATCAATTTCTTAAATCAAGAAATATGAATAACAGATCAATCCTTTAACTCAAGGAAAGAATTATTTTAAAATTTTTCTACTATACAATATTCTATCCATATTTTTTACAATGTTTGTGTTTTGACCGAGTTTTTCATGCTTATAGTACATTCGGGATGTAGGATGAAATTGTCATCAACTGTGAGGCCCTGTTCTTTTGAGCTTTTGGGCAAAGTAGAGCAGATTTCAATATACCAGAGTAGAGCAAATTGAAGCAAAGCAGAGCAGAGCCGAGCCAAGCAGAGCAGAGCAGATATCATTATTATTATTATTATTATTATTATTAAAATATAAAAAAAAACCTACAAATTCAATCAATTTACAAGAAATTGGTGGGGACCCGAGATACAATCTGGGCCCCCACCCCTTTAGCTATAACAAACCCTATCCTGCTGAAGATGTGAGCAGCTGCACAAGCACCAATATCCTGATTATTATTATTATTATTATTATTATTATTATTATTATTATTATTATTATTATTATTATTATTATTATTGTTATTATTATTATTATGATTATTATTGTTATTATTATTATTATTATTATTATTATTATTATTATTATTAGGATATTTTAGATTTTAACACCACACAAACTAACAAAAAATTGGTATTACCACCACTTAACGGATTCCGTCCAAAATTTCCGTTAAGTGGGGTCCTCAGTGACACGTGTCACCATTTTAGTTGTTTAAAAAAAATTTAAAAAAATAAAAAAAAAAATAAAAAAAAATAAATAAATAACCCTAAAACTACTCCAGCCACCCCAGCCCCACCACCGCGTAACCACCGCCAACCACAAACCTACTCATTCCCTCCCCCAAACCACCACCGGCCGCGACGCCTTCACACCCCCAACCCAGATGAACCCTCCCCCTCCCTTTCCCGCAACCGCTTCGCCCCCAAAAACGACCAAATCCAAAATCTCCTTCCCCAATACGGTCGCGATTCCGGCCATAAATGAACGAAATCGGCCAGTTTTGGGGTTGAGTTGCCTTAATCGGCCGATTTCGACCATTTTTGGCCGGAATCGTGACCGTATTAGGGTAGGAGGGTTTTGGGTTAGGTGGTTTTTGGGGGCGAAGCGGTTGCGGGAAAAGGAGGGGGAGGTTTCAGCTAGGTTGGGTGAGCGAAGGCGTCGCTGGTGGTGGTTTTTGGGAGGGCAGGGGTGGGTGGGTGGTTAAGTGGTGGTGGCGCGGCGGCGGGGCTGGGGTGGCTGGGTAGTTTTAGGTCTTTTGATTTTTTTTTAATTTTTTTTTAATTTTTTTGGCCAATAAGAAAGCGACACGTGGCACTTAACTGATTCCGTTTAGGAATCCGTTAAGTGGTGGTAATACCAATTTTTTGTTAGTTTGTGTGGTGTTAAAATCAAATTTTTTTTGGAGGTGTTAAAAACCATTTTCGGGTTTTTGTGTGGTGTTAAAATCTAAAATATCCTTATTATTATTATAATATCTCAAAAACAAAATTCATTTAACCTACAATAAATTAGTGGGAAGCCGAGATACAATCTGAGCTCCCACTCCTCTAGCTATAGCAAAGCCTATTCTAGTGAAGATATGAGCTGCAACACGAGCCATAATGTCTTGCGTCGTCGAGAACCTCTGAATCCGCTTCAACAATGGAACATCCTCTTTCTCTAATTCCCCAAGCAAAGAAAAGGGGAAGGGAATGAAACCATAGCCAATCGTCCGACAACAAGATTCATACTTAACCCGCTTCCAATGAGCCGTATCAGCCACAACCCGTCTGGGAAAAAAGTCAAATAGCCCTTTATGTGGCAAAGGAGAAGACCCTGTGAAGTCGACACATACATCACGACCACGATCCCATGAATAAAGTAACACATCAGCATGTCTGAGGTCCCCATCATTCCCTCCAAATAACCCTATGTCAACCTCCTTTCTTGCTGAAATCCCATATCTGTAACAAATATCAACAAGTGTATCTCGAACAACATTATGCCTACAATACTAGTACACGACACTGCGTGATCACCAAAAATATCCCCAGTAAAAACCCGAGAGCAAGCAGAGCACGGCATCGAGACGGAGAACAATGGACTACCCAGCCGGTAGCACGGCACACATCGGTATGTCTTTGCGTTCATCGTCTGACCCAAACCTAGAAATACGGACTGCCCGTAGCAAAGTAGAGGTGTGATCTTCCTGCTATGGCTTCCATAATGCCGACTAACGAGGAGACATAGAAAAGGCAGATTCTGCAGAAGCGGTAACCTTTGTGAAATATATATATGCCAATTTCTTCATGAGTTTAGGGGTTGTAACCTTACAAGGATTACCTAAAATGTCATACTCCACCTTTCCATTAAACAGACTCAACGAATCCTCAAAAGCTTGACCAAGACCGACAATACCAGTATGACGCAGAAGCTTCGTCTGCAACCTAACAGACTGCAAACAAGAAGCAAGAAAAGCATAATGACGAACATCATCTGCGGAATAAACACCAAGGCCGCCAAACGCAAATGGTAAGGTAGCAAGCCGCCACTACCAATCACCAAAACCGGGCCCCGAAGCAGTAACAGTACACTCCAACGAAGATTAAAGAGCTTCGTCAAATACGCGTTGAGCCGCCTGAAAAGAACTTAGAGGACAAGTATGCACGACAAAGTAAAGTTTAGAAACTCCAGTACATGCCCTAAGTAGCAACAAGTCACACTAAGGATCATCCAGCATAGCAACCTTATACATTAGCGTAATGGTCTTGGTCACTCTCTGCATCACAAGCTCGCCACTAAACTTGGAATCGAAACTAATTGGACCACCAAGCAGCTTAACACCATGCAAAGGTCGAGAAATAGAAGGGGGAAAACACCCACAAGCCTACTTCGAGGGTCTTCTATAGGCTAGAAAACTTCACTCTTTTCCACATTGAGATGCAACCCAAATCTAGGCCCTTCCTTAATAAGCAAGTGAAGAACCATCCCTATCACCAAAGTGTCGCCAATAATAGTGCCGTCATCAAAATACCATGCTTGAAGACATACCTCAAAAGCATCTCTGATTTAACACATAAGAGGTTGTAAAACCAAAGAAAAAAGGAGAGGACCAAGGGGATCAACCTGTTGCACCCCTTGAGACGACCATAAGGTGTGGTCACCATAATACAATCTGGCTGGATTAGAGTAGCAGAATTCAATTAACCCACCACGAAATACTCAGACAACGACGACGGGCTTCACGTAACATGACCGCATGATCAACTAGATTGAAGTAATTCCAAAAATCCAACAACAACATTGAAAGACCAACATCAGAACCCCGATCCTCAACCAACCGGTTCACAACGTGAAGAATTGCCTCACCACCTGAAGGAACCATAATGCCGAATTGAAGACCATCAAAGTAACTGCCCAGACTGGCCAACCATAACCGCACCGACCTTCGAAACCAAATGCCGTCAACAGTACCCACAGCTATAGGACGGATACCACCACCGAGCTTGATAAGTGGTGTGAGAAGAGCACTAGCAATATACTCTCCTAGTTCCATAGGACATCTTCCAGCAAGGAAGAGATTAACCACCCCGGAAATAGAGTCAACCAACTCATTTGAGACAGCCACATCAGCACCACTCAAGCAATATATAAGATGTTGAGCACGCAATCCGTCCCTACCACATGAAGTGCCATGCGGAAAACTCCTAATTCGATCCAAAACAACAGCAGAAGTAGCAACGAGATTAAGTTGATCAAATTTTGTATAAGTAGGAAAGAAATGATCTAGAAAAGAAGGGTGATTTGATTGTAAATCTGCAAGAGTGGCCTCATTATACAGAGCAACCCCCGAAGAAGAAAGAACCCGGACTTCAGCTGTGTAATGGCCATCACAAATCTTCCTACGACATTGCTAGATATTACGCTCATCCAAATCAAGGTCCTCCTCATCAACCACCGACAAAGTAGGAGAATCCTTTGCCAAAGTTTCCTTGACAAGCTACTCAAAACCACCCGGTGCATACCAAGAGAAAATAGCACAAGAAATACTCTTCTCTTAATGCCGACGCTTTACGGAATACCTAGACTCACGACTACTCCGAGGGCGAAAGGTTTTAAGGGTGCATAGAGGTAACATCAATAACGAGACCCAACTAGAAATGTCATCAGGCTTAGAGATCACCTTATCAAGAGCACCTTTCAGAACCCGACAAAACCCCAAACGACATTTGGGAGGGATAGACTTCACAGTGCGAAACCCCTTTAGGAACAAACAATAAAGGAGAGCCACATCAAAACCACATAACTGATCTCGCACCAAACCATCCACATGTCCAATATGAGCCAGAGAAGAGGGAGCTTGTGGATGGAAGAATTTATAAAGCCCAAAACGAACAATACCATCTCCTTCATTAGGGGGTGACACATCCTCACCCGCATTATGACGGAACTTAGAACGAACTGTATGAGTTTTGTAACAAACTCCACATAACCAAATCCCCATACAGGAAAAGGTAACTTCTGCCGCAGTATAAACGACCAAATTAGAAGTAAGAGAATGTCGTGTGATATCCAGTGCACCAATACACCAATGACGATCATGAGGATGCTTGATTAAAGATCTTCTAGTAAGGCCATTTCCATTGCCATCTTGACAACCACTATTATTATTATTATTATTATAATTATTATAATTATTATTATTATTATTGTTATTATTATTATTATTATTATTATTATTATTATTATTGTTATTATTATTATTATTATTATTATTATTATTATTATTATTACTATTATTATTACTACTACTACTACTACTACTATTACTATTACTATCACTATTAATATTAATATTACTATTACTTGTTATCCCCCATATTTTCAACCTAATTAAAGTATATTTATTTATTATTTATACAAATACTTTTATTTTAATTTTATAGTATGAATTATTTTGATGTAAAAGTAATAATATTTTCATTATTAATAAGCTAAAATTATTAAGTTTTAGTCTAAATTATAATCCTCTTTTAGTTAGTAGCCCAATATTATAATGTTACTCAAGCCCAAACAACAATCCTATTCCTAATTGGATTAGGAAAGTTAAGCCCACACCCTTACAAAAACATAAAACTCCAAAAACCCTTGCTTTCCCTCACTTCTCTTGCTCCTCTTTCACGACGACATTCACAAGAAGAAAAAAAATCGAAGCTTACCACTGCTATCGCCTAGTCGACACACCACCACCGAGCCACCCTCTGCCGCCGCCGCGCCGCTGCCCAGCCACCCCTACAGTTTGCATCTTTTCTTCCTCCTTTTTCTTTACTTCTATTTATTTTATTAAATTGATTTAAAGTTTAAATCTTTGTTTAATTTTGATTCTAAATTATTATTATTTTGGATTGATACATGGGTTATAAAAGATTATAAATTTATTAATTTTTATATGTTTTATTTACAATACAAAATTTCAAATTTGTTTAATTGAGAAAATAGGGGTTTAAGTATTGATTTTTTTTTTATGTTTTAGGGCTTGAAAACGCGCTAATCAAGTTACCATATCATACAATATTTAAATTGTGTTAAAGTATAATTTTTTTATTATGTATAATTGTATAAAATTTCAAATTATTAAAGTTTCGATTTTTATGAACATGTTGTTTTAATTTCATATTTTTATGCTTCTAATCTTATAAAAAAATTTTAATTTGTGGGTATTTCATGATTAAAAAGCCTTGAACTTTAAATTCTAATATCAAGAATAAATTTTCAGATTTTATACTTTTTATTTTGAAGCCTCTAATTGCATTGAATTGGTATATTTTTGGATTTTTAACACACTAACCTACTATATAATGATTATTTCAAGTAAATATGTTTACGGGGTTATTTTATATACTTAAACCAAATTTTCAGATTATTCACTTACTTTAAAGTTGCATATGTTATAAGCTAATTTTTTATGATTTATCACATAAACTTATAGTGAACTAATGAATTATTAACTTTAATTTGACTATTGGGAGCTATTTAAAAGCATTATTTTTATGGTTTAAGAGGTTTTAAAGTAGTTTGGTATTGTTGTAAATTTACTTGCTTGTTGGGTGTTGTAGACACCTAAAAATGTCTCCCCAATACCAAACCCGATGATGAGCAACCTTTCACCGCCATTATAAGTCGGGTTGAGTATTTAATCTTGTAGTGCTTGAATCCGTATTCAATCCCAATACATTTCATAAACCAACCCAATTCATAACCCATTTCCCCAAACCATAACTTATTTTCCTCTTTTCATGCCTTTAAACCCAAAATAATTCATTTCGTGTCCCTTAAAATCATTCATTTTTTTTTCATTTTTTATAAAAAACGTTTAGACCAGTTTATTTTGGTCCAAAATATAGGTCCAATGATTGAATATTTGGATGGGGCTTGAAAATTGAAAACAGCTTTCCAACAATATTATAAGCCCAAATCCGAGTTATAACAAATAAAATATGGCCAAAATACAAAACTGAGCCTAAACCGAACCTAAGCCTACCTTACCTACGACCCAATGATCATGTGGAGGTTCCAAAAGCTTTAACCCATTCCTAAACCAATTAGAATTAATTGGAAGCTTCTATAAGTTTCTAAAAGAACTTAATTATTCTTTTTGAAAAGATAAGATTAAAGAGTTTGAAATTGAATAAAACTTTTCTTTTTGAAAGTCCTAATTCTATTCGAATTGAAAGACGTTAAAAGATAGTTAGATATTTTATTTGGTGCCTCATATTTTTTATTTAAATATTATATGGTTGGATATCCCTTGAATTTATCTTTCCAATGATATATTATAATATTAATTCCGAGCTATAACGAAAAAGATATGAATGAAATATCACTCTATCCAAAGCTGACACCGTGTCACTATTTTGTTCATATTTTTTATTCTACTAGATATTTTAATCTTATTCTAATTAGGTTAAAAAGTAGACATAAACGACTTTCCAACGACATATTATTTATCTTATTCAAATTTCTAGATAAAAAAATATGATAAAAACAAAAACTGCAAAATTGTTGTCTATCACAAGAGCTTTATTCCGATTCGAATTCGATCTTTTCTTCATTCTTCGACCCTTGTGTTTTCATTATAAATAGAGGTCATATCACCTCTTATTCAATCATCAACAATTTTGGTCACAAAATTATTCTTTTCTCCCTCTTTAGCCTATACACTAGCATCTCTATTCTTCTATAATTCTTCCCCTAAGAAATCCAAGGAGTCCATACAACACCCGAATTTCTTTACTTAAACCAAGGTGTGAAAGGTATAATTAACTAAGGGTTTGGACCAAATCAACTCTACTTTTTATTTAATTTAATTGTTTCAATTTGATTTATGTTTTTATTAAAGTTACTAACAATTTACTCATGATGTAGCAATTCAAGGAAATGCAGAAATTAAGTGAGTAATTGCACTAGTAGAAAAATACAAAAAGGCAACCCCCAAATGCCATCGGTTCAAGCCAAACCGGTGGCAAAAACCAGCCTAAAAATGGGCGGGTTTTTAGACAAAGAGAAATGGCACCGGTTCAGCTCAAACCGGTGCCAAAAATACAAAGGGCACCGGTTTGAACCGGTGCCAATCCTTAAAAAAAAAAAAAAACTAACCTTTTTTTTATTCCATTTATATCACTTAAACCCTATTTCACTCACTTTCTCACTTTAATTCTCGCCGCTCTCTCATTCTCTCTCTCATCCCTTTCTCTTTCATCTGCTCTCATTCTCATCTCCTCTTTCTCTCGTTCTCTTTCAATCCCTTTCTCGTTCTCTTTCGTTCTTTCATCTCCTCTTTCTCTCGAAATTTTTCAAGGTTTGTTCGAAATTGATTATTCTAGGTTTGTTCAAAATTTTTTATGGGTTTATTCGAATCGTTTCTGGGCTTGTTCGAATTGTTTCTGGGTTTGTTCGAATTTTTTTTATGGGTTTAATCCACCACAAACACATGCATGAGCAAGGTTAGGGTATAATTTCTCGAAATTTTTCTGGGTTTGTTCGAAATTGATTTTTTTGGGTTTGTTCGAATTTTTTTATGGGTTTATTCGAATCGTTTCTGGATTTGTTCGAATCGTTTCTGGGTTTATTAGAATTTATTATGGGTTTAATCCACCACAAACACATGCATGAGAAAGGTTAGGGTATAATTTCTTGATTTTAGTTCGATTTTTTTATTTTCTAGGTTTTTAACTGATTTTCGAATTTTAGTTTTATTTTAATCGATTTTAATTTTATTTATTCAAGTGATTTTTTATTTTCTGGTTTGGTTAATCGATTTTTAAACTTATTTTAATTCATTTTTTGTAATTTCTAGGTTTTTAACTTATTTTAATCGTTTTAGCCCATTTTAATCGATTTTTTTTATTTTATTCGATTTAAATTCAATTTTTTTTTTATTTTTTGAGTTTTTTTAAGATTTTTGATTTTGTTTTTTATTTTAATCGATTTTTTTCAGGGTCTTTCTTTTATATTTTTTTTTTCGATTTTCTTTTTAACTGATTTTCTGGATTCAATTCTTTTTAACTGATGTTCTGGGTTTTTTTTTCAACGAATTTTTGTTTTTTATTTTTTGTTTTTCTGGGTTTTTTTAAAAAAAATTCACAGCTTAATTAAATCATTTTAATCGTTTTATTTTGGTTGTTTTAATTGGTGCAGGTACATGGATTTAGATCTTAAATCGAAGAATCAAGATGCAAGTATATTGATTTAGATGTTGTATGTGGTTTTTTTTATTGTGATGTTGTAAATTTTTTTAAATTTATTTATATTGTAATTTTTTTTATTTATGTGTTGTAATTTTTTTTATTGATCTATACTGTAATTTTTTTTTGATTATATATATATATTGAACAGATTTGATTATATTGATTGTGATGTTCAATTTATATTTTGTATTCTCATTTAATTTAGTTTATTTAATTTTTAAGTAAAAAAAAAAACAAAACAAAAAAAAAATGGCACTTTTGGCAATGGTTAACCGGTGCCAAAAACATTGAATTAAATTTTTTTGGCATTTTTTTGGCATCGGTTAACCGGTGCCAATTCCGAGTTTTGCCACCGATTTGAATTGGTGTCTTTTTAAACCACTTATTGGCACCCCCCACATTGGCACCGGTTCAAACCGGTGGCATTAAGGGGTTTTAAACCGGTGCTAATTTTGTTTTTTAATTACTCTTATTTTTATTCATGTTTCTAGTATCATGATTAGGTTTATTATTATTTGATTCGATTAACAATATTATTGTTGAATTGCTTCCAATATTAATGTTTATTCTATTATTAATTTTTATCACCATATTGCATGTTTAAATGGATTATGTAATTGAAAATCATGCCTAATAAGATAATTTGGACAACCGGTTTAGGTTCCTTTTTAATCTTGTTGTTTAATCAAGTGATCGCTAATATTTTAGAATTATATGTTGCATTAATATTTAACCAATTTAACATGATAATAGTTTGGCGCAAATTGAATATTTAGTTTACATGCCTTTGAGTTCGCAGGAATACTTTACGCCACAAGAATCAAGTAGAGGCCAATACGGGCGAATATCACTCCATGACTCACTTCGTACCACCATCCCCGATCCTCCTTTCATGGTTCCGAACCATATGGAGTTAGTAATATCATGGATTATGAATGGGGTGTAACCTTCACGGGTCAATCGTTGTTGCCTTCCGTTGTCCCTTATCGTGGTTGCCTTTAATGATCCATTAACGGTTTACAATTTCCTTAAAAACTTGTTGGTGGATCCCTAATTTTCTTGTCCCTAATCGTATTATGTCAATTCCCACTTCCTATGAGTGCCAATCATTTTCACACATGCTTTAACGTAGGCCCACTTCAAACGACGCCTACAGGTGTTGATTTAATTCTTGTTGTTTGGTTTAGAAGAGGAAGAGAAGGCAACTTCTAGTTACTAAAGTGGCCAACCGAATCGTTTATACAAGGTATGTACGAGTTACAAAACCTAGCCTTTAAATGCATGTTTAGAGATGTATCGAGAACTTAGTATCATGTATAGAGAACACTGGGCTAAATTGTTAGGTTATACATTGTGATTTCCGTATGTTGCGCACTATTCTACATTGCAAGTATTATTTATGCTTTAATTATGCAAGATGCGCTTAAAGGAAAAGGTATGTGTTTTGGTGAAATGATTCATTTATTACATAATTGTGTTTAAGGTAACCGCATTTTAAAATCATAGTAAAGGTTTATTATATCGGTTTTAAAAAAGAATAAAAGGGGATGATTTCCTGTCAATTGTGTCACCGTTGGTCTAAAGTCCCTCGATATGTCGTTGAAACTTTAGCCTGACTTTAACAAAGTAAAAAGATGAAAAAGGGCTTTTGTTATTCGAGCCGAAATGGTCCCATATTCGAGCCTAGTCCCGTATTCGAGCCGGATGTCCACAAGATAGAAATACATGTCTCAAGACTGGAGGCATATATCCAAATCCAGTGAGAGGGAAGAAAGTCAACAACTCTCTCAGCAATTTTGCCCACAAGATGAGTACACGTGTCTCAGGACTGGGGGCACGTGACTACATAGGCGCGACTGACAGGGTAAAGTCGTATCCCCTAATAAAAAATAATTACCTAAGTCCTCTAACTAAAGTAGATAGGGAAGTAGGATCGAACTCCACAGGGAAACAAATCTTTCTATTCCTAATTAATTATTATAGTCTAAATTATCTAAGTGACCAATATTTTTGTGAATAAAATATAAACTACAGAGAATAAGGTCGGAAGAAATAAAGTAGGGGGAAAATCAACTATTAAAAGGCCTAGAGCATAGGTTCACTAATAAACAATATTCCAGGGCAAATCATAATAAGCAAACATCAAGCATTGGTTAATCAGATTATAAAGGGATTTCGCTACGTATTATAATCATAGAGTTAATTTACCGGTATTAAATCTCATCTGTCGAATCTCGACTTAACCATTTATAAATTAATCCGCCTATTGAAACTAAGCCTAAACATCAATTCTCATCTGTCGAATCTCGAATTAATATTGCTAAACTCATACAATTAAATCTGGCCAAACCCAATTGCATAGCATTAAATCAATCAATAGGAAATCAACCAAGCATTGATAATTGACAATCACAAAATTACCCCTTCATATCATTTATTAGATCCCCATAAACACTAGAAATAAAACTACTCATGCATCATCATAACTAAACTAATCAAATAAATAAATAAAAGCATAATCAAAGAAGTAAGTAAAATAGCTGAAATTAAAAGAGAAGAAATTGTTACCAAAAAGAAATCTGGATTAATGGAGATAATTAAGAACAAAAGTTGAGAGAGAATTTAAGAGAGAGAAATATTCTAAGTAGAGAGAAAAAGTCTAAGAAAGAAGGTAATCAAACTTCCGTACAAATCTCGTATTTAAACGTTTCCTAAAACAAAAGTTAAAACTAAACTAATTAGGCTCCATAAAAACACGCGCCCGATCGGACCCACCTTTTCCTTCGCGCTCCTTCTCAGCAGCATCGCCCGATCGTGCTAAACTCTCGCACGATCGGGCGCGCTATAGGCCACGCACAACACCAAGCAACACCGCGCCCGATCGTGCCACTCCTTGCCCAATCGGGCCCTTGCTTCACTTTGAGGCTTGGAATTCGATTGGGCTTGATTTCTCGGCCCAATCCGGATTTCCTCTTCGGATCTTAAATACTCGGTCCAAATACCTCGGGATCCCAATTACCGAGCCCTTAATCACCAGCTCGATGACTCTAACCGGCCTTGGGCTTCAAAGATGGTCGTGCACTTCTAATTCCCGTAGTCGCTTCATTAAAAATCCGAGAAAATGCTCCAAAGGCGCAATCTCCTACAAAACTCAACAAAGACTACGAAAATACTATAAAACACAAATTAGTAATAAAAGTGGCTCGAAAGATCCAAAAACACTACTAATTATGACCAAGGGACGGGGGTAGATTACTATATAAAATGGACATATCATACTCCCCCAAGCCAAACCTTTGCTTTTCCCTAAGTAAAGAGCTCATCAATGAACATATAAAACATACTTCACCCCAATAACCAAATCAAGTACCAACGATTCAAGGCAAATTTAATGAACATGCTTCAACATCAATCAATCTTCTTCATCTAATCACCCTTCCTCCCCAACAATTGTCAAGTAGAGCAAACCACAAGAGCATATAGAATTCAAGACTAGTGCTCACACACGCAACTCTCATTTATGTAGCGAGTAAAAGATGTACTCGATCGCTCTCCAACCAACCCCTTTAATGTGAACAATGCATTCCCAACTCACACTCTCGTGTGTATAAAAACAATGTACGCTCATCCTACTAGTCGACTCGAAATATGCCAAGTCATAACTTGCATTGATAAACAACACTTTCACATTTATATAACTTCTATGCACAAGGTCGGAAGGTATTTAAAGCTTGTAATGTAAGGCTAGGGTAAAGAGTAGGATAAATTTGGGATTATGTGAGAGAAAAGCTATGCATTAAGGGAGCCAAATCCTAATAAACCCATGATCAAAATAAATGATGATCATCCATCTCCATCAACATAACTAACTCCAACAAAAACCACCAAATACAACTCTAATCATCATAAACAATTCCAACACTTACAATAATCACTCATAAAAATATGATAATGTAGAACTTTGAGTGAAAAACAAACTTTGAACTCATTCTTTCTTTTTCAACTTGAAAATTTTCTCTTTTTTTTTTCTTGAACAACCTTCAAATAGAACATTTGAGCATTAAATTTTTTCTTTTGCTCTTTTTTTTTTTTTCTTTTTAACTCATTTTGGAAATTTCAACTTTGAAACACAATAACAATATTTCCCAATCAAAAATCAAAGAACAATAAATCTTATTTTATTCCCACATTGTGCAAATAATGTGCACACCACAACTCCCTCACCTCACCAACTAATAGCTCCCCCAAGCTAAGCTTAGGACTAGTAACCAATGGGGCTCATATAGGCTTGTAATGTGGCTAAATAAACATTAAAAGGGCACAAGCAACAACATGGGTAACAAGAAGGGAACAAATGTATCTAATAGTCTGAAGGCTACCTAAAAGAATGAACGCCTTCGTCCTCCTCATGTGCACAATAATAAGTCATGAAACACTACTCATAGTTGCAAATCTATACTCAAATTCATTTGACATACCAGGAATTATGGAACTATCACACATTTCCTAACCAAATCAACTAGTCAAGCACTATATTCACAAATAGTCGGCAAAATTGACTCATGTTTAGGAATCCAAGCAATTAAACTTCAAATCATGACCAACAAATCCATAATGCTCATTATCAATAACCAAGAATCAAAACAAATTTTCTCAAGTAAAGGGCACAGGGAAGCATTATTTACAATTCATTGGAACGTATTTTTGAATTTTTTTATATTTTAATTTTTTTTATATTTTCATATATAAGAAAGCAATAAAAAACACTAGGAAAGAAATAAAAACTATACTAGAAAACAAATAAAAAGAGAAAAGGAAGAGAATTACCAAGCGAAAGAACACCCCCCAAGCCAAATCAAGTAATGCCCTCATTGACTTGGGAGTGTAGCCTGCTCCTCATCCTCATCCATCCTCGAATAGCCCCCTCCGTGGCTAGATCCGACTCCTCTATAGCTAGAGCCACCACCTCCATAACCCGAACCACCTGCAAAGTAGTTAGGGTCCACATTCCCCCCAAGCCCACCAAAAGGTACATCGGTCCCATTACCATGGACCGATGAGTAGTCGACATAGGTACCGTAGGCACTTGAGTTCGTATATCCACCTTGCGGATATTGGAACCAATCGGGAACAAGTGAATCGGGGTGGATGGCCCCCCGACGGGCGTAATCATCATACATGGGGTACAAACCCCTCCCTAGGTTCCTCTCAACATACCCCACCCGTCTATCTAGAGACCCTACTCTAGTGTCCAAGTCCCTAACCATACCCTCAACTCTCCCTTTCCCCATCTCAATCCTATCTAATTAGCTCCTAAAAGCCGAGAAGTCATAAGGGGCATTGGGGTCAATGTTGTAGTTGGTTGAGGAAGTGGGAATATCATATGTAAAGGGTGGAGGTGGTGGGTAGCGTGGTGAATGGTGATGAGGTGAGTGGTCTATGGGAGATTGCTGGGGTTGAGGTGAAGGGTGAGGTGGTTGAACCTCACCTTGACCGTTAATCTCGAAAGTGTAAGAAGGCTTCCCCTTCTCAAATTTGGTGAAGGTGGGGTTGGGTAAAGTGAAAGCATTATCCCTCCTACCCGATTCCCATTGAATCACCCACCAAGTCTCACCTCCCATGACATTAATCCAATTAAGGCCACCTAAATAGGGTAGGTCCATAACAGTTTGGTCGGCTACCTTACCGTCATCGTTAGGGACAAAGTTAAGGTGTTTGACCGCTATGTGTGTTACTAGGCCACCAAAATAAATGGGTACCCTAGACCTAACTGCCTCGGCCGCATTGGCCACCCGTTGGAAGTGGTTGGCCATTTTGTGGACTATGTTGAGCTTTTCACTCCTAGGGATCATGTATGACCCTAGAAATTCAAGCTCATCCCGCCTAACATTAGCGGGTTCATGCCTTCCAAAGATGGCAAGACCATTAAACCGTTGCCAAAACTTTGGCACGGGATGTTGTATCCAAGTGCCCTTGGCATGTTGGAGGTTCAAATTAGCATCCCCCGTAAGGGATTGATAGACAGCGGCACTGTTGTTTTAGGGACGTTCAATTGGCCTATCCGATTTTAACTCAAAAATTTTGCCAAATTCTTTCAATGTCAATCTAACATCATTATTTAATAATCTAAATTGAACATGAGAAATTAAAGCATAGATTTTATGACATTAAAACTAGAAACGAATTCTAAGGTTAAGTAATCATAATTATCGTAATGCATGTTAAAGAAACCACTCATGCCAATTCCCTTGAACAACTTTTCTACATGCTTATCAATTCCTAATCTAATAAGGGTGGGGTAATGAACAAAACGAGTAGGAATTACCTGTCTCAAAGTAAGGTTGATCATCCTTTGTTTTTGCTCTTGGGTGGTGGTGACCACCCTCTCCCATCCCGGAACTTGCAAATCCGGGTCAATTCTGGCCTCTTGTTACCTTGAGCTTTCCCCCCTTACAGTTTTTGATCTCTTGAGAGCCATTTGTGATTAGAAAAGATAGGAATTAAAGACTTTCTCTCTCTTAGGGTTTAGAGAAAATTGAGAGAAAGTGGTAGAAATTAGGTGTAGATTGTAGATAAAGATGGAAGGATTAAAAATGTGCAAAAATTTTTGAGTTTTGATGGAAGGATTGGAGAAGATCTTGAATATAAGTGAGTTTGAAGGTGTAAAAATGGAGGTTTTAGAGAGAGAAAGTAATGGTGAAGAAGATGAAAGAAGAAGAAAGTGAGGAAAGAAAGAAGGGGAAAGGATATAGAGGACGACCAAATAAGGCGCGCCCGATCGGGCAAGCCTCGCCCGATCGGGTGGATAATGCTGAAATCCAGAACCTTAGCTGCGCGCCCGATCGGGCGCAAACACGAACGAAAATTTTGCCCTTTCACTCGCCCGGTCGGGCGATCTTTGCCCGACATTTCTTTTCCTTCACTCGATTTGCGCCCGATCGGGAAACCTCGCCTGATCGGGTGAAATTAGCTCAAGTTTCTAACTGCACTTGCGTGCCCGATCGGGCGAGGTTGCCCGATCGGGCTAATTTAGCTCCGATTTCCAACTTTACTTGCGCGCCCGATCAGGCAGCCACGCCCGATCGGGCGAAATTAAAGCTGAAATTTTCCCTGCTTGCGCGCCCGATCGGGCCCGTGCCTAGTCAGATGTCCTTAGATTTTCTTCAATTTCTTTTCGTCTTCAAATTTTTCTAAGTCTCTAGACCTCTCAAACCTATACCTGTACAAAAACACTTATAAATGGTAAAATTTCACTCTCCTCGCCTCTCAAAAATAAAAATAAAAAATAAAAATAAGGGAAAACTAGTCTAGAAAGCATGAAATACGGGTTGCCTCCCGCAAAGAGCTGGTTTATCTAGGTCCTGCACGACCCTCTTACCACAGTGAAACTCAGAGTGAATCGGAACCACTTAGGTGAAGTATATCAACTGCACCTATTGTAGCCCCCTCATGATATAGCTTTACAGTTCTAGTGGGAATTAATTCATTCTTTTCATTTGTTATCACAATCATCCCACCCTTCTTTGGCACTACCAGCACAGGACTTACCCATTTGGAGTCAGAAATAGTATAGAAAATACCTGCATCAAGTAATTTCATAACCTCCTTCTTGACTACTTCCTGCATTTTGGGATTTAATCTTCATTGGGGTTGAATGCAGGGCTTGTAATTTTCCTCTAGATGTATCCTGTGCATACAAAAGTCAGGGCTAATACCCTTGAGTTCATCAATACTGTACCCAATATCTTTCTTATGGGTTTTGAGAACCCCTAGAAGTTGGGAAGTTTGTAGGTCAGTAAGTGCAGTACTGATGATCACGGGGTGTAGTTCCTGTTCAATCAGAAAAATATATTTTAAATGAGAAGGGAGAGGTTTTAGCTCAGGTTTCTTGACCTCTGCAGGTTTTGATTCCTGAACTAAATTTACTACCTTCATTGTTACCTTGGGGCTTAACTCTTTTAAGTAAAGAGCCTTTTCAATATCTTGTACCTCATTACCCCAAACGCTTGCATTGTCTCTAGATAAATTCCCGTAGAGAACTTCCTATAGGGGATCTTTCGCAAGAACCTGTGACAAGCTATCATCACAAATATCATCCATTATATCAATTATATCAATGTAGCAACAATTTTCCTCTAACATAGGCCCTTTCAAAACCTTCTCTAAATTAGAAGTAACATTATCGTCACCTACAGAAAGGGTTAGTTTACCATTTTTAACATCAATGATTGCCCCTGCAGTATGGAGAAAAGGTCTACCTAATACGCCACCCTGTTACAGTTCTAATGGGAATTAATTCATTCTTTTCATTTGTTATCACAGTCATCCCACCCTTCTTTGGCACTACCTGCACGGGACTTACCCATTTGGAGTCAGAAATAGTATAGATAATACCTGCATCAAGTAATTTCATAACCTCCTTCTTGACTACTTCCTGCATTTTGGGATTTAATCTATGTTGGGGTTGAATGCAGGTCTTGTAATTTTCCTCTAGATGTATCCTGTGCATACAAAAGTCAGGGCTAATACCCTTGAGTTCATCAATACTGTACCCAATAGCTTTCTTATGGGTTTTGAGAACCCCTAGAAGTTGGGAAGTTTGTAGGTTAGTAAGTGCAGTACTGATGATCAGATGATCACGGGGTGTAGTTCCTGTTCATCCAGAAAAATATATTTTAAATGAGAAGGGAGAGGTTTTAGCTCAGGTTTCTTGACCTCTGCAGGTTTTTGATTCCTGAACTAAATTTACTACCTTCATTGTTTCCTTGGGGCTTAACTCTTTTAAGTAAAGAGCCTTTTCAGTATCTTGTACCTCGTTACCCCAAACGCTTGCATTGTCTCTAGATAAATTCCCGTAGAGAACTTCCTCTAGGGGATCTTTCGCAAGAACCTGTGACAAGCTATCATCACAAATATCATCCATTATATCAATTATATCAATGTAGAAACAATTTTCCTCTAACATAGGCCTTTTCAAAACCTTCTCTAAATTAAAAGTAACATTATCGTCACCTACAAAAAGGGTTAGTTTACCATTTTTAACATCAATGATTGCTCCTGCAGTATGGAGAAAAGATCTACCTAATATAATGGGTATTTGTGTATCCTCTGCCATGTCTAAAACAACAAAATCAACAGGAATAAAAAATTTACCAACTCTGACAGGTACGTCCTTTAAAATACCTAAGGGGTATTTTTCCGAACGATCTACCATTTGCAAAGTTATATTAGTATAGACACCCATTTGTATCTACCTAAAACCAAATCCAGTGATGAGTACCTTTCGCGTCGAATCATAATCAAATGAAGTGAAAGTGTGGAAAGTCTAGCGTTGCAGAAAGTTTTATTTTCTTTTCTCTTCTCTCTGTTTTTAAAAACTTTATTTTAAGAAAACAGTCAATCCAGTTTGGTTGGTTCATGATATGGGTCCAATAGTGGAGTAGTTGGATGGGGCTTGCAAAGACCTTTCCAACGATATATTATAAGCCCAATTCCGATGAATATTGAGGAAATTATGGCCAATTTACCAAACTGGGCCCGATTTGAGCTTTATATGCGGCCCAATGATCTAGGGGAGGGTCTAATATGATTTATCATTCCTAATGCAATTAGGAATGGTTTTAGTCTTCTAGATTCTTCTAGAAGGTTCTTTTCATTCCTAATTCAATTAGCATTGATAAGTTAACTTTGTTGACTTTTCAGAGTTTTAATCAAAATCAAATAGCATTTTCGAAGAAATTATATTATTTTATCCTCCAGTACGGTAAACTTATCGGATTTTCGAAAACGCGTTAAGATCAAGCTTGGCGTCCAACCCCAGGCCTTGGCGCCTGGAACCAGGCCTGGCGCCTGGCGCCAGCTAGCCAAGGTTGGCGCCAGCTCTGTTTCCTGAGTGTCAGGCTCTGTTTTGTTAATTTATCTTTTTTGGCTGATTTTCTCTATAAATATCGTATTAAAAAACTCCGTTTTCATTCACCAATGCTCTTCATTCGCAAGTTATTCACCTACAATCAGTTTTCATTCATCATCAATTCTCTCTAATTCTCTCTTAACTCTTTCTTTCTTTTTCTCAAATACAAAATTCCGCATTCGCAATACTTAGATTCACCTAGCCATATTCGAAGTTGCCTTCGCCCTAGACGTGAAAGGTTTAATTTCTGAGGGTTTGGTCCCAAATCTCTATTTCAATTATTTAATTTAATTGTTTGTTTTATTATTTTCCTTGAAGTTACTAACGTGTGTATTTTGTTATTAGAAAGAGGTACGAGGCATCAAAGTAAGTACTTTATTGATTTTAATTGATATTATGATGTAGAAATTATGTTTATATTGTTATTATGATATTCCTAGTATCATGTCTAGGGTAACTTTAATATTAAATATGATTATTATGATGCTTTCTATTTTCTTCCTAACATTTATGATTGTTAGTATCATGTTAGGGTTAAAGATTTGATTTTTTATTGCTTAGTGACATGTTAGGATTTGTTATTAATCTTGTTAGTATCATGCCTAGGATCTTGCTATTATTATGCTTTAATGTTGATATGATTATTTTAATTATGATTTATGATTGTGATTTTATGATTATAATTGTCATAATTTATGATGATTATTATTTTGATTATTATAATTATTTATTTATTATTATGTTGCTTGATTATAAAAAGATAATGGTAACTCAAGAAGAAGTCAATGAGCTTAGGAACCAATTGGTTACCATGACTGAAACACTGAAGCTCCTCACACTTAAGGTCGATGATCCCGTGAAGCAACAACAGATGGATCTCATGCAAGAGAGTCTAAGAAAGCTATCTAGTGACTATAAATTTCAGGGCATGAGTTCACAAGGGGTCTCGCTGGACAAGGAACTTCTTTCGCATAAGTTCAACGCCACTGACATCCCTAAATTCAAGGCAACAGATAACCCTTACTTCATCTAAGAGCTTTTGAAACTATAATGAGCATTAAGGGTATCGATAAGAAGGTTTTCCCCTCTCTGTTCCCACTATCTCTTGAAACCGTTTGCCAACAATGGTTCTTCTCCCTTGACAAGGAGAAAACCTCTACTTGGGAATCGATTGTAAACACTTTCATTGATAGGTACAAGTGAAATATCCAAGTTGAAACCGACCATAGACAACTTGAGATGCTAAGACAAAAAGAGAATTAAGGCTTTACTTCTTTCTTTAATAAATGGAGGGAAACTTCCGCCAAGATGATTGAGGTCCCCACCGAAAAGGAGTCTGTGAGGATGTTTGTCAAGAATCTCCAAGAGAAGTATTCGAAGCATTTAAAATATCAACACAACTTGAATACTTTCAAGGCCGTTTATGACATCGGAATTGAAATCGAAGATGACCTCGCAAAGCAAAATGCTACTAAGAATAGTAACCACGATGGCTGGAAAGGAAAGAAGAACGACAATCCTTCTTCTTCCGAAAACGCCCACTCTAGTAATAATGTTAGTACCTTTGACCATAATGATGTCTTAGCCATGGACAATCAAGGATCTAAAAGTAAACCTAGGCGAGAGTTTACACCCATTGGAATGCCCTACGATGCTGCTTTCGATCGTCTCTATGATCGAGGATTAATCAAACCTATTGGCCCTACCGAGGATCCAACACCAGAAAATCGATCTTCGAGATGGAGTCCAAATTCCTATTTCATGTACCATCGAGGGAACAGTCATACCACTGATGAATGCTACAGGTTTCAAAACCTCATTCAAGATCTCATAGAAGCAAACAAGGTCCCATTACCTCTAGCTAGCGAGAAGACTGGGTGATGATGAAACAACACAAGACAAGAGGCGAGCTTCAATGACAAGATTTCATGACCTCTTTTTCTATTTCTTTTTCATTTTTTCCTTTCCCCAATAAGTCTAGCATAGGCACCTTTTCTTTTCCTTTAGATTATTTTTGTAGTTCTTCTTTTCCTTTCCCTTTTTAATAAAATGAGCATTTATTTCCTTATATATGATCATTTCATTATATTGCATCAAATATAATAAAAAAAAAATCCATGTCGAATTAAGCACAGGTATACCAATCATTTGAGGCACCCCTTGTAGCCACGTCATATCCCCTTTCACCTTTCAAATATGCAATCTTTTCTTCATAAACCACTTTGAGCCTCGTCTAACGATAGACCCTTCTTTTTTCAACCTACATCTACCTAACCTTGGGATGGGATGGTGTGCAACTTATGAAATTCTAAAAAGCTTGAGTGATTTCAAAAGATCAAAATAAATAGCAAAAATAAGCAAAAAATAAATAAATAAATAAAAGTGTACAAAAGGGCAAGTGTTCCAATGTCTTTGATATGAAAATATCTTCGATAAGAACATGTCTCAAACCTTATCGAGTGCTTGGTACCGTGCCTGAGAAACATGAATGCCAAGTGAGTGATAGACCGCATGATCGGGATTGCCCACACTTGCAAAAGTAAAATAAATGCTAAAGCAAAAAAAGCTAAAAAAGAATAGAAATTCAAGCATGAAAATACAAAGATTCAAAAGCGAAGTTGCACACCCTGGGGGCTTATCTAGGGTCTTGAGCCTTTATCCCCTTCTTCTTCTATAACCTTTAGCCTAACCACGTTACAACCCTTAAAAGACCTTTTTGAGGTATACACACACTTGTGCGAGGTTTGGCTAAAGCTACGTTCGGCCTGATTCCTAACGGATACGTAGGCAACCTCACATCGAGGTGCGGCCGTAATAAACATGCATTCATATTCACATTCACACACTTACACCATGATCATATCAAGGGATCTCCAATGCTCATCCCTATTCACTTAGAGCTAGACATGGGGGCTTGATCCCTACATCATAGCTTACCTAGCCTAAGAGTCACCACCATTTGACTCTTTTCAATAATATATTTTTCCACACACTTAGCTCTTGCGGCCTAACTTTAGTGTCACTATCACACACTGCACAGATACATGACCAAATATACTTTCCCTTAGGAACCCTTTTTCATGAAATCTTAACGCTGAAGCATGCTTCGTCAAAATCACTCATACTTGTCATTGCATCACGAAGTATGAAGTGCTTAGCCTCCATGCCTAAGTTACCTAAATGCTTTCATCATTGAGTCAACAGTTGAGATAGCCTAGGATGGATTAATCCTTGCACATTTAGAGATAGTATCAAATGAAATTTGACTAAGCTCATTCAACATGCATCTTCAAACTTTTGATTTTCTTTTTCACGTCTTTCTTTTTCGGGAGAAAGTCGGTACCCTCCACAAAATTGACGGAAAATTTTTGCTTTTTTGCATTTTTCGAGTTGCACGATCACATTACAATGCACACATGAGTCATGAGTTACACGTGTCATTTCACTTCGAGTCGAGTCAACCTCGAGTCAATCACATCGAGTCAAGTTTATACCTTGAGTCGTGTCAAGTCGATGAGTCAAGCAACATTAAAGCCTTAGGTCAACCCTAAGATAATTAAAGAAATTGGCAAAGTTCTATAGTTAAAAATAAATACAGGTGCAGCAGAATAGGGAAGACCCTACTCTAATTCTTGGCGCTAGAGATATCACAACAACGAAGAGCTTGAAGCCTCCCAGAAAGGTGATTTCGACCTCATACAACAATTTCGGGTTCCTTGGTACGCCAGTTAGCCCCTATAAGCAATTTGACATGATTAGTAGTCGGATCGATTACAATCACAATAAGTGGTCGACCTGATGAAAGATTGTCTCACTTAGCTTAAGCGCCTAAAACACTGGCTCATTACAATCGGTTCAAAAGCAAGCACTTAAAACGACAATATTTCCAAATATGGATTGTCATGCATTCTTATTAAACGACAAAGTTTTCCAAAAATTGGATTGTCATCCCCAATTGACAATATTTCCAAAAATGGATTGTCATGCATCTTCTTTAACGACAATTTTTCCAAGATTGATTGTCATCTCTGGCAAAGTTTCCAAGCGTGGATTGCCGTGCTCCTTCTTTGTTTGGCAATTTTTTCCAAGTACGGATTGTCATCGCTGGCAAGTTTTCCGAAATTGGATTGTCATACACCCAGTTCCCAATAGCAAAATTTCCCAAAGGATTGTTGTAGGTTTCTATTCATCATAAATATCGGCAAAGTTCCTCAACGTGGATTGTCATTCATTTCAGTAAGTGGCAAATTTTTCCGAAGTGGATTATCGGTCTACTCTTTTTTGCAAATGTTCCAAGACGCGGATTGTCAATTGTGGCAATAATTTCCTAAAAGGATTGTCACATAGCGTTGGCAAATTTCCAAGGTGGATTGCTTTCAAGAGTTATATTCCAAGATGTGGATTGTCGATCGTAGCAAAGTTCTTATGAAAGATTGTTACGAAGCATTGACAACTTTTCCCAAAATTGGATTTTGGCAAATTTTCTGAGATACGGATTGTCGCTTCATCGTGGCAACATTTCCAAGGATGGATTGTTACGTGGCATTGACAACTTTCCCTAAATCGGATTGTCATACATCATACAAGAGTTGTGTTGGCAACTATTCCCAAAGAAAAGAGGATTGTCATCACAGCAAAAGCACCGACATACTGGTTCACAAGCAGCAAAGCGTCGCCGTACTGGCATAGCAGCATTAAGGATAAAAGCAGTGATCTTTTCGAAGACTATCACAACGGAAATTAGAGTCATATCAAAAAGAAGCTCTTTGTTCAGAGACGAGTGAACATCGAAACAGCAAGGTGGCGTTCCCTAGATTGTGGAGAGTTGTCACAAACAACTGAGGATTGTTTTAAGAGAAGCAATCTTCGATAGTATTCCCTTGGACGTGGAATGTTATCAATGCGGATGAGGATTGTTTCGAGAGAAATAATCTTCGATAGTATTCCCTTGGATGTGGAATATTATCATAGCGGAGGAAGGTCGTTTCAGGCGAAGCAATTTTCCAAATTGGAAGCAGTTACGAGCGTAGCGGTTTTCAAGCGGGATGACATTCTCTAGCTTGTAGAAGGTCATCAAAACAACAATAAAGCGACAGCAAATCGGTTACTTTCAGAGACGTGTGCTCGACGGTGCAAGATACGCGTTTCTTAACTCTTTTATCTATTTAACTAATGCTAGCTTTGCAGGTATCGGCGTTACAAGAGTGGTTTAGGATCGCAGAACGTTCTGAATCATTCTCCGTCCCTATCGATACTTTGACTTTTGTTTTCGAAACTTGTGTTTCTCCAAACTCAGTCAGAGTGGGGGCTTCTATAGACACCTATTTGTGTCTCCCCATAACCAAACCCAGTGATGAGTACCTTTCGCGTCGAATCATAATCAAATGAAGTGAAAGTGTGGAAAGTCTAGCGTTGCGGAAAGTTTATTTTCTTTTCTCTTCTCTCTGTTTTTGAAAACTTTATTTTAAGAAAACAGCCAATCCAGTTTGGTTGGTCCATGATATAGGTCCAATAGTGGTGTAGTTGGATGGGGCTTGCAAAGACCTTTCCAACGATATATTATAAGCCCAATTCCGATGAATATTGAGGAAGTTATGGCCAATTTACCAAACTGGGCCCGATTTGAGCTTTATATGCGGCCCAATGATCTAGGGGAGGGTCTAATATGATTTATCATTCCTAATGCGATTAGGAATGGTTTTAGTCTTCTAGATTCTTCTAGAAGGTTCTTTTCATTCCTAATTCAATTAGCATTGATAAGTTGACTTTGTTGACTTTTCAGAGTTTTAATCAAATCAAATAGCATTTTCGAAGAAATTATATTATTTTATCCTCAGCACGGTAAACTTATTGGATTTTCGAAAACGCGTTAAAATCAAGCTTGGCGTCCAACCCCAGGCCTTGGCGCCTGGAACCAGGCCTGGCGCCTGGCGCCAGCTAGCCAAGGTTGGCGCCAGCTCTGTTTCCTGAGTGTCAGGCTCTGTTTTGTTAATTTATCTTTTTTGGCTGATTTTCTCTATAAATATCGTATTAAAAAACTCCGTTTTCATTCACCAATGCTCTTCATTCGCAAGTTATTCACCTACAATCAGTTTTCATTCATCATCAATTCTCTCTAATTCTCTCTTAACTCTTTCTTTCTTTTTCTCAAATACAAAATTCCGCATTCGCAATACTTAGATTCACCTAGCCATATTCGAAGTTGCCTTCGCCCTAGACGTGAAAGGTTTAATTTCTGAGGGTTTGGTCCCAAATCTCTATTTCAATTATTTAATTTAATTGTTTGTTTTATTATTTTCCTTGAAGTTACTAACGTGTGTATTTTGTTATTAGAAAGAGGTACGAGGCATCAAAGTAAGTACTTTATTGATTTTAATTGATATTATGATGTAGAAATTATGTTTATATTGTTATTATGATATTCCTAGTATCATGTCTAGGGTAACTTTAATATTAAATATGATTATTATGATGCTTTCTATTTTCTTCCTAACATTTATGATTGTTAGTATCATGTTAGGGTTAAAGATTTGATTTTTTATTGCTTAGTGACATGCTAGGTTTTGTTATTAATTTTGTTAGTATCATGCCTAGGATCTTGCTATTATTATGCTTTAATGTTGATATGATTATTTTAATTATGAATTATGATTGTGATTTTATGATTATAATTGTCATAATTTATGATGATTATTATTTTGATGATTATAATTTTATTTTCATGATTATAATTATTTATTTCTTATTATGTTGCTTGATTATTTATTGTAATTGCTTGATCACACCTTTTATGCATGTTTAAAGGGAATTGGTACTTGTAATCACGCTTAATAAGATATTTAATAATCTTATTTAGGGTTAATGTGATTATAATTCAAGTGATCGCCAATAATAGATTTGTTTGTGCATTAATATTCAACCAACATAGATTAAACAGGTTTAGGGTTAACCTATTGATTGCATGTTAATCAGAAAGCGCACATGAATACGAGCAGAATAAAGTAGAGGCCTATTATTAGGACAGGTTCAATCTCTTTTTGGTTAGATTTGTACCTTCATCACCGAACCCTTATTTGGTTCTAGACCTTATGGAGTTGACGATCTCTTGGATCGTTAAGGGGTGTAACCTTCACCTCGTGAACGGTGTACAAGTTCCTAAAACTTGTTGGCAACTCTTTTGCTCTATCTTCTTCCCTTTTGGACGCCACCGTACTTTAGTGTATGATCACAGTGGGGTTCAAGCTAGTGGGATTAAAGCTTGAAATATATTCCCCACAGTTAGTAACTTTTAATTCTCCCATATTAAGTTTAGCGCAGACAAACGATGGCATGACACTGACACTAGCACCCAAATCACACAAAGCTTTATCAATAAAAACATTCCCAATATGACAAGGGATAGAAAAACTACCGGGATCCTTTAATTTAGGAGGGGATTTGTTTTGCAATAAAGCGCTACACTCCTCTGTGAAAGCTACAGTTTCTACTTCATTAAAGGCCCTTTTCCTAGTCAGAATGTCTTTCATAAATTTAGCGTTAGCAGGAACTTGAGTGATTAAGTCAGTAAAAGGAACTGTTACCTGCAGGTTTTTCACAACCTCTAAAAACTTACCAAATTGTTTATCAAACTTACTCTTCAGTTGTCTATTAGGGAATGGAAGTTTGATACTGGGCTCTGCACATCTCTTCCCTTATCCTGCGATTTACCCTGTACAGAAACATTAGTAGAGTTAGTATCTATTTGTAGCCCTGAAGGGCTAGCAGGATTAGCGTTTGGTATAGAGGAATCTAGATCAGGAACTGGTCTATCTTCCTTTGGCATAGGAGGTCCATCATAATGTGAACCACTCCTTAGAGTGATTGCATTGACATGATCTGTAGGATGGATAGGTTGTGATGGTAGAGCTCCCTGCTGACGGGATTGTAGGGTAGATGAAATTTTGCAATTTGATTGTCCATGATTTTATTATGGGCTAGGATAGAATCAATTTGCGCGTCCCTACTCTCCATGTGCTTTTGCATATTGGAAAGTATTGCTCTAATTTTTGTCATGGCAGGGTCGGAAGATGATGAGGGTGATGCTTGGCTTTTCTGGCCGAAATTAGGATGATAATATTTTTGCTGTGGTGGGGTTTGCTGTTGTGGTTGTTGCGGAGGTGGAGGGTTTTGAACATTGGTGCTCCGGTACGAAAGATATGGATGGTTCTTATACCCGGCATTGTAGGAATTGGAATATGGGTTATTCTGCCTACAGGTTTGAAAGGCATTAACTTGTTCCATGGAGCTCCTACAATCTTGCTCCCAATGACCTACAATTCCACAATTTTCACAAAAATCTTCATTGTTAGCAATAGCAGAAACATTAGCTACGGAGTTAGGAGCAGCACTAAGATTATCTAATTTTTGACAAATAGACGTCAATTGAGCTTGCAAAAAGGAAACAGAATCGACATTATGTTTTCCTTTATTTGCAAACCCTCTCGGATTCCCATATTGGGAATTGTGTATTGCCATGTCTTCGATAACCTGTCCTGTATCGTCCACATTAAAATTCATGAACCTCCCATTAGCTGCCGAATCTAGCACTGATCTAGAAGAATTTCCAAGTCTATTATAGAATGCTTGGATCAATTGCCATTGTTCTAGATTGTGGTGAGGGCACTCTCTCTGTAGATCCTTGAACCTCTCCCAAGCCTCATATAACGTTTCGTCGGCCTCTTGAGCGAAGTTCTGAATAACACTCCTTAGCACCGTTGTTCTCTCTGCAGGATAGTATTTATTATAGAAATTCAATGCAAGAGTTTCCCAGTCAGTAATACCAAGTGCATTTCTATTCAAACATTAAACCATAATTTAGCTTTGCCACATAATGAAAAAGGAAAAAGAATCTCCCTGATTTGGTCTTGCATGACCCCGGCTTGTCTAATGGTGTTACAATATTGGCAGAAATCTACAATGTGAAGATTAAGATCTTCACCCTTAGCTTCACTGAATTGATTCCTCTCTATCATAGTGATAAATTGGGGCTTGATCTCAAATTGAACTCCATTTAGAGCCGGAGTGGGAGTAAGGTGCGGGAAATCTGTGAGCTTCGGTTGCGAGTAGTCACTGAGTTTCTTCTGGGCCATCATCTCTGATTCTGAATCTGAAGGAATATCTGTGTCACTAGAATCAGAGGGAGGATCTCTTCGACAGTTGTCCTCCTCAAAACCCGCCAGAATTTGTCTGTAGAGTTTCCTTTGCCTATGGAAAGAACGCTTAATCTCAGGGTCGAAAGGGATGTAACCTGATCTGGAACATCTGGGCATAAACAAAGAACTAAAAGACAAATATGAGAATTGCCTCAAAGAACTAACGTTCTCTGAGGCAAAAGGGGATAATCTAGACTACAAAAATATAATCAGAAAACAAAAATAAAACCGTTTCCCCGGCAACGGCGCCAAATTTTGACAGGGTAAAGTCGTATCCCCTAATCAAAAATAATTACCTAAGTCCTCTAACTAAAGTAGATAGGGAAGTAGGGTCGAACTCCACAGGGAAACAAATCTTTCTATTCCTAATTAATTATTATAGTCTAAATTATCTAAGAGACCAATATTTTTGTGAATAAAATCTAAACTACGGAAAATAAGGTCGGAAGAAATAAAGTAGGGGGAAAATCAACTATTAAAAGGCCTAGGGCATAGGTTCACTAATAAACAATATTTCAGGGCAAATTATACTAAGCAAACATCAAGCATTGGTTAATCAGATTATAAAGGGCTTTCGCTACGTATTATAATCACAGAGTTAATTTACCGGTATCAAATCTCATCTGTCAAATCTCGACTTAACCATTTATAAATTAATCCGCCTATTGAAAATAAGCCTAAACATCAATTCTCATCTGTCGAATCTCGAATTAATATTTCTAAACTCATACAATTAAATCTGGCCAAACCCAATTGCATAGCATTAAATCAATCAATAGGAAATCAACCAAGCATTGATAATTGATAATCATAAAATTACCCCTTCATATCATTTATTAGATCTCATAAACCCTAGAAATAAAACTACTCACGCATCATCATAACTAAACTAATCAAATAAATAAATAAAAGCATAATCAAAGAAGTAAGTAAAATAGCTGAAATTAAAAGAGAAGAAATTGTTACCAAAAAGAAATCTGGATTAATGGAGATAATTAAGAACAAAAGTTGAGAGAGAATTTAAGAGAGAGAAATATTCTAAGTAGAGAGAGAAAGTCTAAGAAAGAAGGTAATCAAAATTCCGTACAAATCTCGTATTTAAACGTTTCCTAAAACAAAAATTAAAACTAAACTAATTAGGCTCCATAAAAACACGCGCCCGATCGGGCGAAGGGCCGCCTGATCGGGCCCGCCTTTTCCTTCGCACTCCTTCTCAGCAGCATCGCCCGATCGTGCTAAACGCTCGCACGATCGGGCGCGCTATAGGCCACGCACAACACCAAGCAACGCTACGCCCGATCGTTCCACTCCTTGCCCGATCGGGCCCTTGCTTCACTTTGAGGCTCGGACTTCGATTGGGCTTGATTTCTCGGCCCAATCCGAATTTCCTCTTCAGGTCTTGAATACTCGGTCCAAATACCTCGGGATCCCAATTACCGAGCCCTTAATCACCGGCTCGATGACTCTAACCGACCTTGGGCTTCAAAGATGGTCGTGCACTTCTAATTTCCGTAGTCTCTTCATGAAAAACCCGAGAAAATGCTCCAAAGGCGCAATCTCCTACAAAACTCAACAAAGACTACGAAAACACTAGAAAACACAAATTAGTAATAAAAGTGGCTCGAAAGAGCCAAAAACACTACTAATTATGACCAAGGGACGGGGGTAAATTACTATATAAAATGGACATATCAGCGACATTGTCTCGTCGCTTCTTTATACAGGGGGTGGTCGGACACCCTAATTGTCCAGTAAGTTGGTAAACGCACTAACTACCGTATTTACTTCCATTCAAGAAGTGTCTGTTCCTGATGGTTCGGCGCGCCTATCGACTCGGGAGTTAACGCCTACAATAATTCTCTACCTTTTAGTTTCGAGAGGTAGATCTCGCAAAACTAGGGCTGAAGTGAAATTTTACGAAACACCTACGCCGTACAATTTTGCGTCGTATGATACGCCATTTGCATTTTTACGCTGCATGAAAAAGCCTTCCTTTTTGCTTCGGACGTGAAAAAAGAAGAAATCCGGACATTTGTAACGTCAGTACAGTAAAATGACAAACCTGTCTATGGGTGCTTTTACGTCAAGCACCACCACGGAATGTCTTAATGCAGTCTTGATGTGTCTATTTTACATATTATTTTACCCCCGTCCCTTGGTCATAGTTACCTAATCAAGAATACTAAGTAGAGAGAGAAAGTCTAATAAATATCAAATTTTGACTGGGTAAAGTCGTATCCCTAATCAAAAGTAAATACCTAAATCCTCTAACTAAAGTAGATAGGGAAGTAGGGTCGATCTCCACAGGGAAACAAGTCTTTTTACTCCTAATTAATTATTATAATCTAAATTATCTAAGTAACCAATATTTATATTTGAGTATGAAACCAAACTACAAAGAATAGGAATAGGGAGAAAACAATATATAAAAGGATCTAGGGCATAGGTTCACCAATAAATAATACTCCAGGGTAAAACATATTAATCAATTATTGACATTGCATAAATAATACAATTAACAGGCTCTCGTAATTTATTAATCAACATAAATCAAACAGGCTCTCGCAATTTACTAGATCTAAGTTCTTATTGAAAATAGCCTTTAATATCAAATTAACATCAGCTCGATTCATCAATTTAATATTGCTATACTTTTACAAGCCGCAATTGTAAAACGTTAAAACAATTCAATAAGAAATTATCATGCAATACCAATAAACAATAATAGTCAATCATCAATGCATCAATTAACCAAATTGTAAAGGGATTTCGCTACGTATTACAATCACAGAACTAATCTACCGGTATTAAATCTCATCTCTCGAATCTCGACTTAACCATTTATAAATTAACCTGCCTATTGAAACTAGACCTAAACATCAATTATCATATGTCAAATCTCGAATCAATATTGTTAAACTCATGCATAAAAGATCTGCGCAAATCTAGTCACAGAGCATTAAATCAATCAATAGGAAATTAATCTAGCATTGATAATTAACAACAATAAATTACCCCTTCATATTATTTATGGATCCCCATAAACCCTAGAAATTAAACTACTCACACATATTAAAAACTAAACAAATCAAAGCAATAAAATATGTCATGATGAAAGGAAACAAGATTAAGAGAAGAGAAATCGTTACCAAACTAATCTGTATTAATGGAAATAATCAAGAACAAAAGTAGAGAGAAAAGTTAAGAGAGGGAGAAGAGTTAAGAGAGAGAAAAGATCCTAAGTAGAGAGAGAAAGTCTAAGAAAGAAGGTAATCTAATAATTCCGTACAAAATCGTATTTAAACGTTTCCTAAAACAAGAATTAAAACTAAACTAAATTAGGTGTTCCAGAAACGTGCGCCCGATCGGGCGGAGGGCCGCCCGATCGGGCGCGCCTTTTTCTTTGCGTTCTTCCCAAGCAGCATCGCCCGATCGTGCTAAATGCTCGCACGATCGGGCGCGCCTTAGCATGCAACCCTATGGTTTGCCGCGCCCGATCGGGCTAGAGGTTGCCCGATCGGGTCTTTGCTCCTCTTGAGGCTTGGACTTCGATTGTGCTAGATTTCTCGGCCCAATCTGGGTTTCCTCTCGGGTCTCGAATACTTAGTCCAAACGCCTGGGGATCCCAATTACCGAGCCCTTAATCACCGGCTCTCACCGATCCTGGGCTCCAAAAGTGGTCGCGTCCTTCTAGCTTTCGCAGTTGCTCTAATATATCCCGGGAAAATACTCTAAAAGCATAAATCCCTGCAAAAGTCAACCAAATCTACGAAATCACTAGAAAACACCAATTAGTAATAAAAGTAGCTCTAAAGAGCCAAAAACACTACTAATTATGACCAAGGGACGGGGGTAAAATACTATATTAAATAGACACATCAAACTCCCCCAAGCCAAACCTTTGCTTGTCCCTGAGCAAAGATCTCATCAATGAATCAATAAATATGCTTCACCCCAAAAAGTAAAAATCGAGCACAAACGATCCAGGGTAAATCAAATAAACATGCTTCAGAGTCAATGAATCAAATCCATCCAATTACCTTTCTTCCCTAACAATTGTCAAATAGAGCAAACCACTAGAGCACATAGAATTCAAGACTAGTGCTCACACACTCAACTCTCATTTATGTGGCGAGTAAAACATGTACTCGATCGCTCTCCATCCAACCCCTTTATGTGAACAATGCCCTCCCAACTCACACTCTCACGTGTATAAAACAATGAACGCTCATCCTACTAGTCGACTCGAAATATGCCAAGTCATAACTTGCATTGATAAACAACACTTTCACATTTACATAACTTCTATGCACAAGGTCGGAAGGTCTTTTAAGCTTGTAATGTAAGGCTAGGGTAAAGGTAGGGTATATTTGGGATCATGTGAGAGAAAAGCTATGCATTAAGGGAGCCAAAACCTAATAAACCCATGATCAAAATAATGATGATCATAAATCTCCATAAACATAACCAACTCCAACAAAAACCACCAAATACAACTCTAATCATCATAAACAATCCCAACAATCACAATAATCACTCATAAAAATATGATAATGTAGAAGTTTGAGTGAAAAACAAACTTTGAACTCATTCTTTTTCTTTTTTTTCAAACTTGAGTTTTTTTCTTTTTTTTTCTTTAGAACAACCTTCCAATAGAGCATTTGAGCATTAATTTTTTTCTTTTGCTCTTTTTTTTTCTTTTTAACTTATATTGGAAATTTCAACTTTGAAACACAACATATCAATATTTTCCAATCAAAAATCAAAGAACAAACACTCTTCTTTTATTCCCACATTGTGCAAATAATGTGCACACCACAACTCCCTCACTTCACCAACTAATAGCTCCCCCAAGCCAAGATTGGGACTAGTAACCAATGGAGCTCAAATAGGCTTGTAATGTGGCTAATATAAACAATAAAAGGGCACAAGCAACAACATGGGTAACAAGAAGGGAACAAATGTATCTAAATACTCTAAAGGCTCTACCTAAAAGAATGAACGCCTTCGTCCTCCTCATGTGCATAATAATAAGTCATGAAACACTACTCATATTTGCAAATCAATACTCAAATTCATTGACATACCAGGAATTATGGAACTATCACACATTTCCTAACCAAATCAACTAGTCAAGCACTATATTCACAAGTAGTTGGACAAAATTGACGCATGTAAAGGTTTCAGGGAAATCAAACATCAAATCATGATCAACTAATCCACAATGCCTATCATCAAATACCAAGAATCAAAACAATTTTCTCAAGTAAGGGGCACAGGGAAGCATAATTTATAATTCATTGGAACGTATTTTTGGATTTTTTTATTTTTCAATTTTTTTGAATTTTTCATAAATAAGAAAGCAATAAAAACTAACCTAGAAAGCAAGAAATCTAACCTAATAAAACACACCAAAAATAAAAGAAAAAAGGAAAAGAAAAATACCAAACAAAAATCTCCCCCAAGCCAGAATCAGACAATGTCCTCATTGGCTCGGAAACTAGCTCAGCATAGCTAGTCCTCATCATCGTCCATCCTCTCATGTCCTCCTCCATGACTCGAACCGGCATCACCTTGGCTTGGTCCAGCACCACCATAACCCGAACCACCTGCAAAGTAGTTAGGGTCCACATTCCCACCCATACCCCCAATAGCAGCATCACCCCCAAATCCGTGGACCGAAGAGTAATCCACATAAGTACCATACGCACCGGGGTGAGAATACCCTCCTTGGGGGTATTGGAACCAATCGGGAGTAAGTGAATCGGGAGGAATAGCCCCCCGACGGGCATAATCATCATACATGGGATAAAGGCCCCTCCCGAGGTTCCTCTCTATGTAACCAACCCGACCATCTAAGGTGCTTAACCTAGAATCTAGGTTTTGCATCATACCCTCAACTCTCCCTTGCCCCGTCTCGATGCGGTCTAATTGGCTCCTAAAAGCCGAAAAGTCATAAGGGGCATTGGGGTCGACGTTGTAGTCGACCGAGGAAGTGGGTATGCCATAGGTGAAGGGTGGAGGTGGTTGGTAGTGTGGTGAATGGTGAGTGGGGGAATGGTCTAGGGGGGATTGATGGGGTTGTGGTGAAGGGTGAGGTGGTTGAACCTCACCTTGACCATTAATCTTGAAAGTATAAGAAGGTTTCCCCTTCTCAAATTTGGTCAAGGCGGGGTTGGGTAAGGTAAAGGCTTGGTCCCTCCTACCCGGTTGTCGGTGGACTATCCACCTAGTATCACTCCCCACAGGTTGCACCCAGTTCAAACTCCCTAAATAGGGTAGGTCCATGAGGTTTGATCCTACAACTTTCCTATGCCCATCCGGGTTCCAACCTAGGTGTTTCCTAGCAATGTGGGTCACTACCCCCCAAAATAAATAGGTGCCCTAGACCTACTAGCCTCGGCCGCATTGGCCGCCCTTTGGAAGTGATTGGCTATCCTATGGGATATGTTCAATTTTTCAGCGGTAGGAATTACATAGGATGCCAAAAGTTCCAATTCATCTCCCTAACATTTGCCGGTTCATGCCTCCCGAAAATAGTGAGGCAGGCAAATCTTTGCCAAAGTTTTGGGACGGGATGTTGAATCCACGTCCCTTTGGCATGCTGGAGGTTAACTAAATCCTCCCCAGTTAGCCTCTTATAGACCACGGCGGTGTGGTCTTGAGAGGGTTCAATCGGTTTATCCGATTTTAAATCAAACAACTTTCCAAATTCTTTAAGAGTTAGTCTCACATCGTTGTTTAATAATCGGAATTGTACATGAGTAATTAGTGCATTCATTTTAATAACATTAAAACTTGAAATAAATTCCAATGTTAAGTAGTCATACGTATCATGGCACATTTGAAAGAAACCACTCATGCCTATACCTTTGAACAATTTTTCCAAATATTTATCTAGGCCTAACCTAACTAGTGTGGGATGATGAATAAAACGGGTAGAGATTACCTGGCGATCGATGAGGTTTAGCATCCTAACCCGTTTCTCCTCCGAGGTAATGACAACCTCCTCCCATCCCGGAATTTGAAGATCCGGGTTGACCGTTGGTTGTGGTGCCCTCGAACTCTCACCCCTTTGGGTCCTTGAACGTTTTGAGGCCATTATATGAGGAAAAAGTTGATGCTCGGAGCTTTCTCTCTCTAGGGGTTTGAAGGAAGTATGAGAGAAAGAGGGAGAAAATAGGTGGGAAATGTGGAGGAAGATGTGAGGATTAATAATATGTAAAAAAAATTTAGGTTTTGATTGATGAATTTGAGGAGATCTTGAAAAAGAAGTGAGTTTGAAGGTGTAAAAATAGAGGTTTTAGAGAGAGAAAGTAATGGAGAAGAAGATGAAGTAAGAAGAAAATGAGGAATGAAAGAAGAAGAAAATTATAAGGGGACGGCCAAAAATAGGCGCGCCCGATCGGGCGGATCATTTGAATTCCAAAATTTAAGTGGCGCGCCCGATCGGGCGAGCTCTGCCCGATCGGGCGCGAACACAAACGAAAAAAATTCGCCCTATGGCTCGCCCGATTGGGCGAGCTTCGCCCGACATATCTTTTCCTCCACTCGATTTGCACCTGATAGGGCAACCTCGCCCGATCGGGCGAAATTTCCTCGAGTTTCTGACTCTCAATACGCGCCCGATCGGGCGAAGTTTGCTCGACTATCCAGCTCACTTTGCGCGCCCGATCGGGCTGCCACGCCCGATCGGGCTGAATTAAGGCTGGAATTTGCCTTGCTTTCGCGCCCGATCGGGCGAGCTCCGCCCGATCGGGCCCGTGCCCGGTCCGAATTCCGTAGCTTTTCTTCGTCTTCAAATTTTTCTAAGTCTTTCAACCTCTTGAACCTATACCTGTTCAAAAACAGTTATAAACGGTAAAATTTCACTCTCCTCACCTCTCGAAATAAAAATTAAAGAAAAGGAGAAATAGTACAGAAAGCAAGAAATACGGGTTGCCTCCCGCAAAGCGTTTGTTTATCTAGGTCCCGCACGACCTTCTTACCAAGTACAATATCTAGGACCCTTGGCCTAACGCTTGATCGGGTGGTTTCTCACCCGGTCTAGCGGTGTTCAAGCTGCGATTCAGCTTTCTGACATACCCTGTGGGACGCCAAACCACCTTTTCTGGTGGATCCTCTTTGACTTGGATTGGGGGATCTTCAATGCTACGCACTAAAAATCCTTCTTCGATCGAGTGTTGCTTCAAATTGTCATTGCCTTCAACACTTGCAACTTGATCTGGCGGAACACTTACCATAGGCTCTATTCGCACAACTTGCTTTAACGGTTCCACCTTTTCATCCTCAAAACCAAGACCAAAATTGTGGAGTGCTCTTTCTATTGCATCGACTTCCTTCTGCCATTTGTCTATCTCATCTGAAAAGGATGCCACACAAGATACCGCCTCCAAGGGATCTTTTTCAAGATCTTGGGGTTTATTAGAATAATTTACAACCACATTAACACTGAAACATTTCTCCTCAGTCATGGAGCTTTTAGGGGCATTATTCAGATTAAAAATAACTTTATCATCCCCTACTAATAGTGTTAACTTACCACTTCGTACATCTATGACTGCTCCTGCAGTGTTAAGGAATGGTCTACCCAAAATAATTAGGGTTTGCATATCCTTAGCCATGTCAAGAACAACAAAGTCTACTGGTATATAAAATTTACCTACTCTAACGGGGACATCCTCTAAAACACCTAAGGGGTATTTGAAAGAACGGTCGGCCATTTGTAGAGTTATATTGGTGGCTTTTAATTTACCCATATTCAACTTAGAACACAAAGATAATGGCATGACGCTAACACTAGCACCCAAATCACATAATGCATTATCAATCAAGATATTTCCAATATGACAAGGGATAGAAAAACTACCCGGATCTTTTAATTTAGGTGGAGACTTATTTTGAAGTACGGCACTAAACTCTGCAGTGAAAGCTACTGTCTCTACCTCACTAATAGACCTTTTTGTCGTCAATATTTCTTTCATAAATTTTGCATATGAGGGGATTTGTGTGATCAATTCAGTAAAGGGAACTGTTACCTTCAAATCTTTAACCACCTCTAGGAACTTACCAAACTGCTTATCCAAGTTTGTCTTCAATTGACGATTGGGGAATGAAAGTTTGATAATTGGCTTTGGAGCATTATTATTCTTGTCTGGAGTAGCCACCTTCTCTGGAGTTGTACCCTGCAATGTAGAATTAGATATGTTAGTATTATCCTTTAGCCCTGCAGGGCTATCAACTACATTGTTTGGTTTAATGGAATCAAGATTAGCATTATTTAATAAAACAAGTTCATCAACTCTGGGCTTAGAGGGCCCTTCATAGTTTGAACCACTCCTTACAGTAATTGCAAATGCTTGATCCGTAGGCCTATTCGGCTGTGCTGGCAGAGCTCCCTGTTGGCGGGCTTGTAAAGTAGAGGAGAGTTGCGCAATTTGATTATTCATAATTTTATTATGCGCTAGAATTTGATCAATTGTCGCGTCTCTGCTCTCCATGTGCTTTTGCATATTGGCCAACATTGCTCTAATTTCCACCAGAGAAGGGTCAGAAGATGGGGAGGGTTGTTGTGGCTGGTTCTTCTGGCTAGCATTGGGATGATAATATTTCTGCTGTTGTGGCGCCTGTGGTTCTTGTGGTGGTGGATTTTGAACATTAGTGCTCCGGTAGGAAAGGTACGGATGATTCCGATACCCAGGATTATAGGTGTTGGAGTATGGGTTATTCTGCCTATAAGCTTGGAAGGCATTAACTTGCTCCACGGAACTCCTGTAATCTTACTCCCAATAACCTACAATACCACAATTTTCACAGAAAGCCTCATTAGAATTATTATTAATTGCAGAAACATTAGCTACATTAGCAGTGCTCAGATTATCTAATTTTTGGCAAATAGAGGTTAGTTGAGCTTGCAAAAAGGATACAGAGTCGACACTATGCTTCCCCTTGTTAGCAAATCCTCTGGGATTCCCATATTGGGAATTGTGTATCGCCATATCTTCAATAACCTGACCTGCATCATCAACATTAAGATTCATGAATCTCCCACTAGCTGCAGAGTCTAAAATTATTCTAGAGGAATTTCCAATGCCGTTATAAAAGGCTTGGATTGCCATTGCGCTAAATTATGGTGAGGGCATTCTCTTTGTAAGTCCTTGAACCTCTCCCAAGCCTCATATAAAGATTCATCGGCTTCTTAGGCAAAGTTATGAATCGCACTCCGTAGTACTGCTATTCTCTCTGCAGGATAATACTTGTTATAGAAATTCAAAACAAGAGTTTCCTAGTCAGTTATACCAAGTGTAGTTCTATTTAAGCCATTAAACCACAATTTAGCTTTTCCAGTTAAAGAGAAGGGGAAGAGAATCTCCCTGATTTGGTCTTGAGTGACCCCGGCTTGCCTAATGGTGTTGCAATATTGACAATAGTCGGCAATGTGAAAATTCGGGTCTTCACCCTTGGCTCCACTGAATTGCTTCCTCTCTATCATCGTTATAAATTGAGGTTTGATTTCGAATTGAACCCCATCAAGAGCCGGAGTAGGGGTGAGATGTGGAAAATCCGTAAGCTTTGGTTGTGAATAATCACTAAGCTTCTTTGGAGCCGTCATCTCTGATTCTGCGTCTAATGATGCCTCTAAATCGCTAGAATCAGTTGGAGGATCGCGGTGATTATTGTTATTATCACCAGAATCCGCCAGGATTTGCTTCTAGAGATTTTTCTGTCTATGGAAGGAACGTTCGATCTCAGGATCGAATGGGATATAACCTGATCTGGAACACCTGGGCATAAACAAAAACTAGAAGCAAATGTGAGATTTGTCTCAGAGAACTATCGCTCTCTGAGACAAAAAAGGAAATAATCTAGACTACAAAAACAATCAGAAATAAAAATAAAACCGTTTCCCCGGCAACGGCGCCAAATTTTGACAGGGTAAAGTCGTATCCCCTAATCAAAAGTAAATACCTAAATCCTCTAACTAAAGTAGATAGGGAAGTAGGGTCGATCTCCACAGGGAAACAAGTCTTTTTACTCCTAATTAATTATTGTAATCTAAATTATCTAAGTAACCAATATTTATATTTGAGTATGAAACCAAACTACAAAGAATAGGAATAGGGAGAAAACAATATATAAAAGGATTTAGGGCATAGGTTCACCAATAAATAATACTCCAGGGTAAAACATATTAATCAATCATTGACATTGCATAAATAACACGATTAACAGGCTCTCGCAATTTATTAATCAACATAGATCTAACAGGCTCTCGCAATTTACTAGATCTAAGTTCTTATTGAAAATAGCCTTTAATATCAAATTAACATCAGCTCGATTCATCAATTTAATATTGCTATACTTTTACAAGCCGCAATTGTAAAATGTTAAAACAATTCAATAAGAAATTATCATGCAATACCAATAATCAATAATAGCCAATCATCAATGCATCAATTAACCAGATTGTAAAGGGCTTTCGCTACGTATTACAATCACAGAATTAATCTACCGGTATTAAATCTCATCTCTTGAATCTCGACTTAACCATTTATAAATTAACTTGCCTATTGAAACTAGACCTAAACATCAATTCTCATCTATCGAATCTCGAATTAATATTGTTAAACTCATGCATAAAAGATCTGCGCAAATCTAGTCACAGAGCATTAAATCAATCAATAGAAATTAATCTAGCATTGATAATTAACAACAATAAATTACCCCTTCATATTATTTATGGATCCCCATAAACCCTAGAAATTAAACTACTCACACATATTAAAAACTAAACAAATCAAAGCAATAAAATAAGTCATGATGAAAGGAAACAAGATTAAGAGAAGAGAAATCGTTACCAAACTAATCTGTATTAATGGAAATAATCAAGAACAAAAGTAAAGAGAAGAGTTAAGAGAGAGAGAGAGAGAAAAGATCCTAAGTAGAGAGAGAAAGTCTAAGAAAGAAGGTAATCTAATAATTTTGTGCAAAATCGTATTTAAACGTTTCCTAAAGCAAGAATTAAAACTAAATTAAATCAGGTCTTCCAGAAACGCGCGCCCGATCGGGCGAAGGGCCGCCCGATCAGGCGCACCTTTTTCTTCGCGTTCTTCTCAAGCAGCATCGCCCGGTCGTGATAGATGCTCGCACGATCGAGCGCGCCTTAGAATGCAGCCCTATGGTTTGCCGCGCCCGATCGGGCTAGAGGTTGCCCGATCGGGTCTTTGCTCCTCTTGAGGCTTGGACTTCGATTGGGCTAGATTTCTCGGCCCAATCTGGGTTTCCTCTCAGGTCTCGAATACTTGTTCCAAACGCCTCGGGATCCCAATTACCGAGCCCTTAATCACCGGCTCTCACCGATCCTGGGCTTCAAAAGTGGTCGCGTCCTTCTAGCTTCCGTAGTTGCTCTAAAATATCCCGGGAAAATACTCCAAAAGCATAAATCCCTGCAAAAGTCAACCAAATCTACGAAAACACTATAATACACCAATTAGTAATAAAAGTGGCTCTAAAGAGCCAAAAGCACTACTAATTATGACCAAGGGACGGGGGTAAAATACTATTAAAATAGACACATCAAACTATATACTAATTATGACCAAGGGACGGAAGGCACTAAGCACAGTGTGCATGCAATATGATGCAAAAAACTAACAACTAAGGAAATAAACCACATAATTCAAAGCAATTTAAAAGATTTTGATAATTTGCGCTCCATTACGTCTAATGACGAGTAAAACCGTTAAAAAAATGATCAAACGGATCAAAATCCTGATACCGGTCATTTTAGTGACCACTATCCGGGCGCAACTTAGTAGGTCGCGCTGGCCAGGTGCGCGCATCTTTCTGAGTTGCGCTGGTCTGTCATGAGCAACTAATTCAGTTGCGCACGACATTTAAGTCAGCAAAAAGAGAATCGCTGAGCGCGATTTTTCATTTCGCTTTCTCTCTCCTTCCTTCACGATTTTCACTTCTTTCTTCCTCTAAAGAGCTCGGATTTTCTTGTTTTTCAAAGCTAAAGGAAGTAGATCTCATCTCTTATTCATATTTGCCATAATTCGTTCATTCTTGGCTGAATTTGGGCGATTTTCGAACCGTTAAATCCCAAATTTTGAATTTAGGGGGTTTTTTATTCGACTTGTTTTCATAAATCTGTTTGTTTTTTGTTGTAACATGTTTAAGCAATAAATTGCATCAAATTTCATGTTAAGTGACAAAGCATTGATCCTGTATGAGCATGTCAAGCATATATATATGTGTTTTTTTTTGTTCTAATTTTGACTTTGTGCTTGATCTTTATTTCCCTTTTTTTTGCTCACATAGACTATACTTGTTAATTTTAATGTAAATTGAAGAGTTTAGAACATAAATTATGCATTAAAGTTATAAATGATATTTTGAACTTTTATAATAGCATGAATTTGTTCTTGCGACTCATATATTTTTTCATGTGTAAGTTGCAAAATTGGTTTTATCAATGATAAAAATAATCGATGGTTATTATTATTCACTTATAAAACTGTGATATCAAGAATTGCACAAAACTAGTTAGTTTAGGAAATTCTTGAAGAGATCATCAAACTGGTGTAGCTTAGTTATAACTCGGGTTCGAAAGCCCCCATTTTACATTTTCGAATGTTCTAGCCCCCAGTGTTGGGTGACTTTGATGATTTGCTTGTTGTCAATAATTAGACCCTTTCATGTTGCTTAAAATGGGTCTATAAATCCCGTGTTTCGTCTTATTATGATAACAACTAAGATCTTGGAAACGATTAAACTAGTGTCTTTAAATCGTTTTTTTACCATTCATAGTTTTAACAAAGAAATTTGCTATGTCTAGTAATATTGGTCATTCATAAGAACAAGTAAGGGGAAAAATGAAATGTTGTTCGAATTTTAAGTCCATTCTTGCTACTTTTGAATTCTTTATTTTGAGTTCAAATTTTGTCAATGTTTTGAAGCTCAAGAAAGTAGATGTTATCCTCCTTGCGAAATTCCAATGTGTGCAACAATGGAAGATAATTTAGAATGAAGACTCCTTAATTTCGAATTTAGGAGTCTTTTGTTTACATTCTAACTCATGAAATTGTTTGTCTTATGTTAATAATGTGTCTTGAAACAATAATTTTCGTGATGAATGATTGAGTACTAAACTATCGTATGAGCAAGTATCATGATTTTGTTGCTCTATACTAGTCATACTCTCTAATCTCTAGAGTAAATTAAAGTATTGAAACAACAATTATGCACTAAGATTAGTTCTTGAAGTTGAACTTGAAAATGGCTCGAATATGTAACTTGTTTCATGGCCAAGTTCAGTTGCAAACTTAGTTTTCAAAGGAACAAAATCATTGTGATGCACTTGAAAATTATAAGGATCGAGATCTACAACTATTTAAGCGATTCTCGAATGTAGCTCGAATGACATGAATATCTCATTTTGTTTCTTTGTGGATATTAGAGCCCCCATGTGTCGGGTTATGCGCATTCTTGATATTTCTCAAGTCTTGGAGCCCCCAATTTGGGGTAGCTCTAATGACTTGCTATTATTTAGGCCATTCATATAATCATGATATTGAGATGGACCTATGTATATGTCCTATTTTTGTTTTGAGATATTTAGGACAATGACATGGCTTTCATATTTTAGTTAAAGTCATGTTCGAGAAAGCAAGTTAGTTCTTCGCTTGTTTATAAACCAAAACAATTGTGTTTAAGTTTTATTATATCATACCTAATGTCTAAACATTTGTAAAGATCATTGTGGTGATTTTATTCTCAAAGTTGATTTAGAACATCATATATTTTCTTTGTTTTAATCAATCTTTGATTTTGGTCTAGTAGGTGGTTTGATTACCATCCCTTAGCCAAAATTTTCATGAGAACTAAGCCAGAACAAGTTCGAGTCATGAAGAATTCGAATCTTAATTCATTCCTTTTGGAAAAATACATGTATTACCCAAACGGTTATAGAGAATCTGAACATTATTTATTTGAGAAAACAAAATTTCAAAAAGGAAATTTTGAATACTATTTTTTATTAGAAACATGTTGTTTCGAACTAGAATTCAAAATTTGAAAAGGGATCCAATAATTATATTATTTTCAAAACTGGACCCAAAATGGAAAGAAAAGTCTAGCTCGTAATTGAGTGTGACTTTTTTGTCCAAGATTGATGAAGATAAGTTGTAATTTGCAACTTATTTCAACAAAGATATGAAAATGTGAGCAAACTTTCGTATATCTGGTTTTGTTTATGTTTTTCTGCTTTTCATCATTGTCATATTTTTCTAATTAAAAGTGAAGTTCTTTCAATTAAATAAGCTAGCACCGTAGTTTGAAAATGAATGTTTATCAAACCTAGGTTTGGTAAAGTGTTAGAATAATTTATAAAATCATTCGAATCACTTTCTAAAATATGGTCTCATTTTAAAATGAAAGTTAAGGTAAGACCTATATTTTTAATTTGAAGCCCCCAAGCGTAGACATTAGGTGGCTTTTGGAATTCATGTATACATATGCTAGGGGATGTTTCTCATGTTTATTTAAGGCCCCAAGATTTGTATTTTCAATTTGCAGAATATTGCATATGTTTATCATAAATTGTTTGATCAAGTAACATAATTAATTATCTTGGTCAAATAATAGGAAGTGGTATTCTTCCCTTTTTCATATAAAGTTATTAAGATGGTTCGTAATAAGCTTTGCATGACATTGATTTCACAGCATAAATACCGTGTTCAAATCTGTAAATAGAGAGAAGTGGGGATGTCCTGGCTTTTTTAAGCCCCCAATTTGAGGCAGAGAGCGAAAAAATTATACTATTTTCGAGTATTTTAGTTTCCAAATGGGAGGGATCATCCTGACTTACCCCCTAAAAAATAAATGAACAAAAAAGATGGATTTGTAGTAAAAGGAAAGGGAATCCAACTTTCCCATAGAAGAATAAAGAAAGAAAATTAGACATGTTTTTGAAAAGCAAGGATTATTGACTTAATATTTGAATCATCGTGATGACTTGGCAGTGAGGTATACGTGTGATAGCGATAACGATCATTTTTTCATGTAACAATCATGTTCAATCAATGTTCCTCGCTTAGAGAAGATGGAGTTATCCCACGCAGGCGGACATATTAGTTGCTCATGATAAGTGAGAAGACCAATGCTCAAGAGTTGTAAAAGACATCTAAAGTTGACGTCAAGGCTGTCGATATATCAAATCAATTTATTGTGTTAACTCTTTTTCTTTCTAGGCAATGTATATAGAACCTGAATTACCTTGGTAATAAATAGCCTTATTATTGAAAGAAAATAATATGATTGTTTTTTTTTAAAAAAAAAAACTTATAGTCGTCCCATTTTTCTTTGGAAAAGGATATGGAAAACATTAAATTTAGTTTGATTCGATTGCTTTACTAACATGATGTAATCAAGCCAATGGCTATCAAATAATCCAAATCATTTAAATTTTTTTTTTTTTTATGATCTTGTAATCATAACTCAACACTTCATGCATTTTATATATAGGCATGACTACTCCATAGTAGGTCCATATGTGCAAAGGTCTATGATTGGCCATATATTTCATGGAATGATGATTTTGGTATATGGTTATGGTCTACCTCAAGGAGGGCCTTTCCAAGGTTGCTAGGCTTGGGGTTATGAACAATGGACAGGCTCAAAAGATAAAAGTACTTGAAAATATATTTTTTATTCATTACTTAATGAAAGTACAAAATAGGAAATTAGGACTGCCAAAAACATGGATTTTCTCTCAGGTTAAGAACATGGGGTTATATTTGTGGAGTTTCAAGTTGCCTCCTGTGTTGGTGAAATCATCATATCTTTTCTTTGTGGGCCTAAGATGGGCCTCTTTTCATTCAATACATCTTGTAAGTCAAAGCTCATTAAGATTCTTAAAGTGTTGAGTATGTATTCCTTTTGATATTGCTTGTTTGTATGTATACGTTTTATTTAATTCAAGTGAATAACAATAAAGAGATTGAAAAGAGAACAAGATAAAAGTACTTGAAAATATATTTTTTATTCATTAATTAATGAAAGTACAAAATAAATAGATTCGACGGTATGAATCTCTTAGTCTATCATTAAAAAAATAAAAAATAAAAAAAAAACAAAGGAAAGAAACAAAACAAGACCTAGGGTGCTACATCTTGAATTGTTGACAACTTCTTGAAATTGCGTCTTCGAGCTTTATCTGTTTCTGTCGTAGGTGAAATCCTCTCTAAAAATCAAGTCCATATATATGATTCATGGTTTCATTTATCAAGTCCCTTTCAATTAATGTTCCCACAATATAGACTTTTTGAAATGTGTCTAAACCAAGGTATTGTAAATGGCACTTGTATGGTGGAGACATATTGTCTATGAACTTTGGGACAAGTTCATGATCTGTAGGTCTTTGTGGAATAAGAGCAACCTTTGATCGCCACCTAGAAAAGAAGTCAATGAAGCCTTCTTCTTCCCTTTGCTTAAGCAATTCGATATCGCGCAAGGTAGTTGTGAGCTAGATGTTATCTCCTTATTGGGTTAAAAACGCTTTTACAACGTCACTCCAAGTGGAAGTTTGTTTTGCATCGAGGTTATAAAACCATGATCTAGAAGTTAGGTATAATGAAAGAGGAAAAGTACATGATATACGCTTGGCTCAACCCCTTTCAATGCCATAATTCCAATAAAGCTCATTAAGTGAGTTCTAGGATTGTTTGTAACCTTAAAGGTTGGAAAATCCGTATTCAAGAACTTTTCTGGGAGAGTCTTGCCACTAGGTTGTGGTGCAAGCTCATAATTGAAGTACTTATTCCTTGAGTTAGCTCGAAGGACAAGTTTCTCCAAGGCCTGTACTCTTTCGGCTCTTGCTTTTTCTTTTTCTTTTCTGCTTTTATTTTAGCCTTTTCAGCTTTTTTATGAGCCTTCATTTGGGCTTCTTCTTCTCGTAGGGCCTTTAGGTTTTGGAGTTCCTCTCTAAGTTTCTCCAATGCTTTGTTGTCACTCATGATTGGACTAGTATGCGAGTGTGGAAGATGATCTAGTAATGTGTATCACAAGAAATTGAGCGCGTTCACTTAAACCTTTTCTTCCAAGCATTCAAGCAAAGAACCAAAGTCAAAATGATTGTTTTATTTCGTTTTTTTTAATCCTTGTAATATGAATTCACTTTAAGCAAGTTTGTTGATGAAGAATGTCAAAAAATGCATGAACAATCATTAATGGAATGTCATGATTTGTGTTGACTTCAACAAGGTAATCATCTAAGGATTTTACCTTAAATGAATTGTTTTCGAAAAAGGTAGAAGAGAAAGTCAAGAAAGTTGGATTGAAAATGCTCATCAAATTTTAGGAATATTAATCAACCCGAACATACTCCTTAAAATGATCAAATATACTATAGTATTTGTTGATCATTTAGATTACAATAGAGATCAATATCGTTTTTTTTTTAATTATGATTCTCATATTGCTTATCTTTAAAGGATAATATATTACTATTTGTTTTAAAGAATGATGGCCTCCGAATGTAAAATCAAAGAAATAATTAAATCATTTTCTCTGTTTAATCATTCATTATATATTTTTTTGTATCATACTCTCCTTTTTTATTTTTTTTTAAGAACGACATTTCTTTTTTTTTCGTTCTATTTCTCTCTCTCTCTTTTTTTTTGTGAGGAAATCATCCCAAGTAAAGTTCTCGGGATTTTCTTTTTAAACCATAAAAGAGGTAAATAAATTATACTCTTAAATCAAGGTTGACCAATTACAACTAAAAAAATGATGAACACGAAAATAGGCACGTTTAAGAATAAACATAGTGAAACGTCCTATTAAGAGATGCGAACTTCTAATAACGAACCTCACAAGAAGTAATGTCGTTAGCTCCATTATAAAGTACGTAAACGAATCATCATAATCAAAAATAGTATCGCGCGCAATTTTCCGTCTTGCGCTAAGGTGAAAAGTGCATCATCAAGAGTAGCATCTACCACATGCGAGGTTTTTTCTTTTTTTTTTTTTTTTTTTTTTTGCAAAAATGCAAAACGAACGATAAAAAATATTTTTTGATTTTTTTTTTTGCGAAAACGCAAAAAGAACGATAAAAAAAACATGTTTTTTCGAAAAAAAAACGATCATAGTAAAAGTTAGACAACATTGTTAGCCAAAGAGATATTTTTAACACCTACTTAACGATTAACCTTGAAGCGGTCGTATCGTTTTCTCCGTATGATATTGCTCGTAATGAGTCAAAGTCAACGTTGAACAGTGGGCGCGCGCAAGACACAGTGTTGCGCGGAGGTGCCGCGCGCAACTTCTGATCTTGCACTAGGAGGGTGCGCGCAACTTTGACAGTTGCGCGTGCCACCTAGTAGGTTCGACAAATTTTTTTTATTTTTTTTTTTTTTGCGAAAACGCAAAAAGAACGATAAAAAAACTTTTTTTTTTTTTTGTCGAACCATAATTTTTGCGAAATTTTTTTATTATATCTCTAGGTTACAAGTTGGAATTAGTTAGATTAGACATGAAGCACATATTCATTTAGTCACATAAGCACATAAAAGGAACTGTCAAAGCATACAATGTCGTTCTAAGGTCGAGGCTTGGGTTTCCAAAGGTACCATATCTTAAGGGACGATGCACGAATCAATCACTCAACGTGTTGACCCACGACATAGCCCTCCCAACATTTTTTGGCGATATGGGTGGGATGATTGTTATTGATTTTGGGATAGAATCCTAGTGTTGGCAACCCCTAGTCAATGAGCCAATCCCTAATGGTTAAACTATGCTATGATTATGCATGATACAAGGTTGCTTGTTTGATTTTTACTTTTGTGAAAAAGGATGATATTATGCGTTCGAGTCTCGCTCTCTAACTAGAGATTATCCAAGTTAGTTCTCGTTACAATCCATAGGCAACCTAGTGTTGGAAACCTTGAACCATAACTACGAACTAATCTTGTAACCTCTAAGTCCCCAGCGGAGTCGCCACTGTAAGGAAGGTGATCCCATCGTAGGGGGTCCTTCCTTAGATGCCCATGGCCGCTTAAAAGCCTATGACTTTACACTTGTTAGGGTGTAGTAGGATTTGAATTCCTGACTATTTGGGAGACCTTGAATTAGATTTGATACTCTCATCACGCTTTTTTGTAAGAAACAAGTAGGAGTCGCCAATGAGTTTTAGGAAAACTCATAAACCTCGTTCATGTCTTTTTCCCAAGTAGAGTTTAAGGGATAATTAGCACAAATCATAAGTTTACCCATGCCCAAATTGGTCTACATAAACCAGAAATGAGTTCGGGAGCGAGGATACTAAGATAACGTTCCCTTTAAAGGGGAATCACTATCTTAGCCCTAGTACGGCCTCTACAAGTTCTTCCTTTTTCACAATTTCATTACCAAACAATATATGCAACGTGATACCTAAAGACTTAGTTATTTGATTTTATATACAAGCATTAGTCACGTATTCACGTAGGAATTACATTGCAAAAGTTGTTATTCTTTGTTTAATCAATATTCGTGAAAAGAACAAAATAAACAATATTCGCCTTGTCTTAAGTGATAAAACAACAATTAATTATCAAATTCTATTCTTGATTAACAAAAGAATACTACGTGAATTAATTAATTAAAAGTTTGTTTAAAGTGATCAAACAACACTATTTATTCAATTAAAGTTATTTAAACAAAAAAGGAAAAGTGATTTATCTAAGTGCTCAGGAAATTAATTGTTCTTCTTTTATGTTAAATCTCCGTTTAATGTGTTTATGGATTTTCTTTCTTCTTTGTACCTTCAATATCTTCAATGGATGGATTAGGGTTGAAGAATAGTTGGGAAGAAAGAGGGAAAAGTAGTATGATAGTAAGAGAAGTAGAGAGATTAGGGTTTTGAGAATAATAGGGTTTTAATTCTGATTTTTCCGGTCCTCGTAATGCTGAACAAGACCCCTATTTATAGGCGTAGGGTACTAGGTATAGGGTTTTAGAGTCGCGCCTTCAGGTGGCGCGCGCAACTCTCTGAGTCGCGCTGGGTGCCGCGCGCATCTCAATGAGTCGCTCGCGCCAGGCACGCACAACTGATTAAGTTGCGCTAGTTTGCGGTTTGCCTTATACGAAAGCGCGTTTTTAAAACTTCCATAACTTTTGATTGCAAAGTCGGATTAAGATGTGTGAGATATCATTGGAAAGCTCTGAATGTATACTTTCAAATGCCATTAGAATTAGGTTACAATATATTATGGATAAAAATTTATGGCTGTTGGAGTTAAAGGGTGTCGGTTTTGGGCCTGGTTTAGTGTTTTGATCATAAATTTTTCGTTTTGGCTCTTAATGGGGCTTATAATCCATTGGAAAGCTCTTTGAAAGGGATATCCATCTGAATAGGCCTTGCATGGGAATTTTACGGTTGGTTTATCTGTTTGGCTTGGTTTTCAACAATGTAGGTTTCATTGGATCCAATCATTGCATTTGACGCATTTGGGTCTGTTATTAATCAAGTTTAAACATGTATGAACATGTTTTAGTCCTAATTAGTAATCGGACAGGCTCTAAGATAAATTGGTCTCAAATATGGGTTTCAACTTACTTCATAATTCTTTTCATAGTCCATAAACATTTCAACTTTGATCTAACATGAAGAACGGATTTTTGTAACATTATCGCACTTCCTTTCGGGACAAGAGGCCAAAATTAGGTGTCTACAAAAGCATGCTTATATTATTATAATTCCTAGCTTAGTATCATGTTAGCGTGTTATTTATTTCTTTCTAGTATCATATTTAGGTTGCTTTATCATGTTAGTATCATGTTAGGGATAAAGATTTGATCTTTATTGTTTAGTGACATGCTAGGATTTGTTATTAAACTTGTTAGTATCATGCATAGGATCTTGCAAATATAATGCTTTTATGAGAATATTATTATGATGATGATGATTTTTTGTATTAATATTATCATGTTGCTTGATATATTATTGTTATTGCATGATCACGCCCTCTCTTGCAGGATTAAAGGGGATTTGTACTTGTAATCACGCTTAATAAGATAATTAATAATCTTATTTAGGCTAATATGATTATAATTCAAGTGATCGCCAATAATAGTTTTGTTTGTGTATTAATATTCAACAAACATAGATTAAATAGGTTTAGGATTAATGTATTGATTGTATGTTAGTCAGAAAGCGCACATGAATATGAGAAGAATAAAGTAGAGACCTAATTTTAGGGAGGTTCAATCTCTTTTAGGTTGGATTTGTACCTTCATCCCCGAATCCAGTCATGGTTCCAGACCACTATGGAGTTAGCGATCTCATGGATCGTGAAGGGGGTGTGACTTTCACCCTGTGAACAGTTTACAAGTTCCTAAAACTAGTTGGCGACTCTTTTACTCTAGCTTCCTTCCCTTTGGACGCCACCATACCTAAGCGTATGGTCACAGTGGGGCTCAAGTGTGGGATTCTTGAAATATTCCCTAAAGTAATATGCTTTATAAAATTTCCTCGAAGGCCATTGTGATGAGGTTGAAATCGTTTCTCCCTAGAATTGTTTCGGAGAAGCAAAGTGTCTTTGTTCCTGGTCGACTTATTACTGACAATGCTCTTATTGCGCTTGAATTATTCCACACGATGAAAAAGAGATTTTCTAGCAGGAAAGGCTTGGTTTCTATGAAGCTTGATATGAGTAAAACATACGACATAGTAGAATGGAATTTTCTGGAAAAATTACTCTTGAAAACGGTGTTTGTCGACAAATGGGTGAGGATCATAATGGATTGTGTGACTACGGTCAGGCACTCTTTCATTGTCAATGGGAATGTGTGTGGTTCTGTGACTCTGACTAGACGCCTCCGTCAAGGGGATCCTTTTTCCCCGTATCTTTTCATTCTTGTTGCAAATGCTTTTTCAGGTTTAATGCGCAAAGCTTTGATTGATGGTTCTATTCATGAAGCCAGAGCTAGTCGTAAGGGGCCGGAGATTTCTCATCTTCTTTTAGCAGACGATAGTCTTCTCTTTGCAAGAGCCAATCGTAGGGAGTGTTCGAAAATTGTTGAAATTCTCAACATATACGAGAAGGCTTCCGAGCAGAAAATTAACTACGACAAGATGAAGGTTTCTTTTAACAAAGGTGTTAGTGTCCCAAGGCAAAAGGAGTTGTTGAGTGTTCTATCAATGAAGCGTGTTGACAAGCATGAGAAATTCCTCGGAGTCCCAACCGTCATAGGGAAATAAAAAAAAGATGGTCTTTTTGGCGCTCAAGGATAGGATATGGAAAAAGTTGTCGAGGTGGAAAGAATTTTTTTTATCAAGAGCATGAAAGGAGATACTCCTTGAATCAGTGATTCAAGCCATCCCCACATATATTATGGGGGTGTATAAATTTCAGGCAGGGGTGATTGATGATACTCACGCTGCCAAGAGGATGACAAAAAAAGAGTAAATCGGAAGAGCTGGAAGGACCATTGTACTCCTAAGTGCCTTAGGAGCATGGGTTTTAGAGATTTGAGGGTTTTCAATGATGCATGCTCTCCTTGGTCCACAAGCATGGCGTCTCACGAGCAATCCGGAATCCTTATTGAATAAAGTACTTAGTGAAAAGTACTATGCGTGGAAGAGGTTTGTCGATGCCTGTAGGGAATATTTCAAGCTTTAATCCTTCTAGCTTGAACCCCACTGTGAACATACACTAAAGTACAGTGGCGTCCAAAAGGGAAGAAGATATAGCAAAAGAGTCGCCAACAAGTTTTTAGGAACTTGTAAACCGTTCATAGGATGAAGGTTACACCCTTAACGATCCAAGAGATCGTCAACTCCATAAGGTCTAGAACCAAATAAGGGTTCGGGGATGATGGTACAAATCCAACCTAAAAGAGATTGAACCTGCCCTAATAATAGGCCTCTACTTTAGTCTGATCGTATTCATGTGCGCTTTCTGACTAACATGCAATCAATAGAATTAACCCTAAAAATTGTTTAATCTATGTTGGTTGAATATTAATTCACAAATAAACTATTATTGGCGATCACTTGAATTATAATCAAATTAACCCTAAACAAGATTATTAATATCTTATTAAGCGTGGTTACAAGTACAAAATTCCCTTTAAACATGCAATAAAAGGCGTGATCAAGCAATAAATAACGCATCAAGCAACATAATAAATAATCATAATAATAATCATCAAAATAATGATAAAAATAATAATCATAATATTCATAATCATCATAAATTATAACAATTATAATCATAATCATGTTCATGTTAATATTAAAGCACAATAAAAGCAAGATCCTAGGCATGATACTAACAAGATTAATAATAAAACCCTAGCATGTCACTAAGCAATAAAAATTAAGTCTTTAACCCTAACATGATACTAACATGAATAAATATTAGGAAGAACATAAGAAGCATTGCAGGAATCATAATAAGCATATTTGATATTAGAACTACCCTAGACATGATACTAGGAATATCACAATAATAATCTAAACATGATTTCTACATCATAATATCAATTAAAACCAATTAAAGTACTTACTTTGATGCTTCGTACCTCTTTCTAATAACAAAATACACACGTTAGTAACTTCAAGGAAAATAATAAACAAACAATCAAATTAGATAATTGAAATAGAGATTTGGGACCAAACCCTCAGAAATTATAGCCTTTCACGTCTGGGGCGAAGGCAACTTCGAATATGGCTAGGTGTTTCTAGATCTTGCGAATGCGGAATTTTGTATGAGAAAACAAAGTTTAGAAGAAAAAGATGAATGATTAAGAGAATACTAAAGAATTAATGATTGCGAATGAAAACTGATTGTTGATGAATGTAGATGAGAATTGGTGAATGAAAACGGAGTTTATAATACGATATTTATAGAGAAAATCAGCGAAAAATATAAAATAAACAAAACAGAGTCTGACGCACAAAAAACAGAGTTGGCGCAAACCCTGGCTAACTGGCGCCAATGGAGGATAAAATCATATAATTTCCTCAAAAATGCTATTTGATTTTAATTAAAACTCTGAAAAGTCAAAAAGTCAATTTATCAATGCTAATTGAATTAGGAATGAAAAGAACCTTCTAGAAGAATCTAGAAGACTAAAACCATTCCTAATTGCATTAGGAATGATAAATCATATTAGGCCCTCCCCTAGATCATTGGGCCGCATTTAAGACTCAAACCGGGCCCAGTTTAGTAAATTGGCCATAATTTCCTCAATATTTATCGGAATTGGGCTTATGATATATCGTTGGAAAGATTTTATCAAGACCCATCCAACTACACTACTATTGGACCCATATCATGGACCAACCAAACTGGATTGGCTGTTTTCTTAAAATAAGTTTTCAAAAACAAAGAGAAGAGAAAATAAATTAAAACTATCCGCAACACTAGACTTTCCACACTTTCACTTCATTCGATTATGATTCGACGCAAAAGGCACTCATCACCGGGTTTGGTTTTGGGGAGACACAAATGGGTGTCTACAGAAGCCCCCACTTTGACTAAGTTTGGAGAAACGCAAGTTTCGAAAACAAAAGTCAAAGTAACGATAGGGACGGAGAATGATTCAGAACATTCTGCGATCCTAAATCATTCTTGTATCGCCGATACCTGCAAAACTAGCATTAGTTAAACAGATAAAAGAGTTAAGAAACGCGTATCTTGCACCGTCAAGCACACGTCTCTGAAAGTAACCGATTGTTGCCGCTTCCTTGTTGTTTTGATGACCTTGTACAAGCTAGAGAATGCCATCCCGCTTGAAAACCGCTACGCCTGTAACTGCTTCCAATATAGAGGATTGCTTCGCCTGAAACGATCCTCCTCCACTATGATAATATTCCACGTCCAAGGGAATACTATCGAAGATTGCTTCTCTTGAAACAAATCCTCATCCGCATTGATAATATTCCACGTCCAAGGGAATACTATCGAAGATTATTTCTCTTGAAACAATCTCCATCCGCATTATGACCATCTTCCATGCCTAAGGGAACATGATCAAAGACAACTTTGCCCGAAATTACCTCCATTTGTTTGTGACAACTCTCCGCAAGCTAGGGAATGGTCGTCGAAGATATCCTCTCTTGAAGTCATCCTCATTTGATGCGATAATTTTCCAAAGTAAATTACCGAAGACCTACGCCTGTCGATCTTTAAAAGTTCGCCTGAACTTTGCTCCCACTATGCCCATATGTCGGCGCTTCCGTTTCTTTGAACCTGTACGTCGGTGCCTTTTGCTTTTGAACCTATATGTCGGTGCTTTTTGTTAGTGAGCCAATGCTTAGGCGCTTTAAGCTGAGTGAGACAATATTTTATCAGGTCGATCACTCTACATAATCAAGCCGATTACTAAATCATGTCAAATTTCTTAGAGGGGCTAACTGGCGTACCAAGGAACCCAAAAATTTGTTGCAGAAAGGTAGAACAACCTCACCAGGTGGCTGGGTGCTCTGGCGCCACTGAAAAGCCATCAGCGCCACTTAATTAGCCTTAGCACTAGGCGCTGATATTGGCGCCAGGCACCAAGCCTAATTTTTGACACCAATGCATAGGGCTTGGCGCCAGCACGGGGATTTCCTTAAATACCCCTTTCCTCTTCATTTCGCTGCTTTGCTCGTCGCGAAACTGCTCGAAAAAACCCAAAAGCTTTAATAGCTCGGTTCTTGCTCGTTTCTCAACCGAATTTGCTCAAATTTGTTGCAAATCAAAGCTCTTTTCATCTATTTTCCTGATCAATGTAAGTTTTCTTCAAACTCACATCGGTTTTTATGAATTTTTGGCATGTTCATTCACGAATTTCATGAAAATTCGAAACTTATAATGCTCAATTCGCTTTGTTTGTCAAGTTTTATGCCATAAAATTGCTTGATTATGTTTGTAAATTGCCTTGGGAGTAATTTGAGACTTGTTTGACTCAATTTGGTGAAAAAATGAGCAATTTGCCATTGTTGGACCTCTTAAGGTCGTGAAGAACAATATGGCTTGTTCTTGATGTTTTTGCTAGAAATTCTTGTCCAATTTGTCCCAATAATTATTATAGAGTTGCAAGAAATTGTTTGATTGCTTGAAAAACGCCATATATGCTCAATTTGAATTTGTGCTCTGTTTTAGTATTAAGTACTCTGTTTTTTTTTTGCGAACATAGTATCATGCGACTAGGCGAACCTTAGATACTATAGAACTTAATTTATGATGATTTTTCACAATGTAGCATGACTAGACAGCGAGGCTCGGGTTCACGGTCTCAAAACACCAGGCGGGACCATGAGCCCGTAGAGGATGACGTCACGCCTTCCACTTCGCTTGGTTGACTTCCCGAGTGGGATGAGCGGACCTTGTTCTTCGCCCTCGTCCACCACATTTCTAAGAGGGTGAGACGGGGCATCACGCCCAGGAGGACATGGCATCATGGCTCCGGTTGTTATGGTTTGGGCGATTTGTACAGGATGTACATCGCCAGGGATCTTGGGATGAGACTCCTATGGGAGTCTTGCGGGCTTGCTACTCTGTTCGAGACCTCTGAGGCTATGGTTGCCTCCAACAGGGGTCACCATGTAATGCGCGCTTTGGTGGAGTTTTACGGACTTCAGTCTCATTACAGGACTGGAGTTCACCTCTGTGCCACTGCCGTTTGACAGTGGAATCGACGTCTTTTCTTCGGAGGTCGAGGAGCTGTTGGGGCCGATCGCTATTCGAGCCCGAGCTGAGGTCGAGACGAATAGCGATGCGACCACCCGAGAGGTCCCAACAGGGGTCACCATGTAATTCGCCGCTTGACGCTGGCAACGGCTCTCGATGACGATGCGACCACCCGAGAGCAGCGGGTGCGCATCTTTGCGCTGATGTTGTTGTCAGGGACATTCTCCCCTGACAAAGGTAGTAGGGTGTTGCTTTACTATCTTCCTGTTGTCCGCGATCTTCATCGGATCGAGACTTATGAGTGGGCCAGCTTTGCCTATGCTGACTTTGTTCGTGCGCTGAGGGACTCGTGTCGACACCGGTCCTTTGGGACGAACGTCGCTTTGTCTGCCTTTTGGAAGGTCGTAGAGGTAAACATTATTCTCTATAAAGTTTAGCTCTACATTTTAGCTAGCATTTACTCACAATTTTAATTCCTTGTAGATCTGGTTCTACGAGTACTTTCCTTCTACTGCGCCGACGAGACCATCGCTGCGGGGATTTCCAGTGAGCGTCTCTTGGGAGGGCCTCCACGTGGATGTGTCTACTACACACGTCCAAAACTGGATCATCGCGGTACGACTTTTATCTATTTGCCTTTTCACGGTGCTTTAGGAATATTCTTGCCTGATTGATGTTCTTTGTAGGGGCCTGAGGTGGTGTACCGGCCGTTGGGCGGTTGGACAGTCCCTAGGTTAGTCGCACAGTATTCTGCTGAGCGTCGCTATTTCCTGGGGACTTATGGAGCGATCGTGTATTTAGGGGAGAGGGTTGCTAGACAGCATTCCTCTGATGTCTTCGTCGTTCCTACTGCTCCACCACATCATATGTTCGATGAGGCGCGTTTGTCGAGCATGTCTGAGGGAGCTGGTACCCCTTGGCGGTCCTATGTCATCCTGGGGCGGTGCTATGCTGAGGAGCAACTACCTTTGTTAGCTCAAGCCCCCGTACCAGCTGAGGATGTGAGGGTAAGATTTTTCAGCTTTTTCTTTCCACGAAGTAGCCCCCAAGTAATGTTTTACTGACTTTTCCTTGTTTTATCAGGACGGTGGTGCTGAGTTCGTGTCACCCCGTATGTCCATCCACTACTAGGGGATGTACGAGCCAATCGAGGAGAGCGGTCGATTCCTCGCCACCAGACTCGAGTAAGCCTAGATATTCACAATTTTGTGTTCATATATCATGCATATTTACTGACTTATTTTTCTGACAGTTTTCACGCGAGGTGGTTTCGGCGATGGCACGATGCATAGTTGCCTTCCGGAGCCAGCTCGTCCGTATGAGGAATGCGGCTACTTGCCGTCGGGATGACGTCGTCCAAGAGGTAGCCTTTCTTTACTTATTTTTTTGCATTGCTGCTTCAATTTTACCTTGTTTCTGATTTAATTCTTTTTGCAAGGCCAGCCTATTGCTTCTCACACCCGCACGAGACCTGAGGGGCGGAGGGATCCAGCGAGGTCTAGATCGAGACGTCGTCGCACTTTGTCAAGGGGTAGAGGTGGTCGCTCAGAGGATGCTCGTGCTGACGTTGCAGAGGGCTCGGGATCTTCTTCTGAGGGTGCTCATGTTGCACTGGTAGGAGAGGCTACCTCGGCTTTCAGAGGTAGTGGGATGTACGAGATAGGCTCGTCATCGCAGCAGCCTCCGCAGCCTCAGCCTCAGGTTGATCCTGGCTGGAGTGGACCTACCTTGAGTCTTCCTCCTCCTACGGAGACTGGAGCTGGAGCTGGAGCTGGTGGAGAGGTGACTCCTCGTATGGCGCAATTTTATGGTATGATGGGCATACGTCCTCCGGCGCCGTAGTTTGTTCCTGTGTATATTTTATTTTGACTTTTCATAGAACTTTGCCTTAAACTCACTATTTTTAGACATATTTTGTATATTTATGCTATTATGAGTTTATTTGTTTGTTATTATTATGTGTATGTTAGTGTGTGCAAGAGAAGTATGACAAACAATTTTGCGCAAAAAATTCCGTCATTTTTATTATTGATGGAGGGTATCCTACTCTCTCCCCCAAAAAGAAAAAATAAAAAAGGAAAAAAAATCAAACAAAATGTCGGGTGTTTGGAATTTAATTTAAATAAAGTCCAAAAAAGAATAATATAATTAAAAATAATAGCTATTTTAATTAATTAAGAAAAAAAAGATTAAAAAAATGTTTAGGAAAGATAAACGGAGCCATAAAGTTATTAGCCGACTCGAGATTAGGAATGAAAACGCAAGTTAAGCACTCGCGGCCGATGTGGCAACTTGGCGCCAGCTGGCGCTACAATATGGCGCGTAGCGCCAGGCGATACGCTTGACGTGTAGTGCCAGGCGATACACTTGACGTGTAGCGCCAAGCGCTGGAGGCTGGCGCCAATTACGGGGTTTTGACGCCAATTGACGCTGATACCGTATTTCATTCTGATTAAAACTTCACGCAATTTGTGTATAAATAGCCCCCTGCCCAGCCGATTCTTCTCATAATTTCAGCGAATAAAATAATTCTCTGCTTTAGAAAAAATAATAATCATGTCTTTAGTCACCAAAACCTTCACCCAATTCACTCATCAATGGTGTCGATCTCTTAATGCTAGAGACAGAAAATAATTAGATTTATTTCACTTGGGGGAATTTATGGCATCAAAGGGTAGATCTTGACTTAGATTTCATACATACCGCTTTGGAATTTTGGAATGTTGATACTCATTGTTTCAAAATAGGGTATGATGATAATAGCCCTTTGCCAGAGAATTTGGTGCTATTTTAGGCTTCCTGCAATAGACCTCGTAGTAATCCCTAGAGTAGATGCATACTATTATAAGGATTTTGAGCGCTTCTTTAATTTGAAAGAAAGGGATTTATCAAAAATAATAGATGGCAACATAGTTAATTTGAAAGAATTTGCACGCCATTATTTTGATAAACCTCTTTTTGAATCTTTTCATATATATAGAAGAAGGGCGTTCTTATTTTGCATGCTTAACCAATTTTTTCTTAGTAGTGGTAAAAATAATGAAGACCAATCAATTATAACCACTGTACTAGAACAAATTGAATCAGGGAGAAATCCAATGCCATTAATAGTTGGAGAGACTATGATTAGTCTAGATGAATTGAAAAGGGACCCAAAAGCACCGTTTCGCGACTCTCCAATTTTATTACAGGTAGAAAAATAATATTTTTAATTACAGAAATCAAAAAATATATTTTTGTATTGTAATACTAATTTAATTGCATTGTAATTTTTTTTACAGATGTGGCTAATGGAAAGGCTAGGATTAATTAGCCCTCCGTACGATATTGAGAAGTATACTCCCAATTGCTTTGTGAGAAGGAAGAAATGTTTCCCTAAGACTGGGCGCCATGGGTGGAGAAAAGTCTTTGGATCACGTGATTTTGCTATCAAGTGGGTCGTCCCATGGTGGAAAATAGAAAGGATGGTTGGTGTTAACAAGCAACCTTTCTGCCGTCTTCCAAGCTTGTCTCGTGTGACTTATTATTACCCCTGCAGGGTAAAAAGACAATACGGCTTGCTTCAGAATATTCCTTCCGGGGATCTTCGTCCTCCCTATGAGTACCCTGCTTCTCAAGAAGTAGACAGATTTGATGCTTACTGGGGTGCTAGACCTTTATGGGAAGTGATTACCCAAAAGGTTCCTCCTTCTTTGCCCAATGATGTGAAGAAGTGGTTGCTGAAGAAACCTTCAAAGGATAGAGATCAGGGTAAAACTGATGTGAAGAGTCGTCTGGGTGACAGGGTGATTCCTGCCAAGGAACGCCTAGGTTCAAGAATTGAATTCAAAACACCTGCAATGCCTAGGAAGAAAAATGCTACCAAAGATAAAGGGAAAAGGAAAGCTAACACCACAGATAAAAAGGTTTGGGTGGAAAAGAAGCATGGAGTGTTAGCTGAAGGGGAGACTATCTACTCTAAAATTGAATGTAGGTCCTCTAAAGGGTGCCTACTAGCTAAGGTTATGGATGAGGAGGAGGAAGCAGACAAAAATTGAAAAAGGGCTAGAAAGGAAAAGAAAGATTAGGAGCATTGCTTGTCTTTCAATTTATTAAACTTAGTTTATTATTTTTCATTTAAAGTTAATTTATTTCAGCTTTATTTAAATTCCATCAATAATGTAATTTTATTTTATTAATGAAATTTCAGCTTTTAATTAAATTATTTACTTCAAATTTATTTTATTAAAGCAATGAAAACTGAAAAAATTAATTTTCTAGAAATTCTTCGAGTACGGAAGTCGAAAATTTTCAAAAAAACACCGAAATTTGCCCAGAATTTTTTTCAAATTGGCGCCACTTATTTGCAATTGGCGCCTATCATTGAAGTCTGGCGCCAGGCGCCAATTTCATCGGCTGGTGCTGATGGTTGTTGGCTGGCGCCAAGCTCTTCTCTGCGACGCCGATAATTCGCCGATCTTCTGTTGAATTTTTAATTAATTCTGGAACGCGGAGATGTCGAAAAATAAAGTGGCCGCACCCGTAAAGGGTTGCCTACGTATCCTTTCTTAAGGAATCGGGCCGAACGTAGATCTCTTGAGTATCCTACTCAAGTAATTATGGGTAGTATTTCTTAAGTTGGTCAAGATTTTTCATGTTTGAGAATTCATTGCCATCCATATCAGTTAGTTTTGCTGCACCTCCTGACAAGATTGTTTTGACAATGTAGGGTCCAGACCAATTAGGTCTAAATTTACCCCTTGGATCTAAAACATTTTTCCTTAGTGCTTTTAACACCAAGTCTCCTACTTTGATATTTCTTGTCTTGACCTTTATATTAAAATGCCTAGCCATACGAGTCTGGTAACACTGAGTGTGATGTAGAGCTTCTAGTCATTTCTCGTCGAGTAGAATCAATTCTTCATATCTTGCCCTAGTCCATTCAACTTCATCGAGTTTACTCTCTAACGCAATGCGTAGAGATGGTATTTCTAGTTCGACAGGTTGTACGGCATCCATTCCATATACCAAGGAAAATGGCGTATTTCATGTTGATGTACGGATTGACGTGCGGTAACCCCACAATGCGAAGTGAAGTTTGTCAGGCCAATCCTTATAATTTTCCGTCATTTTCTCGATGATAGTCTTTAAATTTTTATTAGCTGCCTCGACTGCTCCATTTGCTTGAGGTCTATAAGGGGAAGAATGATGATGTTGAATGCCATATTTTTGTAGCAATTCTTCACATTCGGCTTGAAAGTGAGTTCCATTGTCACTTATCATTTCATTTGGGACTCCGTATCGGCAAATAATATTTCTCTCGATAAAGAGTGCTACATGTTTTGCAGTGAGTTTAGCGTATGATTGCGCTTCGACCCACTTTGTGAAGTAATCAATTGCTACTAGAATAAATTTGTGGCCTCCTGTTACTGGGGGAGTGATTTTGCCAATGATTTCAATTCCCCATGTAGAGAATGGCCATGGCGATGTGTAGGTATAGAGCAAAGATGGAGGGACATGTTGTAAATTGGCATAAATTTGGCATTTAGGGCATCTTTTTACATATTGATGGCAATCCCTATTCATTGTAGTCCAATAATATCCTTCTCGCATTATTTTCTGCACTAACATTTTTCCATTTACATGAGTGCCACAGATTCCTTCGTGGACTATTCTCATTGCTCTTTGTGCATCCTTCTTTCCTACACATAAGAGAGCTCGACCTTTAGGTACCCTTTTATGTAGCTCGTTGTCTATGAGTACATATTGGGAAGCCAAAAGTCTTAATGCTCGTTGTGCACTTTTGTCAGCATGAGGAGGGTATTCTCCATTGGTGACATAATTGAGTATGTCCGTGTACCACGGTTCTTCTTCTTCTTCGCCTCGGACTACTTCGTCGTCTTCTATAGCCTGGATGTATGCAGGTATGTGCCTTTTTTCTATAGTTGGAGGCATTTGCTCGATTTTCGTGGGAATGCTAACCATTGAGGCTAATCTTGCCAAGGAATCGGCAAATTGGTTTTCCTCTCTAGGTAGATATGTATATTCTACCTTATCTAATTGATCAGTAAGAGTTTCCAGATAGGTTTGGTAAGGGGCTAGGCTTTCACTCCTTACTTTCCATCTTTTAGATATCTGATTGATGATCAAAGAAGAGTCTCTGAATATCCTTAATTTTTTCACTCCCAATGCCAAAGCTTTCAAGGCCTACCACGCATGCTTCATATTCAGCAGCATTGTTGGTAACGTCGAAATCAAGCTTTATGGAGATTGGGACATGCTCTTCTTTAGGTGATACTAGTAGCACTCCAACGTCACATCCCTTTTGATTTGAGGACCCGTCGAAGTATAAGGTCCAAGTATCATCTTCAGTGACCATTAAGTCTTCATCTGGAAATTTATTGTCTTGTATTGGCGTCGAGTCTTCAATTGGAAAATCTGCTAGAAAGTCTGACACCACGGATCCTTTGATAGCTTTTTGTGGCATAAACCTTACATCAAACTGGGCTAGATTAACTATCCATCTTTATATGCGTCCATTGAGTGTAGATTTCTCGAATAGATACTTGAGTGGATCTAATTGGGAGACTACGAAAACGGTGTGCACCAACATGTAATGTCTTAACTTAGTTGTGGCCCACACCAAGGCGAGGCACAACTTCTCGAGCGGTGTATAGCGTGCTTCGTATTCGAGCATATTTTTGCTTAGGTAATAGATTGCGTTCTCCTTGCCTTCTACCTCTTGTGCTAGCATAGCTCCCATTTTCTCCTTGGTGACTGTCAAATATAACTTGAGAGGTATTCCAGGAAGTGTTGGTGCTAATACGGGAGGATTTGCGAGATAGGCTTTGATCTTTTCAAAGGCTTTTTGACACTCATCATCCCATATTACTGGTACATTTTTCTTGAGTTTTTTGAAGATTGGTTCACATATCGTCGTCATTTTTGATATGAACCTACTTATGTATTGCAACCGGCCAATAAATCCTCGAATCTGTTTCTCGGTCTTGGGCGTGGCATTGACATGATTGCTTTGATCTTGGTTGGGTCTACCTCTATTCCTCTAGAGCTTATGACGTAACCCAAGAGCTTTCCTGAGGTGACTCAAAAAGCACACTTAGATAGATTCAACCTCATATTATATTTTCTTAGCCTTTCGAAAAATTTCCTTAAGGCTACTTGATGGCCTGGACGGTCTTTTGATTTTACAATCATGTCGTCGACATATACTTCGACTTCTTTATGCATCATGTCATGGAGTAAGGCAGTTGATGCACGTTGGTAAGTAGCACCCGCGTTTTTCAACCCGAATGGCATTAGCGTGTAGCAGTAAGTGCCCCATGGCGTTATAAAAGTTGTTTTCTCCATGTCTTCTTCTGCCATGAGAATCTGGTTGTAACCTGCATATCCATCCATGAACGAGAAAAGCGCGTGGTTTGTCGTGTTATCTACCAGAATATCGATGTGTGGCAAAGGGAAGTCGTCCTTTGGACTTGCCTTGTTTAGATCTCGATAGTCAACACACATCCTTACCCTTCCGGCTTTCTTCGGAACTGGGACGACGTTGGCGACCCATTCGGGGTATTTGGATACCTTGATGAAACCTGCAGTTATCTGTTTTTGAATTTCTTCTTTTATTTTAAGGGCTACGTCGGGTTTCATTCGACGCAACTTTTGTTTTACAGGTTTCATTCCTGGAATTAGTGGTATAGTGTGTTGAGCTATTTCTCTATTGATGTCTGGCATATCTTCATACGACCAAGCGAATACATCGATAAATTCTTTAAGTAAGTTAATTAAATCGGTTATTTCTTGTTTATTCAATGTTAATCCGATTTTAACTTCTCTTTTATGAGTTGAATCATTTGAGATATCAACTGCTTCAGTCTCTTCGATTACCGGTGTTTTCTTTTCGAGTGTTTCCATTTCTTTAATAATTTCTTTGTTTTTTTCATCGTTAGTTAAGCAACGCTCGTCATCTTGGGTTAGAGAAGAACACGAGAAGTAAGGAGAATGAGAAATATTATTATACTCTGAGATCATTACATCAAAGAGTGATATGTCCTCAGGGACTGGATCACTAACTATCTTAGGAGAAGAAATAGGAGGGGGAGATGTTACTACTAAAGATTTAGAAGACTCTAAAGGGAAGGACTCTGACTCGGAATCTGACTCAGACGACTCTTCAAACATCGGTCCTTGCCCTGTCGTGATGGATATCTTCCTTCTGCTTGGAGTAGTCACCTTGATAGTCTTGCGCCACCCTTGTAGTGATCCTTCAGCTGGAGTAATTAGCTTCGAGGGATCGAAGCTTTCACTTTGTAGGACTGTTTGAGTGAGCGAGGAGTTATCCTCTTTATAAGTTGGCTCATTCTTTTCTCGCCCAAACAGTAATCCCATGACGTTAAAGTCAAAGCATGGGGGTGCTTTCTCCTTGTAGAGAGGAGTTGGGATTTCATCAGTGAAGTAGCAATCCAAAAAAATCTCGAATCCCGGTTGTCATACGCCATTTACAACAAATGGCTCGGGAAATTCATGGCATGGATAGTCCTCTCCTTCTTTTATAAACTGACCGTTAAGTGTAAAAGGGTACTGATCCATTGGGATTGCTATCTTTTGAATGCGAGCATCCCTACGTGCTTTTGATTTTTCTTGGGCTTGCTTGAGATCTTTCCGAGTTGGTTCGAAACCAAGTCCGAAAGTGTCTAACTTAGGGAGGCCAGGTAACTCCAACGGTTTTTCCATTCCTTTCTTCTTCCCTAGGGTCATCCCAGGAAAGTGTCCTTGTTTCCGCCATCTTCTGTTTTGAACCTTAATGGGGAGATGTGTTCTATTCTCTAAGTTTACTCGAGGGCGAGTAAAGGTTCAAGTATGGGGGAATTTGATAAGCCGTCTTATCAAGGGTTGAGAGAAGAGTTTTAGGGTGTGTTTTGATGTTGTGCATGAGTTTTTAATAGCTTTTGTGAGTTTCGGGCAGTGATCTCACTTGTGTGCAAAAGCCGGGATTTATAGGTGTTAGTGAGTGAGTTCGGGAACTAATGAGGAGGATTATAGAGTATGGACCTTAGCTCGTGATTTGAGAAGCGTGATGGAGCTTGGAAGAGCAAGGGAGAAAGCTTGAGTAAAGGTGAAGCAAAGCTAGAAGAAAGAGCAAAGAAGACAGCAGAAGACAGCAGAACCGCTGCCAGGGCCGCTGGCAGCTGGCCAGAGCCGCTGGCAGCGGGTCAGCCAGAGAGGACGAAGTGTTTTGCTGCTTTAGCCGCTGCCAGCGGGTCCCGAGCAGCTGGCAGCGGGTCTTCCAGATTTCGGGGCCTGTTTTGGTTATTTTTCAGCAGTTTGCTTTGTCTTGGCTCGTGTTTTGTATTTATTTATTATTTTTATTATTGTTTTATATTATTTAAGTATGGAAACATATATATAGTCTATTTTTATGAAGAGTTAAAGGAGATTAATTAGGGAGAATTAAGTTAGAGAGAAGTAAAAGTTTTCTAGGGTTCTTGGCAAATTTCAGAAATCTTTGTTTTTGAATTAGAATCCATGGAAGCTTAATCTTCCGGATTCTTGGTTAAATATTGAAGCTTTTGGCTACGAATTGTGAGATTTCTCTTCTCTTTATTATTATCTATTGAATGTTTATTATTCCTTTGAATTATTTCATGATTTGCTTTAATCAATTGCTAGGTTAGAATTGTTAGATTCGCTTGCATCTAATTAATCTTTCCAAAGTAGCAACTTTGGGTTATGAATGCATGCTTTTGATTGATAACTTAAAGAGGGAATAATATTATTGAAGAAATTAGACCGCTTGTGTTAATTTATTCAATCCTTGTTGATTTCTCCGTTTATGTTCTTCTTGTGGATGATTTAGAGCGCTTGTCTTAAATTATACATTAGAAAGGGTTAGAAAGGAGCGCTTTGCTATTTCTAACTAGCTTATGAGAATTTAGAATTTAGAATTCTACAACAAGGTGTTCAATAGTGTTTGATTGAAGAGGCTTCTATGATCAATTTGTATGTTCAATTGTGGATTTCGCATAACCAAGACCGTTATTCTCATTGATTGCATACTATTTACGTTCATTGTTCTGATTTAGTTTAATTGTCACCATTGCTTGTCAAAACCCCCTTGTTACTTAGATTACTACGTTCCTAGAGTAATTCCACTTAGGTTTGCAGTTATTAGTCCCTTTTTCCCTGTGGATTCGAACTCGACTCCCCTAACTACGTTTATTTGCAGTTAGCTTAGTTGTGATATTTTTGGTTGCATACGACTGAGGCACATCAAATTTTGGCGCCGTTGCCGGGGACTAGGCGTTACTTTTTAATTGTTTATCTTAGTAGAATTTATTTTAGGGCTGTTCTTAGCTATCTTTCTTTGTTTGTTCGCTAGGGTATGATAGGTACCCGTTCTGCTAACAAAGAAGTTTTGCAGTTTGATCCAGAAATTGAAAGGAATATTTCCAGGTTGCGAAAAGAGGCAAGAACAACCCCCAGTGAATCAACGTACTCCTTCAATATTCAAGAAGAAGAAGAGATGGCTGACAATCGAACTCTAAGAGAACTTGCAGCCCCTAACTTGAACCAACAGCCGTTGTGCATTGCATATCAGCAATTGGAGGAAGGTACTAATGTTGAGATCAAATCCGGTCTAATTCATCTATTGCCGGCATTCCATGGCATGAAAGGCGAAGATCCGAATAAATATCTGGCAGAATTTCATGTGGTTTGCACTAGCATGAAACCGATTGGGATGACTGATGAACAAATTCAGTTGAGAGCATTTCCTTTTTCTCTCAAAGATGCAGCAAAGGATTGGTTTTACTATCTTCCCCCAGGTAGCATAACAAATTGGGCAGATTTGAAGAAGTGTTTCCTTGAGAAGTACTACCCAGCCACTATTTCTGCGAGCCTTAAGAAAGCTATCAGCAATGTGGATCAGAAGGAAGATGAATCCTTGTATGAGTATTGGGAGAGATGTAAGAGATTGTGTGCTAGTTGTCCTTACCATGGGTATTCCGATCAAGACCTCATCCTATACTTCTATGGAGGTCTAACTGATGATGACTTGAGGATGGTGAATGCAGCAAGTGGAGGAGGGCTAGTGAATAAGACTCCAGGAGATGCAACTAGGCTGATTGCAGAGCTAGCAGAAAATTCTAGGCAATTCAGTCAGAGAACTCCCACGCGCCGGGTGAATGCAGCAAATTCAAATACGTCTGAGTTAGAAAGTCAAGTAGCTGATTTGACTTCTATGATGCGTGAGTTCATGGTGAACTCAAGGAATCCGCAGCAACTGAATGCTTGTGGTATATGCACCTCCATGGGACATCCCACTGATGCATGTCCTCAATTACAAGAGGAGCAGAATGAGCAAGCAAATGCAATGGGTTTCCAAGGGCAAGGTCCTCAGAGAAGATATGATCCCTATTCAAATACATACAATCCAGAATGGAGGGATCATCCAAATTTGAGATATGGGAACTCCCAAGGGAACCAACAACAACAAAATGCTCAAGGCCAGCAACAGTATCAGCAATATAGGGCACCATTACCCAAAACTCAAGGCCAAAGCTCAAATTCGAATAATATGTCAACTGAAGAAATGATTAGATCATTAACTTCTAATGTTTCTACTATGCAGCAAAATATGGTGCAATTTCAGCAAGAAACCAGATCAAGTATTCAAAACCTAGAGAATCAATTTAGTCAAATCTCTAGTGCAGTAAGCCGACTTGAAGCTAAGGACTCTGGAAAGCTTCCATCTCAAACGGAGCTGAATCCTAAGCAACAGGTCAATGCAATAACATTGAGAAATGGCAAAGAGTTGCAAGAAACTGCAGTTGCAACTAAGAGGGCTAAAGACTTGATTGGAACTGAAGAGCAAGAAGTAGAACATGAAGCTGTGGCGAACCCACCAACTTTTCCCTCTTATGAACCCACACCACCTTTCCCTGAAGCCTTGCAAGATACTCGAAGGTATGAGAAAGACAAGGATATTTATGAGACTTTTAGCAAATGTGAGGTATATATTCCCCTCTTGAATGTGATTAAAAGTATTCCTCGTTTTGCTAAGTTTATGAAAGAACTGTGTACTATCAAGAGAAAGCATAGGTTGGGAGGAAAAGAGAAGGTAAAGGTGAGTGCTCATGTTTCTGCGGTTTTCCAAAAGAAAATCCCAGAAAAATGTGGTGATCCTGGTATGTTTATTGTTCCTGTTACAATAGGAGACACCACATTGCACCGAGCTATGTTGGACCTAGGTGCATCAATCAATGTCATTCCCTATCCCTGTTTAAATCTTTAAAACTTGGACCTTTACATGGAACTGGGGTAGTGATTCAGTTAGCGGATAGGTCTAATGTGTATCCTAAGGGGGTGGTGAAAGATGTGTTGGTTAAGGTTGATGGTTTGATTTTTCCTGCTGACTTTTATGTGCTTGACATGGAACATGACAAACAAGCAGTCCCCATCTTGTTAGGAAGACCTTTCTTGAAGACTGCTAAAACAAAAATCGATGTGTCTACCGGTTCCTTGACTATGGAGGTTGATGGGAAAGCAATTGGGTATAACATTTATGATTCCATAAAGTATCCTGTCAACACTCATTCTTTATGTTCTCTTAATGTTGTCGATCCAATGGTGCATGATGTTCCTAACAATGATCGTGGGGATGAGTTCCTCACACCTATAACTAATGTTGTATCTGGTGATTGCTTGGATTTCTCTATGCCTACTAATGTGCAGGTGAAGGTGGGGGAATTGAATGAACATTCCAAGCTTCCACCTATACCACCAGGTTCAACAATCGGCCCGTCCGCAATTCCGGGCAAGAAATTGTCCCATTTATACCACAAAGCAAAGAATAGGTTGTGGCATGACAAGATGATTGCTAGGAAGGAGTTCAAAGTCGGTGACAAAGTACTCCTATATCAATCCCGACTTAAATTATTTCCGGGAAAACTTCGGTCCCGTTGGGAGGGCCCTTTTCAAGTGGTGAACGTATATCCGCATGGAGCAGTTGAAATTCAAAGCCTCGAGACCGATAAGGTTTTCAAAGTCAATGGACAAAGGCTCAAACCCTACTTCGAGGGTTTCAAAACCGAGAACGTGGAGAGCATCGATCTCTACGAGCCATCAATGGAGTAGCGAAGTGGGATGAGCCGCGTCGAGCCAACGACGTAAAACAAAGGCGCTAATCGGGAGGCAACCCGATCGAAAACTCTTCCCCATTTCTTTTCGTAGTTTATTTTTTTTATTTTTTCTTGTGATGTGAAGAGTGTTTTTGTTGTTTCTATGTAGGTGGAGGCCTCGGGAGCATCTTTTATGCCCGAAACACAGCAAAAACAAGCTGAAACAGAGCCAAAGGGGACATTCCCTGCTGAAGCCGCTGGCAGCTGCTCTGCAGCCGCTACCAGCGGGTCTTCAGGCAGGCCAAAAATCCCAGGCTCTGTCCCAGCCGCTGGTAGCTGCTGCAGAGCCGCTACCAGCGGCACCCCCCCTCAAAAAAAAAAAAAAAAAAAAAAAAAAAAAGGAATCAGTATCAGCCGCTGCCAGCGGGCCTCAAGCCGCTACCAGCGGCTCCACCAGCCTCCCCGATTTTTTCCCCCTTATTTCCCCCTTTCCAACTCCTACCTTCATTACTCCTTTCGTAAACCCCAATTCCCACAAACCCTTACTCCTTTTCTCCTCCTTCTCTCTATTCTTTCATCCCCTTACTCCAATTGCACCAATCTCCCTTTCCCAAGTCCTTGCCTTTCATCCACTCCTCAATTCCCATCACAATTACAACCTAGATTTTCCATTTTCTCTTGATTTCAAGTTTGACATTGAGTTGGTTGTGCAGTTGTGCAAGTTGAATTTCTCGTAATTGAAAGTGAAGGTAAAGGTACAAGCATACAATTAGAGTCATGGGTGGGGATAACAAGAGGTCTAAGGCATCATCTCCATCAAGACCCCCAAGGGGCAAGAAGCAAGGTGCTTCTTCTAGTCAAGGTGAGGCACCTCCATTGCCTCGAGGGGATGGATTCATGGGTGTGCGGTTGAATTCCAAGGAGAAGGGGATATGGACTAAGCTTCAACAACCACGACGAACGGTGCAATGCACCAAGTTTTTTGACTTAGAAGCTTTGCAAGAGCTAGGCATGGAGGAAGTAGTGCGGCTCTTGCTACGGAAAGTGGGTCTGGAGAATTTCATGACCAAATGCGCCCCCACCTATGTCAGGTATACCTATGAATTCCTTTCAACTCTTACTAAAGGACGTGATCAAATTTCCTTTAATTTGAATAATAGGAATTATATTGTATCATATGATGATATTAGAATGGCCTTTGGTTGGGATGCACCCCCATTGGTGAACCATTGGGGTGATTATACCACGTACTCGTCCCGAACATTTTGGAGGGCTATAACTGGTTGTGAAGTTGACCCTCATGGTGATCATAGCTTCAAGATCACTCACCCATGCCTTAGACTCGTGCATAGGTTTATTTCGTCCACTATTCTATGTCAAGGGGAAGCCACTAAGGTTCCCAAAATTACATTGTCTTATTTGTGGGCGATGACCCCGGAGGGTGTCGGTACTCCCAATTGGGTCGAGATTTTTGTTGACAGTTGTGTAAAGGTGCGGTCAAACTTCAGTGGCCACATTAGCATGGGTGGCATGGTCTCTTTGCTTGCTTGTTATTTGAATGTTCAACCCCCTGAGGATCTTGTGCCAGTAGATTCGGCATACTTAACGTATAACATCATGACTCTGGTCAAGATCGGTCTATTATCGCGTTCCCTCGTCGCCGGTAGTTATTTCTGGCGATACGGACCACATGGTTTGAACTATTTGAGACTTCCTCGTCCCGAGGGACTAGCATTACCTTTTGGCCCTGCTGCCGCAGACTTTTTCCTTGCGCCCGACCCGGATGTTGCCCCCTATTTGGGAGATGCCGAAGTAATAATTGAGAACATGGGAGAGGAGAATCCCGATGTTCATATGGGCGGAGAGTTTGTTGATGAGGAAGGGGGTGAGGATGCTGCTGGAGTGCGGCACGGTGATTGGCCTCACTGGAGGGCTGATGTAGATGATAGACTAGAGGAGGTGTGCGATGGGATGCAAGAGCTGCTTGCATATCAGAGAAGCATGAGTCGGTTTTATACCGCTCAATATCCACTGTATGAGCCCCCAACTGAGGCGTTCATGGATCACCTGGCATCCCGTGCTTTGCGTCGTTCCGAGAGGCGTGCTTCTCGGGGTGATGCCGGCTCTTCTGGCTCTGGAGGTCCCTCTCATTGAGATGGTAACGATTTTCTTCCTTTTCCCTTACTTTTGTTTTCATTGTAGTTGTTCTTGCATCGAGGACAATGCCTCATTTAAGTAGGGGGGGGAAGCTTTTCATTGCATAATTTTTGAAATTTTGTATAGTTATCTTGATTTCATGTTTTGTATAACTATCTTAATTGTGGTTCAATGAAAAAAAAAAATGCAAAAAGAAAAAGAAAAAAGAAAAAAATTGAAAAAAAAAAGAAAGAAAAAGAAAAAGAAACCCGCTAAGCCGAAAACCTGAAAAGGCGGCTTAGGCAAAAATGGGGGCCCGGTTAGGTTGAAAACCCGAAAGGGCGACCTAAGCAAAAAAGTGGCTAATGAGTGGGTGAGAAAGTGAGATTTGGAAAAAGATGAGAGGCTAGGATGAAAACCCGAAAGGGCTCCTAGGCAAAATGAGAGAAGAGAGAGAAAAATTCGTGAATTTGCGCATCCATTTGCCGGAGTCGGTGTCATAAGGGGAGGAGAAATATGGAGGTGTCGGGTAGGTCTCATCTTGATGTTTTCGGGAGATAGTTGAAGTTCGGGAGAAGTGTTGATCATGCTTAGAAAGCTAGAGTTATTTTTCTTGACTTTTGAGTGTGGAAGTGTTTTCTTTTGTGGACTTTTGGTTTAGTTGAGTCTTGTTTGCCCAATTTTATCAAAAGTTTCGTGTGGTAGGATAGTTGAGAATATCTATGCTCTTGGCTATGTGCTTGTTGTTCTAGGTTGGTTTTGGGGGATGAGTTGAATGTAAAAAAAAATGAAAAAGGGAGTTTGTGAAGTGAGAAGGCGGTTAGTTGGTGGTTGCTAGGATGTCTTCTTGAGTTTGAATGCGTAGAGCTTGTTCGGTTCCGCCATCTTCTGTTTTGAACCTTAATGGGGAGATGTGTTCTATTCTCTAAGTTTACTCGAGGGCGAGTAAAGGTTCAAGTATGGGGGAATTTGATAAGCCGTCTTATCAAGGGTTGAGAGAAGAGTTTTAGGGTGTGTTTTGATGTTGTGCATGAGTTTTTAATAGCTTTTGTGAGTTTCGGGCAGTGATCTCACTTGTGTGCAAAAGCCGGGATTTATAGGTGTTAGTGAGTGAGTTCAGGAACTAATGAGGAGGATTATAGAGTATGGACCTTAGCTCGTGATTTGAGAAGCGTGATGGAGCTTGGAAGAGCAAGGGAGAAAGCTTGAGTAAAGGTGAAGCAAAGCTAGAAGAAAGAGCAAAGAAGACAGCAGAAGACAGCAGAACCGCTGCCAGGGCCGCTGGCAGCTGGCCAGAGCCGCTGGCAGCGGGTCAGCCAGAGAGGACGAAGTGTTTTGCTGCTTTAGCCGCTGCCAGCGGGTCCCGAGCAGCTGGCAGCGGGTCTTCCAGATTTCGGGGCCTGTTTTGGTTATTTTTCAGCAGTTTGCTTTGTCTTGGCTCGTGTTTTGTATTTATTTATTATTTTTATTATTGTTTTATATTATTTAAGTATGGAAACATATATATAGTCTATTTTTATGAAGAGTTAAAGGAGATTAATTAGGGAGAATTAAGTTAGAGAGAAGTAAAAGTTTTCTAGGGTTCTTGGCAAATTTCAGAAATCTTTGTTTTTGAATTAGAATCCATGGAAGCTTAATCTTCCGGATTCTTGGTTAAAGATTGAAGCTTTTGGCTACGAATTGTGAGATTTCTCTTCTCTTTATTATTATCTATTGAATGTTTATTATTCCTTTGAATTATTTCATGATTTGCTTTAATCAATTGCTAGGTTAGAATTGTTAGATTCGCTTGCATCTAATTAATCTTTCCAAAGTAGCAACTTTGGGTTATGAATGCATGCTTTTGATTGATAACTTAAAGAGGGAATAATATTATTGAAGAAATTAGACCGCTTGTGTTAATTTATTCAATCCTTGTTGATTTCTCCGTTTATGTTCTTCTTGTGGATGATTTAGAGCGCTTGTCTTAAATTATACATTAGAAAGGGTTAGAAAGGAGCGCTTTGCTATTTCTAACTAGCTTATGAGAATTTAGAATTTAGAATTCTACAACAAGGTGTTCAATAGTGTTTGATTGAAGAGGCTTCTATGATCAATTTGTATGTTCAATTGTGGATTTCGCATAACCAAGACCGTTATTCTCATTGATTGCATACTATTTACGTTCATTGTTCTGATTTAGTTTAATTGTCACCATTGCTTGTCAAAACCCCCTTGTTACTTAGATTACTACGTTCCTAGAGTAATTCCACTTAGGTTTGCAGTTATTAGTCCCTTTTTCCCTGTGGATTCGAACTCGACTCCCCTAACTACGTTTATTTGCAGTTAGCTTAGTTGTGATATTTTTGGTTGCATACGACTGAGGCACATCACATGGCATTGACAATCATGTTTGAATGGGGGTCATGGCAAAGAGGGGTCCTTTCATCCTCCTTGATTAAGGAGACTTCTTCGTTAAAGCCCCATAGGTCTTCATCATCCTCGTCGTGCTCCACATTGATAATTGGATTTTCTATAGATTTGATCCTCATAGGCGAAGCATCGATGGTGATTGGAATTCCCCCAACTATAGCTTTCACTTGTTGGTGGAGAGATGAAGGGACGGCCTATAGGTCATAAAGCCAAGGGCGTCCCAATAATAAGTTGAATGAAGCTTTGATGTCTACTACTTGGAAAGTAGTAGCATGTTCTATTGCTCCTGCCGTTACATTTAGGGTAATCTTGCCAAGAGCTTGACGTCGAGTGTTGTCGTAGGCCCTTATTCTTTGTGTAGACGGAGTTAAATCTTCGTCTCTTATACCAAGCATCCTCGCAGTTCTGAGTGGACAGACGTTGATGGCCGATCCATTGTCTACAAGAGTCATAGGAACATTCATCCTTTTGCAAACTACTGTGAGGTTTAATGCCTTGTAATGTTTGTCACCTTCTGGGGGTAAATCTTTGTCAGAAAAGGTGATCAAATTAATCGGGCTAAGAAGGTCACTTGTGAGGAAGTTGGATAGTCCCTCAAGAGTAGTGTCAGAGACTATCCAAATCTTGTCCAAGGCATTCATTACAGCCAACCTATGTTCTTGAGATGTTGCCAGAAGCTTCCACACATTCATCTCAACCTTTGTCTTCTTAAACTGCTTAACAATGTCATTGTCTTCAATGATAGGTATGGGAACTTGTTGTGTGGTTGGCATAGTTTGTGTTGAAACGGGAGGTTGCATTCTCCCAGATCTTGTGAGGACGTCTATCGATGAGTCTTCTCCAGCCCAAATGTCATCTGTGGTGTATGACATAGAAGGTGGAAGTCCTACTAGGTCTTTTAGATAGACATCTTCTTCATCACTGTCCCAAACTCCATTAATGGTTGCATCCTCTTCTTGTTGAACTTGGACTAGTTTCTTTTCATCAATCATTTTCTGTACCAAATCCTTGAATTTGAAACAGTTTTCTATAGTGTGACCCCCTGATTGATGATACTGACGGTAATATCTATCTGTCCTTTTCAACGATTCAAATGGTCTCGGTTCGAGAGGTTTGATCTCGCCACTCTCGGAGAGCATTTCGAACATTTGTGCATATGGGATCCCAATTGGAGTGTAAATTTTATTACTCTTCTTGGGTCTTTCAGTAACTTGTAAGGGAAAATGCTTTGCCTCATAAGTCGTTCTCACTGGTGTGAATTCTCTTTTAGGTTCATCTTTCGGAAGTGGAAGCTCATCATATTTCTTATGGAGTTTGTTCATAACTTTGAGAGCTTCACGTAATAGTTGCGATACCTCCCTCATAGACAGTGTGAGCAATTGTATATCATCTTTATTGGCCGGTTCTGGAAGGTTATCCTTGACATCGAAAAAGATCTCCTCTTCTTTTTCTATGGCGCTGATTTCTTTGACGGGTCTAATGAGAGATGAGGGGTCAACCTTGTTTTCTTCATCGGAGATAGTTAGGGTATGAGCTAGAGGTGCATTGTCAATGCTTGGCTTCTTACTGGCAGGGGGCAACGGCAGCTTGTTGTTGTCGATCAAGTCTAGGATAGCTTCCTTAAGCTTCCAACAGTTTTCAGTGAGATGGCCCCTACCTTGGTGATAGTTGCAGTGTGCATTGGGGTTCCAATTAGCCGACCTCTTTTCAACTGGTGGGCCCCTAAATGGTCCAATAGGAGTTATAAGACCCTTTGCATTTAATCGATCAAATGCGGTGTCATAACTCATGCTAATAGGAGTGAAGTTCCTCCTAAATGGTTTCTTCTGTCCTTGATTGTTCATAGAAAGGACTTCTCCTAAATTAAAGGTGCTCACATTGTTTGAGTGGGCGGTTTTGGAAGAAGAAGGATTGTCGTTCTTCTTTCCTTTCCAGCCACTGTTGGAGTTATTGTTGGCAGCTTTTAATTTAGCCAAGTCATCTTCAATATTGATCCCAATGTCATAAACGGCCTTGAAGGTATGGAGATTATTTTGATATTTGAGATGCTTGGAATATTTTTCTTGGAGATTTTTTATGAACAGTCTCACAGATTCCTTTTCACTTGGCACCTCAATCATCTTAGCTGAGGTTTCTCTCCACTTGTTAAAGAAGGAGGTGAAGCCTTCATTCTCTTTCTGCTTGAGGATTTCAAGTTCCCTATGGTCAGTCTCGACTTGAATGTTGCACTTGTATCTATCAACGAAAGCGTTTGCTATTGACTCCCAAGTAGAGGTCTTTTCTTTCTCGAGAGAAAAGAACCATTGTTGGCAAACAGTCTCGAGAGATAGTGAGAACAGAGAGGGGAAAACTTTCTTATCGATACCCTTAATACTCATTATTGTTTCGAATGCTCTTAAATGAAAGTAAGGGTTGTCAGTTGCTCTGAATTTTGGGATGTCGTTGGCGTTGAACTTCTGCGGAAGAAGATCTTTGTCCACCGAGACCCCTTGTGATGTAAGCTCTTGAAACTTGTAGTCTCTAGACAACTTTCTTAAACTCTCTTGCATGAGGTCCATCTGTTGTTGCTTCACGGGATCATCGATCTTGAGTGCGAGAAGCTTCAGTGTCACAGTCACGGTAGCCAGTTGGTTCTTAAGATCATTGACTTCTTCTTGTGTTGCCATTATAACCTTAGCTTTCCTCTTACGAGCTATGGGTTTGTCGAAAAGTTGGACTTGTACAAAGAGGTTGTCTTTGATTAACCGTCCTTCCTTTCTTGACCACGCGTTGTAAATAAACCATTTTGCGTTTTAATTACTCGACTCGAATCAACTTGACTTTACGGTTTATTTTAAGGAAAAAATAAAAGAAAAGAAAAAGGGTGCATATTTTTTGGCAAAAATAATGTACATATTTTTAGGGAACTAAGTATATTTTTTATTGGAGGATTAATATCCGACTTACCCTCCTAAAAAAATGACGGAAAAACGCGCACACAAGACGACTCTCTTAAACATGGTCAAGGTATGTGTATTGGTGTGTGCGTTGAGTGTAAGTGACATGCTTGGACTCTTGTGTAAGACCATGGGACTTAGTGCCTAAACTCGATCATTTACTCAAATAAATATTGTTGACAGCAAAATTTAACCGAATTAATTAGAAAACTGATTAATTAGACTCTAAGTGATGACTCGACCAATAATCCGAACTGTCGGCCAAGCGACGGGACTGGCATCGCACTGTGGAGCTTGGCGCCAGACGACAGAGCTGTCGTCAGGCGCTACACTCCATAATGTGGCGCTACAGCTCAGATCTTGGCGCCAATATTGGAGCTTCGATCTGGGACTGTTTTCGGTTTTATTAGTCAATCGGGGTATGCCTAAAGTCGTACTAGGTCAATTCTGATTTAAAATATTAGACTTCATTGACTTAAATTAATTAATTAATTAATTAGGCAAAGTTCTTTAAGTCATTAATTTATTTAGTATCAACACAAGTCAACAAATGGTTAAGAGAAACATAGAATATATATGCACAACAAATAATGCACAATTAGTCAAGTAGGCACAATATGATGCAATGCGTTTGCCACCTAACCATGGCTCTATTTCTCTAAAGTTCGGGATATGGGTTTAGTCAATAGAGGGTCCATGATTAATTGTCCGGATGCACCGCGCGGAAGCCTAACCGTGAAGGGTTGGCGCGAGTGGATGGGACATCGCGAGTTTAGAAAAAACTCGCTTCCATAGTTTGGTGAATTCAACATCTCGGATGTACCCTTTGTTGCACGGAGCGTTCAATCGGGTAGATGGAGCATGAATTCCCAGAGGGTTATGTCCATATGTAGAACACATATGGGTTTCAGAAAAGTGAGAAAAAATTCAATCAGGAAGTAGGATCGAGCAAACAATACGAAAAACCGGTCGAAATTAGAACGCATATTTTTGGCTCAGTATTGGGGGAATTGGCGCCAGCAAACAGAGACTGGTGCCAGCTTTTAACTGTAGCGCCAGGCGCCAATATTAGCGTCTAGCGCTACGACTAAAATGATGGCGCCAAGCTCTGGCCCCTGACGCTACTTCCCACATGCCTCGGCAGCTTTCTGTGCTCGATAAAATTTTCCAGTTTCGCGCGGTGTTATTTCGGTCCTAGTTGTGAAAGATATTTCTCAAATTTCCTACGTGTAAAATCCTATGTTTTTTAACTCATTACGGATGGTCTTTCCAATGAGATCTTTTTTATGCATATGACAATAATGTTAATCAAAATTACGCACATGAAATACTTAGAACTTTTCGAGTCTCATCCACTCATTCTACATCATTGCCGAAACGAATTCAGGAATTAAAATAGAAATCCTCCCCAGTGGAGTCGCCAAAAACTATAGGGAATATTTCAAGCTTTAATCCCACTAGCTTGAACCCCACTGTGATCATACACTAAAGTACGGTGGCGTCCAAAAGGGAAGAAGATAGAGCAAAAGAGTCGCCAACAAGTTTTTAGGAACTTGTAAACCGTTCATAAGATGAAGGTTACACCCCATAACGATCCAAGAGATCGTTAACTCCATAAGGTCTAGAACCAAATAAGGGTTCGGGGATGATGGTACAAATCCAACCTAAAAGAGATTGAACCTGCCCTGATAATAGGCCTCTACTTTAGTCTGATCGTATTCATGTGCGCTTTCTGACTAACATGCAATCAATAGAATTAACCCTAAAAACTGTTTAATCTATGTTGGTTGAATATTAATGCACAAATAAACTATTATTGGCGATCACTTGAATTATAATCAAATTAACCCTAAACAAGATTATTAATATCTTATTAAGCGTGGTTACAAGTACCAAATTCCCTTTAAACATGCAATAAAAGGCGTGATCAAGCAATAAATAACGCATCAAGCAACATAATAAATAATCATAATAATAATCATCAAAATAATGATAAAAATAATAATCATAATATTCATAATCATCATAAATTATAACAATTATAATCATAATCATGTTCATGTTAATATTAAAGCACAATAAAAGCAAGATCCTAGGCATGATACTAACAAGATTAATAACAAAACCCTAGCATGTCACTAAGCAATAAAAATCAAGTCTTTAACCCTAACATGATACTAACATGAATAAATATTAGGAAGAACATAAGAAGCATTGCAGGAATCATAATAAGCATATTTGATATTAGAACTACCCTAGACATGATACTAGGAATATCACAATAATAATCTAAACATGATTTCTACACCATAATATCAATTAAAACCAATTAAAGTACTTACTTTGATGCTTCGTACCTCTTTCCAATAACAAAATACACACGTTGATAACTTCAAGGAAAATAATTTACAAACAATCAAATTAAATAATTGAAATAGAGATTTGGGACCAAACCCTCAGAAATTAAAACCTTTCACGTCTAGGGCGAAGGCAACTTCGAATATGGCTAGGTGTTTCTAGATCTTGCGAATGCGGAATTTTGTATGAGAAAACAAAGTTTAGAAGAAAAAGATGAATGATTAAGAGAATACTAAAGAATTAATGATTGCGAATGAAAACTGATTGTTGATGAATGTAGATGAGAATTGGTGAATGAAAACGGAGTTTTTAATACGATATTTATAGAGAAAATCAACCAAAAAGATTAAATAAACAAAACAGAGTTGGCGCAAACCCTGGCTAACTGGCGCCAGGCACCAACACTGGCGCCAGGCGCCAAAGCCTGGGGTCAGGCGCCAAGCCTGATTTTAACGCGTTTTCGAAAATCAGATAAGTTTGTCGTACTGGAGGATAAAATCATATAATTTCCTCAAAAATGCTAGTTGATTTTAATTAAAACTCTGAAAAGTCAAAAAGTCAATTTATCAATGCTAATTGAATTAGGAATGAAAAGAACCTTCTAGAAGAATCTAGAAGACTAAAACCATTCCTAATTGCATTAGGAATGATAAATCATATTAGGCCCTCCCTTAGATCAATGGGCCGCATATAAGGCTCAAACCGGGCCCAATTTAGTAAATTGGCCATAATTTCCTCAATATTCATCGGAATTGGGCTTATAATATATCGTTGGAAAGTTTTTATCAAGCCCCATCCAACTACACTACTATTGGACCCATATTATGGACCAACCAAATTGGATTGGCTGTTTTCTTAAAATAAGTTTTCAAAAACAGAGAGAAGAGAAAAGAAATTAAAACTATCCGCAACACTAGACTTTCCACACTTTCACTTCATTCGATTATGATTCGACGCAAAAGGTACTCATTACCGGGTTTGGTTTTGGGGAGACACAAATGGGTGTCTACAATACCCATCTTGGTGTAGGTGGTAGCAACTCTTGGCAAAGTATTTGATCTTCAAAAGCTTTGTTTAAGGAAGGCCTAATTGGAAGAATTGGGAATGGGTCGAGTGAATATTTGGAGTGAACCTTTGGTTGACAATAGTGATAGACGTTTCATTAGCACACTGATTTCAGAATATGTCCAGCTTGTTAGCGGATTAATTGATCACAATTCGGGAGAATGGGATGCGCAATGTATTGAGGGCATTTTCAATGACAGTGACGTTCGTAGCATCCTAGTTATCCCTCTGAGTTCAAATGTTGGTCCTGATTTACTCACTTGGGTTTTCTCTCCGGTGGCTACTATTATGTCAAATATAATCCTCTTATATTCTTTGTAAGTCTTGCAATCTTGATCTAATCTAATCCATAAATCTTCGTTGGATATTTGGAGTATGGACATCACCCCGAAGGTACGCCATTTCTTGTGGTGGGTGTGCATTTGGACCCTACCTGTACAAGCTTATCTTAAATACAGGCATATGACTAAGATTTCAGATTGCCCATGGTGTGACGGCATCCCGGAAATAGTTCAGCACGCATTCTTTGACTGTCATACGGTTCGACATCTTTGGGTGGAGTGTAAGTGCACTGAAATGTCCCTATGGCCGAATCACATGTCCTTCCTTGATTTACTTGAATCTTGGAGTAAGCTTGATGCAAAGAAGGTATGCAGGGGAGCTATTTTGATGTGGTTTTTGTGGAATATAAGAAACGATATGGTCTTTAATGGCAAGGATACCTACCATCCTATCATAATTGACCGAGTTTATCGCCTAGCAGCTGATTGTAACTCCTATACTAAGAATATCTATGGGGATGTCACGAAGAAATCGAAAAAAGCTGATGTCGTGGCAATTAAGCTGCTGCCATGGCAATTAATTGAGCTCGCAAAAAGCCACAACTTGCATGATAGATATTATAATAATAGGCGACTGTCAGGTGCTCATCAACAGATTGTCCAAGGCCTCGACTTTCTTCACTGATCTTGATAACATCCTAGATGATATTCTTGCTTCTTGTGTCTCTTTTAATTCCGTTAGTTGGTGTCATGTAAAACGGGACGGTAATATAGTTGCCCATAATTTAGCCCGTTCAACCCCTTTTGGTATAGAACAAATTTGGGAGAATCATAGTTCAGGTAAGGTTTCTCCGTATGTATTGATAGACAAATTATCAATATAATGACGTTTTTAACAGGTTTTCAAAATAAATTATTATTACTTTTATTATTACTATTATTATTATTACCTATTATTACTATTATTATTATTATTATAAATATTAATTATTTATTATCTATTATTTATTATTTATTATTCTTCTTAAATATTTATTATTAGTATTATTATTAAATATTATTTATTCATTATTATTAAATATTAATTTTAATATCATTATTATTATTAAATATTACTTATTATTATTATTAAATATTAAGTATTATTATTATTATTATTCAACATTAATTATTATTATTATATATTAATTATTATTGCTATTATAATTCAATATTAAGTATTATTTTAAGCAGAGAATAGCAGATGAAGCAAAGTAGGGCAGAGAATAACAGATTACAGCAGAGCAGCTCTGAAGAACGGGGCCTAAGAAATGAGAATGTGTATTAAACGGTGCAAAAGTTAAACTACGTCCCCCCAAAAAAGAGGAAGAAGTACAATAGACATTCTTAAAATAGTTGAATTGATGTGACCTTAACGTTGCTACTCTTGGGCCTCTTGGCCTCATATGGCTATGGATAAAACAAAAGACTAACATTTAAAAAAAAAAAAAAAAAAATTGAATGTACAATAAAACATTCGTTTCAAAGTTATCTTAAAATGAACAAATTTTATCACATAATGAATTATTGTTACCCAGTTTATATAAGTAATCATAATATAAATAAAAGTTATTTAAGCTTTATAAATAAAAGTTATCTTAAATTCAACAAAAGTTACCCTAAATTTAAGGAAAATTACCTCGATGTATGTATAGAAAAGTTTTTCAAGACAAAATAACCAATCTAATAAATTATCCATTTAAATTATGATGTCTAATCCTAGATAAAGGTGTTAGAAATGACATGATCGAACTAATCTTTATCTATTTTGTAAGTCATTTAAATCAAATTTTAACGTCTATGATTTGATAGATGACTCAATAATTTATTAATTATGACTCAAATTTACAAAATTATATCCGATTAGAGTTATGGGGTTTGTTCACTTCATCTTAATTTCAGTTTAGTTCATTTCAGCTCCAATAAGTTCAGTTCAGTTTAGTTCAGCTCCAATCAGTTTAGTTCAGTTCAGCTCCTAATTTCAATCTCTCATAAAATATTCATTTCAGTTCTATCTAGTTCAGTTCAATTCAGCTCCAATCAATTCAATTCAGTAAATGTAAACAGACCCTTAATCAAATCTAACCCATCAATCTGAATTAACACCTCTGTCATAAATTTCTAACACCCATTACTTTATGTACTACATCCGTAAATATTAGTTGTAACTTTAAATTATTTTATATCTCATAAATGATAGCCCAAAGTTGAAATTAATATTTAGGGTCTGTTCTCATTTACTAAACTAAGTTGAATTGAACTAATTGGAGCTGAACTCAACTTAACTGAACTGAACTAGACTGAACTGATTGGAGCTGAACTGAACTGAACTGAACTGATTGGAGCTGAACTGAACTGAACTAGATTGAACTGAACTGAATTGAAATTAAGTAGATGTGAACAAACCTTTAATGAAGGTAGTACAAGTATTGCCAATACTACATTATCAAAATTAGCCATTTCCTTAAATCCCTAATTTCCCCATACTACAATAATTTTTTTATATTTTTTAAAGGAAAAAAAAAAAACATGGTCGTCAATAGTCCACATCATCCTCACTCCATTCTTTTTTTTGACAAGCTCACCCCATTCTCATAAAAACACCCATTCATCAAATCCCAACTCATTTCATTTCAATCTTTCACAATCATAAACATTCTCCCCCAAAACCAAAAAAAAATATGTTGATTTCATCAATCAAATACTATCTAGTTCATCACCCAATCGTAACCAATTTCGAATGGAACCCTGAAATTACACATTTCTCCTCACTCCAATTCCTCATTTTCACAATCCTCACTTACCTTTCTCTCACTTTCCTCCTTTCTCACTCTACTCTCTCTCCTCTCCCACCACCCCTCCTCCGCTTCATCTCCGCCGTCCACAACCTCATCATCCTCCTCCTCTCTTTAATTATGGCCGTTGGATGTTCGCTCTCCACCTTTTCTCAAATGCCCTCGCCACACTGGATCTTTTGCTTCCCCGCCAATCAAACCCCGCCACGTGGACCTGTCTTCTTCTGGGGGTACATCTTCTACCTCTCTAAAATCGTTGAGTTTATTGACACACTTTTGATAATTCTTAGTGGGAGTACTGGACGGTTGTCGTTCCTCCACGTGTACCATCATTCAACGGTTCTGATTATGTGCTACATTTGGCTTGAAACATCTCAGTCGTTGTTTCCGGTTGCGTTGGTGACGAATGCGAGTGTGCATACTGTGATGTATGGGTATTATCTGATGTGTACGGTTGGGATTCGTCCGTCATGGAAGAGATTGGTCACCAACTGTCAGATTGTTCAGTTTGTGTTTAGTTTTTTGGTTTCTGGGGTTATGTTGTTTGTTCATTTTACGAGATATCCTTGTTCTGGGATTTTGGGTTGGTGCTTCAACGCTGCGTTTAATGCTTCCCTTTTGTATTTGTTTATTGATTTTCATTCTAAGAATTATAACAAGAAAAAACAATTGACTATGGTAGGAGATAAGGATAAGGTTTTGTGAGTAGTACTTCTATTTTATTTTAATTGTTTGTTTGAATGTATTTGCGACTTAGACTTGTGGATTCTTTTTCTTGTTTAAATTTTCAAAATAATGTAGCCGCGAATATTAGTTATCGGATTGAATAATATCTCGAGTTATTGTGAATGTATGTAATATCGACTTGATTACGGAGTGTGCATTGTGACTAATCTGATTATTGATTTGACTACATACGCATTTCGTTAGTAAAAAGCCAAAAAGGTCCTATCAATTATTGAGATACTTCCACCGTTTTATTAAAATGTCATAATTTAGGGTTCGTTTGGCATTGTTATGGTTTTCTATTTTTGGTTTTTTTTTTCCTAAAAGTATATGATATGTGTGTCATAATGAATCAAAAATTATATAAACTTATTAAAATTATGATAATTTTGAAAACTAACAACAGAAAAGTAAAAACACCTTTGTTTTGTTTCCTGTTTTTGGTTTTTGGTTTTCAAAAAAACAGAAAACTAAAAACCAAAACTGATGCCAACAAGCCCTTAATTAATTGTTTTTTTGTTTTTATTAAATTTCTTTCAAAATATTGTGGTAAAATTTTATATTTTCTCTTTTATCACTTGTCAAAACACCTAATTCAGATTTAATCGCTTTTTTCATATTATTGTAAATTAGAACTCGTAATATTTAGGTTTTTTTTTATCCTTTCAAAAAAATTATATTTAGTTATTTTTTGCTCATTTGAATGATTTGATGATTGAATGAGCAATAACCATCATCATTAAGGGCTTGTTCACATTTATCGAAATGAGTTGAGTTGAACTGAACTGATTAGGCTAAACTGAACTGATTGGAGATGAAATGAAATGAACTGAACTGAACTGAGCTAAAATAAATATTTTATGAGAAAAGGAAATTAGAAGCTGAAATGGATATTTTATGAGAAAAGGAAATTATGAGCTGAACTGAACTGAACTGATTAGAGCTGAGCCGAACTAAACTGAAATTAAGCTGAAGTGAACAGTCTCATCAAAATAATCAAAAATATCTTGGGTGCATCATACACAAGACTACAAGAGTGTATATAACAACCTTTGGATTTCAACACCCATTGATGATGTCTAGTAAAATTTTCTATTGTGATGCCCACTTATCTGATATCCTAATTTCCCACCCCTTTTCACCTCTATTTCCACGATTTTCTCTTATTCTCATCAAACCCTAAAAAGGCTGAAAAATAAAAGTTAAAAATTGTCGTAATTTGACCGATTTTGAGTAGTGAAATTAGATCAAATCAGAAAATTTCAAAACATATTAGATCAGATCAGACGAACTGAACATAGTCGTAGTAAAAATATAAATATATTGATTTAATACTATAAAAACGATTATTACATTTTTAGTGAATCAGTGATCGTCTAGTAGACAATCATAGTGTGCTAGTGCTATTTCTCTTAATCTCTTCCTAGCCAGACCATGTCAAAAGTCAAATTAACAACATTATAGTTGTACAAGTTGTACTACATCCCATTTTGAAATGGTAAAAACTAAAAAGGCGTAGTTTGTAAAACAAATCCCACTTTCTATTTTGGTGGGATCCTTTCTATAGTGAAGTGAGTCTACTATCTCAAACATATCCCAAAGGAAAAAAAAATCTCGATTCTCGAAGGTTTGTTGCGGGACTCTACTTCTCTATGCAACTTTCAAGCCAACCCCAATGACCCAATTCATGAAATAACGTTTAGATACATTATATAGTGATTGGCCTGATTGCTAGTTTTCGTTTTCGTTTTTGTTTTTAGTTTGTCTTTTTAAAAAAAGTTTGGAATTTTTTGTTGTTAGTTTTCCAAATAATGATTATTCTATGGAGTAATAGATTTGACTTTTTTTTCTTTAATGAAATTTATCATATGACTATTAATATCAAAAAACTGAAAAATCATGAACAAACCTTAGTTAATACATCAGTTTCTTTAAGTTTTTTCAAGTATAATCGTTAATGTTCTTAATTTTCATGCAGAATTAATAAAAAGTTGATAACTTAAGGTATATACATCAAGATAAATCTAAAACATTACACACCTACTTTTCAATACCTATGAATCACAAAAGATAATTAAAAGAGTAATGATATATGTAGCCCTTATGAGAGTTATGACTATGAATAAGTATTTAATAACTTTCCTTCTTTGGTATTAATTTAGGAATGCATGGCAAATTGACTCGCAAATCAGTGTAATTAATGTTATACTAGGTTAGAACCCGTGCGATGCATGGTTTATATAAAATTTATTTTTATAATTTGTACATTTTTTAAAAAAATTGGATAAATATAAATAAGATTATGCACCTTGTACAAAATATCTGTTTCTGAAAATTTTAAAATATCTATATTTTGAAAATTTTAGATTTTCATCAAAATTATGATATAATACATGTTCAACTTTGCCTAATACATATTTTAATGTAGGAGTCTATTTATTAGTGTACAACTTTAAATTATTTCATTTTTTAAGGATAAATTGCTAGGTTGTATTTGTAATATAGAAACTTCTATTATTCAAATTTCAAAATCTATTATATATAATAGCTCAAAAAAAAAAAAGATGACATCATCATGCATTTAGGCGGGAAAATTTTTATTATGAGAGTGACATATGAACAGTGATAACATCAGTAAAGTTTTGTTTTAGTAATAGTTAATAGATTTTCTTTAATTTTTTCCATTTTTTGTCTCTTATATGTAGCTTTAAGGGTTATGTTTTTTCCATAATTAATAGAAAATGTTTGAATGGTTTCAAAAGTTAGTATGACAATCAACAGGGCCCTATTATGGAATATATTCCTATGTTGTTAATTTTTAATTCCACCAAAAACATGTTTTAATTTAACCTATTTTATGAATATGATTATTGAAAGTTATGTGTAATTTACCCTAAAATAGAAATTCGTGAGTGTCATCTACAATAACTCAAATTAATTTATGAGCAATAAATTGAAATTTAAAATTAAATAAAATGTATTGTACAAAATTATATTTAGTATGAATAAAATTATTAAAATACCTTCTTCAAAAAAAAAATTATTAAAATACCCTTTTGACTCCGGTCTAGCGGCCTACCCGACCTCGGCCTTTCCTACACATTACTTGAATATAAATATTTGACAGACTGCATTCTCAATTTCTCACACGCTAATATCACCCAAACTTCCCAACACTCAAACCCCACAAAACCCATTTATGGAAAAACAATCGTACCACACTACCCCAATCTTTTAATTACTATTACCACTATAATTATTAACACCACAAATATCCATTATTAAGTGCATTCTTAATCAAATCCTCTTCACTTTATCAAATTATATCTTTATGCTAGACTGTACACACTGACAATCAAAGCTTTTAGGGTTCTCAATTCTATATATACCCAATAATCCAGCACTTTTTATTCAACTGCAAACCCTTTTTTAGAGAGTAATTTAAACAATATGGCAAAAAGCTCTGTTTTATACCAAAATGCTCTGTTTTTTGCAACTCTGTTTCTTCTTTTTCATGGAAATTTTGCTAGAAAATCAAAAAGAAATGGTGGTAATGGTTTAGAAGAATGGGGTTATGTTGAAGTTAGACCAAGCAAGTATTTCTATTTTTTCTTCAACTTTTGCTGCATTAATTATTTGGTTTGGTTATTAATTAAATTTGTTATTTGTTGTAGAAGCACACATGTTTTGGTGGTTGTACAAAAGTCCATTTAGAGTTGATAATCCAAACAAGCCATGGCCAATAATTCTATGGCTTCAAGGTGGGCCGGTAAGTAATTCCCATTTCCGGATTACAATAAGGTTGCGTACATCTGAACCTATTAGATCTCGATAACCTAACATATTACAAAAAATACTAGTGACACTCATTGGTAGAATTTGAAATAATGCAGGGAGCTTCAGGAACAGGAATTGGCAATTTCGAAGAGGTCGGACCATTAGACACAAATTTAAAAACTCGAAATTCGACATGGTTGAAGAAAGCAGACCTTCTCTTTGTCGTAAGTAAATTAAACCTTATCGACCTTAACATACAACTTATCATTCATACACATAACGTTACGAGTAAACAACAGGATAATCCAGTAGGAACAGGATTTAGTTATGTAGAAGACAAGAAATTAGTGGTGAAAAGTGATGAAGAAGCTGGAGAAGATCTAACAAGATTGTTAAAAGAGATATTTAACAAGAATGTCAAGTTACAAAAAAGTCCATTGTTTATTGTTGCTGAATCTTATGGTGGTAAATTTGCGGTTGCTCTTGGATTAGCTGCACATAAAGCCATTCTTTCTGGCCAATTGAACCTCAAGCTTGGAGGTACGTCTTTTTTTTTTTTTTTTTTTTTTTTAATATTATTATTTTTAGGTTTTTTGTTTATAGATTTTACAATTTAAATAACCTTTTGTAATGTATAGCTGTTAAAAACTGTACACAATAATTGTAATGCACATTATTTTTTTCCTTGTAACATTTTGATAAAAACAGTAATTAATCTATTCCCTAATGATTGAAATTAAACCCATATATAAAAAAGATCATTTAAGATTATGCACATTATGTACTACATCGTGATTTATTATCACATGCACAACATAACATTTGTAGCTAGTTAACCTTTCATATGTATTCCATAGTCCGTACATGTTAAGTATTAGATTATTAGACAAGTAAAACAAATTTTAACCAATTACACTTCTATGATTCATGCTATGATATTAATCACCAATTCCAGCTTAACAGTAGGTGAACTGATCAGCAACATATTGTAAAGATAAGTACTTTTTTTTTAAAAAAATTTACTCGTCTAACTATTTATCAGGGAACAAAATCTTTGATTCCAACCAAAAAAAAAAAAAGAAAAAAGAAAAAAGAAAAAAGAAAAATTATGGTAGGTGAAGTTGATCAGACCGTTAATAAAGTGAAGAAGAGGAATCAATGAATCAAATCATAGTTTTTGACTTGTAAAAAAGAAAGTTTATAAATTAAAGTTTTACACAAAATAAAAACTGTTTATTTGGTTTTTATTCTGTTCATCTAATAGTTTTAGTGGTTACATAATTTTAGATTATAATTAAGCTATTCAATTTAATGTGGATAATGATTTAAAAAAAAAAAAAAAAAAAAAAAAAAAAAAAAAAGTGAATAAAGAAGAAAATCCATCGTGCAAAGGGTAGACCTTAATCTTTAAATGATTATTTTTTTACTGTTTTAACAACAACCATTAGAGGCTCAAAGAAGCTTAAAATTGTGCATAACCTTTTAATGCTTGTTTTTTGTTCTATATATATGTTATTGTATTAGAGGTTGAATATTGATTTTATTTTTCTATTATATGTTAGGTATTGCCCTTGGTGATAGTTGGATTTCTCCTGAAGATTTTGCGGTAAGTTACCTTAATTTAATCCACTTCCTATAGATTTATTATGTCCCTTGTGAAAAGAATGTATAATGCGAATTTCAATATATATATATATATATATATATATATATATATATATATATATATATATATTTTCTTATGTGAGAATTTTTCATATGTGAGAACACTCTTTATGTTCTAAATTTTTACTCGTATGTTCTAAATTTTAAATCTGATGTTCTAAACTTTTCCTTAGGTGTTCTAAATTAAATCAAATGTTCTAATTTAGTACTCACATGTTCTAAACCCTAAATTAGTTAAGTTTGATGTCATAAATTTTAAATAACTTGTTCCAAAATTTTAACTTATATGTTCTAAATTTTAAAACGTGTGTTCTAAGATTTTTAATTATATATTCCAGATTTTAAAACGTATGTTCTATTTTTTTTTTTACACGTATGTTCTAAATTCTTTACTCACACTTTCTATATTCTATATCAGTTTGTTCTAAATTTTTATTCACATGTTCATAATCTTAAGTCAGATGTTCTAAATTTTACTCATATGTTTAAAATTTTATAAAGCAAATTTTTTAAATTTTTAATCACTTTCTAATTCTAAAATAAGATGTTCTAATCATATTACTCACACAAATGTTCTAATTTATTACTCATATGTTCAGAATTTTAATTTGAGTCACATGTTCTAAATTTTAACTCGCATGTTCTAAATTTTTACTCACATGTTCTAAAATTTTACTCACATGTTCTAAATTTTAAACAGTTTTCATATAAGTATGAATTCTCACATATTGACCTATTCTCACCGGATCCCTCCCATATATATATATATATAGCGTTTATATATATTAAGTCCTTATGTATGCATGCATATATCATAATTGGTTATTAATTTAACTCAGATTTAAAATTTGATTTTTTTTTTCATAAAAGAGACAGAGTATATGAATGTTTGATCGTGTGCGAGAGGGAATATGTGGAAAATTTTAGAGAAGATTCAAATTTAACATTCTATTACACAAAGATACTTCCTTTGGGTTTTATGTGGAGAATAAAAGAGAAAATTCAAATTTGACATTCTATTAAACATAGATATTTCCTTTGTCCTTTATTTTGTCCTTTCATTTCTAAGTATTCTTGTGTGCCTATTTGTAGTCATCGTGGGGGCCTCTTCTTAAAGATGTTTCAAGGCTTGATGATGAAGGATTTCAAAATGCTAACAGGTAAAGGGGTCTATCTTTACAAAAGTATTATTATTTTACAAATTTTTGTATGTGGCTGGTCACATGGTGCGGCAAGGGTTACTGGTTTTGTCAGGGGTTACTTGTAGGTGTTACTTATATTATGGGGTTATTTGTATGGGTGTTACTGATTTTGGTCGGGGTTACTTATAGGGTGCTACTGGTTTTGTCAGGGGTTACTTATAGGGGTTACTTGTATGGGTGTTACTAGTTTCGGTCGGGGTTACTTGTAGGGTGTTACTGGTTTTGTCAGGTGTTACTTGTATTCTAGGGTTACTTGTATGATTGTTATTGGTTTTGATCAGGGGTTACTTGTAGGTTGATACTGGTTTGGTATGGGATTTTGGTCTGGAGTTACTCAGAGTACAAGTAACCCCACAATACAAGTAACCCATACAAGTAACCTCATAATACAAGTAACACCCTACAAGTAACCCCAAAATACAAGTAACCCTAAAATACAAGTAACCCTAAAATACAAGTAACCGTGTTGTACCATGTGGCTTGTCACACTGGAAAAACCTCTGTTATTATTTTGTATTAGCATAAATATCAAGTTATTTTACTAATAAAAGTTAAGCTGAGAGAAGAAGTACCTAATTTTTATGTGTATCTTAACTCGTGCATGATACTAATGACACATTTTCAATCATCGAAGAGTCTAAACATAATTTGACAAAATATTATTTCATTCTAATTGATATTTTGTACTATCAGTTTAGCAGAGCAGATTAAGCAGCAATTAAGCAAGGGACAATTTGAGAATGCCACAGAAACATGGTCTGCACTAGAGAGTGATATCAGCTCTCGAAGTAATAGTGTGGTAAGTGGTAGTTAATCAATATGATTTCTATCGCGATTTAGTAATCTAAAAATACACCCTAATTTATGCTTTGAGTCTATTGACATAATAATAGTTACTCTAATTTACCTATTTACCCTTAATGCATATCGCCTAAGTAATTTTCACCTTTTATATCAACGAACATAAATGATAATCCACTACCTCCAAATCATATTATATGCAACTTTGGGGTATTATTTGTGAGATACAAAAAATTCCAAAGTTACATATAATATGATCTTTATTTTGAGTGAGGAGAAGGTTCTACCGAGCCAGGCTAACTCGAACCCTTAAGAATAATGGTAGAGGCAATAACTACTTAGGTAACTTGTAAATTATGAGAAAGGTGTGTGTTGTCTTCCTATGTAATTTTGTACAAATTTTTGCAGGACTTTTACAACTTTTTACTGGATTCTGGTTTGGACCCACTTTCAACAACAACAACAACGATGACAACAAATGTGGGATTATCAAAAAAGCTAGTGTTTGGCAGATACTCAACTTACCTTTCTTCTTTAAGGAGTTATCCTGCTGGAAATGAGGGTGGTCTTGGTTCTTTAATGGATGGTCCTGTTAGAAAGAAGCTTAAAATTATTCCAGATAATGTCACGTAAGAGAAACTTTTCCTTGCTTTTTTTTTCCTTACTAAGAATAAAAAATGTTTGTTCCGTTCTTTAAAAATTGCAACAACTACCCATATTATACTCGCATTTTTAAGATTTTTGTGGGTTTTTAAGGTTTTTGTGTGTGATTCACAATTTCACATGTATTTTGCGTTTCTTTCACACTTTTTAAATTTTTGTGCCCATTATGATATCTAGAACAAAAGAAGTATTATGTAATAATTTGGAGGATGCCCCGGTTTTTCATGGTGAGAAACAAACACATAGCATTTTCGTAAATAAACCAACAACTTTATTTAATTGTGGAGCTCACAATAATGAAAAAGTTGTTGATTTATTCACGAAAATGCCATTATGAGAAACAAATTGTTTCTAGAAACAGGGAATTTCCCAATAATTTGTCTAATGATGAATATAACTAATGTTTGATATAAAATGATTTTGTTAGGTGGGGAGGCCAAGGTGGCCTGGTTTTTGATGCACTTGAAAGTGATTTCATGAAGCCTAGGATTGCTGAGGTAAATAATTTGTGCAATTGTTGTTATTCACATCTTCTATTAGTTCTTAAATGTGTACTATTCTATAAGAAACCATGATGGCAGTCTGGCAGTTTGGCAGATACGGAATATAGCCTCATAAAATAGGATGTACCAATAATTAGTAAAGATGCAACGATCATTAGAAAAATCGTCCTATAGTTCCTCACCTTTTAATTGATATATTTTCGATACATTATTAAAATAATATAGTATTTATTTTTAAATGTCACAGTTTAGTTGATTTGGTACTTCATACTTATAATTGAAATATTAAAGAGAGGATTCTATATACTTCCTCCGTTAATGGTTAATTGCAACAAATGAATATTTTATATTTCACAAATAATACCCCTTTGTTGCAATTAACCATTAACGGAGGAAGTATATTGATTACACGTGGCTCTCAAAGCTACATAATTGTTAAAACCCGACATATTATAAAAATGTGATATGTTATGAAACTAGATGAAATATAATAGATAACATTGTAGGAAACTAGCAATACAAAGAACAAAAAAGAAGTCTATGATGGGAAGATAAATTTGTTGTCATTAGCTAATGTCGGCTTGTGTTTATGTTCCTCTAACATAAACAAATAATGTTGAATGCATAAGTGAACAATGAACCAATTTGTACTCTAGCTTTTGGCGTATTATTTATTTGATTATTATTGGACAATATAAACATTAATGTAAAGACATTAATAATCCTAGAAAGTCTCGTTTATACAAAGAAGCTACCTTTTTCTTTGAATGTTTTTTTTTTTTTTTTTTTTTTTTTGAGGAAAACCTTTTTCTTTGAAGTTCAATGTCATTATTAAAACCTCTTAAGTAATGTGTTCTCAAAAAATAAATTACTTATTAAAAAAAATACAAAATAAATAATTATTGTCGAAAACTATATATAGAAAAAAAGAATCTTGAATGACTGATAAATTCAATTGTAAGAAATTTTCTCTCTTCTATAAAAAATCAAGATATTTTGTAGCAAACTCATGTAATGTATTTGTGAATAATTGTGATACATACAGGTTGACGAGTTGCTTTCTAAAGGAGTTGACGTTACTATATACAATGGACAAGTAAGTCTTTCTACCCCAATCTATGTTTGGAGGTGATAGTAAGTGTATACTATGAATCTAATTACTACGTATTTTAAAAGTTTTAGTCTTATATGAAGTATAATAAATAAATAAATAAATAAATAAATAAATAAATAAATAAATAAATAAATAAAAAATAAAGAAACCTAGTAATATGAAGTATAGGACGTACTATTTACAATCAACCCGTCAATCAATCAAAGCCTTAATTTCATAAGTGGGGTCGACTACATGAACCAAAAGTAATTATTCCATACAATCATCAACAAAAATACTCCTCCTTCATCCCTTACGCACCAATGCCTTATACTCATACAAATCCATATATTTCATATTCTTCATAACTCCTGTTAACGAAGTCAATTCAGTCCCTTCTCCCTCATTTAACCCCTTCATGGTCCCACTCTTCCACTCTTCGTACTAGCGCATCCTCGGGGCTTCGTCTTACATGTCCAAACCAATGCATGCGGTTTTCCCTTAGTTTGGCTGCCATGTCTGCCACACCTGATTTCTTGCGAAGTATAGAACGCGCGTAGTATTTAATATATTATCTATAAATATTAGGTTATAATAATGGGAAAGAAACCTCTAACCCGAATGTTGGGAGTTTAATCCTTGCACTTCATAGGTGGGAATCTATTTGTCCTTATGTCTAACTCGCTAAGGCATTGATATAAAAAAAAAAGTTTAACATTTAATAAACTAAACTAATTGACATCTATCGAACGATCTAAATATAAAATACGGTTTAATTAACTTTGAGATTGGAAATTCAATCTATAGAATTTTTTTTTTTTTTTTTTTTTCAAATGAGCTATGAGGGCAATACCCTGTATAAATGGGGTGGGAGATTTGAAGCTGCAATTTTTATGAATGTCGACTGCAACTTTATATAATGATTGTTGAAACAACTGTTTCCAAATTGTCCCTAAGTTTTTTGTTTTATCATATTGGTTTCCTCAATTTGTTGATTAGGTTTGTTGACCATTAATTCAGCAACAACTTTGGCTCAATATCACCACACTTTATTATGTCATCCACGTCAAATGAATTCTTGATTCCATTCTTTTTAAGTAGTGTCCACCTTATCTAACCATGCCGTTACGTTTACGCCGTATATACCATACGGTTCCATTTGATAAATATCTATTGCATTAATTTCAATAAGATTGTCTTAGTTTATTAGGTTTCAAAAATTAAGCAACTTTTAAATAATACGCTTGATTGTCTTTAAAAAAAATAATAATACGCTTGATTCTGTTTATTTAAGACAGTACATTAAGGGGGCATTGGGTTCACAAAGTAAAAAGGGAATGACAAAAAGCATTTGTATAAACTAGATACAACTAATTGTGTCACCTATTTATTTATAAATTACATGTAATTCTTGCTACAAGATCTCCATTAGATAGCAATATGCTTTTATAATTCTATGCGCAACTAATAAATGCTTAAGGGGTAGTAAAAAATCTAAAAATTACCCAAGATCTTGAAAAATACACCGTAAATATGAAGTGACTTGAATTATGTAAAATGTGATTATGAGCTTTATTAGTTACATAAAGGGTTTCATGAGCTTGTATCATATCCAATTTATAAGATAAATGCCGCTAGTTGGTATTTTAGGGTTGATTGTAAACATGCTCTCATCATTTATTGTTTCTCTCCATCATTTAATTAAGTTATATGTATATTGTATAACAAAACAGGTGGTACCCAAAAAGATAAAACGGGTACTATTTGCTTACTATAATCATCTATCTAAGCGAATAATATTTAATAATGTTTTTTTCATTTTGTATGATTAGCTTGATGTCATTTGTGCAACCAAAGGAACACAAGCATGGGTGGAGAAGCTCAAGTAAGTCCATCAAATACTCACTAGTTTTTGGCAAATAAATTCTCTCCGAGGCATCTTTTTTTTAAAAAAAATTATATAAATCACCTAATTTAGTAAATTAAGGAAATTAAATTGTTAAAATTTTATAATGATGTTAATGAAAATGTGATTAATTATCAGGTGGGAAGGTCTAAAGAGTTTTCTAAGTGAGAGTAGGACACCCCTATACTGTGACAGTGAAGCAGGAACAAAGGGGTTTTACAGGTCATACAAGAATCTGCATTTCTATTGGATTCTTGGAGCTGGACACTTTGTAAGTTTCTTAATTATTTTTTTCTCTTTTACAACTTTATTTTTGAATAATTTCTTGAATCATTCTTATCATCATACATCATCATTATGGCCAATGAATAGTTTCATGCCATCATCATCCTTTATCTCATGGTCATGGGACCCTACCCAGCTGTTTGTATCATTTGTGAAACCATCGTGAATAACATCATTGGTAACGAGCAAGTGCGGCTAATTGTCTAACAATTGAACATGTTGGATGAGTAAAATAATAATTTGCTTAACAAAGATATTGATGACAATCTATCCATTTTAGCCCCTTTTTTTCCTAGTGGTTTACCCTTGTCATTTTCATATGTTTTTGTTGATTTAATAGTCTTGTATTGATTTTTTTTTTTTTTTTTTTTTTTAATATGACTAATTTTACTGTTCTATTTTTCCTGGTTCCAACAAATTATTACCAAAGTTTCCTTTTAAAAATTCAAAGACAATATTAGCATCCCACTAGTAAAATAGATAGACCTCATTATCAATAACATGATCATGTCTACAATTGGTTGGATCAATTGTGATCAGTTATGCACTTACCCCAATCCAAAAATAGGAAGGGCTTCCAAAAATCACTAAAATCAAAAGGAATAAGTGATTTCCAGCCAAGATTACCAAATCTGATTGAATAGTGAGATACTAATTTTAGCTTTTAAATTTTTGTAAATTCTATTTCCGAAAACATCCGAACTTTGACAAATTTTGATTTACATTAATAAATACCCGTGTCCGAATCACCTTACAAAAACGAGTAGGGTAGTTTCATTTCTATACACATACCAACAGGCTTGACCCAATCATTTATTACATGAAGTAACTGATATGGAAGTCAGGAAAAAGACTGTTGGCTGACTAGCAGAGATTTTCTCCAAACAGAAAGTCAGCTGACAGCTGAACAAAACCTGTGTATTATCATCTCAGTTTCAGCCTGTTCGACAAAAGTAGTTGTGACTGTGAGGGTCGCTGTTAGCTGTACAACTAACTGTTATTAGTGAAGTTATAATTTTAAAGTATGGGTGTACGATAAAATAACAGTTGAGTACGAGTTTTTTAAATTCTGTCGCAAATTCATTAATCCGTTTTACTTTATGATATTTATTAATCAGGTACCTTTGGAGCAGCCATGTATTGCATTAAAAATGGTGGGTAACATTACGCAGTCTCCTGCTACATAAAAGACGCATCAGATAGAAAGATTATGATAAATTTACAGTGTGGTCAATGAATAACTGTGCACACATTAAATGTGTGCGAATGAAAAAGGGTAAATGTTAGGAATTTAATGTACAGATGGTTGATCAGTCAACAATCAACAGATGAGTTAAAGAGAATTTTATAGAGAAAGAGAGGTTTTATTTTCGTGAAAAAGCTGATTGATTGCAACTTTTCAATTGTTCAAAAAAAAAAAAAAAGTCTTCTTACAGGTAATGTAGGAAAGGGGAAAAAGAGAGGTTATATTTAGTTAACTATATATGATAATTTAGGCAATTTTACTTTGATTGTTAGTTTTGTCTTAAGTAGCTATGTCCGATAATCGACACCCTGACATGGGTATGGAATCCTTACTTGACGCATCAATGCTCATCTTGATACTTCAGCCATAAAATCGTAGAAAATATTTATAAGCAAAAGGAATGAAAGATATATGTGCTAAATGAGCTCACAAATCAGCACCAGATCGCATTTCAACAACCTAAAATGTGTGTATATATATTTGCACATTAAAGCTCAATTATAACAACCTTCCAAAAACAAAAATATATGTTCCATTATGGCGTTCGGGCATGCGAATCCATTGCGTCCCCGTGTCTGAAACAATCAACCTTGACGTGCCTGATACTTACATATGTTCACACTCCAGGAAATATGTGAACAGGGCCATTGGCTCGTGTAATGACTCAATGGTCGTGCCTAGTGTTCAGGATGAGCCACCAAGTGTCTGTGCCTGGCCAACCCGCCGGCATGGTGGCTAGCACACTGACAATCTCAAATTCACAATTAGTAGAAACTGTGTATGGTGTTTGCTTTCGTTTTGGGGATTTTCATATTACTGCATTATCGTTCAAATTGGTAAACTTTTGCTATGAAATTCTAGTTTGACAGGAATTTTAATCAATTTACAAGGTCTCGCTTTCTTATTCAAATCTGAATCTAAAACTAACTATGCCATCACATGATGTTACAATATTGAGTAACTATCAAAATGAAGGGAACACCAGGTCACCAGTGTACACAGACATCGCTGAATATGCACCAGAAATGTGGAAAATTTTTCTATTATATGCTTAGTGATATTCAATGTGATCCAAAATTACATAGTTGTTCTTGTTTGTGCTTTCATAAGGGGTGATTCCAAACCACCACCATATATTACAAAATGGAAATTACATGATGTACAGCTTCTATCTACAGAAAAATTGAAGATAAAATACTCTCCAATTTACATTTAAAAATAAATAAATAATAATAATAAAAAAAAAAAAAAAAAAAAAAAAAAAAAAAAAACAAGATGATTAAATACAGAAAACCCTAACATTGTATCCAACTCAATCATGCAGACGACTCTATCTTCTCAATAACTTCCAGTCTCGTTTTTCTCTTCCAACTTTTCATAGTTGCTACAAGGTTAACTAACCCGACAACTTGACTTTTAGTATATTCCTGGAGACAATAATCAGAAGAATACAACTTGATGTAAGATAAATGAATATGACAATACATTCACTTATATTCACCCATTATTCACGATGAACAACAGACACGGAAATAAGCAGAAGAATACAGTAGGGAAAAAGAATTATAGTTTTACATACCGGGTGTGCACGAGCCCAGTAAACATACTCAGTTTCTGGAAGGTAGTATGCCTATAAAAAATAAATAGATAAATAAATAAAACCAATAACAAATAGGAAATTTTAACAAGAATAATCCAACCTTTGCGTGGTTCTTCCAAATTAATCCTTATTCCTTAATAATCCAGCCTTTGCTACCCATTTTCCCTTCACAACCCTAGCAGAGTAGCAGGTCACTTGACCATTACAAGAGGTTCCAATCCACGTCACTTCTTTATTGGATAAAGTTTTTGAATTTTTTATTAAAACATTATATTATTTTTATTTTTATAATTTTGATTATTAAAATTAATATTTTTTTAAAAAAACTTTTCTCTCTCTCGTCCAGTCTTCCCCTTCCTGCTTCTTTCTCTCTCCTCTCCTTTCCATGGCATTTCCCCATTATCACTACCTTCCTCAGTTCCTCCATTACTATTTACTACATCACCTCACCTTAGCTCCCCTCTCACTTACCCACCAACAACCACTCACAAGAACCTCACCACTCAACACGAACCTCGCTACCACCACCACGAATCACTCACCACTGCACCACCACCACTCTAACACAAAGATCACCACCACCACTCTAACACAAAGATCACCACCCCTACTTACCACTCACCACCACTACCACTCACCACCCTCATTTACCATGAACCTCAAACCACCCACAAATTTAAAACCAACTGACTAAAATCGAGTCAGGAAGTGCGCTCAATCAATGTGATAAGCTTTTATGTCATTTTTTTCAATAATCTCGGGTCACTGCCGGCCGAGATGTGCAGTTAATCAGAAAATTGTTTAGGGAGGAGGGTTAATGATGGACTGGTGGTGGTTGTTTTAAGAATAATCAGAGGAAAGAAAAATTGAATAGAGAAAGAAGAGGAGGTAAAGGTGATGGGGTGAGGAAGAAAGTGTGGTGGATGCTTGTGGCGGTGGGCGGTGGTGTTTAAAGGGGCTTCCCTGGAATGTCTCTAAGTAATAATGAGGAAGGAAGATAGAGTAAGAGGAAAAAGGGGGGAAAAAAATTACTTGGCGTTATGGTTACCTGTCACATGGGTTCATTAGGAGAAAATGGGTAGCAGAGGTTAGATTATTCAGGAATAATCAAAAGGTCGGCTTATTTTGAGAGAATGGAGCAAAAGTTGGATTATTCTTGTTAAATTTTCCTAACAAATAAAGGCTACCCGTAAACTAATTTTCACCTATAAATTTGTAACAACATGCCAACATATTCTTACCTTAATGAATGTCTCAACTATGTGCATTTTTGGTTTTACATCTTTTGACACAAAGTGTTGAAGTCCATTAATTAACACCTGAAAAAACATAAGTCAGATAGGATTAATAAACACATGGAGGGTAGAAATTGTAAACAAACAGCATCTGAATTGTACAGCAATTGTGAAGAAAACCTGTAGATCCAATGACATTAGAGCTCGGCCTTCATCAGTACACCTTTTTACACGTGATAGTCCCTCAACAAGTGTCTCTGCTACAATTTCAACACCATATTCCAAAAGAAGCTCTTGAACCTGCTAAAAAAAGAGGGGGGGGGGGGGGGGGGGAGGAATTTGTTCAAATGGAATCGTACCAGAAAAATTTATTTACTGAATTGCTAAATATCGCCAACGTTTTTTTATCAAACAGCCAACAAAAGTGATAAAGGGACAAAATTACCCTTACTCATCCCCGCTTTGCTTTCTCTCTCCTAAGTGCATCAAGCCTCAAACTAAACCGTCAATCACTACAAAAGCAACCAACACTGCCACCACCACTCACGCCACCACGACTACCACTCACGCCAGCACGACCACCACCCCCACCATCACTGCCCACATCCATCAAGAAGTACCAGATTTTTTTTGTACCAAAATCCCGAACGATGCAGCAACAACCATCGGAAAAACGACCCACCACCTTCACTCGTCGACAGGAAGGTGGTGGTTTCATTTTAAATCCCGCAACCAGCACAACCGGCGTGCAAAACTGGTTAACCGGGACGATAGCCAGTTTCCCGCGTCGGTTAACCATGGTAAACGCCGTGCAAAACCGGTCACCCGTCCTGGGTAATCGGATTTTCGCGCCGGTTGTGCTGGTCATCGGAGATAATTATAAAAAAAATTGGAGGTGACGGACTGGTATTTCTGACCACGCGTGATGCGAGTTCATCACCTCCAATCCTCGCCACCGCTGTCCTTCCACCTCCGATGTACGGCTGTCGCTTCTCTCCACCTCCGATGTACGGCCACTGTTGTGGTTGATGGAAGTGGTGGTTGTAGCCCTAATGGGTGATGAGAGAAAGAAGAAGATGAAGGTGGGAATATAGTAAGGGTATTGGTGTCCATTTACCTTAAATGTTGGCGGTATTTAACACCCCCCCTTTATTTATAGCCCTGAAGGAACCACTCACAATAACAAATTACAGGCCACTACGGCAGTTAAACCACATCTTAAAAATTTCTTTAATTTCTAAAGTTGTAAATATTCCTAGCTGAAAGTTGATTCCTATGCTAGTAGAATCACACCTTAGAAAATTACATTTTCATTCCTTCTGGTTTTTATTTCTTCCTCCCAGGTGAGCTCAAAGATCACTTAATTCCTCTTATTCCCTAAATCCCCAAACCACATTCTGACATAATAAAGTGATATTTGTACTATGAAGCTACAGATTATGTTGGTGAAAGAATCAAGATTCCTGAATGAGCATAATGCCATAATACAAAACATGACACTAGTATGACTATCTAATACAAGTTACAAAATGGTGAATGCTAAATTCAAACCCAGTAATGACAGAATGCCTTAATCCCACGAGAATGCTCATCAGCCTTATCAATTAAAAATAAAATTCAATGGAGTAATTAAACTAGTTGCAAGTAATTACCTCCTTGTGAATTCCCGCATGAGCAAGCCTTGTCCTGTAGTGTTTGAACTCTCCCAAAAGCAAATCAACATAACTGTTCATGTTAATCATGTAAGAAAAACCATCAGACTGCTTGCAGTGATTTTGAAATGCATGAGCACCAAGTTCATCTACTATATGCATTTCCACAGGTTTTAGGTTTTAGTACACAGTAATACAGCCTCGTTATAAATACTACTATCAGTACGTTGAATGCTGCAGCCCATGATTTTGGAAAACGGGGAAAAGATGGAGCTTCAGAGAAAGACTTTAGGTTATGGACATTAAGTCAACTGAGGTTTGAATCAGTTAAAAAGTGAAGCTTAAAATTCTTTAACTTCCAAATTGCAACCTCCAAAACTTAAATTTCAGGTGTTCTCCACTTTTTCAGCTTTTTATTTTGGAAACTTTGTCAAAAATAAGCCAACCTTTACTCGGTCAGCTCAAAATAAGTCAACTTTTTTATTAACTAAGAATAAGTCGATTTTTATACGGTATTATCTTTAATTAAGTTAAATGACCTTCAACCTGTCCAACAAGTCACTTTCTTTTTTAAAAAAGAATCTTTTATTCTTTTTGGGAAAAAAAAAAATGCTCTACTCCAATGAGGCTTGAACACCACCTGCCAGACTGCCACTGCCAGCCACCAGTCCACCACCAAGCCAAAGCCACTTAGCCACCCAACTACCATTTGTCACCCATGAACGCAGCAGTTGTCCACCATTAAAACATGGAGTTACATGGAGACCACCGCATCACCCCGGCCGTCGCCTTACCTCACCTGAAATCAATGTTCTTCACTGAAACGCACTTCTTGTTTTATATTGAGGAGCCACTTTCTGACAATTTTTATTCTCCATTGAAGAAGCTTCTAAGTTCTAAGTGAGGTAATTTCAGTAATTTTTATTTTATAATCATCTAATATCAATCTCACAATCTAAGGTTTATCGTTAGTTAAATTATCAGTTCACTCAAATTAGGGATCTTTGCTTAATCTGATAATTGAATCAAATGTGTAAGTGATGTTTCGAGCCTAAATTATGAAAATTGATTGAAATTATTTGGTTAACACAGCATTGCGGAAGCTTTTTAATATTAGTAGTGAAGTATGAAAGAGTTCTTCTCCCAGGGCTCAGGGACGGGCATCGCTGCTCACCGCCATTTCCATCGAGTCATCACCGGTGAGCTGACCAACTTATTGGGTTGTAATGTACCGAAGTAATTGGTAAAGCGATGCCTCCTTCGTTAATGGAGGCTTTAGGGAGGAGATCGAAAAGGGTGGTTGGGGGGAAGAGAGATAAGGGTGTGGTGGAAGTAGGAGAGAGAAATGATTTTTTTTTGTTTGAAAAAGAAGTAAAAAAACTAAGTTTAAAAAATTAAAATTTTATACTGCCTCCGTTTCATATTACTCGCAACAATTACCAAAAATGGCCGTTTCACATTACTTGCAACAAATTTTTTTGGGAAATTCTCTTTGGTAAACCTCTAATTTTTACTTTTCTTAGTGATAAATTGCAAAAATTCTTATTATCCTTGGTAAACTTTAATTTGTTATATTTTTTCAATGGTGAACTTAATGAAGCAATTTAGTTAATATTGAACCATGATTAACATTTTTTTTAAAATAAAAAAAAAATCCTAAAATACCCTCACTTAACTCATCATCAAGATCACCAATTCCTCCAACTCTCCGCCACCCCTACCCACGGCCGGCGCCCAACCCACCATCGCCGGTGCGTCGTCCTCCCCCACCCACCTGGCGACGCCCAACCTCCCCCAACCCCAACCGGCGATGGCCTCCCCCTTTCCACCTTCTCTCTTTCCCCGCATCTCAAAATGTACCATTTCCCCGACCGCACTAACCACCCAGAAAATCGCCCCTCTTCCCCGACGACCCCTCTCCCTTGTTCGTCGACCCACAAATCCTAAACCCCACCCAAAAACACAAAAAGCCCAAACCCATTTAGGGTATTGAATCCAAATTAAACCTAGAAAATAAGTTTGGTTTTCGGGTGGTTTTGGGTGGGGTTAAAGGTTCCTGGGCCGCGCGAAAAGGGGAGGAGAGTCGTCGGAGAAGGAGGTTAGATTTCGGGTTGGTTAGTGTTGCGGTCGCCGGTGGCCGTTAGGTGGTGAAATGGGACGTTTGAAGATGCGGGGAAAGAGAGAAGGTGAGGCGGAGGATGTTGGGCGTCGCCGAATGAGGGTGGGGGAGGTCGGGCGTCGCCGGCCGATAGTGGGGGAGGTCGGGCGACTTTGGCCGAGGCCTGGCCGCCGGCAGGGGGAGGGGCTGCCGGTGGCTAGGTTGGGTGGGGGAAGGGCCGGTTTGATTTTATTATTTTAAAATAAAATATTTTTATAATAATTTAATTATTAAAAAAATAAAAACTAACTATAGTTAAGAATCTTTATTAAAATAACACTTATCAATGGTAACCAATAATTTAGGTTTACCAAAGATAATAAGAATTTTTGCAATTTACCACTGAGAAAAGTAAAAATTAGAGGTTTATCAAAGAGAATTTCCCAATTTTTTTCCCCCTCTTATAGTAAGTTTTTTTATGTGATTGTACAAAATTACCCTTACTTTTTTTTAACACCCTAATTAAATTACTAATTTTATCTTATTAACTTAAGCATTATCATAAATTAACCTAATCATTTCTACCAAAATAATTTCCCTTCTATCTAAATTCATTACCTTCTTTATCAATCACCACCACCAATCTCCTATCTCTTCGTCACCAAGAACTTCTTTACCGCTGTTTATCAACCACCACCACCACCACCGATCTCCCATCTCTGTTTATCAACCACCACCACCACCACCACCGGCGATCTCTTATCTCTGTTTATCAACTCACTACCACTGTCCCGTTGCTTGTGGCCGCCACCGTTTTCTCTCTCTTCTTTTTCTTGTTGTTTCGTCGTTGCCGGTGAAGCTCAAATTTGAATGTTTTATGGTCAAATTTACCCATGAAAACTCTAGATCTAGAGTTTTGATGGTTACATTTGACCAATTAAAGCTTTAATTGATGAATTAGTTTGTCATTTACAATCTTTGGCTCATATATTTAGGGTTCCATTTCTCTCAGGGGATGGATTTTGGGTTCTCTTTGTTCGTGGATTGTGGGCGAAATTGGGGTTGTGGGTTTTGTGGTTCGACATCGGGGTTGTGGGTTTTTATGGTTCGAAATTTGGTTCGTGGGTGGTGGTGGGTTGTGGTTGTTGGGTGATTTTGGGTGGTTCGAATTTTCTGGGTTCGAAATTTGGTTTGTGGGTGGTGGTGGGTTGTAGTTGTTGGGTGGGTTTGGGTGTTGTTGGTTGGTTCGAATTTTCTGGGTTTATGGTGCTGTTGGGTGGTGGTGGTGGTATGGTGCTAGGTGGTGGTGCTTGTAGGTTGTGGCGGTGGTGCTGATGGGTGCTTGGTGGTTATGTTTGATTTTGTTTTTTGTTTTTTTTTGGGTTGGATTAATACTAAACACATGCCCTTATTTTTCATTAATTACACTTGCCATCTTTTGCCTAGGAGTCCGCAATCACCCCATTTGTTGCGAGTAACTTGAAACGGAGGGAGTATGTTAGACCAATAAAATTGCAACACGTGTCATATTAACTTGTTTAGCAGGTTGTCAACCGGTCATGACTCATTAAATGATAATACCCTATAAAAGTCGACTTATTTTAGTTAATCAAAAGGTTGACTTATTTTGAGCTAACCGGATAAAGGTTAGCTTATTTTTGACAAATTTTCTTTTTATTTTTTATTTTGAAGGAGCTAAAGCCGAGATGGGTTTTCCTTAGGGTGAGAAACAATTATTTTTTTTTAAAAAAAAAAAAAGCAAAAGATGTGATCATTAATGCTAAATCAATTATCAACTGAGACAAACTCTATTCAAAATATATAAACTTACCCATTGTGCTCCATTCCAAGCTCTTTAACTTCCCATTTAGCATTGGCGATACGCTCAACATACCTAGAAAACATTTGCCGTGAATAAAGCTAATGATGAAAGAATATATGTGTACACAACACTAAAATAGCGTAAATACGTTGATATACTACAGCCATAACAAAGAAGATTCATGCAATTAATGATGGCCCTGAGGCTCAGACAATTAATGATGGCCCTGAGGCTCCTGAATGGAAAATGTCACCTTGGTTTGCATGTATTCGGAGAATTGGGACAGAATCATATTGTTCCCCTGTCCCCCCCCCCCCCAACAATGCCTGATTAAAAATAAAAAATTATATGCTCTGATTATAAGTTTTTATTCTTTGAAAAAAAGGTGGCGGGGGGGCATGTCAGTTGTGTACAGTAGATGACATGTGAACGCATAAGGACCTTTAAAACCCTAAAAACTATGTTTACAGTCAACTTTTGAGCCATTTGATGAAAACTACCTTGAAAAACATTATTAATATTAATAAACTTGTATTATATGTGCTTACATAACTTATTTTAAAAATTTAATCAAATCACAAAAAAGCTAAAGTAAGGTATATAACTTATCTCAATATATACTTATCCAGACATTATCTCATTATGATGCTTTCTTGCAATATAACTTTAAAAATTGCCAAGTAGCTGATCCAATTGCTTTCAAATGCCACTATATACTTATCTAATTTTCCTGTAATTAACTCACCATGGCTTCCAACATGTTGGTTCAGAAATAATAGAAATGAAGATGACATAAAGTTAATGTTCGACAGAAAATGCTAAGCATCAATATAAGGGAGAAGGGCATTTAAGGTAATAGTACTATATACTATAGTTATTAGTGGCTTGAAAGTAATGTAGTTAGGTAGGACGGAAGCTATAGGTAGAACAGTATAGGCAGAGGTAAGATGTGTAATATATTATGAGAGTTTTGATTAGTTTTTATAGTGCTTAATTGGGAGAGTATCGAGCCTCTCAATAGCTTGGAAATCCTTAACTTCACAATTACATTTGATTAATCAAAACACTTGATTACTGCCTTTAATGTTGTCTAAGCTAAGTTAATTCATAGCATTAAACTTCGAACATTGTTCCAAAAATGATCCCGCTGGACCCAACTCTTAATGCCATTATAAACATCTTAGAAATAAAATTCAGACTTAAAGTTAAATGTTACCACAGTAAATCTCTCTCCATGTTAACCCAGTATCCTAACAACCAACATTCACATCAATAATCAAGTGATGTAACAATACTTAAAATAAAAGGGCAGCGATATAGCAAGCCAACATTATTCTTCATTAGTCTAAGCTTTTACTACCTCGTTAACACCTCACACTTTTCAATAATGTCCTCATATAACTTTTCAGCTACTCATGCCAAGTTTCTCTTTATATTTCCTAAATAAGGACCCACACCCATCCACCCAACTCTCTGCATTTTCAATCACAATCAATACAAACAAGTAGATGTTGACTTATATGCAGAGCATATCTGGCTCCAGCAATTTTTTCTTCAATCTTATAGCTTCCACAAGACATAGGCTCACTTAGTCATTAGACAATTTAAATTTGTTTTAAAATATAATAAAATTGAAAATTAATAAAAAAAACATCACAGCATGAATGTCACCATACAATATCAAGGATGATGATGATATCTATATTCCTAAAATCCTTCCTAAATTTGCATTAAATTTGCTATCAAAAAAAAAAATTACTTCCTCCGGTTTTTTTATATATACATACTTGCAACACGCCTTTTTGACACGCTATGAGAGATTGAGAGGAAATGAAACTAAGTAAACAGACGAACTAAGCTATAAAATTTATACCATAGCAACTTATCACTTTCTTCTTATCGGTTGTAAAATTGTCAATTAATTTGTCCGTTTACCTAGCCCAATATCTCCCTTTATGTGCATGCCAAAGCGGTGTGTTGCAAGTGAATAAAAATGGAGGAAATATTTACTCTTCAAAAATAGAGCATGGCATAGGTTTGACCTAGTATATATATATCAGATATCCCATCAATACACGACGTTCAAGATTCTAGATCTTAATTATAAAGGGTGCAAAGGCCACCAGTGTGTTGTGTGCATAATTCATTAAACCCTAGGAGCAAGGCAAAGGCGCACGCCTTTTGTAGGCAAGGGGCACTTTAATAATATAAATAAATAAATATACTAATTCCTATTAAAAAAAAAAAAAAGTTTGAAACTAGAATATGGGTTTCTTCAAATGGAATTGGGGGATATGGGGTTTCTCTCTCCTATATTTAAAAAGATTATCTTACACATTAGCTATTGACACGTTACTATATAAGCCGAATATAAGGCCCTAAGGCGCAGAAGAAGTAACCTAGAAAACTAGAACATAGGCGCGTGCCTTTTGCAGGTCTTTGCACCTCACAGACCTTAGGCGCCAACTCTCCTACCTGATTTTGCCTTGCGCCTAGGCGCGCCTAAGGCTAGCTTTTTAAAACAAGTTTTAGATGCTTATCTTTTACAAAATTCACGAGTCTTGGATGTAACAGCAATAGTTCATTTAGAAGAGTCCAATGTAATTTGAAGATTTTAAAAACCAAATCTCTGCTTTTCCAGGGATAAAGCTGTTTGCATCCAAACCCTACTGAAGCCTCGAAGTGGAGCCCAAGCATGCAGTAGTTTTAGACTTTTAGACAACACATACCTTCACTGGTAACTACAGAACTACTACTTGTTCCTCGGTACTTTTAAGGAGACATGTAAAGGATAAACAGTCACTTATGCAATGATTCCATTTCCATGTCACTTAGCAAAGCAATTATCCCTAGCAATTCATCCCCCAACACATCCAAAAATATAAAGCAATCAAAGACATTACAGATAACAAGAACTGGCAAAACATTTATCGAGGCCAACTGAGCAAAATACAACTGAAACACAATAACTTATCTATATAATACACTTAAAGATCTACTAGTAAATTTTTTTAAGAATTATGGATGTCTTACCCATTGATGTGAAGAAGCAATCTTGCAGTTGATCTATAGATGTGCTCTGTGAGGTCCGGAACAGAATCAACCTGGATCAAAAATATCATATATCATAATCAATTACAGAAGTGACTTAGAAAATTAGATGCCAACAATTGTATTAAAAAATACTAGAGACAAATTAATAATCATTTTCAGCAGCAAATTAGAAAGTGAGGATTTCACAATAAGGTTCATGTTATCAAATTGCCAATAAAAAGATGTCCAGATTTTACAGATCACTGTGACACAAGTTAAAAAAATATAAAATAAAATATGCCATCATGTAGCAACATGTTTATAAAGCGTATTAAGATCAATCTCAGTTCAAGCTGCTTGTGGAACAGAAACGTCCATACCAGAAACACAAAAAAATCTTCAACTACAGTTGGATTATTTTGCAAAAGCATGGACTGAAGATGAGCCTTTGACCTACGCAATATGCTCGCAACAAGAGATACTGTATCAACAGCTGCACAAGTTTCCTGCACATCAAAAGGACCACTCTTTTAACAGAGAAATGCAAACTGCAGATTGTCTTTTGACATAAAAAAAAATATGCATTTTTCAGCCGGAAGGCCATTTATTAAGCTATATTGTGTCGAAAAAAAAGGGGGGAATATAACCTTCATCCAAAACATGTGTCATTTACAGACAGAATACATTCAGACTGGCTAGGTTCATGATATAAGACAGCAATACAAAACAGAATAATGAATCTAGGGTGTATAAAGAAAGATATATGAGCAGTTAAGAAAACTGACATGCTCAGAGTGAATCCCTTAGCAATACAGATATCTAGTAGTACAACAACCTTCTAATCCTTAACAAGGCTAGAGAGAAAAAACAATAGCACCACAGACCACAATGAGTTTAAAACTTCAGTTCACAGGTCACAGCAGCGAACAAGATAAAGTGTTCACGGTACAACTGATACTAGGGACATTTAACCTTAAGGCTAGAGATGATTTACCTACGATGGAAGAATTCTAGGAGCTACATTTCATCTATGCTTAATATAAATTCACAGTGTAATTGAAAACATCTTATTATTTCAGCCAACCTTCATAGAGGATCCCCCAACCCCTAAGGATGTGGAAGAGGTATTTGAGGAATTAGAAACTTGTTTGTGGATCTTCTCTATTTCAGCCACAGGAATATACATAAACAATGATAAAAGATTAGTGGCCCTACTAAGCAAACACCTTGAGTCCTGGAGATTGGCCGAAATTTGTGCCAGGAGGAACTGTAGGTGTAAGATCCATGTTTTTGGATGATGAATTTAGAGACACAGGCATCGATATTGAAGAATAATGCAGATTAGGCTTTAACCATTGTTCACAGTCTTGAGTTATTCTGTTAACAGCTGTCTTCAGACGATCTGCAAACCATACCAATACGAATGACCTGAGTTACTTGACACATGATAAAAGTCATAAAACTGAAGGCACTGGAGAAGATGAGGAATGGTAATCTTCAAGATGGACATCAAATAATTTAGGAAACAATATAGAAAGCAGAAACTTACGATTAAGAGTCTCGGCATCACCTCTTCCGTTTGCACAGCTGTCTTGATGGCCAAATGTGTCAAAGACAAAGTAATAATAGATCTCAAAAAATTGGCATAATCCCTACAAAAGGTAACCATGTGAAACAAAAAGTATTAATTAAAACTTTAAAACATAAAGAAAAATGAATACAGAAAAACAAGACACAAAATGAAAACTGAAGATTTTCGAAGCCTAGAATTACATAGTTTAGCAATGAAGCAAATCTACAGATATGGATATACTTGCCTTGAATAATTCAACATTAACAATTTCTAACTTCTGCATAAGCCTAGCATATTTGTCCATGAACCTGTAAAAGTTAAGCTTAGCAAATTGCATCTTTTATGTCTGCATGTTTCAAAATCTCAAGACAAACTTATCTTTACCTCAAGAGACAAAGTGAAGATCCTGTTTGTGCTGCAGCCTCATCATCTCTCCATTGTGAAGAGTGATTGCGCGGAAGGTGGGGCTTAGATATTCGGCTAGGGAGTTGACTATCTTCATCAATGAAGTCAGCAAGAAGATCTTCGTTTTCATCATCTAGAATAGAAGCCCGACCATTGGAATGATTTATGTTAATTTCAACATGAGTAACCTTCTCAGTAGTATCAGATCCAGTAGCTGAATTATCAGGTTCTACAGAACCTGATGTTCCGTCAACAAATGGAGATGATGTATGACAGTTTGTAGGAGAGGAAACTTTCGTTAAGAAAGGGTTTCCAGTTTTAATCCAATGAGAAAATCCACTCTTTCGAGACCCAAATTCACCAGAAGGCACTAATTTGTTAGATTGATGTAGCCCAGCATTCATTGAGCCAAAATCTAAGGAAGAAATTAAAGGTGCTCCATCACCAACAAGACCAGCAAAACTGACAACTTGAATAGCATCACGAGGCAATTTCTGCCAACTTTCCTTTTCCAAAACCATCTTTAATGCCTGATAATATGGAAAAATGAATCATTGCAGCATAGAGAGCACAATCATACAGAGTGTCAGAGTATAAATGATTAAAATGACATAAAATAGAAAAAGTTCTGTCCCAAAAGCAATTACGTAAACATGTGAACAATGTGATTTAATATATATGTTAAGGAAAAGTACAATCCATGGACAAGATGTCTTTACAGTTGATATGAGAAAACATAAATGAAGCAAAGAACCATAGACATACCCTTGCAAAAAGTTTCACAAAAGCACTGAAGTACTCCCATTTTAACAGCTTTAATATAACACATAACCTGCTTTTTGATGCAACACCCTTTTCAAAGTTTCCACATTTCATCATTTGACCATGTAAAAGGTATGCTAGACTAATTATTAATTACGAAAGATCTTGTCAAAAAAAATATTTACAAAAGATATTCTATCCATTCCTTGTCCTATTTCAAAATACTGCATTTTCTTGTCTCTCTCATTATACATCAGCTCTGTAAGTTCATGACAAAAAAAAAATAACTTAGGGTAAAGTTCCAAGTCCTGCAAGTGGTCTAAACTCTTTAAAGCATTGTCAATAACTTAGAGGGAAAGAGGATGTTTATTTCATCGTTTGAGACATCCAAACATAGTAATGTGGATTTTAATTTTGGGACGGAGGGAGTAAACATAAGAATCATTTGAATTTTACACCCTCTGCCCTCTGTTTTCTTAGAGAAACACTTTGTTTTTTAAGATGCTCGCATACTCTACTAGTCTACTTTCTCTATTTTTGGTGCATTATACTTGAGGAGAAATAAATTCATGTGAGAGCAAACTTACATATATATTCTGCTTATGAAAGTTACTAAAGTAATTTTCACATGCAGCCTTCAGTTTTTTCCTGAACTCAGAAGCTTCAGCACCACAGAATGATTCCCCAGCTAAAACATATACATTTAAATCCTCATAATTTTTGAGAAATTGGTGAATGCTTGTTGAACAAAATGCAGCTGATGAAAGCAATACTGATACACGACTTGTCATAAGCTGCCAAAAATTTTTACATCCCCTCTGAAGAGACTGAGAAACAAGAGCTGTTGCATCCCTTCGCAGTTCATACCAAGGAGATCCACTATTGGACACAGCATCATCATCCAGTGGCAAATTAGACAAGTCGTTGGAATTTTCAGGAAGGGAGCCATTAGTACCAGAAGCATCAGTAGAACTGCTTGCATATTCACCAGTAGAAGAACGTTCCAACATCTCAGCAGCGGCAACTGAAGATCCATTATCTACTCTATACTCATAAGCTCCTGAACCTAAACTCATTGATTGAACCTCTACTGGTTTCTGAGAATTATCAAATTGCTCATTCGAGTTATCTTGCACCCTGGAAACAGGAAACTGAAACAAAATCTCAGCAAATTATAAACATATACGTCAAAGAGCAGACATCAAACGAAATTATTTTGTGGCAGCTACTTTCTCTTTGTATTGAAATGCACCATTTTCTCTCTCTTCTTTTTGGTAGTAACATGGACATTTTTGGTATCCCCACCTTTAACTCCATTTCTTATATCTTGTGCCTAAAGCAAATGGTGCAATTTCTAAAATGGGGAAAGTACAACAAAATTAAAAAGCCATTTTAATAATCCAATTACCAAAGAAGAAAAGAAAAGGAAACTAAAAAACGCAGAAGTATTGTTTCATGTGCTGGTTGAAACAGCCAGAACAGAAAGCTGGGAGTTCTATATAGAACGGTGGAAGTATATATCAACTAGCCAACTACAGTAAACTACAGTTCCTATTTAATAAGTGAACTGATGATAAATAACCCCCCCTGTTGTTCATACTATTTTTTTTTATACAACTTTTGTTCATACTATTAGGCGTATTATATCATAGAAAAAATTGTTTGCACAAAACATTTGAGCACATTCCAACTGATTCCCAAAAAATATAAATTTATATTAAATTCGAAATAGTAACTAATCCCAGCATAGAAGTATTGAAAAAACTCATATACGCAAAAAATCTCAAATATCCTTGACCATGAGACATATAATTATCACTATAAAAAAGAACCAGAATTGCAAGAGTAGTTATTAACATTGACATAATAGAGTAAGTGGATCTATTAAGTAGTCATTCTATTGAAAAATCATTATTAATCATCCAAGACCATAAATATTGATAAATAGAATATTATTTATTTGTGGAATAGCCAGCTTCATGGAAAAAAGCATAACTATACTTAATAACAAAATACTCGAAAAAGCCCATATAGTAATCTTTTGTTCGCTTTAATGATGAAATAATTTGATTTTTTATAATTTCTAATTATAACGAGAATTAAATTATCCAAATTCTTCTAATTATAACGAGAATTAAATTATCCAAATTCTTTCGTGTTTTGCCATCCATTTTTATTATCACTTCAAGTCTTAAATTCTTTTTTTGTGCTATGGTTAATTTGTTCAATTTTTGGAAATATTTTCTATTTTGGTAGAAAGTGAGTTCTTTCATCTTGAAATCAAAATAAAAATTATTCATTAATTGAAAAAAACGAAATGGCTCTGCCGGGTATTCATCGAAAGCAATTCCTTTCTTTCGATGAATACCCGGTGGGTTCATTAACAATTTATAGATGAAAATAAAAAGGAAAAAAAAAAGAAAGCATTTATTCCTTTTCTATATCTTGTAACTATACGGAAGAAATCGTTCTATTTGTAAACTTCACCTTCAACAAGCGTAGGTTTGTTTCTATAATATGGAAGCAGAATATTTGTTCTTTATTATCCCGAAGTGTCTCCTTTTCTGATAAGACTAAGAGCAGTAAAAAGAAACTAAATAATAAAGAAAATCAAATCACACCATCTCTGTAATAAGTAAATGCCTCCTTTTCTCCTGAAGTTGTTGGAATTAGTCGTAATAAGATATTGGCCACAATTGAAAAGGTCTTATCAATAAAATTTCCATTTATCCGCGATCTAGGCATAGGTATCAATCCATTCAAAAATTCTTCTCATCACCCCTTAAGTGGGAAAACGATTACACAAATAAAGAATTTGTATAGTACAAAATAACATAAAAACGGATATATATATATATATATATATATATATATATATATATATATAGAGAGAGAGAGAGAGAGAGAGAGAGAGAGAGATAGGGGAGGGATCCGGTGAGAATAGGTCCATATGTGAGAATTCATACTTATATGAGAACTGATTTAAAATTTACAACATGTGAGTTAAAATTTAGAACATGCGAGTTAAAATTAAGAACATGTGACTCAAATTAAAAATTTGAACATATGAATAATAATTTAGAACATTTGTGTGAGTAATATGTTTAGAACATCTGATTTAAGAATTAGAATAAGTGATTAAAAATTTATAAAATTTGTTTTATGAAATTTTAAACATATGAGTAAAATTTAGACATCTGATTTAAGATTATGAACATGTGAATAAAAATTTAAAAAAATAGAACATACGCTTTAAAATCTGAAACATATAACAAAAATCTTAAAACACACGTTTTAAAATTTAGAACATACAAGTTAAAATTTTGGAACGAGTTATTTAAAATTTATGACATCAAACTTAACTAATTTATGGTTTAGAACATATGAGTACTAAATTAGAACATTTGATTTAATTTAGAACACCTAAGGAAAAGTTTAGAACATCATATTTAAAATTTAGAACATACGAGTAAAAATTTAGAACATAAAGAGTGTTTTCACATAAGAAAAATTCTCACATAAGAAAATTTCTCACGAGAGCCTTCCCCTATATATATATATATATATATATATATATATATATATATATATATATATATATATATATATATATATATATATATGTATGTATATATATAAAGATGCATTGACATTTCATACTCGATTTAAGGGCTTTTAAATAATGCACCACGTATTAACATGAGATATCGAATGAAAATTGGACAGAATATTACTACTTATTCTTTCCCAACAGAAATGTATTCCTATATATATGAAAAATTAAAGATTGCTATTATCAATTGATCCAATTATCCATAAAGAAATAGAGGAAACTTTGTGAAATAATTGTTTGAAGAAAAAAATATATATATTTTAAGAGAGAGACAGAGAAAGATATGGATGTCTTCATTTCATTATTTTATTCCTCAATCAATACAACCCTCATAACTTTAAAGTGGGAAAAACTTTAAGAAATCCTATTTAGTCACAAGATTAAGGTGAGCAATCATTGTACAGGTAATTATGTACATAAGCTAGAAAGTATGATCAGTCACAAAATTTAAATTGATTCAGAATGCATGCAAGTTCTTAAAGGGTAGGCAATGATTCAAGTAGGGAGGCAAGATAGTACATTACAAATGCAGCTAAAGAGTTGAAGTTTGTGATAACTCTAACAAAGCTCATGAGATTACTCCTCACAACGAAAATAGACATCAGCACATCACTATTTGCAGAAGGTTTACCTCGTTCTCTGTCTGGAAACTCATTATAGCATGATAAGAGCACATCAGCCTAAAAAGTACAGCTAGTGTTCTTAGCAGACACTGTCGGAACTTAGATTCTGGTATCTGGAGACATAGGTCGCTGTAGGTAAGTCTCGAACTGAATAAACAAGTAGGTAGCGCATCAGAACTTTAAGCAAAAAACACAAAAAACAGAAAGTGACTTGATAAAAACTACTTACCTATATTGAAGACTGTCTGTATCCAGATCCTGCCAAAATTAGTCATTTAAATAAACATACCCTTCAATCACGAAAAATAAAAAACCTGAATAGAAAAAACTGAAAACCAGAAACCTACAACTGAATGCACTTTCATGTTTCTACATTTAAGACTAAGGGAATAATCCACTGGGTGCATGAGGATACTACCTCACCCTCTTATCCCTCCAGCTCTTCTTATATGTGATATGTCTTTGTCTACTTGACTTATTTGGCAATTTGTGATAGGCCTAGCTCACTAGAGGCCCACTATCTTATGGTAATTATCTTAAAAATATGCAACTAATGATTGAGAAGACACATTACAAGAAAAACTCAATTGTATATATGTTTACATTTGCAATAGCTAACAAAATTTTTTAACGAGGGGTCTTACAAAGAACCAGAGGATAGAATCCAACCAGCACAGAAGTAGTTCGAGTTATTAATTAGAAATCTTTAAAGACATGAGAGTAGCCACATCAGAAATGTTGAGAAACACATTCAATATTCAACCCTAAGAGTCATTACCTCTTGAACTGTAGTCTTTAGTACAGAATGAGTCTCTGAAAGGACTTCCTGCATGAAAAAGCTCTGTATCTTTTCAGCAAGACCAGACACATCCCCAATCAATGCATAAGCATCAACCACCTACAATATATGATAAAATTAGATACAGTTAGGTCAGAGAGTAAATACTAGAATCAAGAGTATAGTATCAGTAACAAAATAGACAATGTAGGAGAAATTAAGTAAAAGTTTTGTGTAGAACGGACTCACGTGAGTCCGGTCATACAAACAGAAAAAAAAAAAATTGAGGAAAAAACAAATCTTAATGGTCATAAATTAGATTATAATGGTCAGAAATTAGATTATAATGGTCAGAAATTAGATTATAATGGTCAGATATTAAATTATAAATATCATATACTATACTATAAATTTATAATTGTCAGAAAATATGTTGTATATATCAGAAAATAGGTTAAATATATCAGAAATTAGAATATAATGGTCAGGTATTAAAACCCCTCCTTCCTTCTTCTCTTTCTCTCTCCTCAACAACCACCATCTCTCTCATCCTTCTCTGCAACTCACATTATTAGTTGCTGAAATCATGTAATTTGAATCGATTAGTATTTTGTTGATTAGAGAAAGCGAAGAAGGAAGCGACGAAAGCAGGTGGTTGACGCTGTTAATGGCGGAGTTCAAGAATCATTTCTACATCAAAAGCAAATCGAGCTCGAAATTCAAGCTATTACTCAATTGTTTTACTCTTCAATGGCAGAGTTCAATGGCGGAGTTTGAAATTCGAGCTGTTAATGGCGGAGTTCAATGTTTTACTCATCAATGGTTTTACTCGAAATTCGAGCTTTTACTACATTAACAGAAGGTTAATGGCGGAGTTCAATGTTTTACTCATCAATGGCTTGCTGCTTAGCTTCTTGATCTCTTAATGCCGCAATTAAATTAAGGTCTGGGTTTGGGCTCTTTGGTCGGTGGTGGTGGAGTTATGGTGGTGGTGGACTCACGTGAAACGGACTCACACAAAACCTTCTGAGAAATTAAAAAGAAAAATGATTGAAACAAAAGGAAGGGAAGCAAAGTCCTCAAAAGAATACAAAATTTACAAAATTGTTTGTCAGCCTCATGATCTAGACAAAGAAATCCCACCAGATTTTTTTTTTTTTTCATTATCGCAATGTTTCCCTATCCACCAAAAGAAAAACTGTGAACCATAGTGTGAATTAATTTGAAATCTTCAGCCCAAATTTAAAAATTAAAAATCATGTATTAGTACTTTGCTATAATATACAGCTACTTCAGTTTAGAGGTCTCAAGCAGCCAAGCACTTCATCAATTAGGACTCAATGGTTTTGGTGTGTAATAGTTTACAAGGAAATAATTTTGTGTAAACCTATGAAGCATAAATAATACCATTCTTTTATCAAAGCCACATGAAACCATTAGTAGGGAGAAAATTGGTAAAATATTGTTAAAAATGCCAAAGGACATGGAGCAAGTAATAAAATAAGGCCGCAAAAGGAAAGTGAAGCAAGTAATAAAATACAGAGGGCGTAGTAAATGATAAGATGAAATCAAGCAACAAGGGGCAAGGAATCTTGGAACGAAATTGGTTTAATTTGCCTATAAAACAAAACCACTCACTTTACATCTATAATCATATGATAGCACATTATGTATCTCATGAAAGCCCTCATTGACTTTACTTGACTAGGGTCATGAGGCCGAGATGAGATGCCTTCCTTCATTGGCCTTCAGTACCAAGGACTTTTACTACTGATCAGCAGGTCTTCTAGAATTAGTCTTGAATTAGTAAGGTAATTTACTTGCTTAATGAAGAAAACCACAAGCTGCTACATGCCATATACAGATAACAGCTAATAACAAGACACGGGAAACAAAAATGACATGACAGATTACTTCAATGATCCATAACGAGAAAAGAAACATATACGTACAGTTACATATTTCTCCTCTTTGAAATCCTGGCAAACTTGTAACAATAAAGAATCCAGCTTCTGAAGAGTGTTCCCCAACCAAACCTGTTGATACGTGGAAAAAGAAAAAAGAATATCATACCATTCTTTATCAAAGCCACAAGTAAACTGTAAAGCATATAAAAGAAAAAAGATAATTTAGAGTTGATAATTATAGAGTAAAATCTAAAGAGATTATTTGTGTAACAGCCTTCATCAACAAAATATTAGCAACAACATGCACATTGACAATGTTGAAGTAAGGCTGCAACATCATAAATCCATTATCATATTAAAAGAAAAAATGATAAATTTGAAAAAATAAATAAATAAATAATTTTATGAAGAAACTGATGTTGTTCGGTTCATCATTTTCATGCATTAAGTCCCAATTACACTATTTAAGAACTTTATCTTCCGGATTTATAGATGAAACACTTCAAAATTTACACTATTCACTCTGTACACAATCTCTATTTTGGTGATTTTTCAGTAAGGAAAATCATAATCATGTGAGGCCTTGTTAGATTTGATTAAAATTTATACTTTCCAAAAATCATATTTTATTAATTTTTAAGGATATTAATGATTAAAAACATGCATTGGCAAGCGGGAAACAAGAAGTTTTTCATTTGTATTATAAAATGGAGGAAGTATTAATTACAAATACATCATGCTATCACATATAGGCATTATTCAATCACTTTTTTCCCCCTTTAAAATACATCAAGTAAAATTTTACCTGAGTACTCACCAAAAGAGAAGAAACCATAATTCTTGTGAAATCAATGAGGAAAAAATGGAAATGCTTGAATTAAAGAATCGATCTACCCTCCAAGTTGTTTTTAAAAGTGAATTAATATAGCTTATTTACAACATTAAAAGAACTGTTTCAGAACCTTTTACAACTACTACATTTATTCTCTCGTATACTTCCTCCATTTAAGAAAGAGAAAGAAAATGTTTATAAGACAACACTACCCTTCCAAGGATGGGGAGAAAGATGGGAGTGGGGACATAAAAGGATAATTTGAGGACAATATAGTCTTTTGTCCGAATATACCTACCAGATAAGGAAACGGTGCAATAATTTTAACATTTCGATTAAAAAAAAAAAGGAACTTGGTGCATTAACATTGAAACTGTCATTTAATCTGGATATATATGGATACAACAATATAATAATTACATTGAATTATTCAATTATCCACAGACGACTCAATAAAGTTCAATTTAATCAAAGAAGTGTAACAAAATTTAATTTTCAATACAAAGAATCATATCAATTTATCAATCAGTACCTAAGCAACAAGTGGAGGTAAAAGATGTCAAATCTTGTGATGTCCCAAGACAGATCAATACTTTCTCTTTTTTATACGTACAACTTTCTATTTTTCACGTTTAGCAATGGATAAATTCAACCCTTAATATCTTTAGTTGTGCATCTATAAAAATTACGTAGTATAAGAATTAAACTTTCATAAAGAACACACTAAGACATATGACAAGATCTCATATGATAAATTACGACACGTAATTATAATACTACAACAGAGTATGAGGATAGTGTACATTGTAGAAATGTCAAAAGTGAAAAAAAGCAGAGGAAGTATAAGCTTACTACTGACTTTACACCTTACCAAACAAGTCACATGTATCCGACATTGGTGATGAGGTGTGTCATAGAAACACAACAAAAAAAATAAATAAATAAATAAATAAACACTAAGAAAGAAACTTGAAGGCATAATGGTATTTTTGCAGTTTCTACTTCATTTATATGGAAGGAAAACATATGTTCCCAGTTTCCCACCACCAAATCCAACTTAACACATATGTAAAAATTTATACCAGACTAAATTAATATTTACCTCAACACTGCGACTCATTTCTTGTATAGCTGAAAGCTCTGTAAGAGAATCTAGAAGCTGCAAATATTCAGAAAGTACTTGAAATGCCTGCGATCAGGTAGTATTTGGTGAGAAATAAGTGGACACAATCTTGTAGCAAAAGCAATAATGATGAGGTAGATGATGACTGAATTTATAGCCATCCAATTACAGAAGAATAGCAGTGAAAGTTATACAAAAGTCAACCTTACAGAAATTCCCTTCCTCAACGAGCGTTTCAAGCTCTTTCTGCATGTCCAGAGCATGGAGGATTTCTGTTAATACTGGAAGCACATCCTGCAAAATAGTTAAGATGCGAAAGACAAAGTAAGCTAAAAAACTAAGGCTTGCCTCTTTCTTTTTTAAGAAAAAAAAATATTGATAAAGTTTCAGCGATAAACCCAAACATATTATAGAGAAAAGTCCTTAACATTGATCTAAAGACACAGTAAAAGTTAATTGTGACCTTGCTCCCTAGCCCTAATTTTAAAATAAATAAATAAATAACCTTTATGATATAGGAATATTCCCATTCTCTTGAGTCTCTTCGTAACTTATGTGTGATAAGGATATTTAGGAAACCAAACACAGCTCACAAGTATACGTATTTTAAGTTGGCAACTTTTTCAGAGACACTGTAAAACAAAAATTGTGACTATTCTAGAGAAAGAATGCGAATGATAAAATAGTACTAGAGAGACACCAAGAGTGTGTCAATTTTATAATCACAAGACTCCAAACTAATAAATAACTATTTCGATAAACAAATACGCAAGTTCTCATTTTATAATTCATTCTATTCTCTGATGGTTCTCCTAGTTTTTTATGCAAAAGCACAAACGGCAGGGTCTTTATGGAGACGACTAAATTATATATAAATCATGGAAAAGGTCAATACCAAGAGAACTTGCTTCTTTCTTGAACTTTCTGTAACAACGAGATCCCTTGAAACCTCATGCATAGAAGAAGTTAGGTGCCTCCTCCCATTCTGCATTGCAAGAAAGTCAATATAGAATACATTTAATCATACAACATGCTAAAGTTGTATTGGACCCTCCCTGCAATTAACATGCCAGTAGACATTAAAAGAACTTTCAAAACTGCTTTCGAATGGATACCATGCAGATCACGGTGGCAATCTTCAAGTCCTTCTCCAATTCTCTGACCAACTGCATACCCCTTACTGGAAACAAAGACATTTCAAGTCTATTATCAGTCTATATATTTCAACCCAAATCATCAATCAAAATAGCAGAAGTTATTACGCTTAACAGCCTCAGATGTTATACATAACTTTCAACTAACATGATTGACAAGTTACAACTCATTTTACTAACTAAACAACAATGCTAAAGCCTTGAAATCAATAAGATGGGGTTGGCTGCATAAATCATGATTTTATCACTAGTGGTCATCCCCAACAGAGATACTCTGCCTCCATTCACTTCTTCAACAGCTGTATACTCCTACAAACCAGATTCTTCACATTTTCCTTAACACCCTCCATTCAAATCATGTTTGGCATCCCTGACTTCGTCTAAAATCCCATAATCCTAACTCTCCACTTTCCTTAACAGTTCATCTATTGCTTAAGGTCTATCATGTCTCACGTGCCCAACCTAACGTGCAGATTCTCTCTTAACTCATCCTCAACATCTGAAACTCTAACCTTCTTCCAAATACCTTAATTCCAAATTCTATCCCTTAAGGTGTTCTCATACATCCATCTTAACATATGCATTTGCTATGCTAACCTTCTTTTGAAATGCTAACAAAAATAATAATAAAAGTAACAAACAGCATACCCATTTCTTCATGATGCTCCATGACATGGCGGGATAAATGTGCAGATATTTTCTCCAGTTGGGCTAGCCTAACAGTAGCCTGCAAGGAACAGACAGTAATCAAGTAGAGAAGAAAAGCTTAGCAAAACTGAATTCATCAATTTTACAACAGGCAGCACAGATGAAAGATCATCTTCTGTGACATCAAGATAAAGTCATAAAACAAGAAAAAAATAGTGTCAATAACAATTACACATGTTTTACACTTCTCTATAGGACGCGTTGGAAACTAAGCAAGCTAAAGTTCAAAAATTTTTAAGGGGTGAAAATGAGGTGCTTCATTGGAAGTGAGACACTATTGATTTAGGTAAAATTAACACCTATCTTTTCAAAAAAAAGGTAAAATTAACACCTTCCTCTTAGATGTGTTCATTTTGTATAACCTAAGTTGCCTTTTCCAGTATACTTCATACTACTTAATCATTTTCCATATACAGTATTAGTTTGTACATTGTATACTACCAATGGAAAATCAAATTGGGTGGTCTAAACTAAACATGTTTATATATATATATATATATATATATATATATATATATAGGGGAAGGCTCTCGTGAGAATTTTTCTTATATGAGAATTTTTCTTATGTGAGAACACTCTTTATGTTCTAAATTTTTACTCGTATGTTCTAAATTTTAAATCTGATGTTCTAAACTTTTTTTTAGGTGTTCTAAATTAAATCAAATGTTCTGATTTATTACTCACATGTTCTAAACCATAAATTAGTTAAGCTTGATGTCATAAATTTTAAATAACTTGTTCCAAACTTTTAACTTTTATGTTCTAAATTTTAAAACGTGTGTTCTAAGATTTTTAATTATATGTTCCAGATTTTCTAAGATTTTTTAATTATATGTTCCAGATTTTAAAGCGTATGTTCTATTTTTTTACTCGTATGTTCTAAATTCTTTACTCACACTTTCTATATTCAATATCAGTTTGTTCTAAATTTTTATTCACATGTTCATAATCTTAAATCAAGTGTTCTAAATGTTACTCATATGTTTAAAATTTCATAAAGCAAATTTTATAAATTTTTAATCACTTGTTCTAATTCTTAAATCAGATGTTCTAACATATTACTCACACAAATGTTCTAAATTATTACTCATATGTTCAAAATTTTAATTTGAGTCACATGTTCTAAATTTTAACTCGTATGTTCTAAATTTTTACCCACATGTTCTAAATTTTAAATTAGTTCTCATATAAGTATGAATTCTCACATATGGACCTATTCTCACCGGATCCCTTCCCTATATATACTACCCCCGTTAACGGTTATTTGCAACATTTACCAAAATAAGGTGCTACTTATTATTTGCAACAAATCTGTTTTTTTCCTAATATAGTAACTTTTTTCTGGTAAAATGACCAGAATACCCTCATTTAAAAATTATTAACACATAATTACAAATTATTATAACTCTAATCTAACTTTTAATTATCAAACTTTTCCCCTCAAAAAATCTGATTAATCTCATCTACCCACCATCTCTCTCCTCCATCTTCATCTCTAAGTTCATCATCTCTCATCTTTTTCGATCTTCATCTTTTAGTTCACCATCATCATCTTCTCTCATCCGTCATCTTCTTCCCTCTTCATCTTTTATCTTCTTCCCACTTCATCTTCTTCTGTATCGTCATTTTTCCTCAGATCGTGGTGGATGTTAATGGTTTGTGGGTGGGTTTGGTAGATTAGGTGGTAATTTATGGTTCGGGGGTTGTTTTTGTGGTTTGTTAGTGGGTGTTATTCGCGGATGGTTGTTTCAATTCGTGGGTTGGTGTTAGTAGTGGTGGTTTTGGGCGGTTCGTGGGGGTAGTTTCGTGGATGGGTTTAGTTTTTGGGTTTAGATCCGGTGGTTCTAAGGTGGTTTTCGTAGTATTTTGTGGTTTCCGTGATTCTTGGGTGGATTTCGGTGGTTTGTGGGTGACTTTCGTTGAGTTGTGGGTGGCGTGGGTGGTGGTTCGTCGGTTCTGGGTGGATTCCGTCAGTTCGTGGGTGGTTCTCGGTGAGTTGTGGGTGATTATCGGTGAGTTGTGGGTGGCGTGGGTGGTGGTTCGTGGGTTCTGGGTGGCGTGTGGTGGTTGTTCTGGGATGTTCTCTTTAATTGGAATTGGTTTTTTTTTAATTAAAATAATGTAGTTAATTACATATCCATAACTTTCAATAATCATGTTTAAGAAGTTTTGCCTAGGAGTCCGCGCATGTCCCTTTCGTTGCAAATAACTGTTAACGGAGGTAGTATATATATATATATATATATATATATATATATATATATATATATATATATATATATATATATATATGGGTCATTGTTACTTTGTATTTAACAATGTGCATTGTTACAAATAAGAACAATAAGCGGCCAAAGTCTTACCTTGGTTTCGTAATGTTCCAACTCATCGTCTTCTGAGGGAATATGCTCCAGAACAAACATAACTGGATCAAAATCCTGCCGACATACGACCAAAACTATATCACATAAATTGACTAAATTAAATTATATTCAGGAAAATAAATTTCATAATGTAATTGGACACCATCATCAAAAAAAAAAAAAAAATTAAAAATAAAAAAAAAAAAAAAAAAAAAAAAAAAAAACAACAACAACAGCTAACAGAAGAGAGCCAATGCATAGTATGCAGAGTAAAATGGAGTGAAGATGTATCAAATTCGCCACAACAAGGGGATGAAAATCGACGTAGAATTGATCATGCGAGCATTAAATTGATACTCAGATTTTGCACTTCTATAGTACCTGACGTGAGATTCGCTGATAATAGGTCCATAAGTGAGAACATACTTACATGAGAACTGATCTAATATTTAGAACATGTGAGTAAAAATTTAGAACATACGAGTAAATATTTAGATCAATTGAATAAATATATAGAACACATGATTTAATATTTAATACATATGAGTAAAAGTTTAGAGCATTTGATTTTAATTTTAAAACGTGTGAGTAAAATTTAAAATCCCTCATTAAATTTAGAACATTTGATTTAAGATTTAGAATATTTGAGTAAAAATTAAGAACGCCTAATTTAAAATTTAGATCACATGTGGGTAAACATTTGGAATGTATAAGTAATAATTTAGATCATATGATTTAAAATCTAAAACATATGACTAAAATCTTAGAACACACAATTTAAAATTTAGAACAGAACAAATAAATTAAAATTTAAACAACTAATTTAAGATTTTAAACATTTGAGTAATAATTTAGAACATCTAATTTAACTCATTTAAGATTTAGAGCATGTGAGTAATTATTTAGAGCGCCAAATTTAAAATTTAGAACATATAAGTAAAAATCTTAGTTTTAAAGGGCGCAAGGCGCACTACGGCGCAAAACTGTAAAATTCCTTAAAGCCTAGGAGCAAGCCAAAGGCACGCACCTTTCGTGGGTGACGCGCACTTTATTCATATAGAAAAGAAAAAATAATTTCTATTAAATAAGTGTAAAATTGGAATTATGTGTAAAGGTGAAAGGGCCATGTGATCAATAGCTAGGTTCTTCAAATCGAATTAGGGGACAAGGGATTTCTCTCTCCTCTAGAAATGAATTAACCTCCCCATCACAAAATAGCTCTAAATGCTTTACAAAATAAGGCGCAAGAAGCAGCCTAGAAAAAAAGTGCAAAGGCGCGCGCCTTTTGTAAGTCTTTGACAGAGCTAAGGCGCCTCATTGTACCTTGCGCCTAGGCGCGCTTTTTAAAACTAAGGTAAAAATTTAAAACATAGAGAGAGATTCAGAGATCTCATATAAGGAAGGTTTCTTACAAGAGCCTTCACATATATGAGGTACTTATGTAAAGTACAATTGGATTTGGATTTCTATCTATATTTTAAAAAGAAGCAAGCACCAAACTTTGTCATTCTTATCAACTATAATATGCACATAGCTTGTCCAACCAGCAAATGTTTCAAGTATCATCTTTTTTCCTCATATTGAAGACAAAAGACTACGGGAAGGCACAAGACAATAATTACAAGGATCTCACATACATGTCAGGGTAGACATCTTATTGCCAACAACGACTCTGTTGTCGACAATTTAATTTGCTTTCAAAATTAATATTTGAAGATTCAGAGGGGAGGTTCATAGTGTGGAAGCATCCCATTCTAGGTGTTGCTGGTGTTGGCAAAGTGGCTGAATGTGCCGCTTGCACAGAAATGCTGCAACTGCTATGAGGTTCTGGAGCCAGCCAATGCAACTAGCATTCCAAGCTATGCATATTTCATCATGTTGCAACTTGATTGCTACCTATGTTTGGATTATCCTTTTTCTTAGAATACAATTAGACAGCAAAGGATAAGGGTATGGGGTGTTGGGTGAATTTGTTTTGGCTCATAACTTAGCTAACTACAAGTTCCTACCTAGATTGAAAAGGCTGAACTTCTATGTTTCCAGCTTGTCTTCTAAGTTCATTAGGATATGTTATCGTCAAATAATGTTCGCCCAATTATTTCAGTGTTTTACTTTTATTTAGTATATGTTTTAGGCTAGTAAGCTTACAGAATTAGGCAAGCAAAATAAAAGGCCTAGTGTTATGTTTTATTTTACAATCTTATCAATTAATTAGTGAAAATTTCCCTGTAAAAGTTTTGCATTTTTCATTTATTTAAGTATCAAATCAATCGTTGTTCTAAAAGAAAATCCAAACCACATATCTTGCTTAAGTGAACAAATTCCAGTAAAAATGTATGTGAGTGCGTGACTGAGTGAAGTCTTCAAATAATATGTTTATTATTGCATTCTATCACATCATCACCATGACCCTTGAGAAATTTAAAAAAAAAAAATAGTTCCTCGGAATAGAAGCCTTGATGTGCAAGAGGAACTCCTCAAAATAGACAAGAAAATGCAAAATAAAAAAGAAACAAAAAAGTAGTTATATATGTCCAAATTCCCAAGATAGACCAGTACTTGAATACCACTTTCTCGACACAAAGAAATGTCAAAATCATATTTAATTGTACAGAAAAGGGTAAAGAAAACAAAAACTAACGAAAACTGCAGCGAAATTCTAAAATGACTTGGCCATTCTACTACATACACAACAAGAAACGTGAGGTAACAATACAATAATTGAAACTAAAAAAACTGAGAAGCAACAAACCTCTTCATAAAATTCTTCTTCTAATTCCTCAGCAACTGGATCATGAGATCTGCTTCCGTACATGGAACTCAGTTCGGCCGAACTTGATGGGAGACTTAACCTCTGATCAGGGGGCAGAGTTGCAAGAGCTCGAGCAACAGCTGCTGCTGCTTCTGCCCTGGCAGGAACCTGCATAAAGCCAAACACCAATGGAAGAATTAGTTAAAATGATTGCAGCCACTGAAAAAATATGCCCATGGAGACTTCTTATAAACAAACACTTTTCAGTAACTAGAAGAGGATGTTACAAAGACAAGATTAAGGAGAAGTAGCAATCTTTCAATTCATATAGATCACTCAAGTCTTTCAGCAAATTACATTTAGCCAGTTAAACTCAAGTAATTGTGAACAAAGACAAACTTGAGTGCCACAGAAAAAGCAATCACGGTTAGAAATGTATGAGCTGATTCACTAAACCTTCATCAGATCCCCTTCAGATAATAGGGGACTACAATATTTGAGTTCGCTTCCTATCAAGCCCCCCCCCCCCACCCTATTGTAGCTGCCAAGCAATGAAACACTATATGAGGAGCCCTAAACCTTAAATAGTCTTAGAAGGGAAGTCAAATTTTATCATGCCCCTCAAACATGTTGTGGGATTTCTTTTAAAAAAAATAAAAAAATAAATAAAAAATAAAAAGACATACAACCATGCCATAGAGTCATTGACTCATTGTCATTACCAAATCCCTAGAACTTAAGCCTTCTTACTTTGGTCTACAAATTCGATTCAAACTTAACAGAAAATACCCCCACCTCCCGGGGCAAAAAAAAACAAAACAAAAAATTTATAGTCAACAATCCTCGTTGACTATGTCATAAGCCACAGGATTAAGATCCTCAAAAGGCATGTACGTACAAAGGGATGTAGGTAGTCTTATGATCATGATAGCCCTCCCCTACCCTTTCCCCCACCCCCCTCTTTTCCACCCATATAATTTGTAGATGCCTATTGCCTTCTTTAGAGCCAATAACATAATGTATACAATTATGTAGCATAAGTATATGATCTTATACTACTAGAATACAAGTTCGTCTATGTTCTTTCCCATGCTTCTGAAGGCAGAAATGAAAACAGGAAAAGCTCAGCTTTTTAAATGGTTGTCATTTTTCTCTCTTTTCTCTTTTTGGAGTGGGGAAAAGGCATTATCTTTTACAAGAATCCTTTTTCCTGCTCAAAGATATAATTTGACTTCTGCTTCCAACTCCCAGAACTTTAGAAACGTATACGTATCTAATGGAGTAAAAGCACATTGTAGAAACCTTGGACATGTCCAATGCCTCAACAGAAGATGTAAATACACTAGAAAAGAGTCAATGGAGCATTGAGGTTTAGTGTTTGATGCCACCCTCTCAAACACAGAAACCTAATTCAATTAAAGTTGATCATCAATATTTTTACCTATATGGCTTCATCCCATACTCAATCTGAAAGGATAATCATTCCATTCTTCTCTAAATGAAGCAAAAACCCATGAACCTATCAACATGTTTGGAGTAAGTTGCCTAAACTATCTGAATGTAGGAAATATATATTTAATAATTTAAGTAACAATCCTTGGATTGATATAGGTCAACTCCAAAAGAGAGAAGGCTAAACAAGACGAATAGTTCCAAATACAAATAACCATATGGCATTTGTAACACCATGCATGTTCATAGAAAAGTGTAATTTTAAAATTTAAACAGGTATAGCTAGTTAGCTACTGAAAAAATCGAAGCATGGCACTGGTCCTTAAGGCTTACGAGGTGCAGATAAGGTTTAAGAGAAACGAGAAAGCATAAGGCCTATGAAAACTAGGGAATCTTACCATCATATTGTTTCATATTCTTAAGAAAATTAGCATAATATATTTCTGATTGTAATCTAGGGTACAAATACGTGCTACAAAAATAATATTTTCCGAAATCCAATCAAAACAGGGGAAAAAATATAGGTGACTATAATTGCATTGGACTTTGAAGCTTGATCTATTTCTAATTTAGTGTTGCTTAGTGGTACAATGGAATTCAGACAACAATTGCCTAAAACCAATCACTTAAACCTCATCTGCCTCCGACAAATGCTCAAACAAGCTAATTAACTCATTATCAGACTTGAACATGCATCTCAATCTCAAACAGAGATTAATCAACTAATCCAATTATCAGCTATGATCAGCTAATAGTGCTTATCAGATGAATTTGATCACATTAAATTTGCCGCTATGTCCCCTTATTCGTCTCTAAATCACAAACACTCAATCGAGGTATACCAAGGCCGAATTAAGCTAATCCGATTGCTCAGCTCTGATCAGCTAATACACTGTATCAGATGAATTTGATCACATCAAATTTGCCACTTTATCCCCTTATTCATCTCATCTTTGAATCACAAAATCTCAATTGACGCATACCAAGGCCACATTAAGCGAATATTGCCCAACACAACGATTTCGCATCAAACATCACAAATCAACAACCAAACGAAACCTAGAAAAAATTCAGAATTCTACACCATCTAATCAACTCAAATTCAGAACATCATTAGCATATAACAAAAAAATTGGCTTCCAATAATTCTAATTACAGTAACCTAACCACATTATCACAATAAACCCAAAAAAATCAAAATCAGAAAGAAAACAACAAACCTCGGGACGATCGGATGCCGCCGGTAGAAAACCAAGAGACCGAGCAGAGCGAACCGAGCTCAGAATCTTCTCTCCAACCTTAGAAAAATCCATTGAACCACCACTGCTGCCACCACCGCCAACGCCTCGAAACAACCACAAAGAAGCCAAGAAAAAAACCCTAGAACTGTCGAAACCTTCAACGGAGGTATTGCTTAATTCGCCATTAAAACTGTAAATGAAAGGTAAAGGACTCAACGAAAATGGCGATGATGAAGATGATGAAGATGCTCCAATTCCTGGCTGCATTTCAGTTCAGAGGAGAGAGAAAATGAAAATCATGGGATTCAGAAATTGGATTTCTATACATTGTCATTTGAATGTCAGTTGGATTTTTTTATTTTTGGGGAGTTTGGTGATGTTTGACGAACTTGTACTCACAGAAGAAGAAGCTGCTGCTGCAGATCTGTGATTTTTATTATTCTTTGTTTTATTGTTTTTAATCAATTTGGGGATTTTTTTTTTTTTCCGTTTGCCTAGTGGAAGCTTTTAATTTGATTTTATGATGCATTTTTGGTGTACCTAGAGTCTGAGACACCAAAAACCGAATAACCTTTAATCGACTAAGTAACGCATGATCAAGTAACCTCTCACCAATCAAATAACTTCTAAACATGTAAACGGATTCGTTTGGCGTCGCTGTGATTTTCTATTTTTTTGGTTTTTTTTTAAATCATATGATATAATAAACAAAAAAAATAGTCAAACTTATTAAAATCATGATAATATTGAAAACTGACAACTGAAAAGTGGAAACATTTTTTTCTTGTTTCCTGTTTTCGGTTTTTAGTTTTCAAAAAAACAGGAAAACAAAAAAAATGTCAAACAAGCCCTAGCTATCCATATATGAAAATTTGTGTTGATTTTATTATTCGTTCATTAGACTACCTCCTTTTTTACGTATATGTCATTAAATATAGTTAAGAAATTTTTGAAAAATCGTAAGTATGTGTAAGATAAAGTAAGAGAAAATATAATAAGGTGGGTTTGTGTATGAAAAAGGTGAATAAAGTTAGGGATACAAGAAAAGATGGAATTATTGTGAGAAATCCTAAAGCTATAACTTCTTTAGGCATGCATAAGAATAACGGGGGCATTAAAGTCATTTCCTTAGTTTTGTGGGTTTTTTGGTTTTTAAAAGAGGGGTTTTAACTATTTATGGGTGTAAGAGTGTGAGAATTATGGTATATAATTAAGTGTAGAATTAAATATGAAAATTAAAGGATAAGGAATTACTTGAGAAGCAATAATAAAATAAAGGATTGAGCATTGCTAACTTGGTGAGCAAGTATAAATTAGGTTATGAAAATACGGAATTGCAAGATGATCATGAAAATGATTAAAAGGCAATAGAGGTTTGCTTGAAAAAAAAGTATAAGAGAAGTGATTATTAAAAGTTTAAAACATCAATCAATAACCTATACTAAAAGCGAATCTAACATGACACATATCACAATCTCATTAACAATTTTCCCGCCCATTTTACTTTCCGTTTTTATGCAGATTCTTTACATAAATCATTTTATAATAATTTAAAATATCTTTCTTCTAATTAAAATTCTTAACAATAATAATTCTCCATATAAACCCAACTAATATATTTTTTACATATAAGTAGTCTTTTATTTGGTATTATATTTGTAAAAAAAAAATGAGGTAATTATTATTAAACAATACTGCTATATATTATTTTAGTCTTCGATAATAACACTATTAACTTTTTTTTCTTCCAATTTTGTTACCTTTGCAATGATGTTTAATTGAATTAAAAATAAAATTATTTTGTTAAGATATATATATGTACACTTTATTTTCTACTTTTAAAAGTCATATCAATACTAACGCAGCATGTACGGGTACTATCGTTAGAATTTTTTTAAAAAAAAATAAAAACTTCAAAGTCTTTTTTTTAAATTTTTAAATCAAGTTTAAGTGTCACTAATCTTGACATTGATAGAGTTACATATAAAATTAAAATTATATTTATTTTTGAATTAGTATTATGAGTTTAATTTTTTTTTTAAACTCAATACAATAACTCTTTATAAAATTTAATAATAAACGTGCATTGCACGGGACTTAAACTAGTATATGATAAAATATAATTAAGATTTTATTTTAGGAAAATAGAAAAACCTAGGAATTAAATTAATTTAAAATAAAATAAATTTGGATGTGTAGGGAATATTTCAAGCATTACCCCTAGCTTGAACCCCACTGTGATCATACACTAAAGTACGGTGGCGTCCAAAGGGAAAGAAGATAGAGCAAAAGAGTCGCCAACAAGTTTTAGGAACTTGTAAACCGTTCACAGGGTGAAGGTTACACCCCTTAACGATCCAAGAGATCGTCAACTCCAATAGGTCTGGAACCATGACTGGTAGTTCGGGGATGAAGGTACAAATCCAACCTAAAAGATATTGAACCTGCCCTAATAATAGGCCTCTACTTTATTCTGATCATATTCATGTGCGCTTTCTGACTAACATGCAATCAATAGGATTAACCCTAAACCTGTTTATCTATGTTGGTTGAATTTAATGCACAAACAAATCTATCATTGGCGATCACTTGAATTATAATCTAATTAACCCTAAACAAGATTATTAATTATCTTATTAAGCGTGATTACAAGTACAAATTCCCTTTAAACATGCATAAAAGGCGTGATCAAGCAATTAAAAATAAATATCAAGCAACAAAATAATAGTAAAATTATAATTATAATAATAATATCATAATCATGTTAAAGCATAATAATAGCAAGATCCTAGGCGTGATACTAACAAGATTAATAACAAACCCTAGCATGTCACTAAACATTAAAAAATCAAAGCTTTAACCCTAACATGATACTAACATGCTATTAGGAAAGAAAATAGGAAGCAGGAAACACAATTGTCATGTTTGATAATAGAAATTATAATTGTTACCCTAAACATGATACTAGGAAGATCAAAACACCCTAACATAACACTAGGAATCATAATAACAACCTAAGCATGATTTCTATATCATAATAACAATAAATCAATTAAAGCACTTACTTGGATGCCTCGTACTTCTTTCTAATAACAAAATACACACGTTAGTAACTTCAAGGAAAATAATAAAACAAATAATTAAATTAAATAATTGAAAGAGAGATTTGGGACCAAACCCTCATAAATTAAAACCTTTCACGTCTAGGGCGAAGGCAACTTCGAACTTGGCTAGGTGTGTCTAGTGTTAATGTATGAGGAATTGTGTTTGTAAAAAGGGTTGGTTTAGAAAAGAGAGAGAGAATCAAGAAATTCTTGATGAGAGTTAGTGAGAATTGGTGAATGAAAACGGAGTTTTTTAGAAGGCTATTTATAGAGAAAATCAGCCAAAAAGATAAAAAATCGAAACAAAGTTCTGATGCGTAAAAACGAGGTTAGCGTCAGGCGCTAACGCTAGCGCCAGACGCCAAGCTTAGCGTCAGGCGCTAATGCTGGTGTTTGGCGCTGACTAAATTATTGACGCGTTTTCTAAAATCAAATAGAACTTGACCGTGCAGGAGGATAAAATCGTATTTTCCTCAAAAACATTCTTTTATTCTAATTAAAACTCTAAAAAGTCAAGAAAAGTCAATTATCAATGCTAATTGAATTAGGAATGAAAAGAACCTTCTAGAAGAATCTAGAAGACTAAAACCATTTCTAATTGCATTAGGAATGATAAATCTATATTAGGCCCTCCTCTAGATCATTGGGCCGCATATAAGGCTCAAACCGGGCCCAGTTTAGTAATTTGGCCATAACTTCATCAATATTCATCGGAATTGGGCTTATAATATATCGTTGGAAAGCTCTTTTCAATCCCTATCCAACTACACTACTATTAGACCCATATCATGGACCAACCAAACTGGATTGGCTATTTTCTTAAAATAGGTTTTCAAAAACAGAGAAAAGAAATTAAAACTATCCGCAACACTAGACTTTCCACACTTTCACTTCATTCGATTACGATTCGACGTGAAAGGTACTCATCACTGGATTTGGTTTTGGGGAGACACAAATGGGTGTCTACAGGATGAAAATCCAAACAAAATCTATTTAGTTACTCATTAGGGCCGAAAATTCCAAGCTTCCGATAGGTTAGGTGGTGGGTCTGGTTGTTTAGGGTTAGGGGGTCTAGTTTGGTTTGTGGGTTCTGGTTTGGTATGGGTGGTGGTACGGGTTAGGTGGGTTGGGTGGTGGCTGGTGGCTGGTGTTGTGGGGGTAGGGTTAGAGAGGTGTGGTTTGGTTTGTGGGTTCTGGTTTGGTATGGGTGGTGGTACGGGTTAGGTGGGTTGGGTGGTGGGTGGTGGCTGGTGCTTTGGGGGGTAGGGTTAGGGGGTATGGTTTTGTTAGGTGGGTTCTGGTGGAGGTTTTGGTGTGTTGGGTAGTGGGTGAAGGCACGTGTTAGGTGGGCTGGGGTGGTGGCTGCTGGTGGGGGTAGGCCTTTTTTTTTTTGTTTTTTTAAAAGCATTTTCCGGCGGAATTTCCATCAGAAATTTCCGACAGATTATTTCGGGTCGTAAAATATCTTCCGGCGGACTGAATTCTGTCGGAATAGTGGTTCCGACGGAAATTTCGTCGGAAAAGGCCCATTTTCCGACAAAAGGTTTTCCGACAACCAATTCCGACGGAAAATTCCGTCAGAAACGGGTTTTCCGACGGAAAATTTCCGTCGTTATTTGACTGTTTTCTAGTAGTGCTATTAAGTAACCAAAATTGTTGTTGTAAAAAGGAACTAAACTGAGGAGATTAAGAGTAGGGAGAAATCAATAATAAAAAGCCTAGGGTCACAGGTTCACCAATAATTAATATTCAGGGATAAAACATAACAACCAATAATTAACATTGCACAATTAACATGATTAACAGGCTCTCGCAATTTATTAATCAACATAGATCTAACAGGCTCTCGCAATTTATTAATCAACATAGATCTAACAGGCTCTCGCAATTTACTTGATCTAAGTTCCTATTAGAAATAGCCTTTAATATCAAATTAATATCTGCTCGATTCATCAATTCAATATTGCTATCACTACAAGAAAATAACCTTTTCGTAGCGATTATTTTAACCTTTAATATCGATTGTAATTGCAACAAAAAGCTTTCCCAACGAATGGTCATTCGATACAATATCCCCCGTTGCCTTAGCCTGTAGTAGTGGTTTTCAATATCGCTTGGGTTGGCCTCAATAATCGATATGAAAATCTACATCCAATCGTGGTGATTATTGTAGCGATTGTAATCGCTACAAATATTTAACTCATTTTCTTCAAAAAAAAAACATGCGTATGATTTTTACAAGATTCGAACATGCAACCTCAAACTCTTATATTAAATGTTTCACCAATAAGCTATGACATATTTAATATTTTCTTTGTCAAACAATATTTATATATCTAGTGTTGAAAAGGCTTTTCGTATCGTTTTTTAGGATTTAGTGGCGATTGTAAATGATACGATTTCTCAAAATTATATAAATGTGTAAAAATAGTGTGGATATGTATTATTATGTTTTCCGTATCGATTTTATATGGGAAAACCACGGCGATTGTAAAAATGATACGACATCCTTAATTATTTCACAAACATACTTGCATATTGTAGCTAATGTACAATCGCTACGAAATAATCGCTATGAAAAAAGATTTTTCTTGTAGTGTATACTTTTATAAGCAAATCACATCTGCTCGATTCATAATCTGGTTGTAAAGCGTTAAAACAATTCAATAAGAAATCATCATGCAACATCAATAATCAACAATAACAAATTATCCCTTAATATTAATTATGGATTCTCCAAAACCCTAGAATTAAACTACTCAGACATAATTAAATATAAACTAAACAAATCAATTAAAGGAGACATGATGGAAGAAATAAAGTAAATAACTGAGATTCGAGTAGAAGAAATCGTTACCAAAATAATCAGAATTAAGGAGTTGAATTAAGAACAAAGTTGTAGAGAGAAACTAATCTAAAGCTAAGTAGAGTGAGAAAGTCTAAGAGAAGAGATACTAATCGAAAGCATTAAAATCGTATTTATATCTAAAACAATTACTCCTAATTAAAACTAAAATAAATCGCCGGATTTAGCTCCTAATAAACCACACGCCCGATCGGGCCCCTTCTTTTCTTCACAATGAGCTTCTCTCGCGCCCGGCCGGGCGCGAACTTCTCTTCCCTTCCCGGCCGGGCGCGCCTTCGGGCGAGAGCTCTCTTGGTCGGGCCCGGCCACTTGGGCTAGCTTGGACTTATTGATTAGGCTCCTATTCTTCAGCCCAATCCGGATTTCCTCTACGAGTCTTGAATACTAGGTCTAAATGCCTCGGAATCTCAAATGCTAAGCCCTTAATCACCGGTTCGATGACTCTAACCGACTCTAGGCTATAAAAACTGGTCGTGCTCCTCCAATGCTCGTAGACACTCCATAATATCTCGGGAAAATGCTCCAATAGTGCAAATTCCTACAAAAGTCAACCAAATCTACAAAAACACTAGAAAACACCAATTAGTAATAAAAGTGGCTCTAATAAAGAGCCAAAAACACTACTAACTATGATCAAGGGGCGGGGGTAAAACGCTATATAAAATGGATATATCATTGGCCGACCGTTTCCCAGTGAAATTGAGGGTTGGGACTGGGAATATGATTTTTTTTAACTAATCAGATTGTGACATGTGTCCAATCAATCCCAAGTCAGCAAGGTTTATCTCTTCAACCGGTTTTAAGTCAATTGGGGGTAATAAAAATTAATAGGGTACAAAGTTAGGAGTGATACACTACTACAAAAATGCTCAAAGAGACCTCAATTAAGAGACCATTTAATTAAATATGTGGTCTCTTTGTTTCAAGAGACCCAATATCTTAAATAAATCTTAAGTGTAATTTGAGGGACATCAAAATGAAGGAGAGACCACTACTATGAAATAAATGGTCTCTTTTTTCTTATTTATTCAATTTTTAAAAAAGAGAGATCATTTTTTTGAAAAATGGTCTTTTTTTTATTATTTATTCCATTTTTAAAAAGGAGAGTCCATTTCTCTTAAATAAATGGTCTCTCTTTTTATTTATTTAATTAATTTAAGAAAGGAGAGACCACCTCTCTTAAATAAATGGTCTCCCTTTTTTTTTAAAAAAAAAATAATTAAAAAAACCTATACCCTAAATTCATTTGCCCGCCACCCTCCCCTCACCCCCTCATTTCAAAATCTCTCTTACCTTTCTCCTCCCATCACTTTCTCTTTCCTAATTTTAGATCTGTTAGGGTTTTTATTTGTCACCGCATTTATCTTTCTTCAAAAAATTTGCTTCCTCATTCATTTTTTTTTCCTACAATTGCTTTAACCTTCATCTATGTCTCTCAAATTTTGATTTATTCTTTAAAGCTTGATCCCCGATTTCCTTTCCCCCGTCATGCTTTTCCTCGTTCAAATCGCCAACCCCAACCTCAAAGCCCAAATTTACTTTCTCTTCTAAATCAAGCTAATTCAACGGCTCCAAAGTCAATTTGTAAATCCCGGTGGTGTTCTTAACTTCCTGTCCGTCCTTGTTTAGTTGTTGTCGGCATCGGACGGTAGCAGCCTAGCGGTTTGTGATCCTCAAAAGGCAGCATCACAATTCCTTGATCTCCGAAGTTGGTTCAGCTTAAATGAGATTCCTTCGTATCAGGTTTGCAATGAGGCTGGGGTGAAGGTGGGTTATTTCTCTACCATTTAAATGCAAATGTAATTTCAGCGTTCTTTTTAATTTTGGTTATGTTGATAAGCTTTAATCTTAGTCGTCAATTACTTATGTTAAGCTTTGCATCGTTTCAGTGGTTATCATTATTTTTATCTTTAATTTGCTACTTCCTTATAATCTAATATATGTTGGTGCAATTTTTTTTTCTAATAGGCGGATTTGTTTCCAAGTGAAGGCTGTCCCATCCAAATACATAAGTACTGCCTCCTTAAATTAAGAAATTTTCTCAAAGAACAGTAACACATCAGTTTTAAGGATGTGATCTAATACCGAGTCCGATATTACCATCTACATTAGAGAGTTTTTTTTTTAGTATGGGATTTGTATAAATTTTTTACATGTATATACTAGTTGTATTTGTTGTAATCGTTACAAGCAGAGTAATTGTATTTTTGTTTTAATTTTTTTTATTGTATTTTTGTTTAAATGAAATTGTATTTTTGTTAAATGAAATTATAATACGTAGATTTGACACCCATATTGAGTTTTTGGCTACATCCGTGTGAGGTTCATTATTTTTCAAGCCTTCAACATTTACTTGCATGATCGACATGGATCCTTGACTATGCAGACCTAATCTAGAATCTTGACTTATGGTTCCCAAGACCGAGACCGAACCACCTAGGGAGGACAAAGGCATCTTTTCGGGGTGGTAATTTTTCTTTTCTAGGATAGTTTTCATTTTCTTCGGTTTTTGGGTTTACATTTGCCTACTTGCTAACCCTTTGAGCCTTTTTCCCTTCTTTTCAAGCCACATCTCTAGATCTTAAGCCTTTTGTTTCATTTTCGTTTCCATTCTTGGTTTTTGTGAAGCAATTGTTCATTATTGTTGGAGTTCGTGGTGCAGGAGTTTTGATATTTGGTTCTCTTGAAAGCAAGTTTGTGTTGTGTATATTTTGTGAATAATGGCAAGTGAATAAATGAAAAAGCCGTCCAAAGTAAAAAAAAGGCAAGGACAAAGCAAGTGCAAATTTGAAAAAGCCGTCCAAAGTTAAAAGAGGCGAGGACAAAGAACTAATAAAGAAATATGAAAAAAAAAGTGAAAAATGTAAAAATATTTTTATGTGAGTATTCTTCCTTTTTGAGCATTGAAGACAATGCTCCATTTAAGCTTGGGGGGAAGCGTTCTCACGCTTTTTGTGTATATGTTTGTGATCTTGTTTGTGATCTTAGCTTTGAATAAGCTTGGGGGTGTTTGTATTTTTGTTTGGTGATTAATTGGTTATGGAGTAAAGAAATGTGCAATCTTTGCTTCACAATTTAGGTTAACCACCAAATTTTAAATTTAGCCTACCTTAACCCTTTTTACCTTACGTTACAACCTTTGGGAAGACCTTTTGACCTAGGGGTTGAGTCATTCATCGGTGGAGGGAATCATGGGTTATAGCCTAAAGAAAGGGGATGCGAAGTCAAGATGTCGAGTAAGCCAAAAATTTGATCTTTTTCCGGTTCCTTCGTGGAATCTATGAGACACTCACTAATGGGAGATATGAGATTAGTAGGGGGAACGCGGTAAGACCGTTTGGGATGAAAGTGGAGTGTGATAACTAGTTCCTATGCTTAGCATATTTATGTTTCAATCAACCTTAGGTATCTTGGAGCGTGCACTCCCTTACTTATTTAGAATGATTTGCATTCATTTGTGCTTGTACATTTTAAAAAGTCCTTTCATGAACATGTGTTTGCTCTTCTTTTCTTTTGATTTCCTTCTTTATGCTTTGCCTTGTTTGTATTATTATGAGAGTTATGGGTTAATCTCTTAGGAAACCTTTACGAGAGCATCACTCGTCCTCTAGGGCGATCTAGGGGTTTAAATGGTTTGTCTTTAGTTGCTAAAATTGACCATGATTCCTACGAAAGTGAGTTAGTGTATATTCTCATCCTCTATCTTTCTTGTTTCTTTATTTGCTTGAATAAATTCATCATTTTCCCATTGGGTTGGATTTTATTTTGCTCGAGGACGAGCAAAAGTTTAGCTTGGGGGAATTTGATCCGTGCCATTTATGGCACCTTTAAGCTATGTTTTCTTTATATTTCTATGCTCGTTTTTAGTCGTTTATATCGTGTTTTTAGGGAATAATTCTTGATTGCGTGTTTGTGTTTAGTTTAGAGAAATGCGTGTTTTTAATGGTTTTCTTATTATTTTATTAATTTCTCGGCTATTTCCCTCGCTTCTCCGCTTGTTTGACTTGTTTTGTAGGTGTGTTGAGCTTCCCGGGATTTAATCATCAAGGAGGGAGCTCAAGTGCATTCAAGGAATTTAACGGAGCCAAGTTAGGGAAGCCAAGCACGCAAGTCAAGCCAATCCAAGAAACAAAGGAAAATGAAGGCTTACAAAGTATCAAAAAGGACCTTTGTGCATTGTTTTGAACATATCTCGAGTTCTACAGATCGGTTTGAGGTGATTAAAGTTGGGTTGGAAACTAGACTTGACGAACTTTCCATTGATAGGTCGCACGCCTTCATACAATTCCTAGATCGTGAGTTACAACCTTCCAAAGTTTGCCCTGCAAATCTGCCGCAACCTATTTCTGTCGATTTTGGGCAGTAACTCCCCGCGGGCGCGGGACTTGGCCTCGCGGGCGCAGCTTCCGGGGTGTCCGCGGACGCGGCCGATTTCTTCGAGGGTTTTTATTATCATTCATTCACAGCTTCTGGGTCTTTTACGATTTTAAGTTTCTTTTCTGCTTTTGTTTATATATTGTTTTTGGGGGTTTTTATTATCATTCATTCACATAATTCTTAGTCTTAGAATAGTTTCTCTCTTAGGTTGAGAGCTTCTCTCTCTAGATTAGGCTAGATTAGGAGTAGTTTTAGAGAGAGAAAGTGAAGGATTTCAATGGTGATTGAGAGATTGAACATACAAGGGTGACAATTGTGTTCAAGATCTTCTCTATTATCAATAAGCATTCTTAACTCTATCTCACCTTATTGCTTTGTTTAATTTCATGTTTGTTTGGTTTAATTTTGATGTTTGATGCTTCATTAGTGTAATTGTTCTTGATATTTTTTTTATTCTTGATTTCCATAGTTGTTAGTTGATAGATGATGATTCTTGAATAGTTGTTTGGCTAGGAATTGGGTGAAACTTGTATGATTGATTAATTGTGATTAATTTGGGAATTGTGTTGATTGATTGTTGAGATTAAAGTGATTAGTGAAGGTTTTCATGTGTGTAATTCAATTAGGCCTTGAGAATTATGCTAGATTGCATTGTAATTGCTAATGACATGAACAATTGATTTAGGAATTGCAATTATCGATTGGTTTTGATTGTGATTCTCTTAATTTGTTATTCATAGTGAACCCTAGCTTAACAATTAGGAGATAGCTCTTTGATTCCTATTGATTGCTCTTATCATTAGTCCTCACAACCTTTGATTGGCATGCTCTTCCCAAGTTGTTGCAATTGACATGATTACTTGTTGATCCCCGTTCCTAGTGTTTTATTTCCTTGGATACTTGTTTTGTTAGTTGTAAGTATTCTCTCTAACCTTCGTCTTCGACCTAACTTAGGCGCGTAATTGAAAGTGTTTGAACATTATCGTTCCTTTGGGTTCGACCCTTGACTTCCCTCTATACTTGTATTAGGGTTTGTTAAGTGTTTATAAATTTAGTTTTGCCGAGGGAAGATTAGATAACTACCTAGTTTTCCCCTCGTTTACACTCCAATTGGGATCCCATATGCACAAATATTCGAAATGCTCTCCAAGAGTGGCGAGATCAAACCTCTCGAACCGAGACCATTCGAATCATTGAAAAGGACAGATAGATATTACTGTCAGTATCATCAATCAGGGGATCACACTATCGAAAACTGTTTCAAATTCAAGGATTTAGTTCAGAAAATGATTGCTGAAAACAAACTAGTCCTAGTTCCACAAGAAAACGATGCAACCATTAATGGAGTTTGGGATAGTGATGAAGACGATGTCTACTTAAAAGATATAGTAGGGTCTCCACCGTCTGTGTCATACGCCATGGATGACTTTTGGGATGAAGAAGACTCATCAATAGACGTCCTCACAAGATCTGGGAGAATGCAACCTCCCGTTTCAACACAACCTATGCCAACCACACAACAAGTTCCCATACCTATCATTGAAGACAATGATATCGTTAAGCAGTTTAAGAAGACAAAAGTTGAGATGAACGCATGGAAACTTTTGGCGACATCTCGAGAACATAGGTTGGCTGTAATGAATGCCTTGGACAAAATAGGGATAGATTCTAACACTACTCCTGAGGGGTTAGCCAACTTCCTCACAAGTGATCTTCCTAGTCCAATAAATTTGATCACCTTTTCTGACAAGGATTTACCTCCAGAAGGTGACAAACATTACAAGGCAATTAACCTCACAGTAGTTTGCAAGAGAATGAATGTCCCTATGACTCTTGTAGACAACGGATCGGCCATCAACGTCTGTCCACTTAGAAATGCGAGGATGCTAGGCATAAGGGATGAAGATTTAACTCCGTCTACAAAAGGAATAAGGGCCTACGACATCACTCGTCGTCAAGCTCTTGGCAAAATTACCATGAACGTAACGGCGGGAGCAATAGAACATGCTACTACTTTCCAAGTAGTAGACATTAAAGCTTCGTTCAATTTGCTGTTAGGGCGCCCTTGGCTTCATGACCTAAAGGTCGTCCCCTCATCTCTCCACCAACAAGTAAAAGATATAGTTGGGGGAATTCCTATCACCATCGATGCTTCACCTATGAGGATCAAGTCCATAGAAAACCCAATAATTAATGTGGAGCACGACGAGGATGATGAAGATCTATGGGGCTTTAGCGAAGAAGTCTCCTTAATCCAGGAGGTTGAAAGGACCCCTCTTTGCCATGACCCCCATTCCAACATGATTGTAAGTGCTATTCTAAAAAAAAGGCCATTTTCCTGGGAAGACCCTAGGAAAGAAGAAAGGAATAGCAAAATCGTTGGAGTCACCTGGCCTCCCTAAGTTAGACACTTTCGGACTTGGTTTTGAACCGACTCGGAAAGATCTCAAGCGAGCCCAGGAAAAATCAAAGGCACGTAGAGATGCTCGCACTCAAAAGAAAGCAATCCCAATGGATCAGTACCCTCTTACACTTAATGGTCAATTAATAAAAGAGGGAGAGGACTATCCATTCCATGAATTTCCCGAGCCATTTGTTGTAAACGGCATAAGGCAACCGGGATTGATATTTTCTTGGATTGTTACTTCATAGATGAAATCCCAACTCCTGTCCATATGAGAAAGTACCCCCATGCTTTGACTTTAACGTCATGGGATTATTATTTGGGCGAGAAAAGAATGAGCCAACTTACAGAGAAGATAACTCCTCGCTCATTCAAACAGTCCTACAAAGCGAAAGCTTCGATCCCTCGAAGCTAATCACTCCAGCTGAAGGATCACTACAAGGGTGGCGCAAGACTATCAAGGTGACTACCCCAAGTGGAAGAAAAATATCCATCACGACAGGGCAAGGACCAATGTTTGAAGAGTCGTCTGAGTCAGAGTCTAAGTCGGAGTCTCTCCCTATAGAGTCTTCTAGGTCTTTAGTAGTAGCACCTTCCCCTTCTATTTCTCCTCCTAGAATAGTTAGTGATCAAGTCCCTGAGGACATATCACTCTTTGATGTAATGATCTCAGAGTATAATAATATTTCTTCTTCTCCTTATTTCTTGTTGTCTTCTCTAACCCAAGATAATGAGCATTGCTTAAGTAACAATGAAAAATACAAATAAATTATTAAAGCAATGGAAACACTCAAAAAGAAAACACCGGTAATTGAAGAAACTGAAACGGTTGTGTAGGGAATAATTTCAAGCGTTAACCCCCTAGCTTGAACCCCACTGTGATCATACACTAAAGTACGGTGGCGTCCAAAAGAGGAGAAAATAGAGCAAAAGAGTCGCCAACAAGTTTTAGGAACTTTTAAACCGTTCACATGGTGAAGGTTACACCCCTTAACGATCCAAGAGATCGTCAACTCCATAAGGTCTAGAACCAAATAAGGGTTCGGGGATGAAGGTACAAATCCAACCTAAAAGAGATTGAACCTGCCCAAATAATAGGCCTCTACTTTATTCTGATCGTATTCATGTGCGCTTTCTGACTAACATGCAATCGATAGGATTAACCTAAACCTGTTTATCTATGTTGGTTGAATTTAATGCACAAATAAATCTATTATTGGCGATCACTTGAATTATAATCCAATTAACCCTAACAAGATTATTAATTATCTTATTAAGTGTGATTATAAGTACAAACTCCCTTTAAACATGCATAAAAGGTGTGATCAAGCAATAAACAATAAATATCATCAAGCAACATAATAATAATCATATTAATCATTATAATAATCATGTTAAAGCATAATAATACAAAGATCCGAGGCATGATACTAACAAGATTAATAACAAACCCTAGCATGTCACTAAGCAATAAAAATCAAATCTTTAGCCCTAACAAGATACTAACATGAATAAATATTAGGAAGAACATAAAAGGCATCATAGAAATCATACTTGATATTAAAGCTACCCTAGACATGATATTAGGAATTATAATAACAACCTAAACATGATTTATACATCATAACATCAATCAAACCATTAAAGTACTTACTTTGATGCCTCGTACCTCTTTACAATAACAAAATAAACACGTTAGTAACTTCAAGGAAAATAATAAAACAACAATTAAATTAAATAATTGAAAGAGAGATTTGGGATCAAACCCTGAGAAATTAAAGCCTTTCACGTCTAGGGCGAAGGCAACTTCGAATATGGCTAGGTGTATCTAGATCTTGTGAATGCGGAATTTTGTATTTGAAAAGCAATTTTAGAGAGAGGGAGAGAGAGATGGATTAGAAGATAATGAGAAAATTGATGAATGAAACTGGTTGTAGGTGAATATAATTGAAAAGTGGTTGTTGATGAATAAAAACGGAGTTTTTACGACGTTATTTATAGAGAAAATCAGCAAAAAGATAAAATATCAAAACAGAGCATTGGCGCACCTGAAACAGAGCTGGCGCCAACGCTAGCTTATTGACGCCAGGCGCCAACATTAGCGCCAGGCGCCAACATTAGCGCCAGGCGCCAATGCTTAGCATCAGGCGCCAATGCCTGGCGTTAGGCGCTAACCATGTTTTTGACGCATTTTCTAAAAACAGATAAATTTTTCCGTACAGGAGGATAAAATCGTATCTTTTCCTCAAAAATGCTCTTTGATTTTAATTAAAACTCTGAAAAGTTAACAAAAGTCAATTTATCAATGCTTATTGAATTAGGAATGAAAAGGACCTTCTAGAAGAATCTAGAAGACTAAAACCATTCCTAATTGCATTAGAAATAATAAATCATATTAGGCCCTCCCCTAGATCATTGGGCCGCATATAAAGCTCAAACCAGGCCCAGTTTAGTAAATTGGCCATAACTTCCTCAATATTCATCGGAATTGGGCTTATAATATATCGTTGGAAAGCTCTTGTCAAGCCCCATCTAAATACACTATTATTGGACCCATATCATGGACCAACCAAACTGGATTGGCTATTTTCTAAAAATAAGTTTTCAAAAACAGAGAGAAGAGAAAAGAAATTAAAACTATCCGCAACACTAAACCTTCCACACTTTCGCTTCATTCGATTATGATTCAACGTGAAAGGTACTCATCACCGGGTTTGGTTTTGGGAAGACACAAATGGGTGTCTACAGAAGCCCCTACTTTGACTGAGTTTGGAGAAACGCGAGTTTCGAAAACGAAAGTCAAAGTAGCAATAGGGACGGAGAATGATTCAGAATGCTCTGCGATCCTAAACCACTCTTGTAACGCCGATACCTGCAAACTAGCGTTAGTTAAACAGATAAAAGAGTTAAGAAACGCGTATCTTGCACCGTCGAGCACACGTCTCTGAAAGTAACCGATTGTTTTGATGACCTCCTGCAAGCTAGAGAATGTCGTCCCGCTTGAAAACCGCTACGCCCGTAACTGCTCCCAATATAGAAGATTGCTTCGCTTGAAACGATCCTCCTCCGCTTTGATAATATTCCACGTCCAAGGGAATACTATCGAAGATTGTTTCTCTTGAAACAATCCTCAGTTGTTTTTGACAACTCTCCTCAATCTAGGGAACGCCACCTTGCTATTTCAATGCTCACTCGTCTCTGAACAACGAGCTTCTTTTTTATATGTTTACGCGTCTCTGAACAAAGAGCTTCTCTTTTTTTTGAATATGTCCACGCGTCTCTGAACAATAGACCTTCTTTTTTAAATATTGTTTTTTAATATGAACTTCTAAATGATGTGTCCACGCGTCTCAGAACAAAGAGCTTGATAATAGGATGCCCACGCGTCTCTAAGCGAAAGAGCTTGAAAATAGGAGATCTTTGATGATATGTCCACGCGTCTCTGAACAAAAGAGCTTTTGAATGTTATGCCCACGCATCTCTGGAGCAAAGAGCTTTGATGGAAATGTTCACGCGTCTCTGAACAAAAGAGCTTTGATGATATGTCCACGCGTCTCTGAACAATAGAGCCTGAATAATATGCCCACGCGTTTCTGGAGCAAAGAGCTTTAATGAAAATGTTCACGCGTCTCTGAACAAAAGAGCTTGAATAATATGCCCACGCGTCTCTGGAGCAAAGAGCTTTGATGGAGATGTTCACGCGACTCTGAACAATAGAGCTTCGGTACTTGAACGTTTGTTGCGATAACATTCTGATGAAGAATTTTCGAAGACCAACGTTTATTGATCTCAGAAGCTCGCCTGAACTTTGCTTCCGCTTAAACCAGTATGTCGGTGGTTCCGTGATGAGCCAATTCTTAGGCGCTTTAAGCTAAGTGAGACGATATTTCATCAGGTCGACCACTTATTGTGATTGTAATCAAACTGACTACTTAATCATGTCAAATTGCTTGTAGGGGCTAACTGGCGTACCAAGGAACCCGAAATTGCTGTAAGAGGTCGAAATCACCTTTATGAGAGGCTTCGAGCTCTGTCGCTGTTGAAATATCTCTGGCGCCAAGAATTGACTCTATCGCCGAACGCTGTGATAGGGTCTTCCCTATTCTGCTGCACCTGTACTTATTTTTTTACTATAGAACTTTGCCAATTTCTTCAATTATCTTAGGGTTGACCTAAGGTTTAATGTTGCTTGACTCATCGACTTGCCACGACTCAAGGCATAAACTTGACTCGTTGCGATTGACTCGAGGTTGACTCGAATCAAACTGTTTGACACATGTGTCTCATGACCCGTGTGTGCATAGTGATGTGATCGTGCGACTCGAAAATGCAAAAAAGCAAAAAATTTCCGTCATTTTTGTGGAGGGTACCGACTTTCTCCCGAAAAAGAAAGACGCGAAAAAGAATCGAAAGTTTGCAGATGCATTTTAAATGAGCTTAGTCAAATGTTGTTTGATACTATCTCTCAAGGTGCAAGGATTAATCCATCCTAGGCTATCTCAATTGTTGACTCCATGATGAAAGTATTTGGGTAACTTAGGTATGGAGGCTAAGCACTTCATACTTCGTGATGCAATGACAATTATGATTGATGAGTGATGTTGATATGACAAGGCATGCTTCATCGTTATGTTAAGATTTCATGACAAAGGGTTCCTAAGGGAAGTATATTTGGTCATGTATCTGTGATGTGTGTGAAAGTGACACTAAAGTTAGGCCACAAGGACTAAGTGTGTGGAAAAAGATGTTATTTGAAGAAGAGTCAAATGGTGGTGACTCTTAGGCTAGGTAAGCTTATGATATAGGGATCAAGCCCCCAAGTCTAGCTCTAAGTGAATAGGGATGAGCATAGGAAATTACTAGATGTGATCATAGTGTAAGTGTGTGAATGTGAATATGAATGCATGTTTATTAAGGGTTGTAACGTGGTTAGGCTAAAGGTCATAGAAGAAGAAGGGGATAAAGGCTCAAGACCCTAGATATGCCCCCAAGGTGTGAAACCTCGCTTTTGAATCTTTATATTTTTATGCTTGAGTTTCTACTCTTTTTTAGCTCTCTTTTATCTTTTGCTTTAGCATTTATTTTATTTTTGTAAGTTGGGCAATCCCGATCATGCGGTCTATCACTCACTTGGCATTCATGTTTCTCAGGCACGGTACCGAGCACTCGATAAGAGACGCAATCTGAGACGTGTTCTTATCGAAGATATTTTCATATCAAAGACATTGGAACACTTGCCCTTTTGTACGCTTTATTTATTTATTTTTGCTTATTTTTGCTATTTTAATTTTTTTGAATTCACTCAAGCTTTTTTTTAGAATTGCATAACGCCATCCCATCCCAAGGTTAGGTAGATGTAGGTTGAAAAAAGAAAGGTCTATCGTTAGACGAGGCTCAAAGTGGTTTATGAAGAAAGGATTGTAAATTTGAAAGGTGAAAGGTAATATGATGTGGCTACAAGGGGTGCCTTAAATCATTGGTATACCTTGTGCTTAGTTCGACATGGATTTGTTTTTTTTTTTTGGTAATGAAATGAAATGATCATATATAAGGAAATAAATTCTCATTTTATTAAAAGAAATATATAATGATCTTACAAAATAAATCTAAGGAAAATAAAAAGGTGCCTATGCTAGACTTATTGGGGAAAGGGTAAATATAAAATAAATAGAAAAAAGAGGTCACGAAATCTTGTCGTTGAAGCTCGCCTCTTGTCTTGTGTTGTTTCCTTTATCATCACTCGCTCTTCTTGTTAACTGGAGGCATGGGAAGCTTGTTATTATCAATCAAATGTTGGATATCCTCCTTTAGTTTCCAACAGCTCTCAGTAGCACGACCTCTACCTTGATGGTACTTGCAGTGTTCGTTTGGATTCCAACTAGGCAATCTTTTCTTAATTGGGGGATCTTGAATAGGTCCAGTGGGAGTAATGATTCCCTTGGCATGGAGTCGATCGAAAGCATCATCGTAGCTAATTCCAATAGGGTAAATTCCCTTTTCGGTTGCTTTCGATTACCCATGGCTAGGATCTCACTAAGGTCGAAAGTACCAACACTATTACTAGAGTAGTTTTTTCCGGAAGAAGAAGAATAGTCGTTCTTCTTCCCTTTACAGCCACTGTTACTATTATTACTAATCTTGGCCTTCTTGTCGTGCGGAGGAACAAGAAGGAGATTTGAATCAATGAAGTCTTGAACACGATCCTTGAGAGCGAGGCACTTTTCAGTAGTGTGACCGCGACCTCTATGGTATCGACAATAGGAATTTGGATCCCCATTGGGAAAACGTTTTTCGGATGGAGGATCTTGACTGGGACCAATGGAGCGAATATGACCTTGATCATGTAGACAGTCAAAAGCTTCATTGTAAGTCGTTTCTATTGGTGTGTATCCTTCAATGGTCCGTTTTGCCCGCGGCTTAGGAGCATTGAATTCTTCATTAAACTCTTGGCGAGAATTTTGTTCAATAGCCATCACCCGATTTGCTAATCCTTCTACCACATTCAAGAGCATGGCAATGACATCTTGCAGTTTTCGAACGTCCTCTTTTAGACTTGACGAGTCTTCCCTGGTATTATCTAAGAAAAGACTTTCATCTTCCCCAATCATGGCCACCTCATCGAGAGAGGTTATATAAGCTATCTCGATCATGGGCTCTTCTACAGGTGTGATAAGAAGTGATGGATCGAAGAATGCTTGGTCATTTTTGAAGGCTAGAATCTCGAAAGTTTCACTGTTATCGATCAGATCTTGAATAGCTTCTTTGAGTTTCCAACACTCCTCAGTGCCGTGACTCTTTCTTTGATGATATTTGCAGTGCTTATTAGGGTCCCACTTAGGTGGCCTGGCTTCTGGAACTGGATCTTTGATGGGCCCTATGGGCATGACTAGTCCTTTGTGGTGTAATTTCTCGAAAGTTGTTTCATAACTCATACCAAGTGGAGTGAACACCCTTTTTGATCTTTGGATTCGTGATTTAGAGGTGTTCGTAGCATGTACCTCATTAATGGGAGAGGAAGAAGAAGGATGGTCGCTCTTCTTTCCTCTCGCACTATTATCTTTCAAAAGGTCATCTTCAATGTTAATGCCTATATCATAGACAACCTTGAAAGTATTCAAATTGTGTTGGTACTTTAAGTGCTTTGAATACTTCCCTTGGAGATTCTTGATAAACATCCTCACAGATTCTTTTTCGGTAGGAGCGTTTACCATATTAGCAGAAGTTTCCCTCCATTTGTTGAAGAAAGAAGTGAACCCTTCGTTTTCTTTTTGTTTTAACATCTCAAGTTGTTTGTGGTCTGTTTCGTCTTGGGACACTTATATCTATCAATGAAAGAGTTTTTTATCAACTCTCAAGAAGAGGTTTTTTCTTTCTCGAGAGAAAAGAACCATTGTTGACAAACCGTTTCGAGAGATAGTGGGAACAGAGAGGGGAAAACCTTCTTATCGATACCCTTAATGCTCATTATAGTTTCAAAAGCTCTTAGATGGAAATAAGGGTTATCTATTGCCTTGAATTTAGGGATGTCAGTGGCGTTGAACTTATGCGGAAGAAGTTCCTTGTCCAGTGAGACCCCTTGTGAACTCATGCCCTAAAATTTATAGTCACTATATAGCTTTCTCAAACTTTCTTGCATGAGGTTCATTTGTTGTTGCTTCATAGGATCATCGATCTTGAGTGTGAGTAGCCTCAGTGTCTCAGTCACGGTGACCAATTGGTTCCTAATCTCATTGACTACTTCTTGAGTTTCCATTATCCTTTTAGCCTTCCTCTTTTGACGAATCAGTTTATCAAAAAGTGAGACCTGAATAAAGAGGTTGTCCTTGATTAATCGACCTTCTCTCCTCGACCAACTGTGGAAAAGGAATTTGGGGATATTCATTGTTAATTATTTGACTCAAACTCTATTCAACATACATGGATGGAAGGAGTGAAGGAAGATTGGAATAGAATATGAAGGAAAATGATATAGATAGAGGGATATGAAGAATTAGGAATAGAATGTACCCCGAACTCAAACGACGGAAAAGACCGACTCATGCATGAACCTAAGACATGGTCATGATGATATGTACTCAAAGTGTGTGCTAAAACTAGTGAGTGTAGGTGATATGTTAAGACTCGTGTCCTGACCATGTGACTAGACTCAATTAATGACTCGACAAGGTGTTACTGACAGCGAACATTAACCGAATTAATTAGCAAACTGGTTAATTAGACTCTAGGTGATGACTGGACCAATAATCCGAACTGTTGGCCAAAAGACAGGACTGGCGTCACAATGTATAGCTTGGCGCCACACGACAGAGCTGTCGCCAGGCGCCAGACTCCGCAGGGTGGCGCTACAGTCCAGATTTTGGTGCTAATACTGGAGCTTTAATCTGGGACTGTTTTTGGTGTTATTAATCAGCTAGGGTATGCCTAAAGTCGTACTAGGTCAATTCTGATTAAAATATTAGACTTTATTGACTCAAATTAATTAATTAATTAGGCAAAGTTCTTTAAGTCATTAATTTATTTAATCTCAATACAAGTCAAACAAACGGTTAAGAGAAACATATAATATATGCAAAACAAATAATGCACAATTAGTCAAGTAGGCACGATATGATGCAATGAGTTTGCAACCTAACCATGGCTCTAGTTCTCTAAAGTTCGGGATATGGTTTAGTAAATAGAGGGTCCATGGTTAATTGTCCGGATGCACCGCGCGGAAGCCTAACCGTGAAGGGTTGGCGCGAGTGGATGGGACACCGCGAGCTTTAGAAAAAACTCGCTTCCCTGGTTTGGTGAATTCAACATTCTCGGATGTACCCTTTGTTGCACAGAGCGTTCAATCAGGTAGATGGAGCAGGAATTCCCAGAGGGTTATGTCCATATGTAGAACACATATGTGTTTCAGAAAAGTGAGAAAAAATTCAATCAGGAAGTAGGATCGAGCAAACAATACGAAAAACCGGTCGAAATTAGAACGCATATTTCTGGCTCGGTATTGGGGGAAGTTGGCGCCAGCAAACAGAGACTGGCGCCAGTTTTTAACTGTAGCGCCTGGCGCCAATGCTGGCGTCTAGCGCTACGGTTGAAAGTCTGACGCCAATGCTCTGTCTCCTGGCGCTAATTCCCACATGCGTCAGCAGCTTTCTGTGCTCGATAAAATTTTCCAGTTTCGCGCGGTGTTATTTCGGTCCTAGTTGTGAAAGATATTTCTCAAATTTCCTACGTGTGAAATCCTATGTTTTTAACTCATTACGGATGGTCTTTCCAATGAGATCTTTTTTACGCATATGACAATAATGTTAATCAAAATTACGCACATGAAATACTTAGAACGTTTCGAGTATCATCCACTCATTTTAAATCATTGCCGAAACAAATTCAGGAATTAAAATAGAAATCCTTCCAGTGGAGTCGCCAAAAACTGTAGGGAATAATTTCAAGCCTTAACCCCCTAGCTTGAACCCCACTGTGATCATACACTAAAATACGGTGGTGTTCAAAAGGGAAGAAGATAGAGCAAAAGAGTCGCCAACAAGTTTTAGGAACTTGTAAACCGTTCACAGGGTGAAGGTTACACCCCTTAACGATCCAAGAGACGTCAACTCCATAAGGTCTAGAACCAAATAAGGGTTCGGGGATGAGGGTACAAATCCAACCTAAAAGAGATTGAACCTTCCCTAATAAGAGGCCTCTACTTTATTCTGATCGTATTCATGTGCGCATTCTGACTAACATGCAATCGATAGGATTAACCTAAACCTGCTTATCTATGTTGGTTGAATTTAATGCACAAATAAATCTCTTATTGGCGATCACTTGAATTATAATCCAATTAACCCTAACAAGATTATTAATTATCTTACTAATCGTGATTACAAGTACAAATTCCCTTTAAACATGCATAAAAGGTGTGATCAAGCAATAAACAATAAATATCATCAAGCAACATAATGATAATCGTATTAATCATAATAATAATCATGTTAAAGCATAATAATAGCAAGATCCTAGGCATGATACTAACAAGATTAATAGCAAACCCTAGTATGTCACTAAGCAATAAAAATCAAATATTTAGCCCTAACATGAATAAATATTAGGAAGAACATAAAAGGCATCATAGAAATCATACATGATATTAAAGCTACCCTAGACATGATATTAGGAATTATAATAACAACCTAAACATGATTTCTACATCATAACATCAATAAAACCATTAAAGTACTTATTTTGATGCCTAATACCTCTTTCTAATAACAAAATACACACGTTAGTAATTTCAAGGAAAATCATAAAACAACAATTAAATTAAATAATTGAAAGAGAAATTTGGGACCAAACCCTCAGAAATTAAAACATTTCACGTCTAGGGCGAAGGCAACTTCAAATATGGCTAGGTGTATCTAGCTCTTGCGAATGCGGAATTTTGTATTTAAAAGCAATTTTAGAGGGAGAGAGAGAGAGAGAGATGGATTAGAAGAGAATGAGAGAATTGATGAATGAAAACTAGTTGTAGGTGAATATAATTGAAAACTGGTTGTTGATGAATGAAAACGGAGTTTTTACGACGTTATTTATAGAGAAAATCAGCCAAAAAGATAAAATATCAAAATAGAGCATTGGTGCACCTGAAACAGAGCTGGCGCCAACGCTAGCTTATTGGCGCCAACATTAGCGCCAGGCGCCAATGCTAGCGCCAGGCGCCAATGCTAGCGCCAGGCGCCAATGCTAGCGCCAGGCGCCAATGCTAGCGCCAGGCGCCAATGCTAGCGCCAGGCGCCTATGCGTGGCGTTAGGCGCTAACCCTGTTTTTGACGCGTTTTCTAAAATCAGATAAATTTTGCAGTACAGGAGGATAAAATCGTATGTTTTCCTCAAAAATGCTCTTTGATTTTAATTAAAACTCTGAAAAGTCAATTTATCAATGCTAATTGAATTAGGAATGAAAAGGACTTTCTAGAAGAATCTAGAAGACTAAAACCATTCCTAATTGCATTAGGAATGATAAATCATATTAGGCCGTCCCCTAGATCATTGGGCCGCATATAAAGCTCAAATCGGGCCCAGTTTAGAAAATTGGCCATAACTTCCCCAATATTCATCGGAATTGGGCTTATAATATATCGTTGGAAAGATCTTGTCAAGCCCCATCCAACTGCACTACTATTGGACCCATATCATAGAACAACCAAAATGGATTGGCTTTTTTCTTAAAATAAGTTTTCAAAAACAGAGAGAAGAGAAAAGAAATTAAAACTATCCGCAACACTAAACCTTTCACACTTTCGCTTCATTCGATGTGAAAGGTACTCATCACCGGGTTTGGTTTTGGGGAGACACAAATGGGTGTCTACAGGTTGATATCTCAAATGATTCAACCAATAAAAGAGAAGTTAAAATCGGACTAACACTTAATGAACAAGAAAGAACGATTTAATTAACTTACTTAAAGAATTTATCGATGTATTTGCTTGGTCATACGAAGATATGCAAGGCATTAATAGAGAAATAGCTCAACACACTATACCACTAATTCCAAGAATGAAACCTGTAAAACAAAAGTTACGTCGAATGAAACCCGACGTAGTTCTTAAAATAAAAGAAGAAGTCCAAAAATAAATAACTGCAGGTTTCATCAAGGTCGAATGGGTCATCCAAATACCTCGAATGGGTCACCAACGTCGTCCCAGTTCCGAAAAAAGATGGAAGGGTAAGAATGTGTGTCGACTATCAAGATCTAAATAAGGTAAGTCCAAAGGAAGACTTCCCTTTACCACACATCGATATTCTAGTAGATAACAAGGCAAATCACGCGCTTCTCTCATTCATGGATGGGTACGCAGGTTACAACCAGATTCTCATGGCAGAAGAAGACATGGAGAAAACAACTTTCATAACACCATGGGGCACTTACTGCTACACGGTAATGCCAATCGGGTTGAAAAACGCGGGTGCTACTTACCAACGTGCAACAACTGCCTTACTCCATGACATGATGCATAAAGAAGTCGAAGTATATGTCGACGACATGATTGTAAAATCGAAAGACCGTCCAAGCCATCAAGTAGCCTTAAGAAAATTTTTCGAAAGGCTAAGAAAATATAATATGAGGTTGAATCCATCTAAGTGTGCTTCGGAGTCACCTCAGGCAAGCTTTTGGGTTATGTCATAAGCTATAGAGGAATAGAGATAGACCCAACCAAAATAAAAACAATCATGTCAATGCCACCGCCCAAAACCGAGAAACAGATTCGAGGATTTATTAGCCTGTTGCAATACATAAGTAGGTTCATATCAAAATTGACGACAATATGTGAACCAATCTTCAAAAAGCTCAAAAAGAATGTACTAGTAATATGGGATGACGAGTGTCAAAAAGCCTTTGAAAAGATCAAAGCCTATCTCCCAAATTCTCCCATATTAGCACCAGCACTTCCCGGAATACCTCTTAGGTTATATTTGACGGTTACCAAAGAGACAATGGGAGCTATGCTAGCACAAGAATTAGAAGGCAAAGAAAACACAATCTACTATCTAAGCAAGAAGATGCTCGAATACGAAACACGCTATACACCACTTGAGAAGCTGTGCCTCGCCTTGGTGTGGGCCACAACCAATTTAAGACATTACATGCTAGTGCATACTATCTTCGTAGTCTCCCGATTAGATCCACTCAAGTATCTATTCGAGAAGTCTACACTCAATGGACGCATATCGAGATGGATAGTCAATCTAGCCCAGTTTGATGTAAGGTTTATGCCGCAAAAAGCTATCAAAGGATCTGTGGTGTCAGACTTTCTAGCAGATTTTCCAATAGAAGACTCGACGCCAATACAAGACAATGAATTTCCAAATAAAGACTTAATGGTTACTGAAGATGATACTTGGACCTTGTACATCGACGGAGCCTCAAACCAAAAGGGATGTGGCGTTGGAGTATTACTATTATCACCGAAAGAAGAGCATGTTCCAATCTTCATTAAGCTTGATTTCGACGTTACCAACAATGCTGCTGAATATGAAGCATGCGTGGTAGGCCTTGAAACAGCCTTGGCATTAGGAGTAAAAAAAGTTAAGGATATTCGGAGACTCTTCTTTAATTATCAATCAAATATCTAAGAGGTGGAAAGTAAGGAGCAAAAGTCTAGCTCCTTACCAAACCTATCTGGAAACTCTTACCGATCAGTTAGAGAAGGTAGAATACACATATCTACCTAGGGAAGAAAATCAATTTGCTGATGCCTTGGCAAGACTAGCCTCAATGGTTAGGATTCCCACAGAAATCGAGCAAATGCCTCTAACTATAAAGAAAAGGCACAAACCAGCATACATCCAAGCTATAGAAGACGACGAAGTAGTCCAAGACGAAGAAGAAGAAGAAGAAGAAGAAGAAGAAGAAGAAGAAGAAATAGAAGAAGAAGAAGAACCGTGGTATACGGATATACTGAATTATGTCACCAAAGGAGAATACCCTCCCCATGCTGACAAAAGAGAAAAACGAGCATTAAGACTCTTGGCTTCCCAATATGTACTCATAGACAACGAGCTACATAAAAGAGTACCTAAGGGTCGAGCTCTCTTATGTGTAGGAAAAAAGGATGTACAAAGATCAATGAGAATAGTCCACAAAGGAATCTGTGGCACTCATATAAATGGCAAAATGTTAGTTCAAAAGATAGTGCGAGAAGGATATTATTGGACTACAATGAATAGGGATTGCCATCAATATGTAAAAAGATGCCCTAAGTGCCAAATATATTCCAATTTACAACATGTTCCTCCATCCTTGCTCTACACCTACACATCGCCATGGCCATTCTCTACATGGGGAATTGACATCATCGGCAAAATCACTCTCCTAGGAACAGGAGGCCACGATTATATCTTAGTAGCAATTGATTACTTCACAAAGTGGGTCGAAGCCCAATCATACGCTAAACTCACTGCAAAACATGTAGCACTCTTTATCGAGAGAAATATTATTTGTCGATATGGAGTCCCACATGAAATGATAAGTGACAATGGAACTCACTTTCAAGCTGAATGTGAAGAATTGTTACAAAAATATGGCATTCAACATCATCATTCTTCCCCTTACAGACCTCAAGCAAATGGTGCAGTCGAGGCAGCTAATAAAATTTTAAAGACTATCATCGAGAAATTGATGGAAAATTATAAAGATTGGCCTGACAAACTTCACTTCGCATTGTGGGGTTACCGCACATCAATCCGCACATCAACAGGAAATACGCCATTTTCCTTAGTTTATGGAATGGATGCCGTACAACCTTTCGAACTCGAAATTCCATCTCTACGCATTGCATTAGAGAGTAAACTCAATGAAGTCGAATGGACTAGGGCAAGATATGAAGAATTAATTCTACTCGATGAAAAACGACTAAAAGCTCTACATCACACCCAGTGTTATCAAACTCGTATGGCTAGGCATTTTAATAAGAAGGTCAAGACAAGAAACATCAAAGTAGGAGATTTGGTGTTAAAAGCATTAAGGAAAACTGTTTTAGATCCAAGGGGAAAATTTAGACCTAATTGGTCTGGACCCTACATTGTCATGATGATTCTGTCAGGAGGTGCAGCAAAACTAACTGATATGGATGACAATGAGTTCTCGAACATGACAAATCTTGACCAACTTAAGAAATACTACCCATAATTACTGGAGTAGGATACTCAAGAGAGCTACGTTTGGCCTGATTCCTTAAGAAAGGATACGTAGGCAACCCTTCACGGGTGCGACCACTTTATTTTCCAAAAATATCGCATCCCAGAATTAATTAAAAATTCGACAGAAGATCGGCGAAATATCGGCGTCACGGAAAACATTCCAGCGCCAGACGTTGAGCATTAGCGCCAGTCAACGACCATCAGCGCCAGCCGACAGCACCATCGCCTGACGCCAAACTCCATGGCGGACGATCATGATCCTCATTGTGTAGAGGACATTGACGATGATGAGTATGAGGACGAGTACGAGGATGAGGACGAGGACGATGATGATGAGTCTTATGATGTGAATAAGGAGGATGACTTGGGTGAGATAGAGGATCAGGATCAAGATGAGTTCGAGCGTAGGCTTGACGATTTTGAAATTTCAGCTGAACGTGCACCGCCTATTGTAAATTTCAGCTGAACGTGCACCGCATGAATTTCCAGAGTTACAGGTGATTTGTAACCCTCTACCTTAATGAATTTTGTTATATTATCTATGTTGTTGTAAAAGTCCTATTTAACTATCTACTTTTTATATATATACTTGTGTAGGAAGACACCCGGTGTGCACTTCTAGCCCCGGGGCATGCAAATAGTACAACGTTGTGTTGGGTGGCGTATGGTAGTGCCCAACCAACGACGGGTGCTACGGCGGGGCCACATCATTACTAGGTTGGGATCGATTCAGTGGTTGCGGGGTTCGAAGACATCCCACTACCCGTACCGATAGAGGAGGTTGAGATAACAACGCTTTGGCAAGCTGTAGGTAGCTTCGTTGATTGGCCACGTGCATGGGTGAAGTTGATTAATAAGGAGGTATATTATTTATTTCTCAATTTTTGTAAGTGTTAAAAAGTTAGGCACTCTTAAAGTGAAACCGCCAAATATTTTTTTTTAACAATATGCAAGGTCCGCCAAGTTGATTTAAAACTGCTTTAATTTTTTTTTTAAAATATGCAAGTTTCGCCGCCCAGGGACACCCGAGGGAGCCGCCCTTAGTGCCGGAACAGAGAAGGCAGCCCGCGGCGAGGCCACAACAGCCCTGGCAGCCGCATGCCAAGGCTGTAGCAGCCACGGCAAGTGGCTGCCATGTTTGATGCAGCCTCGACTACAGCCTGCCTAGGCTGCTGCAGCCTCGGCAGCACCTGCCTGTGCTGCTACAGCCATGGCAGTCGCCTGTCGAGGCTGCAGCAGCCCAGGCAGGCAGCTGCCGAGGCTGCAGCAGACATGGCAGCCACCTGCCGTGGTTGCTACAGCCTTGGCATGCGACTGCCGGGGCTGCTGTGGCCTCGGCGCGGGCTGCCTTCGCTGTTCCGGCAGCGGGGGCGGCTCCCTTGGGTGTCCCGGGGCGGCGGAACTTGCATATTTTTAAAAAAAAAATTTGAGCAATTTTAAATATATAAAGCCATTTTGAGCCGAAATGGCTACTCACTTGCCTATTTTCTTCATTTCTCAACTTATAAACTCCTTGCATCCCAAAACAACTCATAATGACATATTTATAAGTGTTTTTCATTTGAAATTACATAAAAATCGCCAAGTTCTAAGGTTTTAGGTCCAATTCATCAAAATAAAGCCATTTTGAGCCGAAATGGCTACTCACTTGCCTATTTTCTTCATTTCTCAACTTATAAACTCCTTGCATCTCAAAACAACTCATAATGACATATTTTTAAGTGTTTTTCATTTGTAATTACATAAAAATCGCCAAGTTCTAAGGTTTTGGGTCCAATTCATCAAAATAAAGCATTTTGAGCCGAAGTGGCTACTCACTTGCCTATTTTCTTCATTTCTCAACTAATAAACTTATAAATTCTCAAACCATATCATAATTACATATGTATAAGTGATTGTGAGTTGAAATTGCATAAAATAAGCAAAGTTCTAAGTTTTTTGGCGCATTTCATCAAAATAAAGCCATTTTGAGCCGAAATGGCTACTCACTTGCCTATTTTCTTCATTTCTCAACTTGTAAACTCCTTTCATCTCAAAAAAACTCATAATGACATATTTATAAGTGTTTTTAATTTTAAATTACATAAAAATCGCCAAGTTATAAGGTTTTGGGTCCAATTTATCAAAATAAAGGCATTTTGAGCCGAAATGGCTACTCACTTGCCTATTTTCTTCATTTCTCAACTAATAAACTTATACATTCTCAAACCATATCATAATTACATATGTATAAGTGATTGTGAGTTAAAATTGCATAAAGGAAGCAAAGTTCTAAGTTTTTTGGCGCATTTCATCAAAATAAAGTCATTTTGAGCCGAAATGGCTACTCACTTGCCTATTTTCTTCATTTCTCAGCTAATAAACTTATACATTCTCAAACCATATCATAATTACATATTTATTAGTGATTTTGTGTTGAAATTACATAAAAGAAGAAAAGTTGTAAAGTTTTTGGACCCATTTCATCAAAGTAAAGCCATTTTCTTCATTTCTCAACTGATAAACTTATTCTTTCTCGAACTATTTCAGATTTCGCATGGAAGCAAAATTTCAAAGAGAAAGAGGGTGGAGAAGCCTAAAAGAATTGATCAACCTAAGAAGAAGCTAAGTGAACAACGGTCCAAGAGTGAACAAGCGTCGAAGTTGCACTCTTCGAAAGGTTCACCCATGCCACCTACTCCACTTGTTGAAGACATTGTTCTTCAATCGCTCTCTGCTGACATGACCTTTCTTCACAACCGTGCTTGTCATTTGGTCGATCCCATGGAAGTTGCACTTCCTAAGGCAATGTTCCACTATGATGAGGATGCAGTTGCATGGATCAAGCAAAGAAGATGTGAAGGAATTTCTACGTGGTGCAAAGCTTAACATTTCCCTCATTCAAAAATTCATGAGGTACTTCAATGCCCACATAATTTATACTTTTTTCAAGTTATTCAAATAGATGGTGATTATCCTACATCTGATTAATTATTCAATGTTCATGCACGCAGAGCACTACAGGAGCACTTAACTGACACTGATTCTCCTTGTAAAGTTGGGTGGTTATGCCCCGAGAAGTTATCCACTACTAGAATCATAGGCAACCCTCATGATGTGTTGTATTATTTTGAACAGAGTATTAGGGAATCAGAGCGTGCGGGAGTCAAGTTCATATTCGCCCCATGTTATAGAGAGTAAGTCTAACCATGTCTAATTCAATCGATTTGGCCTCATTATATGTTGACTCCTAAATATTAATTTGCTTGTCTATTTTGAACTTATGTAGGGAGCATTGGAGCCTCATGGTGATTTGTAACTCCACTAAGACAATTTATCACCTTGATTCAACTCGATCATCGGAGAAGTGGCTCGTGAAGTTTATATTGCAAAAGTAAATATATATAGCAACCTAGTGATGATTATTGCTAATAATAACTAATTTAGTAATCATACGACTAATCAAATTTGAATGTACTTTTTTTTACTACAGTGTTATGAAGAAGCTACATTGTCGTGCTCCAAAGGGTCCAACATGGAAGTCACCGTTGGTAATTTACATGATATTGTGATTATCTTGAAAATCTATGTTAATAAATATTTGCTCATTTACTTTGCATGTTTCACTGATGTGATTTGTTTGTCATATGCTAGTGCGCACAACAAGAGAATGGACTTGATTGTGCTTTGTATGTGATGAGATTCATGCTTGACATTGTGACTCATTGTACGGACACTCAACAGCTTGATGAGGTAAGTCCTAAAACTTATTGAAATACTATATTGATATGATTTCTAGCCTTAGACACCAAATATTACCCAACAATGGCATGTTATGAGAAACAAAAAGGCCATTTCACAAGAAAGGTAGAAAATGGGCTGAATAGAAGTCATATGGGCCATATTTGGGCCATTTTGTGTTAATATGCTCTTTTGATGTGATTTCTTTCCTTATACACCTATAACTAGACAATATTGAAATTTTATGAGATAAATAAAGTTCATTTAATAAGAAATGTAGGAAATGGGCAAAGTCATGTAGGCCATATTCGGGACATTTTGAGTAAAAGCGTCATAAAACTTAATAAAATGCTCTCCTATACAATTTTAGGGCTTACACAAATACAACTACCCAACATCGACATGTTATGAGAAAGAAATAGTTCATTTGATAAGTAATGTAGGAAATGGGTTGTATAGAAGTCATATAGCCCTATTTGGGCCATGTTGAGTAAAATGCGTTGTTAAACTTATTGGAATGCTATATTGATGTGATTTCTAGCCTTAGACACCTAATATTACCCAACAATGACATTTTATGAGAAACAAAAGGCCATTTCACAAGAAAGGTAGAAAATGGGCTGAATAGAAGTCATATGGGCCATATTAGGGCCATTTTGTGTTAATATGCTTTTTTTATGTGATTTCTTTCCTTATACACCTATAACTAGATAATATTGACATGTTATGAGATAAATAAAGTTCATTTAATAAAAAATGTAGGAAATGGGCAAAGTAAAGTCATATAGGCCATATTCGGGCCAATTTTAGTAAAAAGCGTCATAAACCTTAATAAAATGCTCTCCTATACAATTTTAGGGCTTACACACATACAATTACCCAATATTGACATGTTATGAGAAAGAAATAGTTCATTTGATAAGTAATGTAGGAAATGGGCTACATAGAAGTCATATAGGTAATATTTGATAAAATACATATTGTTTTGCCTAATTAATTAATTCTAACATAATGTTTTTGTATTTCAAGTTTTGCAAGGCCCAAAAGGATGGTCCGTTGACAATCAAGGAGCTTAATGAAGTTCGTGACATGTTGGCGTCTTTTATCTCCTTCAACATGTAAATGGCATTGTAATTGTAAATTATTTATGTTAACTTTTGAACTATATAAATTATTATTCATTATATATTTACTTACTATTATTTGTATATGTAAGCAACTTTTTTTTTGTATTGCGTTTGGGAATATTTATATCTATATATATAATTGAATTCTTGTTTTTAATATTATTTTTGTATCTTATTTGAGTAATTAATAATATTATTATATTTAATATAATTGCTGGAATTACAGGTTATTATTATTGCGGGAAACAGGTTTTTTTTTAGAATATTATTGCCCGAAAATTGGAAAAAAAACAAAAAAAAATTTGGTGAATAGGCACTGGTTAGGCACCAACCGGTGCCTAAAATAGCTACCACAAAAAAAAAATGGCGGGAGAGCAGTTAAAGGCACCGGTTAACCGGTGCCTAATAAGGTATTTGGCACCGGTTAACCGGTGCCTATTTGACCCTATGGCATCGGTTTTGAACTGGTGCTAAAAAATGGGTTTTTGGCACCCCCCACATAGGCAGCGGTTCAAACCGGTGCCTTAGACCGGGTTTGAACCGCTGCCAAAGCCCTTTTTTCACCTAGTGTTTCTATTTTCCACCACGGGACGACCCACTTGATAGCAAAATCGCGAGATTCGAAGACCCTTTTCCATTCGTGGCGCCCCATCTTAGAGAAGCGTTTCTTCCTCCTCACGAAGCAATTTGGAGTATACTTCTCAATGTTGTCCGGAGGGCTAATTAATTCTAGCCTTTCCATTAGCCACATCTGTAAAAAAAATTGCAATGCAAATAAATTATTATTACTAATCAAAAATATATTTTTTGATTTCTGTAATGAAAAATATTATTTTTCTACCTGTAATAAAATTGGAGAACCTCGAAAAGGTTCTTTTGGGTTCCTTTTCAATTCATCAAGACTAATCATAGTCTCTCCAACTATCAATGACATTGGATTTCTCCCTGATTCAATTTGTTCTAGTACGATGGTTATTATAATTGATTGACCCTCATTATTTTTACCACTACTAAGAAAAAATTGATTAAGCATACAAAATAAGAAAGCCCCTCTTCTATAAATATGAAAAGATTCGGAGAGAGCTTTATCAAAATAATGGCGAGCAAATTCTTTCAAATTAATTATGTTGCCATCTACTATTTTTGATAGATCCCTTTATTTTAAATTAAAGAAGCGTTCAAAATCCTTGTAATAATATGCATCAATTCTAGGGATTACTATGAGGTCTATTGCAGGGAAACCTAAAATAGCACCAAATTCTTTCGGCAAAGGGCTAATTTCATCATACCCTATTCTAAAGCAATGAGTATCAACATCCCAATATTCTAGAGCGGTATGAATAAAATCTAAGTCAAGATCTACCCCTTTGATACCATAAATTCCCCCCAAGTGGAACACATCTAATTCTTTTCTTTCTTTGGCATTAAGAGTCCGATACCATTCATGGGTGTATTGGATAAAAGTTTTGGTGACTGGAGACATGATATTATTTTTCTAAAGCCAAGAATTATTTTATTTGCTGAAATTATGAAAAGAATCGGCTGGGCAGGGGGCTATTTATGCACGAATTAGAAGCAGTTTTAATTAGGGCTGGCAAAAGCTGACCCGACCCGACAACCCGACCCGAACCCAACCTGAAATAAATGGGTTTTGATAGAGATTTTCAACCCGTTTATGTAATTGGGTCAACCCGAACCCGACCTGAAGTTAAATGGGTCGGGTTCAGGTTGAAAATCCCAACCCGAAACCAACCCGCGTAAACCCGTTTATTTAATTGGGTCGGTTTCAGGTCGGGTCAACCCGAACCCAACCCGCTTAACTTAAAACCCTAATTTAAAAATATGGGCCAAACCCAAATTATCTAACCCTAAGCTAATTTCCTCTTTCTCTCGCCGCTTTCTTTCAGACTTTCACTCAAACTCTCTCTCTTCTCAGTTTCTCTCTCTTCTCTCCTCTCTTTTCTCTCTCTAACTCTTGAAGATTGAAATAAAAATTCTTGAACCTTGAAGATTGAAGCTTCATCTCAAACATTCTGAAGGTAATAATCCTATTATTCGATTTTTTATGAGTTTGTTTGCTCATGAGTCATTTGTTTATGCAATTTCCTTGATTTGGTTATGCAATTTTCAGATTTCTTTGATTTTTTAAGCGATTTTTTGCTATTATGGTTTATGTATGCTTTGTTTATGTGATTTAATCATTTAATGTTGTTCGTTTGTTATTTTCTTACTCTGCAATTTCTTTCGAAGATTTGATTTGTTATTTACTTATTTTGCGATTATTTGCGATTTGTTTATGCGATTTTTTGCCCTGATTTGATTTTCTTACTCTGCAATTTCATGAGTTTGATTCTTTATGTCATGACTCATGAGTTTATACTTCTGTTTTTCATGTTTATACTTCGGATATGAGTGTAATTCTTTTTTTAATTTATTCACAGATGGCTAATAGCCCTAATCCTGATGAACCCATTGATCTTCCGGATTCTGATTCAGATGATGAAGTTTCTGATTCTCATCAAACGGAATCAAAGAAGAAAACCTCTAATGTCACCTCGCTGAATAAGCCTGGAATTCATTTCAAGCGCCAACGAAAGCTCACTTCAGATGTGTGGGCAAATTTTGAATTCCTTGATAAACCTGACGAACAAGGTAACATCATTTGCATGTGTAAAAAATGTGGGCAGAAATATAATGCTGAAAGTAGGCAAGGAACTGGTAATTTAAAACGCCACATTAAGAAATGTAAAAAAAGGACCTTTAAAGATGTGGGTCAGATGATTATTGATTCAAGCAGTTCTGGTTCTATGATGAATAGGGTTCCTACAATTGATTATGATATTGTTCGTGAGATGTTGTCTATTGCTGTGGTGAAACATGATTTGCCTTTTCAATTGGCTGAATATAGTGCTGTTAGGAAGTTGATTAATTACATAAATCCTGATGTTAAACTTGTGTCTCGAAATACTTTGAAGGCTGATGTTCTGAAAATGTTTAAGAGGGAAAAAGATAAACTTAAGGAGGAGTTGAGTGTAGTTAAGGGTAGGATTTCTCTTACATCTGATTGTTGGACTTCAATTACTACTGATGGTTACATGTCTTTGACTGCCCATTTTGTTGATAATCAATGGAATTTGCAAAAAAAAATTCTGAACTTTCGTTTTTTGCCTCCACCTCACACCGGTGTCCATATGTTTGACCATGTCTATGATTTTCTTAAAGAGTGGGGTATCCAAAAGAAAATCATGTGTATTACTCTTGATAATGCTTCCTCTAATGATGTGTTTGCTGATGTAATTAAAAATGAACTTGATTTGGTATGTGGGGGGGATTATTTCCATGTGAGGTGTTGTGCACATATCCTAAATTTAATTGTGCAAGATGGGTTAAAAGAAATTAATGAGGATGTTGTTAAGGTGAGAGAAACTGTGAAGTATTGTAAAGGGTCTCAGGCTAGAAAGCAACGTTTTTTGACTTGTGTGGCACATGTTGAACTAGACTCAAGTAGAGGATTGAGACAAGATGTCCCTACTAGATGGAATTCAACTTATTTGATGTTAGAGAATGTTTTGTACTTTAAAAAAGATTTTCTTCATTTTCAAAAGGTTGATGCCAATTACATTCATTGTCCAACAAATGAGGAGTGGGGGAGAATAGAGAAGTTATTTAGATTTTTGAAGGTCTTTTTTGATGTGACAAATGTTTTTTCGGGTACTAATTATCCTACCGCTAATGTATACTTTCCAAATGTGTTGAAAATCCGTTTACTCTTGAAAGAGGAGCTTGAAAATTCTGATAACTTCATGCATAAGATGGCAGCAAGAATGAATGAGAAATTTGCTAAATATTGGACCAACTTTAGCATAATCATGGCTGTGGCTGTTGTTTTAGACCCTCGATTTAAGTATGAGTTTGTGGAGTGGGCTTTTAAGAAGGTGTATGGGGAAATAGAGGGTACTAATGAGTTGGTGAAGTTCAAGGAAAGGTTGGATTATTTATATGGTGCTTATGTGACTGAGGCTTCCACAACAACACCACGAACAAGGCGCCGTTCTTCTAGACAGCCTAATGAAGAGCAAGTTGATGTTGCTTCTGATTCTTTTATGATGGTAACTGTGAACACTTGCTTTTTGTTTGATAATCAGCTTTAAATTCTGTTTTTTGTATGCTTTATTGTAATTTTTGTTTAAACATCTTTTAGGACTTTGATAACTTCTCTTCTAGCAAATCATATGTTGCTGCTAAATCTGACTTGCAAATCTACTTGGAAGAGCCATTGATTCCTCGTGCAACCAACATTAATATTCTATATCATTGGAAAACAAATGTTGTGAGGTATCCAATTCTTTCAAAGATGGCAAGGGACATCCTTGCAATCCCTATTTCAACAGTAGCTTCAGAATCTGCCTTCAGTACTGGTGGTCGAGTTTTGGACTGCTATAGAAGCTCTTTGAAACCAAACACAGCAGAAGCTATCATTTGCCTCAAAGATTGGACTTTTGGTGAAGGTATGAAAATAGTTTATGTATTTAAAATTACAATTTTTTTTGTTTCTTTTTTGTACTATTTTATTTATGCTTAAGGCTGAAATTAACTTTTGTATGTATTCTTTTGGTTGTAGCTAATATGGATCCGCAATTGCAAGATTTATGTGGAAAAATCATGGCCATGAAAGTCAACGATGATGTGGGGGATACTCCCAGCCCCAGCCCTCCACAAAGTGCACCAGAAAGTCCTGCTGTCATGGAGAGTCAAACCTGATTATGTTGTTAATTTCTTCTAAAATTAGTTGATGAAACTGTTACTGTTATTTTGGACATGTATTTGGTTTTCTAGTTGAACTTTTATTTGCCTACTTGGAAGTATTTTGGACATGTAACTCTTGAATTATGTTGTTAAGTTATGTTTGCTTGAATTATGTGTTGAATTTGAAGTCTTGAATACTTGAATCTTACAGGTTAAAGAAATTAGTCAAATTACAGGTTAAAAAAATTACAGTATAAAGAAATTAGTAAATTACAGGTTTTTATTTTATTTTTTTTAATTAAAAAAAAATCAGATTTAGGCGGGTCGGGTTCAGGTCGACCCGTTTATAATCAGGTCGGGTTCAGGTTGGTTATTTTGACCTGTTTAAGTAAACTAGTCGGGTTCAGGTTGGGGGGTCCTGACCCGTTTATGTAAACAGGTCGACCTGAACCCGACCCGACCCGACCTGTTTGCCAGCCCTAGTTTTAATCGGAGTAGGATACGAAGTCAGCGCTATTTGGCGCCAGACGACGCTATTGGCGCCAGACGACGCTATTGGCGCCAAACGCCAAAGCTTGGCGCCACACACTAAGTGTAGCTCCTGGCGCTACACCAAAATGCGTGGCGCCAGCTGGCGCCAATTTACCTCGTCATACGCGCTTTCTAAAACCGCGTTTTTTACCTTACTCAAGTCTGCTATTGACTTTACGGCTTCCTTATCTTTTTCTAAACATCTTTTTGTTCTTTTTTTAATTAATATAGCTATTATATTAATTATATTATTCTTTTCGGATTTTTTTAGATTAATTTTTAAGTTTTTATAAACCCAAGTTTTTATTTGACTCTTCCTTTTTTCATTTTTTCTTTTTGGGGGAGAAAGTCGGATACCCTCCATCAATAATAATAAAAATGACGGAATTTTTGCGCAAAATTATTTGTCACACTTTCTTGCACACACAAACATACACATAATAATAATATTATAAAATGAAAAAATATGATAAATAAAATAAACTCATAATAGTATGTATATACAAAATATGTCTAAAAAAAATGAGTCTAACTAAAAGGCAAAGTTCTATACAAAGTCAAATAAATAATAAAAAGCACAGGTACAAACTACGGCGCCGGGGGAGGTAAACCCATCATCGCATAAAACTCCGCCGTACGAGGAGTAACCTCTCCACCTACTCCAGCTCCAGCTCCAGTATCAGCTCCAGTCTCCGCAGGAGGAGGAAAACTCAACGTGGGACCAGTCCACCCAAGATCAACCTGAGGCTGAGGCTACGGAGGCTGCTGCGAGGACGAGCCAACCTCGTACATCCCACCACCTCTAAGAGCCGAGGTAGCCTTTCCCTGGCCTGCCGGCGCAGCATGAGCACCCTCAGAAGAAGAACCCGAGCCCTCTGCCACATCAGTACGGGCGGCCTCAGAACGACCGCCTCTACCTCCTAAAGTAGTGCGGCGACGCCTCGAGCTAGACCTCGCCGGATCCCTCCGCACCTCAGGTCTCGTGCGGGTACAAGAAGGAGTAGGCTGACCCTGCAAAAGGAATTAAAATCAGAAAACAAGGCAAAATAGAAGCGGTAATGCAAAACATATGAAAGAAAGACTACCTCCTGAACGGCGTCGTCTCGACGGCAGGTAGCCACGTTCCTCATCCGGACAAGTTGGCTCCGGAAGGCATCTATACATTGTGCCATCGCCGAAACCACCTCGCGCAAGAACTGTCAAAGAAATAAGTCAGTAAACATACATAATATATATGGACAAAAGTTGCAAATAAATAAGCTTACCTGAGTCTGGTGGCGAGGAATCGACCGCTCTACAAAGCGCTCGTCCTCAGAAGCCGGAGGAATCATCTCCTCAATTGGCCCGTATGTCCCCTGATAATGGATAGACATACGGGGTGGCACGAACTCAGCAGCATCGTCCTGATAAAGCAAAACAAAGTCAGTGAAGCATTACTTGGGGGCTACTTAACGAAAGGTAAAAGCTGAAAAATCGTACAGCCACATTCTCAGCCGGTACAGGAACTGGAGCTAACAACGGCAGTAGTTCCTCCGCATAGCATCGCCCAGGGATCGTGCAAGATCGCCAAGGGGTACCGGCTCCCTCTGACATGCTCAACAACCTAGCGGCGTCAAACATGTGACGTGGTGGAGGAGCAGGAACGACAAAGGTATCAGAGGAATGCTCTAGCAACCCTCTCTCCAAGGTATGCAGTCGCCTCCATAATTCCCCAAGAAATAGCAACGCTCAGCGGAATACTGCATGGCTAACCCAGGGATTTCCAGGCTGACCCACGGCCGGTATAGCACCTTAGGCTCCTGCAAAGAACGTCAATCAGGCAAGAATCTACCTAAAGCATCACAAAACGGCAAATAAGAAAGAATCATACCGCGATGATCTTGGACATACGCAGTGGACATCCCCACACGGCGGCTGCCCCAAGAAGCCCTGACTGGAAACCTGCGCGGCGACGGTCTCGCCGGTGCAGTAGAAGGGAAGTACTCGTAGAACCAGATCTACAAGGAGTTAAAATTATCAGCAAGTGCTAGCTAAAATGTAGAGCTAAACTCTATAGGGAATAATGTTTACCTCTACGACCCTCCAAAAGCTGGACAAAGCAACATTCGTCCCAAAGGACTGGTGTCAACACGAGTCCCTCAGCACTCGAATGAAGTCAGCATAGGCCAAGCTGGCCCAGTCGTAAGTCCCGATCCAATGTAGATCGCGGACGGCAGGAAGGTAGTAAAGCAGCGCCCTACTACCCTTGTCAGGGGAGAACATCCCTGGCAACAACATAAGCGCAAAGATGCGCACCCGCTGCTCTCGGGTGGTTGCACCATCGCCAAAAGTCGCTGCCAGAGTCGAACGACGAATCCCCCTAGCGCTGAACTGAGACGACTCTACCTCAGCTCGAGCCCGAATAGTAATCGGCCCCAATAGCTCCTCGACCTCAGTGGAAAAGACGTCAATCCTGATGTCGAACGACAGTGGCACAGAGCTGAACTCCAGTCCTGTGATAAGACTGAAGTCGGTAGGAGTGACCATCATTTCACCCCAAGGAAAGTGGAAAGTGTTGGTGGTGTCCCAAAAGAACTCCACCAGAGCACGCACTACATGGTGACCCCCGCTGGAGGCAACCATCGCCTCGGAGGTCTCATACAACGCAACAAGACCACAGGAATCCAATAAGAGTCTCTTCTCGACATCTCTGGCGATGTACATCTTGTACAGATCGCCCAAACCGTCACAGCCAGAGCCATGACAGCGCGTCCTCCCAACAGTGATACCCCGTCTCACCCTCTTAGAAATGTGGTGGACGGGGGAGAAGAACAAGGTCCGCTCGTCCCACTCAGGGAGCCGACCAAGCGAAGTGGACGGCTCGGCATCGTCCTCCATGGGCTCATGCTCCCGTCAAACATCTCGGGACCGTGAACCGGAACCTCGCTGTCTAGCCATGCTACATTGTGCAGAATTATTATAAATTACGGTTCTATAGTATCTAAGGTTTGCCTAGCTGCATGATACTATGTTCGCAAAAAACAGAGTACGTAGTACTAAAACAGAGCACAAATTTAAATTGAGCGTAACGACATTTTTCAAGCAATCAAGCAATTTCTTGCAACACTATAGTAATTATTGTGACAAATTGGACAAGAATTTCTAGCAAAAACATTAAGAACGGGCCACATTGTATTCCCGACCTCAAGAGGTCCAACAATGGCAATTCGTTCATTTCTTCACCAAATTGAATCAAACAAGTATCAAATTACTCCCAAGGCAATATATAAACATAATCAAGCACTTTCATGGCATAAAATTTGACAAACAAAGAGAATTGAGCATTCTAAGTTTCGAAATTTTATGAAATTCGAAAATAAACATGTGCAAAATTCATAAAAACCGGTGTGAGTTCGAAGAAAACTTACATAGATCGGGAAAATGGATGAAATAAGCTTTGATTTGCAACAAATTTAAGTGAATTTGGTTGAGAAACAAGCAAGCACGAAGCAAGTGAATTTTTGGAGATTTTCGAGCAAAACGCGACGAGCAAACAACAAAAATGAAGAAGAAAAGGGTATTGATGGAATACCCTATTCTGGTGCCAAGCGCTAGACCTTGGCGTCAAAATATAGGCTTGGCACCTGGCGCCAATCCCAGCGCCTGGCGCTACGACCATTTGTGTGGCGCTGATGCTTTTTCAGCTGCACCAGGATGTTCAGCCACTCAGTGAGGTTGTTCTTTTTTTTTTGCAATATATTTTGGGTTCCTTGGTACGCCAGTTAGCCCCTTGAAGCAATTTGACGCGATTTTTAGTAATCGACTTGATTGCACAAAGTGATCGACCTGATGAAAGATCATCTCACTTAGCTTAAAGTGCCTAAGCATTGGCTCATTAACAGAAGGCACCGACATAGAGGTTCATTCAGCAAAGGGCACCGACGTAAGGGTTCAAAACCAACAAAAGCGCCGACGTACAGGCATAGTGGAAGCAAAGTTCAAGCGATCTTTTAAAGATCGACAAGCAGAGATCTTCGGTAATTTCCTTGGAAAATTATCGCAACAAATGAGGATGGCTTCAAGCGAGGATATCTTCGACGACATTCCCTAGATTGTGGAGAGTTGTCATAAACAACCGAAGATTTTTTCAAGCGAAGCAATCTTCGATAGTATTCCCTTGGACATGGAATATTATCAATGCGGATGAAGATTGTTTCAAGCGAAGCAATCTTCGATAGTATTCCCTTGGACGTGGAATATTATCAATGTGGAAGAGGATTGTTTCAAGTGAAGCAATCTTCGATAGTGTTCCCTTGGACGTGGAATATTATCAAAGCGGAAGAGGATAGTTTCAAGCGAAACAGTCTTCTATATTGGAAGCAGTTACAAGCTTAGCGGTTTTCAAGCGGGATGACATTCTCTTGGCAGGAGGTCATCAAAACAACGGTAAAGCGGCAGCAAATCGGTTACTTTCATAGACGTGTGCTCGACGGTGCAAGATACGCGTTTCTTAACTCTTTTATCTTTTTAACTAACTCTTGTTTGCAGGTATCGGCGTTACAAGAGTGGTTTAGGATCGCAAAACGTTCTGAATCATTCTCCGTCCCTATCGATACTTTGACTTTTGTTTTCAAAACTTGTGTTTCTTCAAACTCAGTCAAAGTGGGGGCTTCTGTAGACACCCATTTGTGTCTCCCCAAAACCAAACCCAATGATGAGTACCTTTCGCGTCAAATCAGTGAAGTGAAAGTGTTGAAAGTTTAGTGTTGCGGATAGTTTTAATTTCTTTTCTCTTCTCTCTGTTTTTTAAAAACTTATTTTAAGAAAATAGACAATCCATTTTGGTTGGTCCATGATATGAGTCCAATAGTAGTATAGTTGGATGGGGCTTGACAAGAGCTTTCCAACGATATACTATAAGCCCGATTCCGATGAATATTAAGGAAGTTATGGCCAATTTACTGAACTGGGCCCGGTTTGAGCCTTATATGCGGCCCAATGATCTAGGGGAGGGCCTAATATAGATTTATCATTCCTAATGCAATTAGGAATGGTTTTAGTCTTCTAGATTCTTCTAGAAGGTTCTTTTCATTCCTAATTTAATTAGCATTGATAAATTGTCTTTTGTTGACTTTTCAGAGTTTTAATTAAAATCAAAGAGCATTTTTGAGGAAAAAATACGATTTTATCCTCATGTACGGCAATTTTTATCTGATTTTAAGAAAACGCGTGAATTTCCAGATCAGCGCCAAACGCCAGCTGTAGCGCCTGGCGCTACGCTTGGCGCCTGGCGCTAATGTTGGCGTCTGGCACTAATAGCCAGCGTTGGTGCTAATTAGATTTTATCTGGGCCAGAACTCTGTTTTGATATTTTATCTTTTTGACTGATTTTCTTTATAAATAACGTCGTAAATACTCCGTTGTCATACAACAACTCTCATCAAGATTCTCTTGATTACTCTCCCTCTCTTTTTTGAACTAGCCTTCTCACAAATATAAAAATTCCGTATTCATTAGATCTAGACACACCTAGCCAAGTTCAAAGTTGCCTTCGCCCTAGACGTGAAAGGTTTAATTTCTGAGGGTTTGGTCCCAAATCTCTCTTTCAATTATTTGACTTAATTATTGTTTTGTTTATTATTTTCCTTGAAGTTACTAACGCGTGTATTTTGTTATTAGAAAGAGGTACGAGGCATCAAAGTAAGTATTTTAATGGTTTTTATTGATGTTATGATAAAGAGATCATGTTTAGGTTGTTATTATGATATTCCTAGTATCATGTCTAGGGTAACTTTAATACTAAATATGATCGTTATGATGCCTTTTATGTTCTTCCTAATATTTATGATTATTAGTTTTATGTTAGGGTTAAATATTTGATTTTTATATGCTTAGTGACATGCTAGGGTTTGTTATTAATCTTGTTAGTATCATGCCTAGGATCTTGCTATTATTATTAAGCTTTAACATGATTCATGATTATTTTTATAATTATTTTGATTATGATTATAATTGTTATGATTATTATAATTATTATTATGATGATTATTTATTATGTTGCTTGATGCTTATATATTTTTATTGATTGATCACACCTTTTATGCATGTTTAAAGGGAATTGGTATCTGTAATCACGCTTAATAAGATAATTAATAATTCAAGTGATCACCAATAATAGTTTTATTTGTGCATTAATATTCAATCAACATAGATAAACAGGTTTAGGATTAACCTATTGCTTGTATGTTAGTCAGAAAGCGCACATGAATACGAACAGAATAAAGTAGAGGCCTAATATTAGGGCAGGTTCAATCTCTTTTAGGTTGGATTTGTTCCTTCATCCCCGAACCCTATTTGGTTCAAGACCTTATGGAGTTGACGATCTCTTGGATCGTTAAGGGGTGTAACCTTCACCCTGTGAAGGGTTTACAAGTTCCAAAAAAAACTTGTTGGCGACTCTTTTGCTCTATCTTCTTTCCCTTTGGACGCCACTGTACTTTAGTGTATGATCACAGTGGGGTTCAAGCTAGGGGATTAACGCTTGAAATATTCCCTAAAACGACGATTGTTGATTAAGCTTGTTAATGATTTCAAAATGAGGAATATCGACCCTATTTATAGAGAAAATAGTTCGGAAACGATTGAAAGAATTAGAACCTGAATCGGAATAAAAATGACTCATATCGCGAACGACTGGACCCAACGCAAAACGAAAGGGATCACGCATGGCAACAGGCTCTGTCGTTTGGCGAATTGGTTGTCGTTTAGCGACAGGGTTGTCGTTTAGCAACAGGGTTGTCGTTTGGCGCTGGTTTAAAAGATAAAACGCGCTTTTGTATGGAATCCTTTTCCTAATATAATTAAATAATTAAGCTCCGTGTTTATCAATTTTAAATCAGATTTTATCATAATAAAACACTTGTTTTATTCCAAACCAAATTCTTTATTTCTCAAAAGATAAAATTATTAATCCTAACTCTATTAGAACTCAAAAGAACCTTCTAGATTATTCTAGAGGACTGGAATCAATCCTACTAACTTTAGGAATAATAATTAATGGGCCCTCCACTAGATCATTGGGCCATAAAACCTTTTCGGAACCAATTTAGTATTTTGGAAATAACTTCCTCATTATTCATCGGAACTGTGCTTATAATATATACTTGGAAATCTCTTTGCAATCCCAATCCGACTACACTACTATTAGACCCTTATCATGGACCAAGCTAAACTAGACTGGTTGTTTTCATAACTAGAGTAGATTTTTGAAAACAAGAAGAAATATTTTTATTAAAACGACCACATCACAAGACTTTTCACACTTTCACTTCGTTCGATAATCAATTGACGTGAAAAGCAATCATCAGTGGGTGTCTACATTAACATATGCATAAAAAGGACTGCATTGGATAGACCACATGTAATGCGTCAAAAACATAGGATTTTGACACGTAGGAAATTTGGGAAATATCTTTCACAAATAGAATTGAAAAAAAATTATTACTAAAAATTAGAAAATTCAAATAGTAGAAAGTTGCTGAGGCATGTAGAAACCGGCGCTGAGAAAACAGTGCCAGCGCAATGCGATGGCTCTATCGCCGTGCGACAGCAATGTCGTTTGGCGACAGGGTCATCGTCTAGCAACATACATGCCCTATTTTCTCGCGCCATTTCTTCCAATACCGAGCCAGAAATCTACCTTCTTGTTTTGGACCAGTTCTAGTACTATTCGATCGATTTTACATCCTGATTGAGGTTTTCTCACTTTTATGAACCCATATGTGTTCCACGTATGGCGATAACCCCTATGAATTCACGCTCTATCTACCCAATCGAACGCTCATGGCAACGAAGGGTACATCCGAGTTTGTGAATTCACAAATCGTGAAAGCGAGTTTAACTCGCGGGGTCCCACCCACACGCGCCAACCTTCCAAAGGTAAGGCCTCCGCGCGGTGCATCTGGACTCATAACCATGGACCATCTTTGACTAACCCTTATCCTTGAAATTAAGAGAACTAGAGACATGGTTAGGTTGCAAACTCATTGCATCATATTGTGACTATTTGACTACTTGTGCATTATTTGCATGTGTATAATTACATGTGATTAAACTAACCGTTAGATTTGACTTGTAATTATGAAATTAACCAAGGACTAAAAGACTTTGCATAATTAATTGATTAATTAATTTGAGCTAATAAATATGTCTAAACTCGAGTCATAGTTCCTTTGAGTCAACCCGGATATTAATTCCCGTACACTGTACATACGTCAACTTGTTTTGGTCATATCCATAGCTCTAGAAAGAATTACGAGTCGTATAACCTACGGATCTGTAGCCCCGAGTTTTATCTTTCATTTGGCGTTGGTTACGTTCAATTAGAAGTCATAGATAAAAATTTATGACTAAAATACAACAGTCTGTCCAGTTAAGTGCACATACGAGAAGTCTTAACTTTGTCTTTGTTTGAGTCTAGTCACATGGTCATGGCACGAGCCTTGAACATATCACTTACACTCACAAGTATTCACACAATTTGTACATACTCTTTTCTCACCATGACTATGTCTTAGGCTCATGCATGAGTCGTCCTTTCCATCATTTGAGTTGGGGATCCACTCTATTCCTAATTTTTCCATATCTCTCCATCTATATCATCTTTCCATACATTACATATCCCACACTTTCCTTCTTAAACACTTTCTACATTCTCATTCCTTCATCTTACATGCTTCCTCCATACACCATTCACCTCACTACACTCTTTTCTCATCCATGCATGTTGAATCGAGTTTTAGCGTAATGATGAAACAAATGCACAAGGCAAGCTTCTCACCAATATTTCATGCTTTCTTCTTTTTTTCAAACCCTTCTTAATAAATCTAGCATAGGCACCCTTCATCCTACTTAGATTTATTGATTAGAGTTTGATTTTTACCCTTCACTTTTTAAATAAAATGAGCATTTCTTTGCATATGATCATTGTATTGCATTCATTAAAAAAAACAAAAAAAAAAATCAAAAAAAAAAAAAAAAAAAAACCCAAACTAAGCGCAAGGTATACTTATGATTTGAGGCACCACTTATAGCCATATCATATCATATTCACCTTTCAAATATACAATCATTTCTTGAGAAACCACTTTGAGCCTCGTCTAACCATATACCTTTCTTTCTTTAACCCACATCTACCTAACCTTGGGATGGGTTGGTGTGCAACTTATGCAATTTCACAAGATTGAGTGATTTCAAATGATAATAGCAAAATAACAATATAAAAGTGTGCAGAGGGGAAAGTGTTCCAATGTCATTGATATGAAAATGTTTTGATAAGAACACGTCTCAGATTGTGTCTCTTATCGAGTGCTCGGTACCGTGCCTGAGAAACATGAATGCCAAGTGACTAATAGAACGCATGATCAGGATTGCCCACACTTATCAAAATAAAAAATGATAAAGCAAAAAAAAATAGAGCAAAAATATAAACAAAAGAGAGTTCAAAAGAGAAATCTCAAGCATACAAATACAAATATTTAAAAGCAAGGTTGCGCACCTTGGGGGCTTATCTAAGGTATTGAGCCTTTATCCCCTTTCTTCTTCAACCTTTAGCCTAACCACGTTACAACCCTTAAAAGATCTCTTTGAGGTATACACACACTTATGCGAGGTTCAGCTAGAGCTAGATTCGACCTGAATACTAACGGATACGTAGGCAACCTCACATCGAGGTGCGGCCATAATAAAAATGCATTCATTCACATTCACATTCATACATGATCATATCAAGGGGTCTCCAATGTTCATCCCTATCCACTTAGAGCTAGACTTGGGGGCTTGATCCCTACATTATTAGCTTACCTCACCTAAAAGTCACTACTATTTAACTCTTTTAAAAATATTCATTCCACACTCTTAGCCTTTACGACCTAACTTTAGTTTCACTTTCACACACATCACGGATACATGACCAAATAAGCCTTCCTTTATGAAACCTTTGTCATGAAGTCTTAACATGATGTTGAAGCATGCCTTGTCATCACAAGATCATAATTGCATCACAAAGTATGAAGTACTTATCCTCTGCACCTAAGTTATCCAAACATTTTCATCATCGAGTCAACAATTGAGGTAGCCTAGGATGGTACAATCCTTGCACCATGAGATACAACATTATTTCATACATTTGATTAGCTCATTCAACATGCACATTCAAACACTTAACTCCTTTCTTTTTACGTCTTTCTTTTTTAGGGTGAAAGTCGATATCCTCCCCAAAAATGACGGAAAATCTTTGCTTTTTTGCACGTCACACGAGCACAATCACAATACAATGCACACATAAGACATGTATGTTGAGTTATGTCATATCGAGTCATCACCGAGTCAATTTTTCACCTTGAGTCGAGTCTAACACATGTGCTAGAACACATCGAATCACAATGAGTCAAATAACACCAAGTAGGTCAACCCTAAGAAAAAAATGGGCAAATTCATATAATCCAAAACATAGCTTCAGGTACACTAAGAGGCAATTTGAGAGCAGAAAAAGCTTTGACTTGGATTCAAGCATAACGCAACACGATACAACTTAGCACAGCGCGATGCACCTGACGCAGCGTGACAGACCTGTCGCTGCACGATAGTATTGCTGTTGCGCGATGGTTCTGATTCGCCCATATCAGCCTTCAGTGGTCTCACAACTTTGATTGGTTGGTCCGCGACTAATCCATTTGAGCCTCTTGATGAGAATTTGATTTGATTGGTAATCGGCGCGATTACAACTTGATTGAAGATCAGCCTGATGACGATCATATCAAATTAATAGCTTTAAAATTACACCTATTATTAGTATTCAGCCTGATTACAACTGGATTGATGATCGGCCTGATAACAATCGAATGATGCAGATTTGAAAATTGGATAAGTGCATTAGAGTAGTGATTGACGATGATCACAAAGAATTCCTTGGATAGAAGATTTCCGTAAATCAATTTGAAGACTTTAAGAATCTTATACATGGTTCTTAAAATGAATTTTTCAAAGATGGAAAAGAAGATTTGAAGGCTCAAGATGAAGAAGCCTTCAACACGAGGCTCTAAGATTAAAGAGTCTCTCGCTTCAATTAGAGAAGGGCGGTTCGAGATGAAGCGGTCTTTGATAGCTTTTGCTAAGATTGTGGGGGTTGTCACCTAGATTTGAGAAGATGGCAAGAGATGCTTTGAAGGCTTTTGCTAAGATTGTGGAAGTTATCACTTGATTTGAGAAGATGGCACGAGATGGGCTATCTTCGACGACTTTCTCTTAGATTGTGGGGGTTTTCACCTAGAATTAAGAAGATGGAACGAGATGGGCGGTCTTCGACGATGTTCTTTATGATTGTGGAGGTTGTCACCCAGATTTGAGAAGAACGGTTCGTGATGAGGCGGTCTTTAACGACATTTGCTATGATTGTGAAGGTTATCACCTTGATTCAAGAAAATAGTTTGTGATGTAGCAGCAATGATAGACGATGTTCCCTATGATAAGGAAGATTGTCATAGAAAAACTGAAGACAACTACAAGCAGTGGTCTTCGACGATATTCTCTACGATGAGAAAATTGTCACAACAAAGCTGAAGATGGCTACAAGCAGTCACCTTAAACGATGTTCCCTAAGATGTGGAGGATTCTCACAAACAATCTAGGATGGCTACAAGCAACGGTCTTTGACGATGGCCTACACGAGCCATTGTGGAGGTTGTCACAACAAAAATGCAGCAACAAAATCAGTTACTCTAGAGACGTGTGATTAATGGTGCAAGATACGCATTTCTAACTCTTTTATCTGTTTAACTAACGCTATTTTGCTGACATTGGCGTTACAAGAATGATTTGGGATCGCAGAACTTTCTGAATCATTCTCCGTCCCTACCGCTACTTTGACTTTTGTTTTCAAAACATGCGTTTCTTAAAACTCAGTCAAAGTGGGGGCTTCTGTAGACACCTAATTGTGTCTCCCCAAAACCAAACCCAGTGATGAATATCTTTCACGTCATTTGATTATCGAACGAAGTGAAAGTGTGAAAAGTCTTATGATGCGGTCATTTTTAATAAAATACTTTCTTTTTGTTTTAAAAAAATGTACTCTAATTATGAAAATAGCCAATCCAATTTAGTTTGGTCCATGATATGGGTCCAATAATGGTATAGTTGGATGGGGCTTGAAAAGACCTTTCTAACGACATATTATAAGCTTATTTCCGATGATCGAACAATACTTACCTATGGCCCAATTATCATGTGGAGGGTCCAAAGATTTAATCCCATTCCTAAAATAATTAAGATTAATTAGAATATTCTATAAGTTTCTAAAAGATCCTAATTGTCCTTTTTAAAAAAACAAAACAAGATCAAAGAATTCGAAATTGAATAAAACTTCTGTTTTTGAGAGTCCTTGTTCTGTGCGAAATGGAAGATGATCAGATATAATTTTCGTGCCTTATAATATTTATTTCAATCTTATATGATTGTATCGGTCTTGAAATTATTTTTCCAATGGTATATTATAATATTAATCTCGAGCTATAACGAAAAAGATATGAAAGAAATACGAAACACTATCCAAAACTGACACCGTCTCACTATTTCGGCCATATCTTTTTTATACAAAATATTTTAATCTAATTCTAATTGGGTTAGAAAGTAGACTTCAAGAGCTTTTCAAAAACATATTATATTACTTATTTGGACTTTTGGATCAAAATTATATGACAAAAACAAGATCCGCAAAAAAATGTCTCATCGCGAAACGACAACTATGTCGCGCCGCGTGATTTCTGTCGTTTTGCGACAGACTCTGTCGCGCGCGACTGTGAAAGAACTAATTTTATTTCAATTCGAATTCTAACTTCGATTCTTGACTATTTTCTCTATAAATAGGGTCGATATTCCTCGTTTTCAAAATCACCAACAATCATCAACAGTCATCTAATTCTATTCTTTATCTCTCTCAAGCTAAAGCTTATTCTCTCTCTATTATTTTTCTAAGCCTAGCAATGTTCAAAATACACAACACCTCATTTACAATACTTACACACACCTAACCAAGTTTGAAGTTGCCTTTGCCCTTGTAGGGAATATTTGAACATCCCACACTTGAGCCCCATTGTGATTATACACTTAAGTATGGTGGCGTCCAAAGGGAAGGAAGCTAGAGTAAAAGAATAGCCAACAAGTTTTAGGAACTTGTAAATTGTTCACAAGGTGAGGGTTACACCCCTTAACGATCCAGGAGATCGTTAACTCCAATAGGTCTGGAACCATGACTGGAAGTTCAGTCATGAAGATACAAATCCAACCTAAAAGAAATTGAACCTGCCCTAAAAATAGGCCTCTTATCTACTTTATTCTTCTCGTATTCATGTGTGCATTCAGACTAACATACAATCAATAAGTTAACCCTAAACCTATTTAATCTATGTTGGTTGAATATTAATGCACAAACAAAACTATTATTGGCGATCACTTGAATTATAATCATATTAGCCTAAACAAGGTTATTGATTATTTTATTAAGCGTGATTACAAGTTCAAATCCCTTTAAACATGCATAAAAGGCGTGATCAAGCAATAACAATAATAATATATCAAGCAACATAATAACAACCATCGTCATCATATCCATATTCTCAATAAAGCATAATAATATTAGCAAGATCCTAGGCATGATACTAACAAGATTAATAACATATTCTAGCATGTCACTAAACATTAAGATCAAAGCTTTATCTCTAACATGATATTAAGAAAGAAATAGGAAGCATCATAATAATATCAGAAATATTAGTTAATCCTAAACATGATACTACGAAACAATAAAACATCCTAACATGATACTAGGAATCAACAAAATAATCTAAGCATGATTTCTATACCAAAAAGTAATTAAATCACTTACTTGGATGCCTCGTATTTGTTTCTAATAACAAAATACACGCTTTAGTAACTTCAAGGAAAATAATAAATCAAACAATTAATTTAAATAATTGAAATAGGGATTTGGGACCAAACCCTTAGAAAGTATTAACCTTTCACATCTATGGCGAAGGTAACTTAGAACTTGAATAGGTGTCTCTAGAACCAATTAATGTGGAATTTTGTGAGAGGGAAGGTTTAGAAAAGAAATAGAGAGAGAGAGAAAGCTTCTAGCTTTTAGAGAGAGAGAGAGTAGATGATGGGAATAATGATTGTAAATGATTAAAAACTGGGAGATACGACCCCTCATTATAAAAAAATAGTCCGGAAATGATAGAAAATAGTTTGAGTTCCATTTGGAATAAAAGACCTCCTGTCGCCAAGCGACAGTCTCTGTCGTTTGGCGCTGGGACAATTTTTTGCGGATTTTGTTTTTATCATATCTTCTGATCCAAAAGTCTAAATAAGTCATATAATATGTCGTTGGAAAGCTCTTGAAGTATACTTTCCATCCCATTTAGAATCATATCAAAATATTTTGTAGATAAAAAGATATGGTCAAAATAGTGTGACGGTGTAAGTTTTGGATAGAGTTTTGTATCTCTGTCATAACTTTTTCGTTATAGCTCGAAATTAATATTATAATATATAAAATCCATCCAACCATATAATATTTTGATAAAAATTATGAGGCAAAAAAAATAATATCTGACTGTTTTTTAACATCTTCAAATTTGAAGAGAATTAGGACTTAAAAAGGAAAGTTTTAAAAACGAAAAGTTTTTATTCAATTTCAAATTCTATGATCTTATCTTATTAAAAAGGATAATTAAGATATTTTAGAAAATTATAGTAACTTCTAATTAATCCTAATTATTTTAGGAATAAGATTAAACATTTGGACCCTTCACATGATCATTGGGTCGTAGGTAAAATACGGTTTGGGCCCAGTTTATTATTTTGGCCAGAACTTCCTCATTATTCATCGAAATTGGGCTTATAATATATCGTTTGAAACGTCTTTTCAAGCCCCATCCAACTACACAATTATTGGACCCCTATCATGTAAAAAACTAAATTTTACTAGATATTTTCATAAATAGAGTATAAAAAGAAATATTCTTAAAAACAGACAGAGAGATATTGTAATAAAAACAACCACATCACTAGACTTTTGACACTTTCACCTCGTTCGATTATCAAATGACATGAAAGGTATTCATCACTGGGTTTGGTTTTGGGGAGACACATTTGGGTGTCTACAGAAGCCCCCACTTATTTGACTGAGTTTGGAGAAACGCAAGTTTTGAAAACAAAAGTCAAAGTAGCGATAGGGACGGAGAATGATACAGAACGTTCTGCGATCCTAAATCATTCTTGTCAAGCTGATACTTGCAAACTAGCATTAGTTATACAGATAAAAAAGTTAATAAACGCGTATCTTGCACCGTCGAGCACACGTCTCTGAAGTAACCAATTTTGTTTGACGATCTTCCTCAAGCTAGGGGATATCGCCTTAAGACTGCTCCGCTTGTAGCTGCCTTCAATTTCTGCTATTTTATGACCATCTTCCACATCCTAGGAAATATTATCAAAGATAACTCCACTTGTAGTCATCTTCACTGCTGCTGTGACGTCCTTCCTCGTCTTGAGAATTCTATCGTGAACCACCACTCCTCGAGCGATCCATTGAACGAAAATCTTCCACAACTTGGGAATTCTACAGCAAACCACCACGTCTTGAGCGATTCACTTAATAACAGTCTTCCATGCCTTAGGGAATTTTATCATGAGCTTCTGCGCCTCAAGCAATTCACAAAAGACAAATTTCCTTGCCTCTGGTAACATGTCGTAGACTCCTTCGTCTTGAGCAGTCTTTCGAATAATGATTTGTTATTAGAAAAAGATATTACCTCCGTTAATTATTTTGTGCAACATTGGGAGGGTTTACGATTACCAATGCAAAATTTGAGGGGCAAAGATTAAGGGTAGATTTGATAAAGTAATTACAGTTGAGAAGAGAGATAAGGTAGGCCACCCCCATGTGTTTTGGTGGGGAAATCAGTCCCTTTTAGAGGGAATGAGATTGCCACAAAAATTTTCAGCAAAAATTCAAAAGCTTTGAATTTTTGGGTGGGATTTCATTGCCCTCCAACATTTAAAAAAAAAAAAAAACAAAAAAAAAAAACAGCTCACCCTTTCAAATTTCTAACATCATTCCCACATTTCATTCATTGTTTTAGAGGCTTATAAATACTAGGCCCCAACATCCAAAAGCATTTAATGTTCACCCATTAATTACAAACATTCATTTTTCCAAATTATGAAACTGTTTGACAAAAGTTAGGACTAAGTACCCTAAATTATCCCCAAATTACACAAAAAAATTAATTAGTGCTGCACATATTCTTTAATTAATTCCGTCCATAACATTGCTTAGAAACCTTCATCATTTACACAAAAGGGAAGGAATTCTTCATCTTCTCAAAAACCATCATCATCTAGCCCTTCAACATCAACAACAATCTGCAAACACACACAAAATAGAGCAGCCATGGCAAAATTTGATGAATCTCTGTACTTTGATGTTGATCACTTTTTAACAGAGGAAGAGTTGGCAGAATTATACTTTGATGTAGAGGAGGATATGCAATATGAAGACATAGAGCATTATGACTCTGAAAATGAAAATATGCAGCACGAAGAAGAGACAAAAAATGGGACTTGTGAAGCAGAAACAGAGGCTGAAGTTCAAGGCATGCAAGAAGAACAACAAGGCACTAAGAGCATTAACAAAAGAAGGGAGATTGTTGATGCAATGTTAGTGAAAATGCAAGACAGTAACTTACCAAGAGGATACAAAGTGCAACTTTCAGTTCAATTCCATGTTCACAGATTAACCATCACAAGGATATTCATTGACATTAAAAAAACAAATGGCCCAGGGGAATTTGATTGATGTCAGGTCTAAGAAGATAGGTAGAACAGGTCCCAACCCAAGGGAATTCACAGATGAATTTTTACAGTCAGTGCCCCTTTATTTAAGGCAAACTAAAAGTTCTTATGCAGCAACACTGAAGATATCTCATGTCACTCTTCATTATTTGGAGAAAAAGGGTAGGCTAAGAACACATACTGCAAGTAACAAGCCAGCATTGTCATCTGACCATAAGGTAGCAAGAATGAAGTTGGTTCTATCTTTTATTAACCCTGTTTTAGGAAATGAGGACCCCACATTTGAAGTTATGGAGAGAGTCATACACATTGATGAGAAATGGTTCTACTTGAACCCAGACAAGAGGAGATTTTATCTCCTACCAAGTGAAGAAGATCCATACATGGCACATCAATCAAGAAGGTTTAAGTTAAAGGCCATGTTCATGGCACTGATTGAAAAGCCACTGTATGGGCCTAATGGGGAACTCATTCATGATGGGAAGTATTGGATATTCTCATTTACAGTTCACGAAAGAGCTAAGAAATCAAGTAAACCAGAGCTACAGGAACAATGGTCACAAAGGCACTCCAAAATGTCAACAGAGAAGAAATTAGAGACATGTTACTCAACAAAGTAATACCAGCTATAATCGTTAATTGGCCTTAGAGTCTGCCTAAAAATGTAATTATTTAGTGGGATAATGCAAGGCCACATCAAATACCAACAAATGAAGAGTTTATTGTAGCAACAACAGCAAAAGGCTTCAACATACAATTTGTCTTCCAACCAGCAGAATCACCAGATTTAAATGTGTTGGATTTAGGTTTGTTTAGGTTTATTCAATCATTACAGTATCAGTCCTTTCCCAAGAATCAAGATGAACTTGTTCAGAAAGTTATTGACTCTTAAAACACATTCAAACCAGAAGTGAAGAAGTACATATGGGTCACATTAAAGAGATGCGTGATAAAAATACTCAAAGCACAAGGGGGTAACAAGTACAAAATCCCACACATGAACAAGAAAAAACTTAAAATTTTGGGTATCCTGCCAGATGTAGTGAAGGTTTAGAAGGAAGTAGTAATTGAGTTTGTGGAGTATCTAAACACAATGTTTAGGTCAGCACCTCAAGGTAATCATGATGCAGAAGAGGACATGGAGGTGGATGCAAACTAAGTCAAGGAAAAAACAGACTCAGAACATCAACATGTATTGCCACACATAACTATCTAAAGTGTTTAGTTCCATTTTGGTCATTTTACTTTGTTTAACTTGTTAATGACTAGGTAGTTAGGTGTATTTAGTTTGTTATGATGTGATAAACCACTAAGGCAGTGATATGTTAGTTCTACTGTAATAGGCTTTTTTTAGCCACATCTTGAATGGAATGAAAATAATGAACGCATTATGAGGTATGAAAATGAATCCATCAGAGGAATAATTAAATGATCAATACATCAAGTCAAACAAGTTTACCTCAACAACCATCCTATTATTGAGATAGTTGGAGCAAATAACTTGTTCAAATTGTAATTCAATGGAGTCCCTTCATCATATGGATTTCACATAAACAAGGTACTCAGATAAAAATGGGACTCCCTGCTGAGTAGAACACAAGCAGCAATGGGGGACTTTTACACACTGTAACCATATTAAGGAAGTAGCATTGTTCTCTACACAATTGATCATTGAGAACAAGACAGACAACCACAAGTTAAACCCATAATAGCAATATCTAACTAGCATCATTATTCATCAATCAAATTCCCTTATCAAGCCATAAGTAATTCATGCCAAATAAGCCTACAACAGCACTAGTCCAAACAGTCCACCAACATCACCAGTCCACCAATATGTGCATAATCCAACTAAAAATATAATCAAGGTAATCAAATAACCAACACAAGAGTAGAGTCTAACAACAAGAACAAGGTAATCAAATTACCAACACAAGAGTAGAGTCCAACAACATAATCAAAGTAATAAAATTACCAACACAAGAGTAGAGTCCAGCAACCAATACACAACAACAATCCCATTAAAAGGCAGCATTGTCATCAATCAAATTCCCTTAAAGGTCGTAAGTAATTTCAGCACAATAATACAAAACACAACAACAATCCAAACACTTTACCATAATCTAACAACAAACAAGAAACCATCAGAACACAAAAATATAGGCCAGTAACACACAACATAACCCAGCAGTCTCTGCAGAATCCATCCATCAACATAAACAAGCTAAAATGCTCAGCAGAAAAAGCATAGTCCAGCATCCAACAGAATCATATTCAATAATCCAATAACAGTAATTACTCAAACAAAAAAACCCACAAATAAAATCATTCAACTTCCAATCCGAAGCATTAAATAGGAACTCATATGATAAACAAGTACTGTTACGCATCAACCAACAAATAAAGGCAGAACAATTAAATTTAAGCAAATAACCAGTACAACATCACAAGATCGGAAGCAGTATATCATAACATCAAATAAGAGGGACTCAAAAAATTAAATTGAAGAAATTAGGGTTAGGAATCGTTACAAGAGCAGTCACTTAGAGGGTTGAACCCTAGGGTTTATCCGCCTCACATAGCAGTGCACAACAGGGACAAAACAAGAGCCAGCTTCAGGTTCCTTGGAAGGAGGTGCCTCATCATCAGGCTCCTCATCAAGTGATAGGACGATAAGCTCCTCGTCAGGAAGCCCACGCATCCTTCTCAAAGAAACACGCGACGCCTTCCGAGTAGCATGCACCTTTGAGGGTGGGCTTTTCCTCTTAGATCTAGGTTTTTTTGGAGCCACAACACTCCCCTCTCTACTCTCAGCAACCAGATCTGCAACAGCTTTAGAGAAATCAAGCGACTTCCTTCAGGACTCCCCTAGACCCTCCTCGCTATTCATTCTTTCTTCCTCCTCCACACTTTTAAGGACTTGACCCAGAGCCTTGTAAGTGTACAGAGTACAGTAGGGACCCGTTTCATTGGACTTGTAAAATTGACGAGGGAAAGGAGAACCAGTCTCGAAGCAATGGATGAGGTTTTGGATCAAATTCTCCTCTCCTTTGTCGTTGGTAGCCATGTAAGCATCCTTTAAGGGATCTAAGTTAACCATTGTTGATGGGGGACTTGTTTTTGCGGAAGATCGAAGAAGAGAAGAGTAGATCTAGACAGAGGAATTGAAAAATCGCAGAAGAAGAGGAGATAGAAAACCCCAGAATATGAACTAGGGTTCATATGGAGAAAACTCTAGAACAAATACAGGAGCCCACCCATTGAATTTAAGTTTTGGTGGTTGGGAATGTAGTAAATGAAGAAAGTTGGGGGGAATTGGGGTAATAAATGGAGGGAGTCATTAGATTAGGGAATCTGATTAGATTAAGGTTAGTGTAATTAGATTAGAGTAAGGGTAAAAATTAAAAAAAAAAAAGGTTAAGTAAGGGTAAATCTGTAATTCATGTCTTTTTTTAGCTAAATATAGAAAGAAAATAGAATGTTGCACATAACTCCGATCATCCCGAAATGACAAAAGTTGCACAAAACAATTAACGGAGGTAGTATGAGGCATCGAAATAAGTGATTTAATTACTTAATTATTCTTTTAGAAAGCATGTTTATATTATTTTAATTCCTATTATCATGTTAGGATGCTTTTATTGCTTTCTAGTCTCATGTTTAGGTTGCTTCCTATTTCTTCTATCATGTTAGTATCATGTTAGGGCTAAAGCTTTAATCTTTATTATTTAGTGAAATGCTAGGATTTGTTATTAATCTTGTTAGTATCCTGTCTAGGATCTTGCTATTATTATAATGCTTTTATGAGATTGAATAGTATTATTGTGATGATGATGATTGTTGTTATCATTAAGTTGCTTGATATATATTATTATTGTTATTGTTTGATCGCGCCCTCTCTTGCAGGTTTAAAAGGAATTTGTATTTGTATTTGTAATCACACTTAATAAGATAATTAATAATCTTGTTTAGGCTAATATGATTATAATTCAAGTGATCGCCAATAATAGGTTTATTTTTGCATTAATTTTAACCAACATAGATTAAACAGGTTTAGGGTTAATATATTGATTGTATGTTAGTCAGAAAGCGCACATGAATATAAGAAGAATAAAGTAGAAACCTATTTTTAAGGCAGGTTCAATCTCTTTTAGATTGGATTTGTACCTTCATCCCTGAATATCCAGTCATGGTTCAAGACAACTATGGAAGTAGTGATCTCATGGATCGTGAAGGGGTGTAACCTTCACCCTGTGAACGGTTTACAAGTTCCTAAAACTTGTTGGCGACTCTTTTGCTCTAGCTTCCTTCCCTTTATTAGACGCCGACATGCTTAAGTGTATGATCACAATAGGGCTTAAGTGTGGGATGATTGAAATATTCCCTACAATATAATGTGTTTGTCTTGAATATGTAATTAATATCAAGTCCTAGTATTGTTTCACCATTTTTTATGATTATGTCAAATGCATAATGTGCCCCTTGATTTTGCAAGAAGCCACTTGAGTGACCTTGGTGAATCCAAACCAGTGGTGCTATGGTTCACCAACAAACAAAGTGGAATGCAACTCTTTTCATTAAGATAGACAATAAGGAACATATTATCATTTGCAACATTAGGAGGGGGTCATAGATATGATTCGTTGTGTAAAAATCAAGGTCGGGCAGACGGTCATCGTTCAATTGCTTTGCAAGTGACCTCTTGCTGTGAAGCTCTCATTGAAGTAGGTGTTCAAGGGTTTATGGTAATTGTCAAGTATTGTATGATGTTATGTATAGTAGGACTATTTTGTTTACTTTAAAAATAATCTGGCTTGTTACATGACTTGGTGTCATGATGGCAATGTGGTACAAATGTGGTCTCAAGGGTTTATTGTAAAATGCTCTTGTAGTTTCTTTTAATGATATATTAAATATACTCTAAAAAAAATTTCCTCAATTAATTTCCCACAATTTGAAATGGACTTGTTATAATATACTCTAACCAAAAATTCCTCAATTAATTTCCCACGCTTTGAATGGACTTGGTATAATATTAAAATGCTTACAAATTTTTCCATAATTATTTAATAAGATGGATCATAGCATTTCAGATTTTTCTCAATTGAAAGTTTCAATTATCGTTGGAAGATGTACACTTCTGAATTGGGCCAAACCACTATCATCATGTGTCAGGGCCTGAATGTTTAAAAACAGAACTACTTTATGTTATAGGCCTGCTTAAAAATTGAATATAAAAACAAAAGGAAAAGTCCATTAAAATTGCATTCAAAAATTCATACAAAACATACATACTATCAATTAAATTTATTTCGTAGTACCGAGTAGTTACTCATAAAGTACACATCGTCACGTTTAGAGCACAACATTCATTGTAACGCATCAATGTAGTCAATTATCCGCATTCCTACCATAACCACTGATCGATTCCTTGTTTGTTTGCAGGGTGGAAATATCATCAATAACATGCTTTGAACCCCTACCGTAAGGCAAATAAGTTTGTCCGTTTACGCCGACCTCTACTTCTAATTCGTACAAGGTCTGCAACATCCTACATAGCACATACCCAATATTTGAGAATCAAAATATATACTGGATTATTCAGTGGAAAAAATTTATCATTAGTGATATAGTACGCATAAATTTATTCACATCATACATCGGACATTGAGGGGGACCAGATGTGTCCCTTGAAACCTTAGGGTGTCTCTCGCCGTATGCCACATCTATCAACTACAATTCCAATTTAAGTGAATTTTTTAGTATATGACAAACGCATTAACGCTCAGAGAAACACCAATAATATAATTAAACAGTAAGATAATAAAATTACCCCTAGTTTACCATAATCACCGGAATTAGTTCGACCAAGCTTTCCTGAATAATCAATTTTGTCCATGTCTAGGCCTTCACTCGAGGATATATCTCCCAAGCATTTGGGTCCAAATTTAGTCAGTCAAGTTGAAAGTCTGTAAGGAAGGCCAACCTTAAATGACTTACATCATATGAAAAATACAAAGTAATACTTTAGCTAAATAATTTTATCAAAATGAATGCCAAATAAACAAATTTCGTGTGAAATGTACTCACTACAGCTAATATTGCACATCAACCACTTCCACCCACAAATCCATTAGCGTAAAACCTCCTTACAAAAGTTGTAACACTTTCTAATAATTTTTTCAAGACCAATTCACACCAATCATAATTTATGTTATCCGTACCACAACTCAAAGCGGGTAACAGATCAGCTGCAAGTCTAGGTGACTGTGTTGGACACAATATCATTTGAAGAGCAATAATTAGGAAAAGGGTTTTGAATTCTTCTTCCTCATGCGCATCGAAATGCCCTTCCAATCTATCTATCATCTTTCCAATTATAGGAATACCAACAGAAGTATATGTGCGGCCACTGCCTTTGGTCTCCCATACCCTTCCATATTTTAATAATATTAATTGCACCTTCAAACGAACGTGCCCACGCATATCCTTGGTTGTAGGAACTGTTTTCTCGCCATTCGGAATTCCTAAAATCCAATGTACTTGGTTCTTTGAAAAGTAAATTGAACAAGCATTTGTACCAATTAGGCACCTATTAATTGGATCAATACGTGTCATGATCCAATAAGCTAATTGTCGGGGTAAATGCATATGAGAAGCAAAGTGTACTAGTCCCCCAAAACCCATCTCGCATACCCATCTAATCTTGCGTTCATCAAATTCCTAGCATATTCTACAAAATGACTCAACCCGGCAGTTCACATTTGGGGGTTGCCATTCAGTTTGGACAAAACATAATACATCAATTAGAGCACATCAACAGGCAATAAACAACTACATTAGGACAGTTACAGTACTTGAACTCACTCTTTGCATTGGAGCTGAATGTTGATTAATCACTTGCCCTTTTTCTTTCACATAACCACCTAAACTTTTATTGGTATCCTACAATCCCACGACTATGTCAACATATAATGTATCACAATTACAACACCGCATTTGGGATAGCATTTTGACATAAACTTTAATTACCGTAAATAATCCAGGATGTAACTGAATGGTTTTGTGAAAAATTCCATTGCTAATTGGTAGCAGCTGCAATTCAAAATCACATCTTTATACCACACCATTATACTACTCTGTAGGATCTAGAATTAAATATCCCCACATGCAACATTTAATGGGATTATTTGATATACAATATACATAGTTTCCATTAGAACTAATTTAACTATGTATTATGTTATGAAACAACAAACCATACCCATTTCCATTTGAATTAATTTAGATAATTATACATTTCTGAGACAACAAACTATATATACCATTTCCATGTGAATTAATTTAAGTAATTATAAAATTCAGTAACAACAAACACTATTGATTGAATTTTTAACAACTAATAACTATTAGCTAATATCATATACTATTAAAATAAATTGCAATTGCAAACTTACGGATTGATTTTTGTCATAGCCTTCAGCATTTTCATCAATCATTGCACGGCTCCTTTTACCCAAATCAATCTTGCCAATTCTGCATAAATAAATTTCTTGAACTTGTAATTAACACAAATAATCAAGAAATTGATAATCAACATAACCAACAATAATTCATATCTAAAAGCATGTTCTTTATACCAAGTGGAAATCGTCGGTTCGTTCAGCAATAGACTACGGAGAGAGAAAAGGTAGTTTACAACTGATTGTTTCCAAATCCTAACCATTGTTCAAAGGAGGTGAATCTATGTTAGGTCCAGTTTAACGACGTCTACTAACCTGGAACGTATTGTTACCTGAGTCTTGGAATTTTTGACATGTCATTGGGGTGAATTTACAATTGCCTCCAACATTTAATATGCGAAATACCTGAAACGCTCCTAAGATTTACGATTTTCGCAAATCATGAAAATTGATATGAATTTGCCGTAATCTAAGCTATCGTAGAACATCTAGAGTGGCATAGAATCGGACTAATAATCAATCAAGAAATGTAGAATTTATAAAGTCACACAATTGATGGATCATCCAAAAAGCAACAACATTTTACCTTGTAGAATCCAAGCATACTACCAAAAGAAATTACAATTTGACATGCCAATAACATCTCAATAATAACAATACCAATGTCATCTTAGGGGGAGGAATAATGGCATGTGATAAAATCAATGGCTTGGGTAGATTTACAAATGTCAAGTAATAAAAAAACTCCCCCCTTAGGAGCCTTTTCCATCCTGCAAGAAAAGCTACCTGATAGGGCATGAGAGGCTCAGAACATACTAGCAGTGAGCAGCATGGTAAACAAGAAAACTTCCATCACAATGAAGAACCTGTGGTAATAACTTGAAAAAAATTAGGATATTAAGAAAATGTATGAAGGTGAAACATTATAGTTGACAAAAAAAAAACAAAGCATGATCCGCAAGTCTTATCCAGGTAACATAATAGCTATCGTGACAGCAAAAATAATACCAAACAAAAATAAAAGCAAAGACATGAATGCCATGAAATCCCAGTAGAGAGAAGATCCTACATAAGAAAACATAAATATAGATGAACTTCAGAGATGCTAGTATAATAGATGCTAGAGGGGCTCAACTTGTGTCCCACGTCTTTGCAAATGTCAAAACAGTACATTAAGTTTAAAGAGGTGAGTCCTAAACTTCCAACAATTCATGGCAATAGGTAAGAAATTAGTTTCACAAGAGCTCCAAGAAACATGATGTCTGTCAAGAATATTACAACAATAACAATGACAAAGGTTAGCAAACAAAAATATGGAAACGAGCCAAAAAAATACAGCAACTTGGACATATTTTATAAAATATATTACCCATCCAGTTAATATGATTCTACTACAAAAGAAGCGTCATAAACAGAAGCTGTGAACTACACACCAAACTTCATAACGAACCACAGTAAAGAATTGACCAGGAAAAGATGTTAAAAAAACAGGGGATGCAACGTACTACACCCTTAAGGTTAGACTAACATCTCAACAAAGCAAGAAAACACAACAATAGAAAACAAATTATTTGATAGATTAAAGTTAAAGTGTTACAAATGATCGAATACGGATTTTCTTACACATACCACTCTGATCCTATTTATGCTACTTTGCGAAGCTAACTAGAATATTTACTACTACTTGTCCAAGATTAATGCCTTACAAACATCAATGCTTTCTGAATTTCAGCAACATGAATAGCATAATCTTCTTCATAATGTGTAAGGCTATATAATCCTACAATATGTCCATCGCTATTCAAAAAAGGGGCCCTGGGTACCACCAAATCTACCCCCACCGTGAAGATTTTAGCTTGAATCAATCTCAATGAAGTACTAAACCCTTTGAAGTCATCAACAAAGAGTGGATTTGATTCAGTTTGAAAATTCGGCAAAGCACCTAGCTGCAACTCATGATAAATGTTTTCGCATGTTCTTTCCACATAAGAGTTGTTATCGACATTGTAAGAAAAAAAAGCTAGGCGTCTTGGATGACCAATTAAATGAGTATCTAAATCCTTAATCATATCATTCTCTTCAAGAAGTTAAGCACGCTGAAAATCGTCTTCAGGTTTGTTTACAACATCCAAAAATGTCAAATCACTTTTTCTATCAATGTACGCTACACGAACATTAAATGCTCTTGAATCAAAACAACCAATCCGCAATTTTTTTTTCACGTGCAACATGAGCACATGTCAATATCATTTGTTTAGAACAAACCTCTACAAAAACTCTTCCACCAATAAGTTTTCTCTCATCTCGAATACAAACTATACTTCTACGCATCCTTTCATATAACTGATTTCTCTCTTCTGCAGTTTATATCTTCAATGACAATTAACAATCAAATACCTAAAATGCATAATATGTGAAATCGTAAAAAAAAAATACAAAAGCATAATAACAAATTTGTATAAAACAATTCTAAGAATTTATCATTACTAAAAACTAGTACAAAAAACAATAGTATCATGTGATGAGTTGTTAGATTAGAATAACTTGTCTCAAGATTGATCTTTATACTTAACCATCCAATTTTTTAACTCACAATACATCTATCACTACCAACTTTGTCATTGATATCTTGTTTTGAAATATTTGAATACTTTATTAAAGAATACACCCAAAGAATTGAGCATGCTAAAATTTAATCACTTGATTTCCAAAAGAAATTGGCTCTTATTGATGTTTAAAGGTAAGCGTGATAAAAAAAATAACAATATATCAAACAACATATAATTATTAACAAAAAATATATAAACTATTCGTAAATTAACAGATAACGTGAAACTATTCATTAATTAACAAATAATGTAAAACTATATATATAATTTGACACAACAATCTATTAAATTAATAGAAAAACGCAAAAATGCACCGATTCAAACCCCACATAACCCACCGGTTTCGAACCGCTGAATATGTGGGGGATGGCAATAATGTATTAAAAAGCCACTTGTAACCGATGGCAATAAATATTTTTGCCACCGGATAACTGGTTGCAATATCAATTTCCGTAATTTTTTTTGTGGGTATTAATTGTATTTACCGGTGGCAATAACATATATACATAATTTTTTATTTTTTTCACTTGAAATTTAATCAGAGTCATAAGGTTTTTTTTTTTTAACTTGAAATTAAAACAACATCAAAATCAATTGAACTTGAAAATGAAATATATAATCAGAAATAAATTTATCATTAAATTGTTATTGTACAATATCCCAAAAAAAATTACAACCTCAAAATTCAAAAAAAAAAAAATTACAACATCAAAATTCTAAAATTACAACATCAAATTCTTGATTCTTCATGTGGATTATATTCAATACCTACATCAATTAAAGCACCAAAATTAATTAAAGCACAAAAAACTAATTAAAACACCAAAATTAATTGAAACACCAAAATTAATTAAAACATCAAAATTAATTAAACTCACAAAATGCATGCAAAAAAAATTAAAAAATATATAGAAAACTCATGCAAGCTTCGAAATCAATAAACCCAAAATAACAATGAGCACAAAATAATAAACGCAGAAAAAAAATCACGAACTCAAAATAATAATAATAATAATAATAATAATAATAATAATAATAATAATAATAATAATAATAATAATAATAATAATAATAATAATAAAAATAATAATAATAATAATAATAATAATAAATAAACCCAGAAATCCGTGTTAAAAAATAATAAAAATAAACCAAGAAATCCCAAAAAAACCCCAGAAAATCGGAGAAAGAGAAACAACGAAACTTGAAAATAATAAACCCAAAAATAACAAATAGATCGAAAACAGTAAACACGGAAAAATTAATGAATAAAATGAACAATAACAAACATATCGAAAACAAACATAGGAGAAAGCGAAAGAACGAAACTTGAAAACAATAAACCTAAAAATAACAAATAAATCGAAAACAATAAACCCAAAAATCCTTACCTCGAATCATCCAAACTTGAAACGAACCCAGAAATGAATGAAAGAAGGAGCGAAAGAGGAGATGAAAAAACGAAAGAGAAAGAGAAGATCAGAGAAAGGGAAAGAGGAGATGAAAGAACGAAAGAGAAAGAGTAGTTAAGAGAAAGGGATGAGAGAGAAAGGACGAGAGAATGAAAGGGATGAGAAAGAGAGAGATAGAGCGACTGAGAGAATGAAAGAGAGAGGCGGCTTAGGGTTTGAGGGTTTTATTACCCAAAAAAAGTCTTTTTTTAAAAAAAAAGGGGGGGTTGGCACCGGTTTAAACCGGTGGGATTATTATTTTTCCCAGCGGTTTGTTTTGAACTGGTGGCAATACTCTTCTTTCGAAATCCCGCCCATTTTTCCCCACTGGTTTTAAAAAACCGGTGGCCATTGAGGGGCGCCTTTTTGCGTTTTTCTACTAGTGTCATCAATATAATCTCATCAAAGCATAATAATAACAAGATCCTAGGTATGAACTCAAGCAAACTTCAACTAATAAAGGTTTTTCTAAGTGTTGTAATTAGAATAGGTGAAGTAGACTTTGGAAGTGGGAGATTAGCCTAATCTAAGAAGACATGAAGAGATTCCAAGGAAAAGTTAAACAAGATAGAAGAAGGGTTCTCTAACAAGAACTATCTAAATTCCCTAACAGGAACTTGAAAACAGCAAGTTAAAGTGTAGACTTGGTCTGCGTCGAAGACAGCAAGTTCTGGAAGAACTTGGCCTGCAAAGTTCTAGTTCAGAACTAAAGTACAAGTGACAGCAGGAACTTAGTCCTGCAATTCCTACACTGCGTAAATCCCAAATATCCTACATTACAGAATATTGGCGTAGCAAATTAGTTTTGTTAAGTTTTATATTTAGATTTGCTGTAAATATGATTGTTAGGTTTACACGTGAGACTTATTAGAAACGTGACAAAAGGCTTGGCAAGCTTCTTAGAATAGAAAAGTTTAAAAAGATAAGTTTTTAAGAAAAGATTTTCTAAAAAACATAATTATCAAAAGATATTATTCTTTTAATAATTTATCTTTAACAAATTTTCCAAAAAGATTTTCTTTAAAATAGATTTACTTAAAACCGTGTTTTGGGATTTTGGAAAAATAACATATTTATCTTTTGAAACCCTACTTTCTATACGAGCAAGTCTTGTATAAATTGTAGAAATCTCATTTCATTGTATTCTGTGAGTTTATGCGTAAAGAGATCGAATTGTGCTTAATTTTGTAAGTTTTTAAAGTTCTTAACTTTGTCATATTAGTTACGGGTTTCATGCGTAGCTTACCTCTCATATACTAAGGGTCTGTATTTTGTATTGGTTGGGTTCTTGGGTTAGTGTGTGTAATCTATCTTTTCATACAGCTGTGTAGGCTTCAAAAGTGAGGCTGAGTGAGTGGTACTCAAGAAGTTCGAGTGAATCTAAGTGAGGGCTTAGGTTAGGTAGGATAGGATCCTACTGTATAGCAAATTTAGTCTGGAACTTGTGAGTAATGGTCTAATTATAATATGTTGCAATTTCTGTGTTTGCCCTATTATAGTGAATTAGTTTAGCTTTGGAAATCCGTTAGTAGGGTCGAGGTTTTACTTCCAGTTGGTCCCTAGAAGGTTTCCACGCAAAATATTGTGTGCTTTGGAAGTTCCTTTAATTTACATTTTGTTTTTATATTCCGCAAAAGTAGTCACTAGGAACTCACATGCAATTCACCCCCCTCTTGTAGTGTTCATCTGAACTAACAGCTCTAGATTTTTATAATTATGTTTTGATTGAAAATGAGAAGAAGATGCTTTAGAACTTGAAAATTGGAGTAAATTAGATAAGAAGACGTGGCAACAAATAGATAATAAAATAGACTTTATCAAAACATACAAAATGTTCAAGTTTCACCCAAAGTGTAAAAAGCTCAACATAACCCATATTTGGTTTGTTGATGATTTAATACTATTTTTCGGGTTACATTGGGTTTGTGAGGAAGTGATTTGCATTGTCAAAAAAAAAAGGTCGTGATTTGACAACTAATTTTGGTAAAAGGTATATTGGTGGAGTTAGTAACTTGGTACTAGTGTTCAAGTTGCAACTCTGGTGAAATGGTGAATTTGTCCTAAGCGAGAGGGAAAATTATTGGCGCATAGGTCCTATATATTTCACTTGCAAATAGGATGACATTTTGTAGATAATGGGGACACGAGAAAAACGGTGGTGGAACAATGGTAAAAAGTACCATTATATGCATAATAGTACATTAAAAGAACTATTCACACAACTTATATTTTAATTCTACATTTTACATGCATAATAGTACACAAAAATGTACCATTATACCATTAAAAGAGAGAAAATGTACCACCGAACCTCAAATTACCCTCCTATATGCATGCAAAATACATAGGCCCTATGCGCCTAGATGCACTCAAGGGAGAGTATCCTTTTAAGGATTAACCCTTAGCACATAGTTCCTATGGGTTTAGCAAACATATAAGATGAAAAATGTACCCTTACATGTATAATAGGTGATAGGTGGTAAATAATTTGGGGGAAAACATTAAACCTATATGATGGTAAAACTACCACTACATGCATAATAATACACAAAAAAAGTACTATTCAGACAATTTATATTATAATAGTACATTATTTATGCATAATGGTACATAATGGTATATTATAATGTACCACTATAGAGTGAACTTTTTCCAAAAATTTGTCAAATTTACAATTTTGCCCTCCGATATGTTTTGTAAACATATAGGAGCTATGCGCCTAACTACACTCCCTTTTAAGTACTTAGGTGTCATGTCTACCAGAAATTTGATTGCAATACAGTGCAACCTTGAATTTCAAAGGTCCTAGCACGAGTTGATCTTGGACGTCTAAGCTTTTATTTGACTGCAATATAGTGCTACCATTAATTTCAAAGCTCTAAATCAGTTATGACACAACTATAGTCCACAAATTAAAGTACTTATATTTTACGACTATTCGTTTAGCAATTGAAAATCACTTCATACAAAATAAATTCCAATTTATTTAAGCACGTACCATATTAATTTAAGATCTGAGCATCAGTGGTGGATCCAAGATTAGGTCACTACCGTATACTAATCAATAACTAATGCATGAATATTCAAAAAACTAATAATTGAAAAAAAAAAATACATTCTAAAAGTATTTTGTGGTGGAGGAAGTGGATCTTGTAGAGGAGGAGGTGGAGGAGAAGAACTTTATGGAGGAGGATTTTTGGGACCAAAGAAACTTATTATATCACACTTTCTTTTACCTTTTTCATTCTGAAAATTAAGTTACAATTTCAATTAGATTAAGAAAACAACAATTGCTTCAAAAATCCAAGTTAATTACACACACTAACTTGATAATAAAGTATAGCTAAAAACACTAATAGTGCGCTTAGCACTCAAAATATACAAATTCAAGGCAATTATCCAAAATCACTAATCACTATATCCCATTCAAATATCTGTTTCAAAATTCTATAATGCAATTATCCAAAATTATCAATTAAAAAAAAAAACATGAAACGACATTAAGTCTCTAACCCCCTAATTTTATAGAATAAATATAATATCAAATCATTAATTTCAATAGCATCATTATAAATTTATAATATCAATTTCAAAGAAGAATAAAATCAGAAAATCGTTATTATCAAATCCTAAAAATAAAAAAAAATAATAAAAAATCAGAAACCCTTACTCCCTAATTTGATAAATTAAATAACAAATCATCAATTCTAACATCATCCACACTAATTTTGTAGCACAACTCCTACGCCCTTAAGGCCCTGCTATGTTGAGCTTCTAGGAGAGCAGAGCAAATTAATTTTCAGCAGAGCAAAGTCGAGCCGAGCCGAGTAGATTTCAACATTATTATTAATACTATTATTAACGTTGTTGTTGTTGTTGTTGTTGTTGTTGTTGTTGTTGTTGTTGTTGTTGTTATTATTGTTATTATTATTGTTATTGTTATTATTGTTATTATTATTATTGTTATTATTATTATTATTGTTATTGTTATTGTTATTGTTATTGTTATTATTTATTATTATTATTATTATTATTTATTATTGTTATTGTTGTTGTTGTTTTTGTTGTTGTTGTTGTTGTTGTCGTCGTCGTCGTTATTATTATTATTATTATTATTATTATTATTATTATTATTATTATCATCATCATCATCATCATCATCATCATCATAATCATATACCATTGATTTAGGTGAGTGTAAATGTGTACCATATTAACATATTTTAATAGTAGAAAGATAAAAGACAACAATTTAATTATATTTAGTTCACAAAAGTTTTGAAATAAAATGATTTAATGAGTAGTAATGATTTTACTTATAAATATGTCTTAATCATATATTTTTAACCCCCATAATAAAAATATACAAAGTACTACTTGAAAAAAGCCTTTTTTTTAATTCATTAATCATTTTATATTTAGACAAAATTCATAATATCAAAAGATAATATTTTATATTTAATTAATTTAAACTTAAAAATCTTATTTGACAATTTTGCTTATATGACATTTGAATTATTTAATTTTATAAGAAATTAATAATCTCTTTTTTTTACTACAATTAAAATTTATAATCCTACATTCTAATCCTATGTGGCGCGTTATTAAATCCGTGTGTGTGTGTGTTAGATTATTATTGACAATTATTATTATGATTATAAATAATAATTATTTTTAATATTAATAATGATTATAATTCTTTAAAATAATAAACTTTTATCATCAATACAATAAATTATTATCATCAATACAATATTAATTATTATTGAATATTAATTATTATTGTTAGTATTAATTATTATTTGAAAATAGAACAGAGCAACTCTAAACAACGGGGCCTTAGTAGTAGTTGGATTGAAAATTCATGGAAAGAGCTTAATTAATTCAATGAGCATTTTATTTTGGAAAGTTAAATTACCAAGCAAATTAGCCTGTCAATACTAATTTACTTAGCTAAGTTAATTGAGTTTTCTAGCTCCTATGGTCAAGCTAGTAGCTAGGGACTTGTAGTTAGGGAGTTATTGAAATTGCAAGCAAGTGCCTAGCTACAACTATTGGAGTTGCTCTTACCTTCAGCGTGGTTTTGTTTAGAGTTTTTTTTTTTTTTTTTTTTTTTTTTCCAGATAATTCACTAAATGCCTTTGAGTTATTGTTTATTCACCAGATACCCATCAAAACTTTCAAATTCACCATAACCCCTTAATTTAATAAAAATGTCACCACATATTGTCCACATTCCCAAATGACTAACAGACGTTAACTCCGTTAAGTCATTAGGTTAAGTATGCCACGTGGTAGAATCTTATTGATTTCCTTTTAAATTAATTAAATATTAATATAATTATTTAACTAATTAAAAAAATATGGTTTCAAAAAAAATAATTAAATAAAAAACAACACACCAATCTATCGTCGCCCAGACCCAACAACCATCCTGTCCCCCGCCACCACCTTGTTACCGCCACCCCGCATCGGCGCACGTTTTCCGCTCTAAACCTGCGCGTCGGCGACCCGCCCAGCCACGTCGTGCCGACGGTCTTTCATTTTGTAACGTGGATTGCTAAACATCGCCCGCAAATCTCCACATAAAGCCCACAAATCTATATTGAATTTACCTTATTGCCCTAAACCTAAAATAAAAAAATCTAACCCATACCCACACTCTAATCACCCGAAAATACGGCAATGTTGAGGCGGCAAGGCAAGGACTTGGCGGCCACAGCGGCGGAGGGAAGGACGGCTCACGGTGGCAGGGTTTTTTTAAAAAATTTTTTTTTTAAAAAAAACCAGAAGAGGTGGGGCGCCTGGCCAGGACGCCCAGCCCCTGGTGGTGGCGTCTGCTCCGGCCGCCGGAACCAGGGGGCTGGCGTCTGACCTGGACGCCTAGCCACGGTTGTGGCGTTTTCCAGAGGCGCCACCGCCGTGGCTGGGCGTCCAGGTCAGACGCCAGCCCCCTGGTCCCGGCGGCCGGAGCAGACGCCACCACCAGGGGCTGGGCGTCCTAGCCAGGCGCCCTACCACTTTTTTTTTTTTTTTTTTTTTTTTGTCTAATATTTTTTTTTTGGAAAATCAGAATTCTTTTGTTAATGTTTAATATTTTTGTTTTATGTGTTAATGTTTTTATTTCTAATATATATATTTTTTTTTAAATCAGAATTTTTTGTGTTAATGTTTAATTAAAAAAACAAAAACTTTAAATAAAATTTAAAAAAAATTACAAAAAGTTTAAATAAAATTACAAAAAAAAAAAAAAATTACAAAAAGTAGGGGTGGCGTCTGGCCAGGACGCCACAGCCATGGTGGCGGCGTCTGGCCAGGACGCCACTGGCCAGGACGCCACAGCCATGGTGGCGGCGTCTGGCCAGGACGCCACAACCATGGTGGCGGCGTCTGGCCAGGACGCCACATCCATGGTGGCGGCGTCCTGACCAGACGCCACCCCTACTTTTCGTAATTTTTCCCCCGGATTATCTCGCTTTCCGGCGACGATGACAGCTCTTCGGTGTCCCTCGGCGATCCACTCCAGCTCCACATTCTTCGTGAGAGTGAATTACGGTTTCGGTAAAAATTAGAAAAAGGGCAAAAGAGTCAAAGTAAAAATATTTGTGGGCTTTATGTGGAGATTTGCGGGCGACGTTTAACAAATCCCGTAGTAACACCCTCAAATTACTCTCTAATAATCATTATAAAACTTGAATTAAGAGAGTAACTTAGGATCATTACTGCCACGTGATTACGTAAGGCTTTTCAAAACAGAGACTTGCAGCGGAGAAAATACATACTTAACTTTTATATATTGATAATAATTAATAGTAATAATAGCTTTCAAAATTGAACCATATGAGAATTTTTCATACAAAACGTCAACCATGAGACCTAGACTACATGATTATCGCCCTTCATCCCCAATGCCACATTTAGATCACGTCGAGTCATCATCACATATCTACTTATCAAAATTATAAGCAGGGCCAAGCCAAAACAAAAGAGAAATACGTATTAGCAAAAACACTAAGTACATACCAATGCTAGATACGTAAAATTAAGTTATTTAATTAAACATGCTTTCTTAAGATTTAGCATTTATACATAACAATTATTCAAACCTTCCATAAATAGAAATTTCACATTAAGAAACATTTAGAGACATTCCAAAAATTATCAACATTTCAAAAGCAACGACTTTCCCAAAATAGATTCCAATAGAAATGGAAGATCAATATTTTTGTAAACCATTTTTCCATCTAAGTGTGCACACCCCGCAAGTTAGTAACTCCTTACATAGTGCTATCAAGCGGAAAGACTAGGTCATACATAGTCCATAGTCTTCAATTTTTATCTCCACATAGTGGAAGTCATAAAAATCCAATATATATCTTTGATAAATCAACCTTCCAATTCCCATGTATGGGATTTCAACAACATTTGCTCTTTAAAATGAATTTGAATTCAAGTATGTGTATAAACAACTTTTAGAACATTGAAATTATTTCCAAAGGTCAAACAGTAAAACATTTCACAATATTCATTTCATAAACATTCATAAATCCTTGTTCAACATTCAAACATATTTCATCATTGAAAACACAAAACTCATTTGTATAAAATCACATATTTAAAGATTTAGCCACGAGTACGTACCTTGATCTTTACAACTATTCCACCTAGATTTACAACCACGAACTATCTCCTAAATAAACATTATATGGAGTATTTTAAATAAGAATCAAATATGAAACCTTACAAAAATCATAAATTGAAAATAGATATTAGTTTTGAAAGACTAGCCGCAAAACAATATAAAGTAGCAAAGCTCACGGGAAGGTTCACGTTGAAAAGGAGGAGTCAGATCTTGCCAAGGCCATATATCATAGTATATAACTCCGAATTGGGTGATTCTTGAGCCTAACCTCAAGGAATTTTTGAGAAGAATAACTTTGTCTCAAACAAAAAAAGGCTAAAAATGAACAGAATTGGCTGAAAAATGGCCTGGAACATATACGGGATGAAGAAGTATGAAAATGGGAGGAAGAGAGAAGACAGAAGGATGGAACTTTAAGGGCAAGAGACTTTTGGCTTAAAATGGCTGAACTTTGGGTCCTATATATAGAGTTTGAGAGTCCTATTGACATCATGTATGATGTCAACAACTTGGGGGTCAAGGAAGTTTATGAGGTCATGTTATTGACATCATGTATGATGTCAACAACTTGGGGGCCAAGTATTCAAGTTTGTAAGAGAAGTTTGTGACTTTAGTCATGCTTTAGGAGTAAGAAATGGACTTAGGTCCTTTGGCAAAGAAATACTCAAGGTAGAAAAAAAATCTTATTTTCGGCTACTAAATTCCCGGCTTGCATATCAATATCTTTTATAAAACATAATTTTAACCAAATGATTTTCGTAAATAAAATTCTTTTGTGTCAATTTAAAACATAATAATATGTATTATTAATAAACTATGGCGTATTCAAGTCAAAACATAATTAATATTTCATAAAACGGGTTTAAAAATACGGGGTATTACACATTTCCCTGCACCACCCTTCCCTCGAACCCAAAACCCTCTTTCTCCCTCGAAATACCCTCTCCTCTCCACTGTCGGCGTCCAAACCCCCCTCCCTGCACCGGCGAACCTAATCGCCCCTCCCCTTGGCATCTCCACTCCATGAACCACCACGCTGAATCCCAAAATAAAAAACCCCAAAAATCAAAACCTAGGGTTTTGATTTTGGGGTTTTACGGTTTTGATTTTGGTGGTTTTTTGCTTAGGTAGGCAGCGGCGATATGAGAAAGGGGAATTGGGATAAAGGTGAAGAAATTTAGGAGGAGTTATCTGATTTTTGGCTCAAATGGTTAGGCGAGGATGGGTTTTTGCGAATCAAGGCAAGGAGGGATACGGTGTGGTGGTTTAAGGGAAAGGGCCGAGCACCGGCGTAGTAGTGGCTGGAAGAAAGGGCGACGCAAACGCAATGGGGAGGTTGGCTGGGCGACGGTTGTGCATGGGTGGTGGCTGACTTACGGGGTTGGCTGGTTGAAGGTGGCAGGTTGGTTGTGTAGAGGTGATTTTTTTTTGAATTTTTTTAAAGTTTTTTTTAAAAAAATAATTAGTTAAATAACCAATCAAATGCTGCCACATGACGTAATTAACCCTAATGATAAACGGAATTAACTGCCGCTAGTCTTTTGGGCATCTGGTGATATTTTTGTTAAACTTAGAGGCAATATGGTGAATTTAAAAATTTTCATGGATATATGGTGAATAAAAAAATAACTCAGGGGCATTTAGTGAATTTTCCGTTTTTTTAATACTGTATGAATTTATTTTTTTGCAAGGTCACGTGACCCACCATGACCTAAGATGGGTCCGCCACTTAAAACACCCTACTTTCTCATTCAATCATTCTTAAAAAAAAAAAAAAAAAAAAAAAAAAAAAAAAAAAAAAATCCACCCTTCTTTCTCCCGTGTTAAAAAAAACGATCTTTCTCCTCCTCTTCACCAAGCCACCAGAATTTACTCTTCAATCTTTATAAAGTAATAAAATTTATCATGTTCCTGCAATTGCATATAATCGGAACTCTCGAAATTGGCAAAAACAAGCGGCTTGAAAGTTCGACTAATAGTACTTATTTATTTATTTATTTATTTTGGGTTTTTTGAAAGCTTAAATTCCATGGAACGCAGTCGTCGACATTTGAAGCGCAAATTATGGGACGCTCCAAAACGGTTGTTCAATCCATGGAGGAGAGTTCTGCACCCATGCCGCCCACAATATGGTTTATCTCCGTCCTTCACTTTTTTTTTTCAATTTTCCCTTGTTATGATTTTTGAAATTATACTTATTTATATTTATTACTCTCACGAATAATTTGCTGGTTATCTTTGGCTTTACCTTTTGTGAATTTTTATGATCATAAAAATATTAGTAGAAGTAGACTAGACTAGTAGTAGGAAGAATGGAGCTAGACCCAGTTGATATCAGATATAAACAACCGAACGTTTATATCATCGTAAATCTAACGTCGATGGGCAAAAAACAAAGCTAAAAAATTAAAGCATGTTCACGTCGTTTACTCTGTTTTGCAGCTGTAAATGGAATGTTATGAGCTTTTGCCTGCTTAAGCTCTCACCCTCCATTGACGACGGTCAACCTTCCGTCCTCCATTGAAGATGCCCAACCATGTCCTTCTCCACCATATTTTTGGCGGCTTTGCCGCCATTATCAACGAAAACCCGAAGAATAAAAGGTAAAACAAAGGGCATGGTTAACCCTAAAGGTTAGGGATCTATCATCTTCTTCGAATTGACCATTGCAGGTGAACATTCCCCATTAAAGTTCCAATTTTTAGTGATGAAGAAGTGATAATAGATGTGGTAGCTTTGACGGAGTTACAAGGAAACCAATATATTTGTGGATTTCTTTCAACTGTTAGTAGTACTAATTCCACTACCACTCACTAAATCAGCTGAAATGACCTCTTTGTCCTTACTAAACCATGTGAAATGACAGAATTGTCTTGATATTAAAAAAGGTCGTTGATGTCAGATATAAACAAGGATTTACTCGGAAGAATGCATCTTATTATTTCTTTGCAAAACTTGACCCATGGTCAGTGCTAGTATGGGAATTGGTACGGGTTCACTTCACTACCTAATACAACATTCGTTAATTATTATGGGGTATTATTTGTGTGATATAACAAATTTAAAAGTTACACATATTAATTTGTGAATGTGGTAACTTGTGGGGGGTTTGGGGTATAATCTCAGCCACATCATAACATTAAGGTTTTTTCCATTAGCAATACCTGTGAGAGTGGTTCCATAATTATTAGAAAATTTTGACATTTGCTACCAGCAGTGTTACATTTGCTACCTACTTAATATTTTATATTACATTACTACCATCCAAATTCCCTTACTATAAATTTCACTACCTTTTTCCTTATGTCATTACTATTTTCGTTAGTGAGGCCCAACCATCGTCTAGCCACCTTCTAGCCATCGTTATCATCCAAACATCATTTTCTATCTCCTCTTCACAAATTTTCAGAATTATTGTACCTTTTACTATGTAATTCTTCCTCTATTTCTCTTGCATCTTCAAAAATTTCCCCACTCTCTTCTTCTTCTTCCTCAGTAGAAGAGGAATTGTTATTATTATTGTAGCATTTTCATCTTCATCGTCGTAATTTTCCAGGTTTGAAAACTTTTATTTTAATTGGTTTTTTGATGGGTGTAAGAATCGATTTGGGGTCATATCAACTTAGTTATGAAATTTGTTACTTCCTAAAGGGTTGAGTAAACAAGAAGTTTTTACTCTTAAATCAGAGAAATTTGTCACCTTCTTTGCCATTTCTAAAAAGAGAAAGACCAAGAGGAGAAAGAAAATGAAGAAGAGTTAATGGGTGTGCAAAGTAGAGGGGGGATACGTGGAGTGAACTATTACTGTAGTGGGGAAGTTATGGGAAAGGGGTTTTTGGGTAAGGGAGAGGGGCGGTGCCGCACAAAGGGGTTCAAGTGCGCCGGCCATGGGAAGAGGTCGTGGCATCGCCGGGGTTAGGGGTGGTTGGCAAGGGGGAAATGGAGGAAGTGGGGTTCGTTAGCGTCAGGGGAACGTTTGGGCACCGGCACGGGGAGGGGAGGTGGATGGAAATTTTTTATTTTAAGTTTTTTTTTGTAATAAATTAAATTATTTTTTAATGAAATATTAGGCCCACTTAACAGCAACATTGTCAGAAATCGTAATCTGGTAATGAAATATATAGTTGGGAATTTAGGTGGTAGTAATGTAAAATAAAATATTAAATAGGTAACAAATGTGACACATGGTACTTTTGCCGGTAACAAATGTCAAATTTTCCAAATTGTTACCACTATTGTGACAAGCTGACAACATATAAAATTTAAAACCATGCCGGCATTGAAATTTTCTACAATGAAAAGACTAAGGATCTTTTACTCTTATTTTCGGCTACTTGTAGTTGTTAAGTTTTCTCAATTTTTAACAATTTTATGGTATTCATATTATTGTATTGCTTTTATATAATATTTTGTGACAATTTGCAGGCGTACACTTTGAAAAGGTAAATCACTTTGGGAAATTTAATGAATTTGTAGAGCACATGTACTTGGATTGTAAAACAAAACGTGCTGCTTTGGTGGCATCTCCATTTGTTGTTTGCTTCACATCTTACACTGATATATATTACATATTCTACACTCGTTGAAATCTCAATCTGTCCCATTTGATATTTCGAAAGTTTTACTTTTTGAATGTAAAATTGTTAACTTTTTCCTGATTATATGTTTGCAAATCATGATTTTGTAAACAATTCTTTCAATGTTGAGAACATTTTAATTTATTAAAATATATGTATATTACGAGTTGGTGTTGCTCATGCTTTGTTCCATAATAATGTCGAAAGAACCAATTTTAAAGTTTTGAAAATACTTTATGTTCAAACATTGGATATTACTGTATTCTTCTACTTTTTATAACAAACCTGCTTCATTAAACTTATGTTGCTTCAAGGTGCCCAACGGCTATTTATATGTTCGGGGACTATAGTGCACTCTTATGGTGTAGATGGTGAATACTTTAGCACAATTTTTACTTCTGAGAAGGGGTGGACGTAGGTCGTTGAAACTAATCCTCCCTCGGTCAAACTAAAATTATAAACACTTGCAAACCTATATACTAGTATAGAGGCAAGTCAAGGGTCGAACCCCAAGGAACGATAATGTTCAAGCGCTCTCAATTATGCGCCTAAACTAGATCGAAGTCTAAGAATAAAAGGTAAACACTATAACCAACTAACAAAATGAAGAACCAAACAAATAAACACTAGAAACGGGGATCAACAAGTAATCATGACAATTGTAGCAACTCGATAATACATGCAAGTCAATGGTTGTGAAGACTAATGGCAAGCTCAATCAAAAGAGTCAACAAGCTATCTCCTAGAGGTCAAACTAGCGCCAACTACGAGATACTCTAACTAGGAGCATCACTAATCAAGCTCAATCGACAATTGCAATTCCTAAATCAATGGTCCGTATCATTAGAAACTACAATGCATTCTAGCATAATTCTCAAGGCCTAATCGAATTACACACATGCAAACTTCCATTAATCACTTTAATCTCAAGAAATGATCAACACAATCCCCAAATTAAGCACAATCGATCAATCATACAAGTTACACCCAATCCCTAGCAAACAACTACTCTAACATCATCATCTAATCGACAAACAACTACATGAATCAAGAATCAACAAAATATGGTGAACAATTACACTAATCAATAATCAAACATCAAAATCAAACAAAACAAATATGAAATCAAACAAAGAAATAAAATGAGATAGAGTTAGAAATCCTCATTGATTAATTTGATGATCTTCAATACAATTGTCACCTTGAATCTTCAATCACTCAAATCACCATTGAAATTCCTCACTTTCTCTCTCTAAATTCTACTCCTAAAACTAACCCTAAAACTAGAGAAAGAAGCTCTCAACTAAGTTAAGAATATGATCTAAATCTAAAATAAAACTTTTCTATAAAAATTGGGTTCAAACGGGTATTTATAAGTGGCGCAAAACAAAGAAGAGCGAAGCCGGAACCCGCAAAGGAGCGCCCCCGCAGCAAGAGTGCGCGCTCGCGCAGCAGGGCAGTGCGACCGCACTCTTCTGGGTTACTTCGGATTTTCTCGCGGCTTCTTGCGTTCGCTAAGGTCTTCGAATGAACGCACAACATGATGATGATGAACACTAAGATAGGCAGTCGCAAAAGCACTTGATTGTGGGTTCAACACCCCATCTTCATGAGAGCACGATTTGAGAGCGGAAGAGTTAGGACTTGGATAATCCACTTCCTTGCATCTTGAACTTTCCAATTGCCATGAGCTTGCTCCAAAAGCATCTCCCACCTTAGTAATTTACCAATATCAAGATCCGAACCTCGTACAATACCTACAACCACGAAAAAGAGCAAATAAAGGAGAAAAGAGTAGAAAATGCATAAAAGCTACAAAATAAGAGAGGAAAGGTAAAACCAAGACCAAATGCAAAAAACTATGCATTTATTAAGCATGAAAGCCATGAAAAAAGATGAAAACAACCTAAATTCTCATCAAATGGGTACCATTTATGACACCCATAAAATACCCCCAAGCTTACCTTTTGCTAGTCCTCGAGCAAAACAAAACCAAGGGAGAAATGATGAGCTTATTCAAACAAACAAAAAGAAGAGAAAAGACAAGAATATACACTAACTAACTTTCGTAGGAATAACGGTCAATTTTAGCAACTAAAGACAAGCCATTTAATCCCCTAGATCGCCTTAGAGGACGAGTGATGCTCTCGTAAAAGTTTCCTAAGAGATTAACCTATAACTCTCGTAATAATACAAACAAGGCAAAGCATGAAAAAGAAACCAAAATACAAGAAAAGAAAACAAATGTTCATGAAAGGACTTTCCAAATTTAGAAGCATAAATGAATGCAAATCTTTCTAAAATGTAAGGGAGTGCACGTTCTAAGATATCTAAGGTTGATTGAAACAGAGGATATGCTAAGCATAGAGAACTAACGAAACGCAATTCACTTTCATCTCAAAACATTTTAGCACATTCTCCCAATTAGCTTCAAATCTACTTTTTAGTGAGCGTCTTTATAGTTCCTCTAAGGAACTGGAAAAACAAATAGATTTGAGGTTTCTCGATATCTTAACTTTGCATCCCTTTTGCTTAGGATTTAACTCATAATGCCCTACCTCGAAATCATGGTTGTAACGTAAGGGCAAAAGGGTGAAGGTAGGTTTAAAATTTAAAAATTTGGTGGTATCCCTAATAGTGAAGCAAAGGAAGCTCCTTTCTTAGAATCACAATCAAGTAGTCACCAAACAAAAACAAACTAACACCCCCAAACTTATTCAAAGCTATACTCACAAACATATATACATAAAGCATAAACGCTTCTCCCCCAAGCTTAAAGGAAGCATTGCCCTCAATGCTTGAAAAGGGGAAAAGAATCACTTAAAAATATTTTTTAATTTTCTCATTTTCACCTTTTTTTTCCTTTTTATGCATATATTCAAAGCAATTGTCCTCGCCTCTTTTAACTTTAGACGACTTTTACAACTTTGCATTTATTATGTCCTTGCCTTTTTTAACTTTGGACGGCTTTTCTATCATATATTTGCCATTATTCACAAAATATACACAAAACACAAGCTTGCTTACAAATAGAACCAATATCCAACCTTATATACCACAAACTCCAAAAACATGACCATTTGCTTCACAAAAACCAAAAATGGAACAAAAAGAAACAAAAGGCTCAAAGTTCTAAAGATGTGGCTTGAAAAGAAGGGAAAAGACTCAAATTGATAGCAAGAACGCAAATGTAAACCCAATGTACTAAAATAAAGAAGATTAAACCTAGAAAAAGAAAAATTACCACCCTGAAAAGATGCCTTTGTCCTCCCTAGATGGTTCAGTCTCGTGTTTGAGAATTATGAGTCAAGATTTAAGATTAGGTCTGCAATAGTCAAGGATCCATGCCGCTCATGCAAGATATTTAGAAGGCTTGAAAATCATGAAACCTCACAAGGTTGTAGCATACTCTATCCTAGAATCAACTAAACATACTCTCAAACCATGCACACCGTTACCATTTAAGAAGAAAAGCATTCAACTATACAAGTCCAAAAGTATTATGTCCAAAGCAAGAACAAAACAAAGATAAATTGCAAATTTGCCTTGATAGAAACAAAATTATTTTCGGAGTTTTTCAAGATATGGAACATGGAAATGCATATACAAAGGTGCAAAGCATATATGAATCAATATCCCATCAAACATGATAGAATACCCTCCCCTAAGCTTGAATGAGACAATACACTCAAACATAATTCATAGAAACCATGGGAGGGGAAAACAAGAAGATCAATCCAACAAACCAATCATATATCCAACAAGTCATCATCCACTTGAGAAAGAGCAAGGAAGGATATTACCGGATATTAGGTGGGCGTAAATACCCACAAATGACCTAATTAAACCTTTCAAAGCTAATTTCCTCAAAAATTGAGCCTTGCCTTCCATATGCTAACAAAAATAAGAGTCAAACTTCCTTGATTCTTGATCCAAATCGAAGCACCAAAGTATATCAAGTCATGTACCTAGCAAAAGCAACACAAACATTTCCATGAGAAAAAATCAATTCTAAAAAGAAAAGAAAATGAAAGCAATAAAACACAGGTTACTTCCCGAGAAAGGCTTGCTTAAGGTCCAAGCTTGACCGCTCTAGAAAATAATAATTCAATGTAGGCAAGAGCTTGTCAAATGCACTACTACACATTTCGTAAGAGAGAAGGTAGGCAATGATGGGAAAAGGACGTGCAACAAGATTGTTGCACGCAAGTGAGAAGGGAGATGCCAAAAGAAAGAAGAGGAGGGATCAAAAGGAAAAACAAGAAAATAAGAAGAAGAAGGGGGAATAAAAGAATGTAAAGAAAAAGAAAAAGTCAAATCCTCCTCACTAAAATATTTTTGGGTGGCAACATCACCTTTTTCCTCAACAATAGACGAATGAAGGACATTATGATCATTATAGACAATGGGGTCCCCAATAGGCTCTTTGAGATAGGAAGGGAGAAAAATAGGGCAAGAAGGGATGTGGTCAAACCTTTGAGAAAAAGGGGTATGAGAAATAGGCAAAGGGGTAGCTACTTCCTCAACACAAGGTCTCACATCTCCAATGAGAGCATGAAAATCAATCATAGAGTCCTCAAATGAAGATATCTCACAATCTAAATCTCCCTCAAGCTCAAAAAATCCAAGGGAATCAACCTCATCCTCCTTTGCACCACAATAAACAACCTTTCCTTCAACTATCTCAAAACCTAAGTCCTCAAAACCGTGCATGAGTGGAGGTAGAGTCATCGTAAACTCATCTAAATCCCAATAAGCTTTCTCGATGAACTCATCCAAGAATCTATAAATCTTCATATGACTCTCACAAAACAAATGGGACATTACCTCAAAAGAGTCTATGTATTCATAGATTGAAGGCTCACAAACATACACTTGAGGCTCATCAAGATGGGAAAGAGGGTTAGGATTTTCAAATTCAACTCTCTCTTCATTCTCAAGTCCTTCACCATCACTCATATGCTCACCAATAAGATCCTCACACTCTCTTGGTTGCTCAAAATTATCATCATCACCCTCAACACACACATTGGATAAAGATTTTTCACGAACAAGCATTAAGGATGACAATTGGCTTTCTAGCTCTTTACCTCTCTTTCTTCCCTCCTCAAGATGCTCCACACTCTTTGTCATCACCTCCAATTGACTTCTCAAAGAATTAAGAATCGACTCCTTTTTAGGCCCAAGATCATCACTAAGCTCAATATGCCTAATTTGAGTTTTCAAAGTAGCAATAAGAGATTCAAAAGGTGTAGAAGATTGAGTCTCAACAAGAAAAGAAGAAGTACAACCAAGATTGGAAGAATCAACATTGAAATCATGAGCATATACATCACATTGGGGAGTGGGGGCACAATCAAACATATGAGATTTGTCAACTTGAGCATGCACCTCATTATCATGAACAAAAGAGGAAATAGAATTGGAAGCATTTGTTCTAGGTTCACTAATGGGATCAGGTGATACATCATGGGAAATCATGCTATCATTAGGAGAATTAACACATTGCACATCAAAATTAGAAGTACGATTACCCCTAATATAAACATCACTAGAAAACCAAACATAGAAATCCCAAGCATTATCAATTGACAATGCTCTAAATCTACCATTATGCATGCATTCAACTTCATTCCTAGTTTGTTCATTCAAACCAAAATAACAAATCTCACAAGCCTCCCAAAGACTACAACAATGATAGTCAAGAAATCCAGCTAGTCTATATAAATATTCACAACAAGGCAATTGTTATATTGAGGAAAAGATAGACATGCCATTTTTTTTTTCACAAAATAAACAAAAATCAAATAAAAGAAAAGTATATACAAAGAACAATACTCAAGCAATCAAAAACACTCAAACATAGACATTGTTCCCCGACAACGGCGCCATTTTGACGAGGGGTGGAACTAGGTCGTTGAAACTAATCCTCCCTCGGTCAAAGTAAATTTATAAACACTTAACAAACCTATATACTAGTATAGAGGCAAGTTAAGGGTCGAACCCAAAGGAACGGTAATGTTCAAGCGCTCTCAATTATGCGCCTAAGCTAGATCGAAGTCTAAGGATAAAAGGTAAACGCTATTATCAACTAACTAAATGAAGAACCAAACAAATAAACACTAAGAACGGGGATCAACAAGTAATCATGACAATGTAGCAACTCAGTAATACATGCAAGTCAATGGTTGTGAAGACTAATGACAAGCTCAATCAAAAGATTTAACAAGCTATCTCCTAGTGGTCAAACTAGCGCCAACTACGAGAGACTCAAACTAGGAGCATCACTAATCAAGCGCAATCGAAAATTGCAATTCCTAAATAAATGGTACGTATCATTAGAAACTACAATGTAATCTAGCATAATTCTCAAGGCCTAATCAATTACACACATGCAAACTTCCATTAATCACTTTAATCTCAACAATTAATCAACACAATCCCCAAATTAAGCACAATCAATCAATCATACAAGTTTCACCCAATCCCTAGCAAACAACTACTCTAACATCATCATCTAATCGACAAACAACTACATGAATCAAGAATCAACAAAATATGGAGAACAATTACAATAATCAACAACCAAACTTCAAAATCAAACCAAACAAATATGAAATCAAACATAGCAATAAAATGAGATAGAGTTAGAAATCCTCATTGTTTGATTTGATAATCTTCAATACAATTATCACCTTAAATCTTCAACACTCAAATCACCATTGAAATTCCTCACTTTCTCTCTCTAAATTCTACTCTTAAAACTAACCCTAAAACTAGAGAGAGATGCTCTCAACTAAGCTAAGAATATGATCTAAATCTAAAATAAAACTTTTCTGCAAAATTAGGTTCAAAAGGATATTTATAAGAGGCGCGAAACAAAGAAGAGAGAAGCCGGAACCCGCAAAGGAGCGCCCCCGCAGCAACAGCGCGCGCCCGTGCTCTTCTGGGTTTCTTCGGATTTTCTCGCGGATTTGTGCGTTCGCTAAGGTCTTCGAATGAATGCACAACATGATGATGATGAACAATAAGATAGGCAGTCCCAAAAACACTTGATTGTGGGTTCAACAGCCCATCTTCATGAGAGCTCGGCTTGTGAACGCAAGAGCTAGAACTTGGAGAATCCACTTCCTTACATCTTGAGCTTTCCAATTGACATGAGCTTGCTCCAAAAGAATCTCCCACCTTAGTAATTCACCAATATCAAGACCCGAACCTCGTACAATACCTACAACCACAAAAATAGAGAAAATAGTGAAAAACAAACAAAATGCATAAAAACTACAAAATAAGAGAGGAAAGGTAAAACCAAGACCAAATACATAAAAACTAAGCATTTATTAAGCATGAAAGCCATGAAAAGAAGGTGAAAACAACCTAAATGCTCATCAAATGGGTGCCATTTATGACACCCATCAAATACTCTCAAACTTACCTTTTGCTAGTCCTCGAGTAAAACAAAACCAAGGGAGAAATGAGGAGTTTATTCAAACAAACAAAAAGAAGAGAAAAGACAAGAATATACACTAACTAACTTTCGTAGGAATCACGGTCAATTTTAGCAACTAAAGACAAGCCACTTAAACCCCTAGATCGCCCTAGAGGACGAGTGATGCTCTTGTAAAGGTTTCCTAAGAGATTAACCTATAACTCTCGTTATAATACAAACAAGGCAAAGCATGAAAAAGATACAAAAATACAAAAAAAGCAAACAAATGTTCATGAAGGACTTTCCAAATGTACAAGCATAAATGAATGCAAATCTTTCTAAACATGTAAAGGAGTGCACGTTCTAAGATATTTAACGTTGATTGAAACATAGGATATGCTAAGCATGGAGAACTAAAGAAACGCAATTCACTTTCATCTCAAAACATTTTAGCACATTCTCACTATTAGCTTCAAATCTACTTTTTAGTGAGCGTCTTTATAGTTCCTTAAAGGAACAGGAAAAACAAATAGATTTGAGGTTTCTCAACATCTTGACTTTGCATCCCCTTTCCTTAGGCTTTAACTCATAATGCCCTCCCTCGAAATGTTACTCAACCTCTAGGTCGAAAGGTCTTTCCCAATGGTTGTAACGTAAGGGCAAAAGGGTGAAGGTAGGTTTAAAATTTAAAAATTTTGTGGTATCCCTAATAGTGAAGCAAAGAAGAGGTCTTTCTTAGAATCACAATCAAGTAGTCACCAAACAAAAACAAACTAACACCCCCAAACTTATTCAAAGATATACTCACAAACATATATACATAAAGCGTAAACGCTTCTCCCCCAAGCTTAAAGGAAGCATTGCCCTCAATGCTTGAAAAGGGGAAAAGAATCACTTCAAAATATTTTTGAATTTTCTCATTTTCACCTTGTTTTTTCCTTTTTATACATATATTCAAAGCAATTGTCCTCGGCTCTTTTAACTTTGGACGGCTTTTACAACTTTGCATTTATTATGTCCTTGCCTTTTTTTTTAACTTTGGACGGCTTTTCGATAATACATTTGCCATTATTCACAAAATATACACAAAACACAAGCTTGCTTACAAATAGAACCAATATCCAACCTTATATACCACAAAATCCAAAAACATGACCATTTGCTTCACAAAAACCAAAAATGGAATAAAAAGAAATAAAAGGCTCAAAGTTCTAAAGATGTGGCTTGAAAATAAGGGAAAAGACTCAAATGGTTAGCAAGAAGGCAAATGTGTACACAATTAACTAAAATAAAGAAGATTAAACCTAGAAAAAGAAAAATTACCTCCCCGAAAAGAAGCCTTTGTCTTTCTTATATGGTTCGGTCTCGTGTTTGAGAATTATGAGTCAAGATTGAAGATTAGGTCCGCAATAGTCAAGGATCCATGCCACTAATGCAAGATATGTAGAAGGCTTAAAAATCATGAAACCTCACAAGGTTGTAGAAAAAACTCACTATTAGCTTCAAATTCACCAAAAGGGAGCAATTGCAAATTTTCAAAAACAAGGATCAAGAAATTAGGGTTTTGCGAGTCTATTTACGCTCTTCGTATTTTTGTATATTGCTTCCAAGTTAATTAGAAATAGATAAATTCCTTCCAATTTAATAGATTAGCTATTTTGGGAATTAAATTTTATATTTAGCCGTCTTGGTAAATACTTTTTTCAAAAATAGTTGTTTCGGTAAAAGATCCAAAATTATGTGACTATTTGTAAAATTGTATTTATTTTGTAACTTAATAGGTAAAATTTATATTGATGTGTGTATGATTAGTGTGCACTTAGTGAAATTCACATGATGCCTTTGAATTGTATTGGTGACACATATATTTGGGACATCGTGTTTGCGAAATTGGTTCCTGGACCCACCAAATATTATGGACTTTGGAGGGAGTGTAGATGCTATTGTAAGGGCTAGTAAATCTATTGTTGTGGAAATGGTCTAGAAACACCATGTTCTCATAATGGTGGGCAGGAAACAGTTCCACGGGTGGAGGGTGACTGTACTCCGACGAGACAAAATAATAGTTTGAACTACATGTCTCCTATCAAAATAGTGGAGACCGTCGAAACTATTGTTTCTAGTAATCACATCAGTGTAGTCACTTCAATTGAACCTCCAAAGGTGGGAATGGTGTTTAGGACCTGGCGAGATATTGAATCATATTATAAAGAGTACGCCGAACAACAAGGTTTTGGAGTATGCAGAGCACAGGGTACGTATACTAAGGGAGAGGTTAGAGACCGGGCCACCACAACTTGAAGGTGCGAGTGTTGGGGGAGACCTGACATGAGGACGAGGAGGGAAGCATCTAAGAGGGCGAAGGCCATGGGTGTGTCTGGTTCAGGTGGAGTGGTTGGGGGTGTTGTTTGCGAAGATGAATTAAGACGTAGGAAAAGGAAGTCAAAGAAATGTGAGTGCCAAGCAATGATATATGGAGCTGTCAAGTCTGAAGGAGAGTGGGTTTTGAAGAAAGTTAATTTGGAGCATTCGAATCACAACCCTACACCTACCAAGTCAAAGCTAGTAAAAGAGTATAGAATGAAGAAGCTCACATCCACAGTTCGAAGGAAGTTGTTAAATTACTTTGATGAGGGTTTCCTAGTTACTCAAATTCATGGGTGCTTGTCTACTGAGTATGTCGGACCAGATAAGATGCCATTAACCCTTACAGGCCTGCATCACGAGATGTACAAGGCAAGGAAGAAGAAAATGAAAGGGAATGATTCCACATCGATGATGACTTACTTTCAGAAGATTCAAGAAGGGAATCAAAACTTCTTTCACACACAAAGGCTTGACGCAGAGGGACGATTGAAAGACGTGTTGTGGGTAGATGCTCGTAGTCATGTTGCGTACAAAGAATTTGGAGATGTTGTGTGCTTTGATACAAATTATCTCACAAATGAATATGACCAACCATTTGTTAATTTTGTTGGAGTTAACCACCACGGGCAGTCAATTTTACTCGGATGTGCTTTGGTGTCTCGTGAGGATTGTTATACATTCCGATGGATATTTAAGCATTGGTTGGAATGTATGAACAACCGTGCACCACAGGCCATCTTAACCGACTAAGCCGCTGCAATGAGGAAACCTATTGAGGAGGTCTTACCAACTACACGTCACCGGTGATGCATTTGGCATATAGTGAGAAAGATACCTGAAAAACTCGGTAAATGTTAAATGTGAGAGATAATATAAATCAAATAAGTTTGTTTAAGTTGAGGCATAGTTTTATCCTAATTGGCCTAATCACTTACACTTCTTTCTTGGTGTCAAAACACAAGTACGATGATTTTAAAAGTGTGTTCAAGTGTATTGTGTATGAGAGTGTGACAGTTGCTGAGTTTGAATCTCAATGGGATGACTTTGTTACTAAGTACGAGCTACAAACCAACGACTGGCTGACCGGCCTTTATGATGAACGACACATGTGGATCCCTGCATTCATGAAGGAATACTTCTAGGCTGGAATGAAGACAACACAAAGAGTTGAGAGCATCAACAGTTTTTTTGACGGTTTTGTTTAATTGTAACACTAAATTGTATGAATTCATGGTTAAATATGGAAGAGCCATTGTAGACACCCATTTGTGTCTCCCCAAAACCAAACCCGGTGATGAGTGTCTTTCACGTCGAATCATAATCGAATGAAACGAAAGTGTGGAAAGGTCTAGTGTTGCGGAAAGTTTTATTTCTTTTCTCTTCTCTCTGTTTTTGAAAACTTTATTTTAAGAAAACAGTCAATCCAGTTTGGTTGGTCCATGATATGGGTCCAATAGTGGTGTAGTTGGATGGGGCTTGCAAAGACCTTTCCAACGATATATTATAAGCCCAATTCCGATGAATATTGAGGAATTTATGGCCAATTTACTAAACTGGGCCCGGTTTGAGCTTTAAGTACGGCCCAATGATCTAGGGGAGGGCCTAATATTATTTATCATTCCTAATGTAATTAGAAATGGTTTTGGTCTTCTAGAACATTCTAGAAGGTTTTATCATTCTTAATTCAATTAGGATTCTTCAGAGTTTTAATTAGATCAAATAGCATTTTCGACTAAAATTATATTATTTTATCTTCCACTACAATAAAATTATCATATTTTTGAAAACGCGTTAAAATTCGGTTTGGCGTCCAACCCCAGGCCTTGGCGCCAGACGCCAGCCATTGGCGCCTGGCGCTAGCCACTGGTCCTGGCGCCAATGAGTCAGGGCTGTCGCCAAGTTAGTTTTGCGATCTTCAGACTCTGTTTTGATAAATTATCTTTTTTGGATGATTTTCTCTATAAATATCGTATTAAAAACTCCGTTTTCAATCATCATCAATCTGTTTTCATTCATCATCTACATCTATTAATCATCAACTCTCTTCATTCACAAAATTATTCATTAATTCTCTTTATTCATTCATCATCTTTCTTTCATCAATTCTCAATAATATTAATTCTTTAGCATTCTTTTCTAAACTTTACTTTTTCACACAAAAATCCGCATTCACAAGATCTAGAAACACCTAGCCATATTCGAAGTTGCCTTCGCCCTAGACGTGAAAGGTTTTAATTTCTGAGGGTTTAGCCCAAAATTTCTCTTTCAATTATTTAATTTAATTGTTTTGATTATTATTTTTTCTTGAAGTTACTAACGTGTGTATTTTGTAATTAGAAAGAGGTACGAGGCATCCAAGTAAGTACTTTAATGGTTTAATTGATTTATGATGTAGATATCATGTTTAGGTCGTTATTATGATTCCTAGTATCATGTCTAGGGTATCTTTAATATTAAGTATGATTTAAAGTATGATGCTTCATATGTTCTTTCTAATGTTTATGATTATTTATAATTATTATGATTATTTATCATGTTGCTTGATATGCATATTATTTTATATTGTTATTGCTTGATCACCTTTTATTGCAGGTTAAAGGGAATTGGTATTTGCAATCACGCTTAATAAGATAATTAATAATCTTGTTAGGTTAATTGTGATTATAATTCAAGTGATCGCCAATAATAGTTTATTTGTGCATTAATATTCAACCAACATAGATTAAACAGGTTTAGGGTTAACCTATTAATTGTATGTTAATCAGAAAGCGCACATGAATATGATCAGAATAAAGTAGAGGCCTATTATTAGGGCAGGTTCAATCTCTTTTAGGTTGGATTTGTACCATCATCCCCGAACCCTTATTTGGTTCATGACCTTATGGAGTTGACGATCTCTTGGATCGTTAAGGGGTGTAACCTTCATCCTATGAACGGTTTACAAGTTCCTTAAAAACTTGTTGGCGACTCTTTTGCTCTATCTTCTTCCCTTTTGGACGCCACCGTACTTTAGTGTATGATAACAGTGGGGTTCAAGCTAGTGGGATTTTAAAGGCTTGAAATTATTCCCTACAGCCATGGTAAAGCGAGCACGTGATGAACTGTCCGCAGATTTAAACTGTATAAAGTACATAAGAAGACTTGTGACTGGTTTCAATGTGGAGAAGGTTTTCCAAAAGATACGCACCGACACAAAGTTTCAATAGGTCCAAAAAGAATGTGTTAGGATGATGTATTGCTACTACCGTGCTGAGTCTTCGACGACAGAGATTGTGGTAAACTATGTTGTAGAAGACCGTGTCTGGATTTTCCCCGAGGGCAAGAGTGAGGATGAAATCACCGACAGACGTAGGTGCTACTCCGCAAAATACAACAAGATTACGAATGAAGTTTCTTGTGAGTGTAGAAAATTTGAGACGAATGGTATTATGTGCAAGCACATGATGCGGATACTTGATTAAAACAGAGTCCTTGACATACCGTCTAAGTACATTCTTAAAAGATGGCGTAAGGATATATTCCGAAAACACACTCTGGTCAAGGTGTCATACCACAATCCATCACAGACAGACGAGGTCAGACGTTACAACAAATTGTTGTCCGATTTAGAAGCACCTTGTGATGAGGTGGCAATGGCTAATGAAGAAACTATGGAAGAGGTGTTGAAGGCTGTCAAAAAAATGAGGTCCGATGTGATAACAGCTAAAGCTAGAGACAAAACTCAGACCGCAATAAGTTTCTCTGAACATGGAAGTGCATCAATGTTTTCGTGCTCTGAAGACACTCGTACAAGGTCAAACGATGCGATGCCTCACTTAGATGAGCTACCTCACTTGGACGAGTTATAACTAACACCTCAATCTACAGAATTGATGCGTACTGTCGTAGTGAAAGATCATGTTTGGAAAACGAAGCCTCGTGGAAGACCTAAAGGCTCAAGATAGAAGACCCTAGCTGAATGGGCTTCAAAAAGCCCACTCAAATGAAGCACAATGCCAAGGTATTTTGACCAAATACACTTTCAGTCAAGATTGTGAGTTTATAGCATGAATAACTAATCAACCTAAGTACACATTATGTGTACTTAGGTTGTTCCAGCAACCATGGCACCTGATTCGGGAGGAGTCACTAAAAAGAAGCACAATGCCAAGGTATTTTGACCAAATACATTATTACTCAAAATTATGAGTTTATAGCATAAATAACTAATTAAGACATTTACGCATCATGTATACTTAGGTTGTTCCATCAAAAACGACAACTGATTCGGGAGGAATCACTCAAAAGAAGCACAATGCCAAGGTATTTTGACCAAATACATTATTACTCAAAATTGTGAGCATATAGCATTATGTGAGTTTATAGCATGAATAACTAATCAAGACATTTACACATTATGTGTACTTAGGTTGTTCCAGCAAAAATCACCTCTGATTCGGGAGGAGACAACAACAAGTCGTCTACATTTCCGGTACGTAGTCTTTATGTCATATCATCTTTACTAGTACATCAATGACATTTTACCCAATCTATTTGCATGTATGTAATTAAAACCAGGTGAAACAAAGGTCTGGCAGACTGCAGCAGCTTGATGAAGGAGAAGTAATGGGAACAAGACCAGAGAAGAAGAAGCGTCGTAAAGAGAAGTTGTTAACCGAGCTGTGATTTGTTTGCCACTATTTATGTGTCTTGATGGCTATGGATATGTAACCTAATTTATGGCAATTAGCCTACATCCCTTGACTCTATTTATGTGTACTGTGTTGAGTATTTTTAGAAGTTCGTTTAGATATCCTTAAAACTCTGTTTTTGTTGAGGTGTTGTGAACAATTTCGATTACACCTTGTATTTAGCTATTTATGCTTCTTAGTGAGAATGTTGTGAACAATTATTTAAATGATCTATTTAAATGTTCTTTGTTTTCTAAGTTAATATTTTCAATAACTATTTATGCTTCCTCCATTTGTTGATATATATAATTTTGTTATCCAACAAGCATAATACATACACTATATGACAAAATAAGAAGTCGTCTATTTTTGAATTTAATCCTTGGTATGGTAATTTCGATATAATTACATGGGCATGAATTATCTTGCTTTCTAAAATCCAATTATCAATGCTACAAGCTCTATTAAGAGAAGGTAACATGAAATTGTTAGGCAAAATAGAATCCTGTAACATTCGTAAGTACAAAATCAAGCTTTCCCTAGCCAAATAAAGTTGCAAATAGCCTCTGAATAAGGTATTGTATATAAAATCATCTGGTTGGGGCATATTACCAAACATTTGGTGGGCATAAACCAAATCACCAGATTTCGAGAAAGCACAACACTTGACAACTCTACCCATTACATCAAACTATGAAACAATAAGGTCTATAACCAACTAATCAAGACTACAAAGCATCAATTTCACCACATACAGTTTAATTCAATTCAACATATGAACAATCAACACCACAATGACCATATTGAACAAGTGATGAAGTGAACAACCAATTAAAGTGTGATGACTATAAAATTATCAAAGACTGAAATTATAAATAATCAAGTAATTACCACAATAATGAACAACTGAAAATCAACAATTTAGTTCAATCTAATCAATCAAATGACTGAAATTATACATAAGTAAAATTAAAACAAAATAGCAAATTTAATAGTTCATATTTTAAATTTTAATACACTAATACCTTGCTCTGTGGCGGTGGTCACTCACTCCGGTAATTCTTGTTAGTGGTGGAAGGCGATGTGGCGGCGCGGAAGGCATGGCGGATCGGCAGGCTTGCAGAGTTGCAGACAGAAGGAGAGTGTGGAGACTACAGTGGGCTGGTGGTCGCCGTTTACTCAACACCTTGTGGCTGGTGCGTACTGGTACGGTGAACTAGACGGCTAGTGGCTTGGTGTCAAAGAGTGAGGGAGTTAGGTTTGAGACTATTGACTTTCTCTCTTTGCTTGCTTCACGCGATTTGCAGCCTTTACATTGGTTTTTTTTATTTATATTTTTTAAAAAAAATAAAAATTAAAAAATTTCCCCTCGATATAATAATAACTTTGAGAAATATAAAATGTATAATTATTTTACAAATAAAAATATGTTTTTCAAGCCGACATATAGTTACATAATATAATGTTATTAAAAAAACAATTTTTATAGAATTTGAAATATGTTTCAATTGGTTACAAAGTTAATATACATTATATACAATTTTAAAGACCAATGTATCACGATCGTGATAACGTCCCAATGGTCAATCACAACTCTAGACACACTATCAAGCATAAGGTCAAGAGTTCGATTCTTGCCAACACCCCCACCCTTTTTTATTTTATAGTTTTATTTTATTGTTATGATAATATCTAAATATGGATGACTATTATCCTATGTACAATCTAGAATATTCTAGAGTTGGGTATTTAGTCTTATCCATTGATGGAACCCTAGGAAATATACATCATATATATCCCGTACTAGATGGAATATGAAATACAACGTAACAATCTTCCCTCATCTCTCTTTATTTTCTCTTCCATATTTAACACGTTATCAACACCATTGCTAGTCAACTGAGTAGGATTACCAAACATTTATCTAGAATCCCATATTATTATTATCATGTAAGTATGATCGCAGCCCATAACAATTATAATTTAACATTTATCTACTTTTGCATGCTTATTTATTGGAATATCAACATATATAACGAATACAGAGCATGATATATAATTTAAGGTTCCATTCTTATTTTTCTCCATGCTAACGTTTTCATCTTCTATTTCGTTCTTATTTATGCATGATTTGTATCAGGTTTATTTATGCATGATTATAACGTTTAATACATATTTTTGAATACTATTTATATATACTTATCTTTTAATATTATTTTGTATAGTGAAAAATGTCGAACCTTGCCAAGCTCGAATTTGTGGCCCTTGATATTATCGGAAAGAATTATTTATCATGGGTGTTAGATGCTGAAATACATCTAGATGCTAAAGGGCTTGGTGAAACAATAAAAGAGGCTAATAAGGCAACACCTCAAGATAAGGCTAAAGCCATGATTTTTCTTCGCCATCACCTCCATGAAGGGCTAAAAAAATGAATATTTTACTGTGAAAGACCCACAAATCCTTTGGAGTAATCTAAAGGAAAGGTATGACCACCAAAAAACAGTGATACTCCCTAGAGCTCGTTATGAATGGTTAAATTTGAGATTGCAAGATTTTAAATCTGTTAGTGAATATAACTCAGCTATGTTTAAAATAACTTCTCAATAGAAATTATGTGGAGAAAATATTACTGATACAGAAATGCTTGAAAAGACATACTCCACTTTCCATGCTAATAATATTGTCCTACAGACACAATATAGAGAAAAAGGTTTTAAAAAATATTCTGAATTAATATCTTGTCTTCTTGTTGCTGAGCAAAATAACGAGCTGTTAATGAAAAATCATGAATCACGTCCTACTAACTCTACTCCATTCCCTGAAGCGAATGTGACAACCCATAACGGGAAAGAAACTAAAAACAGAGACCATTTCAGCAGTAGTGGTCGAGGTAGAGGTCGTGGTCGTGGCCAATGGCGCGGCCGGGGTCGTGGACGTGGATATGGTAGAGGTCGTGGAGGTCATTTCACAAACTCACATTCCCACCAGAAGTGGGAACGTAGGGATGAAAAAGAGAAAAGTGATAACAATATATGTTACCGTTGTGGAGGAAAAGGTCATTGGTCTCGGGTTTGTAGAACTCCAAAGCATCTTATTGAACTTTACCAAGAATCATTGAAGAAAGGAAACAAAGTTGAGGCAAACCTTGTTCTTGAAGATGGTGAAGGTGATTTTGATTTTGGTAATGCCAATCAATTTGATGTTGGTGATTTCCTTACTTCCCCGGAAGGGAATAATTTTGATTTTGGCAGTACAACTCATTTAGAAGTTGCCGATTTCTTCACTGCCCCAGAAGGGAATAATTAAAATTATATTGTTTTATGTCAGTTTTAAGTATTAGACTTATGTTTGCTTATTGTAGTGATTTATTTAAGTTTATTTCTTTCGTTGTAATAAGGATTTTTGCTTTATAAATTTATGAACTATTTAAGTGTTTTTATTGATTTATTTGTTTTATCATCTTTATTTTTATGCTTAATATTTTGACATGTATTTTATTTCATGAAGAACATGGATATTACTCAAGTTCAATTTGCTATGAATGGTGAAGAAGTATGTCTTGCTGACAGTGCAACTACACAAACAATACTTAAAAATAAAAAATATTTCTCTCATTTGATGATGAAAAGGATTAATGTAAGTACCATATCGGGTAGTACAAATATCATTGAGGGCTCCGGAAGAGCCACTATAAAGTTGCCTTGGGGAACTGAAATTAAAATAATTGATGCTTTATACTCCCCATTGTCTCAAAGAAATTTATTAAGTTTTAAGGATATTCGCAACAATGGTTATCATATTGAGACAATCAATGAAGAAAATAATGAATTCCTTCAAATCACAAATATAATCAAGGCTCAAAACATGTTTTGGAGAAACTACCTACATTCTCTAGTGGTTTGTACTACACAAAAATCAATGCTATTGAAGCTCATGCTATAGTAAACCAGAAGTTTACTGATGATTTTGTTGTTTGGCATGACCGGTTAGGCCATCCCGGTTCAATAATGATGCGAAAAATAATTACGAATTCATGTGGACATTCTTTGAAGAGCCAACAGATTCTTCATAATAATTTATCATGTGCTGCTTGCTCGGAAGGCAAGTTGATTATTCGCCCATCACTAGCTAAAATTAATTTTGAATCAATTAGTTTTCTGGAACGTATACAAGGAGATATTTGTGGGCCCATACATCCCCCATGTGGACCATTTAGATATTTTATGGTTTTAATTGATGCATCAACTAGATGGTCACATGTGTCTTTGTTATCAACTCGTAACCTGGCGTTTGCGAGATTACTTGCCCAATTTATTAAGTTACGGGCACAATTTCCAGATACTCCCATTAAGACTATTCGGCTTGACAATGCTGGTGAATTTACATCTCAAGCTTTTAATGATTATTGCATGTCCATTGGGATAAATGTTGAACATCATGTAGCACATGTTCATACACAAAACGGTCTAGCAGAGTCATTAATAAAACGTATTCAGTTAATTGCTAGACCATTGCTTATGAAATCCAATCTCCCAATTTCTGCTTGGGGACATGCTATATTACATGCAACAGCACTAATTCGCATTAGGCCAACAAGTTATCACAAGTTCTCCCCATTACAATTGGTTTATGGTCAGGAACCAAATATTTCCCATCTAAGAATTTTTGGATATGCGGTTTATGTTCCAATAGCTCCACCACAACGCACTAAGATGGGTCCTCAAAGGAGGATGGGGATATATGTTGGGTTTGAATCCCCGTCAATAATTAAATATCTTGAGCCTACAACAGGGGATTTATTTACGGCTCGTTTTGCAGATTGTCATTTTAACGAGTCACTTTTCCCAACATTAGGGGGAGAAAAGAGAGAGCTGGAAAATGAAATTAAATGGAATGAATTATCATTATCCTATCTTGATCCTCGAACTAAACAATGTGAACTGGAAGTTCAAAAGATAATTCATTTACAAAGTTTAGCGAATTAATTGTCAGGCTCGTTTGCTGACCCAAAAAGAGTGACCAAGTCACATATTCCAGCTGTTAATGCTCCATTTAAAATAGATGTCTCGGAAGGACAAAATAAAATTGCTAATGAGTCTAAACCACGCCAAAAACGTGGAAGACCAATAGGTTCCAAAGATAAGAATCCTCGAAAAAGAAAAGGAGCATTGATTAATGATGGTAAAATTGAAGAAATAATTTCCGAAGGATCTCCAGAAGAGACTTTAGACATGATACAAGAAGAAATTCAGGTACCTGATAATGAAGAAATTTCAATAAATTATATCATGTCTGGAATTACATGGAACCGAAATCAAATCGACGTCGATGATGTTTTTGCATGCAATGTAGCATTAGATGTTATGGATAATAATGAGGATCATGAACCAAGATCCTTTGAAGAATGTAGGCAAAGAAATGATTGGCCAAAATGGAAAGAAACAATTGAAGCAGAATTAAAATCTCTTGGAAAAAGAGAAGTATTCGGACCTGTAGTCCGTACACCTGAAGGTGTAAAGCCAGTGGGATATAAATGGGTCTTTGTGCGAAAGAGAAATGAAAAGGGTGACGTTGTAAGATATAAGGCACGCTTAGTTGCACAAGGATTCTCACAAAGACCTGGTATTGATTATGAGGAGACATATTCTCCTGTGGTGGATGCAACTACTTTTAGATTTTTGATTAGTCTGGCAATAAGAGAAGGACTTGACTTACGTTTGATGGATGTAGTCACAGCTTATTTATATGGCCCACTGGATAATGACATTTACATGAAGCTCCCAGAAGGATTCAAGCTGTCGGAAGCAGCAAAATCTAGTTCTCGAGAACATTTTTGTATTAAATTGAACAAATCTCTTTATGGATTGAAACAATCTGGGCGTATGTGGTATAACCGTCTAAGTGAGTATTTGTTGAAAGAAGTTTATAAGAATGATCTTATCAGCCCATGTATTTTTATAAAGAAATTTGGATTAGGATTTGTTAATTTTGCAGTGTATGTTGATGATTTGAATATCATTGGAACTCCTGAAGAGATTTCAGTGACTATCAATTATTTAAAGAAAGAGTTCGAAATGAAAAATCTAGGAAAGACAAAATTCTGCTTGGGGTTACAAATAGAGCACCTAGAAAATGGAATCCTTGTGCATCAATCAACATACAGAGAAAAGGTTCTTAAAAGATTTTCTTTGGATACAGCACATCCATTGAGCAACCCTATGGTTGTAAGATCACTTGAAGTAGAGAAAGATCCATTCCGACCTCGGGAAAATGATGAAGAAATTCTTGGTCCTGAAGTACCGTATCTTAGTGCAATTGGAGCACTAATGTACCTTGCAAGTCATACACGACCTGATATATCATTTTCAGTTAATTTATTAGCAAGGTTTAGTTCATGTCCAACCCGAAGGCATTGGAATGGGATTAAACATTTACTTCGTTACCTTCAAGGTACGAAGGATATGGGTTTATTTTTCCCAAAGTTGTCCAAAGAAAATTTGATTGGTTTTGCAGATGCAGGTTATTTATCTGATCCTCATAATGGTCGGTCACAAACTGGATATGTGTTCACATATGGTGGTACTGCCATTTCTTGGCGTTCCATGAAACAAACCATTGCAGCTACTTCTTCCAATCATTCTGAGATTTTAGCAATTCACGAGGCTAGTCGTGAATGTGTATGGTTAAGGTCGGTAGTTCAACATATAAAAGAAGTTTGTGGTTTATCATCTGGGAAAGAGGCACCAACAACTTTATATGGGGATAACGCTGCTTGTATTGCTCAACTTAAGGAAGGATACATCAAAGGCGACAGAACAAAGCACATCTTACCCAAATTTTTCTTCACTCATGATCTTCAGAAGAATGGAGATATAAATGTATTGCAGATTCGTTCAAGTGAGAATTAAGCAGACTTATTTACTAAGGCTCTTCCGACAGCAACATCCAAAAAGTTAGCTTACGGTATTGGATTGCGTCGTCTTAAAGATCTCAAGTGATGTAGTCATGAGGGGGAGTTAATGCGCGCTGCACTCTTTTTTCCTTAACCATGGTTTTTTCCCACTGGGTTTTCCTGGTAAGGTTTTTAACGAGGCAGCATCTTATGCGCATTATAGTGTATTATTTTGTACAGGTTTTGTAGTAAATGTTAGTTATTGTTTTATTCAATATATAGTCATCCAAGGGGGAGTGTTATGATAATATCTAAATATGGATGACTATTATCCCATGTACAATCTAGAATATTCTAGAGTTGGGTATTTAGTCTTATCCATTGATGGAACCCTAGGAAATGTACATCATATATATCCCGTACTAGATGGAATATGAAATACTACGTAACAATCTTCCCTCATCTCTCTTTATTTTCTCTTCCATATTTAACATTTATTTTGTTTTAGTCTTTTCTATGCTGACATTAAATTATTTTTCAATTTATTTATTTTTTTAATTAAAATGTTTGAATTTGGGATAAGGGGGGGTCATGCTTAGAATATTTCCCGTACATATAATAATAACTTTTAGAAGTTTGATAGTCAATGGCTTTTGTAAGTTGTAAATGACCTTTAATTTTGGTATTATGTAAACTTTGTTTTAACAGATATAAATGACCTTTAATTTTGGTAAAAAAGTTAAGACCCTAATCATTAAAATAAATCGGTTGTATTTCGTATTATATTTTGGGCATTAAATGGCAAAATTTTGTAATTTTTTGATAATTAATCATTGTATTTAGGAAGACACATTTTTTTACATATGTTAAATTAGACAAACGAATAAATAGTAACATTACATAAAAACATTACTTACTAATTCTATTACATTAAAGCACTAGATAATTCCATCACATATACATTAGAAGGAAAAAAACATTAAATTAAAAAAACTTAGATAAAAGCGCTTAGATAATACTTTTCCTTATGTTTTTTTTTTCTTTTTTCTCTTTTTAAAAAAAAAAATTAAAAAGAGATATTACTTCGTAATAACTAAATTGAAAGTTAGGTTTCATAATATCCTAAAATAAAAATAGCTTAACCAAAAGCACCAACATGGAAGGTACACCACGCGCCACCACCTAGACCGAATATTGTGGTGAGTTTGGCGGGTTTGGGTATTCCTCATCGGAATTCGCATCTTCCTCTTGCGGGGAGTTAGGAGGATTTGGAATCCCCTCCTCCTCCTCATAATTCCCCACCTCCTCTACCACACAATTATAATGGGTTGGGGAATTCTGTTTGTTTCGAAATTCTTCTAGAAGAATCTCTGGTGGAGCAACCTTCGGCCGGTGGAGGATGGGAAATGCGAAGCTAGGCTCACGGTGGTTGTGGCTAGTTGCATTTTTATTTTGTAGGTCTTGTAGACTAAGTGAAAATTTCGCATAGTATCTCAAGGCGACCACTTGTTCGGGGTCGGGGTTTTGTAGATCGACCGTTGTTGGGGTAATTCCACACCCCCAGCCAATTGGAGCAGCCCTGTCGAAAGGGTCTGGAAGAAAGTAATGTGGAACTAATAAATTGCTCGGGTATGGGAAAAGAGTAGACAACCTTGAGTAGGTTTCGAAGTTGGTGTCCCATGGAAAATCTTCCATTGATGTGTTTGAGGAAGATGAACTAGAAAGCTTTTTTTTTTTGGTTGGAAGGTAAGTGGAAATGTTGAAAAGGAGTTGAATGATAGAAGAAAAAAACCATTAAATTAAAAAAAAACTTAGATAATAGCGCTTAGATAATACTCTTCATTATGTTTTCCTTTTCTTTTATCTCTTTTTTTTTTTTATTAATTCGTAATAACTAAATTGAAAATTAGGTTTCATACTATCCTAAAATAAAATTAGCTTAACCAAAAGCACCACCATGGAAGGTACACCATGCGCCACCACCTAGACCGAATATTCTGGTGAGTTTGGCGGGTTTGGGTATTCCTCATTGAAATTTGCATCCTCCTCTTGCGGGGAGTTAAGAGGATTTGGGATCCCCTCCTCCTCATCATAATTCCCTAGCTCCTCTTCCACACAATTATAATGGGTTAGGGAATTTAGTGGGTTTCGAAATTCTTCTAGAAGAATCTCATGTGGAGCAACCTCCGGCCGGTGGAGGATGGAAAATGCAAAGCTAGGCTAATGGTGGTGGTGGCTAGTTGCATTTTAATTGTAGATCTTGTAGACTAAGTGAAAATCTTGCATATTATCTCAAGGCGACCACTTGTTCGGAGTCAGGGTTTTTTGGATCTACCGTTGTTAGGGTAATTCCCCAACCCCGGCCAAATGGAGCAGCCCTGTCGAAAGGGTCTGTAAGAAAGTAATGTGGAACTAATAAATTGCTCGGGTATGGGAAAAGAGTAGACAACCTTGAGTAGCTTTCGAAGTCGGTGTCCCATGGAAAATCTTCCATTGATGTGTTTGAGGAAAATGAACTAGAAGGCTTTTTTTTTTATTTTTTTTTTGGAAGGTAAGTGGAAATGTTGAAAAGGAGTTGAATGATAGAAGAAAAAAACCATTAAATTAAAAAAAAAAACTTAGTTTATAGCGCTTAGATAATACTTTTCATTATGTTTTCCTTTTATTTTATCTCTTTTATTTTTATTAATTCGTAATAACTAAAATTGAAAATTAGGTTTCATACTATCCTAAAATAAAATTAGCTTAACCAAAAGCACCACCATGGAAGGTACACCATGCGCCACCACCTAGACCGAATATTCCGGTGAGTTTGGCGGGTTTGGGTATTCCTCATCGAAATTTGCATCCTCCTCTTGCGGGGAGTTAAAAGATTTGGGATCCCCTCCTCCTCATCATAATTCCCCAGCTCCTCTTCCACACAATTATAATGGGTTAGGGAATTTAGTGGGTTTTGAAATTCTTCTAGAAGAATCTCATGTGGAGCAACCTCCGACCGATGGAGGATGGAAAATGCAAAGCTAGGCTAATGGTTGTGGTGGCTAGTTGCATTTTGATTGTAGATATTGTAGACTAAGTGAAAATTTTGCATAGTATCTCAAGGCGACCACTTGTTCGGAGTCAGGGTTTTTTGGATCTACCGTTGTTGGGGTAGTTCCCCAACCCCGGCCAAATGGAGCAGCCCTGTCGAAAAGGTCTGGAAGAAAGTAATTTTGAACTAACAACCTGCTATAGTATTGGAAAAGACTAGACAACCTTGAGTAGCTTTCGAAATGGGTGTCCCATGGAAAATCTTCCATTGATGTGTTTGAGGAAGATGAACTAGAATATGGTTTTTTTTTTTTTTTTTTGGTTGGAAGGTAAGTGGATATTTTGAATAGAAGTTTAATGATGGATGGAAAAAACCATTAAATTAAAAAACTTTAGATAATAGCGCTTAGATAATACTTTTCATTTAATTTTTTTTCTTTTTTCTATATTAATTCGTAATAACTAAATTGAAAATTAGGTTTCATACTATCCAAAAATAAACTTAGCTTAACCAAAAGCACCACCATGGAAGGTACACCACGCACCACCACCTAGATCGAATATTCCGGTGAGCTTGGCGGATTTTGGTATTCCCCATCGGAATTCGCATCATCCTCTTGCGGGGAGTTAGGAGCATTGGGGATCCCTTCCTCCTCCTCATAATTCCCTACCTCCTCTACCACACAATTATAATGGGTTGGGGAATTCAGTGGGTTCCGAAATTCATTTAGAAGAATCTCTAGTGGATCAATCTCCGGCCGGTGAAGGATGGGAAATGCGAAGCTAGGCTCACGGTGGTGGTGGCTAGATGCATTTTGATTTTTTAGATCTCGTAGACCAAGTAAAAATTTTGCATAGTATCTCAAGGCGACCACTTGTTCGAGGTCGGGGTTTTGTAGTTCTACCGTTGTTGGGGTAATTCCCCATTCCCGGCCAAATGGAGCAGCCCTGCCAAAAGGGTCTGGAAGAAAGTAATTTAGAACTAACAACCTGCTCTAGTATGGGAAAAGAGTAGACAACCTTGAGTAGCTTTCGAAGTTGGTGTTCCTTGGAAAATCTTCCATTGATGTGTTTGAGGAAGATGAAATAGAAGGGTTTTTTTTTTTTTTTTTTTGTTTTTTGGTTGTAAGGTAAGTGAAAATGTTGAAAATGAGTTGAATGATGGAAGGAAAAAACCATTAAATTAAAAAAACTTAGATAATAGCGCTTAGATAATAATTTTCATTATGTTTTTTTTCCTTTTTTCTCTTTTTTTTTTTAAAAAAAAGAGATATTATTTCGTATTAACTAAATTGAAAATTATGTATCATACTATCCTAAAATAAAATTAGCTTAAACAAAAGCACCACCATGTAAGGTACACCACGCGCCACCACCTAGACCGAATATTCCGGTGAGTTTGGCGGGTTTGGGTATTCCTCATCGGAATTCGCATCCTCCTCTTGCGAGGAGTTAGGAGGTTTTGGGATCCCCTCTTCCTCCTCATAATTCCCCACCTCCTTTACCACAAAATTATAATGGGTTGGGGAATTCAATGGGTTTCAAAATTCTTCTAGAAGAATCTCTGGTGGAGCAACCTCCAGTCGGTGGAGGATGGGAAATACGAAGCGTGAAAGGAATGGTGTCCTTCGAACAAGTGTACTATTCCGTTAGTGGGTTCAGAATTATTAGAAAGCTAATATATTCAGTAAGGTCAAGTGATTAGTATGCCTGGGTGGAGGCCGCTTCCGATCAGTTATATTAATACATAATTAATATTACAGCTTAATATTGACTAAACCCTTCGGGTCACACCCAAGCAACTAACGAACCGAAGCGATGAATTAATTATGAATTAATTAATAAGTTAACCGAGTAAATAATATTTAGACGTCGGGAATTCGAGCTTAGAGCGTCGAAACCGAACGTCGAATGTCGAGTCGTAAAATGGTAAAAGACGAGACATGAAAATAATAATAAATCAACAAAGACCGAAATACCCCTAGGATCGGAACACCGAGTGTTAGGGGGTATAGCCGAGCTAGCAGCCTGCACCTAGTGCGTGGCGTGCTAGCATGCTGCAGCTAGCAGCCTGCACTAGGTGCGCGACATGCTAGCAGCAGCTCTCGGCAGCAGCAGCCCGCACACAAGTGCATGGGTGCTGGCTGAGAGAATGCGAGCAGCAGCCCACATTGTATTGCGGGGATGGCTGGGCTGAGAGAAGGGCAGCAACAAAATTGGAAGCCCACTTGGGTGCCTTGGTGCCCAAGTGGGAGTTGCCAAGTGGCACAAGGTGAGGGAGAGAGTGGGGAGCAAGTTTGGTTCCCCCTCCTCCAAATTGTCCTTACTTAACCTCTCACAGGAGCTTGCCACTTGTTGATTTATTATTAGTTTGATTATTAATTTTATTTTAGCTTTAAAATAAAATGGAAAAATAAAATTCTCCCACATTGATGGGAGAGCTTTTCACTCTCTTATTTTTCCTATAAATACCCAAGTTGGGGTATTGGGAAAATGGCTTGAGTGAGTGTTGAAAAAGGCATCACCATTGTGAAAACCTTTGAACTCACTAATCACTCCTGTTTTTGATCGGGCCTTGCTAACTCCAAGGCATTGGACCGTTTTCGGTGGTCGAGTTGTGGGTGGACTATCGTTGGAGGCCGTCGTATTTTCGAGGCTAGCTTTCGAAGTAAGAGCGCCTTCCGTTTGGGAAAAGCACGCTCCAAAGGTAATTATCTTGTCTTAATCTTGTGATTAGTTTATTTATGTTTATGGTTTTATTTATTGCGAGTGCGGTCTTGGTTTTGGGTTTGTTTCCGCGGTGAGTCCGACTCACCAAACCCCAACAATGGTATCGGAGCCACGCTCGTTTATTTTGAAAATCATATTGTTTTTCAAGGTGTTTTTATGGCTTAATTTTTCTGGTTTTAAGTTGCTAATTAGATTAGTAGCTCGTTTTATTTATTTTAACCTCGTATTAAAGTTGTCTTCAGCCCAGAACCCAAATTTTGACCCAAAAATAGTGAAATTTGGGTTGGAAAAGGCGTTCTGGAAATGGTTGTTCCCTTTAAGGACTCGATTTTTAGCCAAAAAACAACCAGAAATGCACTTTTCGAGGGATTTTTCGTTTTCATGAAAATTTTAAGTCTTTCTAACCTTGAAAATTAATTGCATATTTGTGGTGGTTATGTAATTGGTTTAATACATATTTTATATGCAATTTTAAACCTTTTTAGGCATGATTACTTGGTGGTAATTTGTGTTTGAAAGTTTGGTTTTATTTTTCACATAATTTCAAACTAATTGCATTAAGTATGAAATTGTTGTTCTTTGAGGCTTCCAAGTATTAAAGATTCAATCTTTAATTATGTTAAGTGATTGAAATTTTATGTTACTAAATTCCATAAATTTTTGTTAAACTTTGTTGATTTAATCATTTTTTAGTTGATTGGAATCATAAAGTTTGAATCTTTGTGATAGAAAATTGTTTATCTTCACATTGGAAGATATAATTTTTCAAGGATTCACAAGTAATTAAAGTTAGAATCTCTATTGAACTTACTTTCATTTTTTCCAACTCCCTCTTATTTTGTCAAAAACTCAACATTAATTTAAATTAATTAAATTAATAGTGAGTAATTGCCCTCTTATTTTTGTTGCACCAAGTTAAACCAATTTAATTAAAGAATGATTCTTGGGAATTATTTTTGTTAGATGCACTTTGAAAATTTTATTTTAAGTTAGACTTGTTTAAATTTTCATTTTTGCTCAATGAATTAATTCTAAAATTAATTTAGAATTGATTAGAGATGTCACACAAAATCGGGAATTAATCCCGAGGCACAAGCACACAAACCAAGGCACAATAGCCATGTGCATCCCTCGGCCAGTTGGGCTGCTCGCACAGCCCGCATGTGGCTATCGAGGGACGAGGCTGCTGCACTTTGTGCGTATGGTGCTAGGTGTGTGCGAGGAGTTGTATGCTGACTTGGTGCATAAGGGGCGTGCGAGATGATGCTAGGCATAGCACCAGTGCTAGGCAGCTGCAGCTAGACGCGCATCGGGTGAGCGCTACCAAGCAGCGCCCAGTAGCATCACAGCACGCAAGGCCGAGGCTGCTAGGAAAGCGCTCAGCACTTGCGTGCGTGTGAGTGCTCAAGGGTGCTAGCCTTGGGTAGTTGATGCACTTTTCTCTCGGCTTTAATTTTGCTTTTTGGCTGTTTTATTTATTTTAATTTATTTTAATTATTTTATTATTTTGATTAAAATTTTGGAGGCTAGGCCTCGGGTTTTGAGCGGCATTGGCAAAATTTATTTTGACAAATTTTGGGTTTTACCGACTTAATTAATTGAATTAATTAAGTTGGATGCAGAATTTAGTGGGAGCTTCAAATTTTAATTGCGCTTATTTACATAACCGGTTAAAACAACCTTGGATAGTTTAATTAGGCGTGTTAATTGGATTAACCACCTAGATTAGTTACTAGTTCTCGCGTGTTTATGCATTGTTACTTGTTCATCATTGTAAAATGCATGGGCCATTCACAGATAGTGAATGGATGAATGGAATGTATATTCTCTCACAGGTTTTATAAAATGGCAACTAGTGGGGCCCAATTAGGATAGAAAATATGGACTGCGATCCGTGATGTATTTTTGTAAATTTAAATACGGTCTGCGTACCGTTGAGTATTTTTGTACCTTAATATTTAGATTAGTCCTAATCGTAGATACTAGTAATTGCATTTAATTTTGGTCAAGTCTTGGAAGACGAAGCCATGAAGTTGCAAATGAAGACCTTTTGAAGATTTGAAGATCTTAAGGGGTCATGCTAGTTGCCAAATGCATCTACATTTATGTTTTCGATATATGTATATGTATATATACATATACATATATATATTGTATATGTATATATGTATATGTATATATGTATATGTATATATATACTGTATATGTATATATATACAGTATATGAATATATATGTATATGTATATATATACTGTATATGAATTATATGTTAGATGCATGTTTAGGATTTTGAATGTTACGATGATTAATTAAGTTCACTTAAATCAACCAACATAGAAACCCTAGGTCCCTAAATATTTAGTAAAACTTTCCATTCCAAAACAACACTTACCAACCGATCGAGGGTAGTGGTGGGCTACGCCAAAGCGAGGCATCACTACTTCTCCTAGGAGCGTAAGGCATACCGGGTATGCAAGTTAGTTTTGGTTGTACTCAACGATATGAGTGATGGAGTCCTAACATGTCGTGGCAAAGTGAATAAATTGTTGAGAGAGCATTAGATGCGACGATTTATTCAACCAAGAGTGGCTTGGAGCCATTAGCAAAGCGTTGCTTACCTTAGGAGATTGAGTGTTAAGACAAGCCAAAGCATGCTTAACCACTCTTTGTTTTTTTGGATCTTGGAATCGATTTATTCTCGCCAAATGGGGACAATTTTAATGCGTGGATAAGACGTTTAATAAGATTGAAGATTTGCATGAATACCTTTTAATTTTCAAACTTATTACGTTATTTACTTGATAAATGGTTATACTTTGAACTTATATTTGTAGAATTCCTAATCAAACTGTATTGTTTTCCATGATTGGTAAAGGAAATCTTTGAGAATGGTTCTCAAAAGAAAAGTAAAGCATTACTAAAATACAATTCTCATAAATGGCTTTTATAAAGTCCGAAAGGACGGTTGGACATCATGTATTCAAAATACTAGGTAGTTTTGATAAAACATGAAGTATTGAGTTGCAAACTCAAATTGTCAATATTGACAACCAACATATCTTTTCGCTTAATACATAGATGAGTAAGACTCATTGATATAGTAATTCAAGCGTGAATTAAAAGAAAAGATAGAACTTTGTTTTACGGCGCATTAGATGCTTAATTATGCCTAACAAAGTATTAAAGTCAAAGACTCTTAAAGAAATAGTTCTTAAAGTAAGGTTATGAGATATTGTACAATAAGAAATATAGGAAACAAGGAACGAAGAAAAGGAATAAGATTCCATTTCAACCCATGAATTCATGTTATTATAGTTAACTTAGCAATTCGTTATCTTCACAAGTATCGGATACTGCTTGAGTGTTCCACTTTGAAAGTGACCTCAAACTATTGAAGATAATCTAAGTTATCGACTTATAAGCTAAGAATGAAGCAAGTGGTGCTACATCAGTTGTAAGGTCGTATACTTTGTTTAAAGACCTTTAAGCTAAGGCTGGAACAAATAAATGGTTATTGTGTTCCATAATCAGCAATTGATCCGTTTACACACGAAAAGACTCACATTCAAAGTAATGATCAATAGTTGCAAATTTATTTGAATGGCATGGTTGTCTAAACCCTGAGTCAAGAATGTTGGATTATAAACAAACATTATCTTAACATGATAAACTAGAAAAAGCATAAATTCATGGGCATGATTTGCATTCCTGTAGGCGTCGTTCGAAGTGCGCCTACGTTAAGCATGTGTAAATATGCTTGGCACTCATAGGAAGTGGGAATTGACATATACGATTAAGGACAAGGAAAGTAGGTTGCCGCTAACAAGTTTTTAAGGAACTTGTAAACCGTTCACGGATCATAAAAGGCAACCACGATAAAGGGACAACGATAGGCAACAACGATTGACCCGTGAAGGTTACACCCCATTCATAAGCCATGAGATTACTAACTCCATATGGTTCGGAACCACTAAAGGAGGTACGGGGATGATAGTACGAAGTGAGTCATGGAGTCACATTCGCCTGTATTGGCCTCTACTCGATTCTTATAGTGAAAAGTGATTCCTGCGATCTCAAAGGCATGCAAACAAAATATTCAATTTGCTCCAAACTATTATTAAGCTAAATTGGTTGAATATTAATGCACCATATAATTCTAAAATATTTGTGATAAGTTGATTAAACAACAAGATTAAAAAGAAACCTAAACCGATTGTCCAAATTATCTTATTAGGCATGATTTTCAATTACATATTCCCTTTAAACATGCAATATGGCGATCATAATAAAATAAGCATTAATATTGGAAGCAATTTGACAATAATTCCAACAATATAAAATCGTTAGAAAAATAATAGAAATAAAAGGAACATAATTCTTACTTTGATTCTATTTGCTTGCAATTATAAAATAATAAACGAGTTAGTAACTTCAAGAAAATAATAATAAAACAATATTTAAATTAAATTAAATGAAATTAAATAGGGTTGATTTGGGGCCAAACCCTCAAACAATTCTACCTTTCACGCCTTGGCTTAAGGACAGAACCACGAGTAAAGTATGGATTCCTTGGAGTGCTTGAAGAAGGAATTTTGAAAGAAGAAGGGTAGGCTAGTGTTTAGGCTAGAGCAAAGAAGAGAGAAAATAGTGAATTAATAGATGCCCCGTACATCAAAAATGAGGGGGTATTTATAGAAAAAATGTGTTGAGGGAACACACGGAACCCTAAAAAGATAAAAACCCTAAAAAAGTATACCACGACACGGCAATGTGTACCGTGACACGGGAATTCCCACCTCAGACGGGAAATATTCCCGTAACACGGTGTACAATTGTGTGACGCGGGAAATATTTAGTGAACGGGGGAGTATACGCGTTAAGGGTTTACGCGGAAAGGACACGAAAACTCCCGTGTCACAGCAGGTGCCCCGTGTCACGGGGAAGCCACCGTCAGACGGGACAGTTTCCCGTGACACGGTGGACTATTGCCGTGACGTGGGAGTTTTTAGTCCTCTTTTCCGTCTAAATTCATTTTTAACCCTAATTTCGTTCAGCATTTTAAGTGCCGATTAATAATTCCGAGCCATTTCTGATTTATTATTATTTGGGCTAAAAAAATAAAATAAGTAAATAAAATAAATGGTTTGGGCCAAAATAAATAATAAAATAAATTAAAAGGGTTAAGGCTAATATAAAAACTATGCTTTGACCAAACATCAAGACTGATCCATGGACTATTCAAAAATTGGATTTAAATACGATTTTTTAAGCACTCTCGGGATTAAATACCGAACCCGACCAATAGTGATGGTGAAAGGTTGTTCATCATCGGGTTTGGTTTTGGGGAGACATTTTTAGGTGTCTATAGAAGCCCCTACTTTGACTGAGTTTTTAGAAACGTCAGTTTCGAAAACGATAGTCAAAGTAGCCGATAGGGACGGAGAATGAATTAAGACGTTCGGCGATCCTAAATCACTCTGTATACGCCGATACCTGCAGAAAAATGTTAATTCCAAAGACAAAAGAGTACAAGGATAGAATACGTATCTGGCACCAGTGTATCGGTGACAAATGAGTTTGGCAACTTCTTATGCTTAAAGGTATCCACCGGATGACGTTCGTTGAAACGCTTTCCATGCGTGAGGAAAGCCAACTGAGGAATTTGGTAGCTTTCTAAGCCTGAAGAAACCTACCGAATGATACTTTCCATGCCTGAGGAAAGTTGACGTATGAATTTGGTGTCATTCTATGCTTGAAGAATTCCACCGATAATGCCTTCCATGCTCGAGGAAAGCTGACTTGGCGGTTTTCGATACTTGAAGAAAAATCCACCAATAACGCTTTCCATGTTTGAGGAAAGGCGACTTGGTGGTTTTCTATACTTGAAGAAAAATACACCGATAACGCTTTTCATGCTTGATGAAAACCGACAACTAATATAATTGCTGAAACTTGTAAGTGTATGATAGTTCAATTATCCCCGACCGTGGGCCGCAGATGATTCACCCCTTCAAGTCGACTATCCAACCATATTAGGTCTTTAAAACGTCGACAAATTGACTTTGACGCTTGCTAGGGGCAAAATAGTAATTTTGATACCCTTTAAATGTTAGTTTGAATTTTCCGCGTAATTTTACTGAAAAACTAACTGTCCAATTTGCGCGGAAAATCGTGCAATTTGGGTCAAAATGCCAGGAATATTCGCTGTCAGCTTCAAGGAGTGTGTAGAACAGCAAAACGTGCACCGCGCCACGTGGAAAATTCTCGCGACACGGCGTACCAATCCCGTCTGACGGTAACTTTCCCGTGTCGCGGGATTTTGTTTTTGTTCAAAATGCCCACGCGCCTCGAACAAAACATCACGCCACGCATGTGAAAACCGTTACACGGTAACGGTACACGTGGCACAAGACGGAGTCGCATAACGGTCATATTTTTTAGCTTTAAATATTAGGCATTGCTTCCCATTTTTTTGTCATTTGCCATTTTCGTTCTCTTGTTATTCTTCTCCTCTCGCTTCTCCTCTCCCTTTTTTTTATTTTAAGTTTCTCACTTTACCGCGCCACGGTTTTGCTGCACCGGCGGACGGTTGACTTCACCGCATCTCGATTCCGTCCACCGTGACACGGCGGTTTTGCTGATGTGTTCTTCTTTTTTTTTCTCCCCTACTGATCACCGCTGCTGCTGTTCAGAGCTCGTCGCTACTGGCTAGAGCTCGACCGTTTCCCAGAATCACCATGACATGGGATATGAATATTGTGTCACGACTTTGACTAACCGTGTCGCGGAGGCCGGTATTACTGTCATCACGGTTTTTCGAGCTTTGGAGCTCAAATTCTTATCAATTTTGCTCTAATTTTTTGCTATTTTCTTCATTTTCAATTCTCCACAAGGATCCATGTAAGTTTCCTATGATTTTTGTCTCGAATTTCGCTTTAAGTGAGTAATTTCATGTAAAAACCCTTGAAAAATCAATTTGGGGATTTTTGATTTTGAGGTTTTATGTTGAAATTTTTAGCATGAATTGGCTTGTATATGTATGTATGCGTGTTTGTGAGCGATTTGAGACAAAAATTGCGTGATTTGGTGAAGAATTGAGCAAATCACCATTTTATGGTACTACTTGTGTGAAATGGTGTTCTTGTTGTTCATGTTGTTCTTTTGCACTTGAAATGATGATATATTGGTTGTAGATCTTATAAAATATGCCACGATGCGTCGATCTATTGTTTTCGTGCAATTTTGAAACATGTTTTGTGTTGTGTATGTATTACATTGTCATTGAGAACATAGTATCATGCAATTAGGAGAACACAGTATTAGTTCGTCATGGAGAAACTAAATACTAAAAATAATTCCATTATTTTGCTAATTTTTAGCCTTGAGGTAAAAATTTAGTGTATAATAGAAAACGCAACTTGAAATAACCGTTAAGCTATTTGGAATAAATAACTAAGTGACTTAGGAAATGATGCTAAGCATTTAGATTTTTATTTTTGTAATAGCATGCCTAGACGATGGGATCACGATCTTTCCACTCATGGCTGGCGTCAGGCTTTTTGGGAGGACACTCCCACGATTCCCGAGGGTATGGATGATGACTTAGAGTCTGAGCCTCGACCCTCTACGGGTAGGGGTAGGTGGGCTCCACCTCCGTGTACACCAGACCAGTTGGTTTTCTATCGTGAGAACCACGTTTCTCATCGTCCACTTGCCGGCATAGTCGATGGCAGGCTTTGCCATCACGGTTCTGGAGCCAGAGAATTGATTCCTTGACTTCATGGGATTATCACGAGGGATCTTCTTACGAACGCCTTGTGGGAAACTACTGGTCTAGTAGAATTTTATTCGGCGATCGTAGGATTTCGCAGCCCCCGGGGTTGTGGCGCGACAGTCGTTAGCGTGTTGTTGGAGTATTTTTGGGATACTACCAACACATTTCACTTTGCTTGGGGGGAGATGTCAGTGACCCCCTTGGATTTTAGCATGATCAGTGGTCTACGCTTCACTGACCGGGCCGTATTGCAGATGTCTGATCTTTCTTGGGGGGCGGCTGAGGCAGCCGATTTGTTAGGTCTGATCGTTCAGCATATCAAGACTCAGCCGGTGTTTCGAGGTGGACCTAGGAGCGGGCGATCAGAGTTGGCTTCTATTCTGGCTCGTGGTTTTAACATGGAGGAGACATCACCTGAGCAGCGAGTGCGGATCTTCATTTTGATTCTCATTTCCATGGCTCTTTCTCCTGATAGGAGTTCGCATGCGCTCGTTTGCTACCTTCCTTCTTTACTTAGGATCAGTGAGATAGGATCCTTTAGCTGGGCCAGCCTTGGATATGCCGATCTTCTCTTGTCGTTACGTCATGGATGTAGGCAGCTGAACGAGCAGTCCCCTGTCACTGTCTATGGTTTATAGAGAGTCGTAGAGGTAACGATCCTTTCCTCTTCTTGTTTTGTTTTAATTTGCTCGACTCATGTGCTCAAAGATTACTTTTCATTGCAGCTATGGTTCTATGAGTATTTTCCTGGATTGGCCCCTCGATGGCGTTGTGGAGCGGTCCATGACTTCCCTGTTGGAGCCAGCTGGCGTGACCGAGGCGAGTCACGAGTGGAATCTGTCTCTGCGCTACGCGGGCTGCTACGCCGAGGTACTTCTTCTGTTGGCGTAAGAATTACTTTTGTAGCCCGTTATTTTCTATCTTGACGTTATTTTCGGCATTTAATTGCAACTTTTTATGGTTTTCTGGTTGCTATTGATGTCAAGTAACGTCCTTGGGCAGGGATGACTAATCTTCCCGAGGATTTGTAGCTTTCAGCGTACCGCACCGTTTTTTTTTGGTATTGGATGCTTTGTCTTATATCAGGGGGAGCGTGTTGTTCGTCAGCACAATGGTGATTGTTTTGTGATTTGGGTTTTTATCATGAGTGTCACGTAATTAAGGATTTATGTATACCATGGCTCTTCATCTTCTTCTTGTGATTCTGTTCATCATCAAGTGCGTGAACATAAGCCGGCTCATATCTTCTTTCCATGGTCAATGGCATTCTAATTGTATCTGTTGGTATTCGCACCATTGATGCTAATTTAGCCAGTGCGTCGGCAAAACTAGTTTTCTTCTCTAGGCAAGTACGTATATTCCACTTCATCTAGTTGCTCCGTGAGAGTTTCCAGATGAGCTTGATACGTAGCGAGACTTTCACTTCTCACCTTCCATCTCTTGGAGATTTGGTTAATGATAAGTGATGAATCACCGTAGATTATGAGATTCTTAATTCCCAAGGCCACAGCTGTTTCTAATCCCAAAATGCATGCCTCGTACTCTGCGGCATTGTTGGTGACGTCAAAGTCGAGCTTCATGGAAATTGGGATATGCTCTTCATTGGGTGACACGAGCAAGACTCCTACACCACAACCTTTTGGTTTGAAGCTCCGTCGAAATAGAGCGTCCAGCTATCATCCTCGGTCATGAGTAGATCTTCGTTAGGGAAATCGTATTCATCTTCTTCCTTCTCAACTTCTTCTGGCGGAAAATCTGCTAAGAAGTCAGAAACCGCAAAACCTTTGATGGCTTTTTGTGGTACAAATTTCAAGTCAAACTAAGCAAGGTTGACTATCCACCTTGATAATCTGCCATTGAGTATTGCTTTTTTGAACAAGTATTTGAGAGGATCCATCTTGGACACGACATGAACTGTACGAGTGAGCATGTAATGTATTAGTTTCTGTGCGGCCCACACAAGTGCGAGACACAGCGGTGTGTATCTGGTCTCATATCCTTAAAGCTTCTTGCTCAAATAATAAATTGCATTCTCCTTGCTTTCGATCTCTTTTGCTAGCATTTCCCCCATCGTTTCTCTTGTGACCGTAAGGTAGAGTCGAAGAGGAAAGTCAGGTATCGCTGGCGCTAGCATGGGTGGGTTTGCCAGGTACTCTTTGATTTTGTCGAAAGCTTTTTGGCAATCATCATCCCATGTGACTGGGACATTTTTCTTAAGCTTCTTGAATATAGGTTCACATATCGCCGTGAGTTTTGATATGAACCTGCTTATATATTGCAGCCTTCCGATGAAGCCTCAAATTTCTATCTCATTCTTGGGCGGTGGCATGGCCATGATCGCTTTGACTTTTGTGGGATCAATTTCAATCCCTCGAGAACTGATCACATATCCAAGTAGTTTGCCTGATGTGACCCCAAATGCACACTTTGCTGGATTTAATCTCATGTTGTACTTGCGGAGTCTTTCAAAGAACTTGCAAAGTGCAATGATGTGGCCTGGGCGATCTTTTGACTTGACGATCATATCGTCAACATAGACCTCCACCTCTTTGTGCATCATATCATGTAACAATGTCGTGGCTGCTCTTTAGTAGGTGGCACCCGCGTTTTTCAACCCGAATGGCATTACCGTATGGAAATACGTACCCCATTGTGTGATGAATGTGGTTTTTTCCATATCTTCTTCGGCCATTAATACTTGAATATATCCGGCGTAGCCGTCCATGAACGATAGGAGTGCATGGTTTGCTGTGTTATCGACCAAAATATCAATGTGAGGTAGAGGGAACCCATCTTTCAGGCTTGCCTTATTGAGGTCCCTGTAATCAAAACACATTCTGACCCTTCCATCCTTCTTCGGAACTGGAACCACATTTGCTATCCACTCTGGATACTTGGTGTAGGGAATATTTTCAAGCTTTAATCCCACTAGCTCTAACCCCACTGTGATCATACACTAAAGTACGGTGGCGTCCAAAAGGGAAGAAAATAGAGCAAAAGAGTCGCCAACAAGTTTTTTTAGGAACTTGTAAACCGTTCACAGGGTGAAGGTTACACCCCTTAACGATCCAAGAGATCGTCAACTCCATAAGGTCATGAACCAAATAAGGGTTCAGGGATGAAGGTACAAATCCAACCTAAAAGAGATTGAACCTGCCCTAATAATAGGCCTCTACTTTATTCTGATCGTATTCATGTGCGCTTTCTGACCAACATACAATCAATAGGATTAACCCTAAACCTGTTTAATCTATGTTGGTTGAATATAATGCACAAATAAACTATTATTGGCGATCACTTGAAATCATAATCGAATTAAACCTAAACAAGATTATTAATTATCTTATCAAGCGTAATTACAAGTATAGATTCCCTTTAAACATGAATAAAGGTGTGATCAAGCAATAAAAATAAATATAATCAAGCAACATAATAATAAATATCATCATAAATAATAATCATAAAAGTAATAATCATAATAAAATAATAATAATCATCAAAATAATAATAATAATCATGAATAATCATCATCGAAATAATAATATTCATAATCATCATAAATTATAACAATCATAATCACAATCATGTTCATGTTAAAGCATGATAAAAATAGCAAGATCCTAGGCATGATACTAACAAGATTAATAACAAACCCTAACATGTCACTAAGCAATAAAAATCAAATCTTTAACCCTTACATGATACTAACAATCATAAATATTAGGAAGAGAATAAAAAGCATCATAACAATCATATTAAATATTAAAATTAACCTAGACATGATACTAGGAATATCATAATAACAATATAAACATGATTTCTACATCATAACATCAATTAATCAATTAAAGTACTTACTTTGATGCCTCGTACCTCTTTCTAATAACAAAATACACACGTTAGTGACTTCAAGGAAAATAATGAATCAAACAATCAAATTAAATAATTGAAATAGAGATTTGGGACCAAACCCTCAGAAATTAAACCTTTCACGTCTAGGGCGAAGGCAACTTCGAATATGGCTAGGTGTTTCTAGATCTTGTGAATGCGGAATTTTGTATGAAAAAGAAAAGGTTTAGAAAGAAAGAATTGAATGTTTTAAGAGAGATGAATGATTTAGAGAATGCTAAAGAATTAATGATTGTTGATGATTCAAAACGGAGTTTTTAATACGATATTTATAGAGAAAATCAGCCAAAAAAGATAAATTAACAAAACAGAGTCTGATGCTCAGAAAACAGAACTGGCGCCAACCCTGGCTAGGTGGCGCCAGGCACCACCACTAGCGCCAGGCACCACCACTAGCGCCAGGCGCCAATGGCTAGCGTCAGGCACCAAGGCCTGGGGTTAGGCGCCAAGCCTGATTCCAACGCGTTTTCGAAAATCCGATAAGTTTACCGTACTGGAGGATAAAATAATATAATTTCCTCAAAAATGCTATTTCATTTTGATTAAAACTCTGAAAAGTCAACAAAAGTCAATTTATCAATGCTAATTGAATTAGGAATGAAAAGAACCTTCTAGAAGATTCTAGAAGACTAAAACCATTCCTAATTGCATTAGGAATGATAAATCATATTAGGCCCTCCCCTAGATCATTGGGCCGTACATAAAGCTCAAACCGGGCCCAGTTTGGTAAATTGGCCATAACTTCCTCAATATTCATCGGAATTGGGCTTATAATATATCGTTGGAAAGGTCTTTGCAAGCCCCATCCAACTACACTAATATTGGGCCCATATCATGGACCAAACAAACTGGATTGGCTGTTTTCTTAAAATAAGTTTTCAAAAACAGAGAGAAGAGAAAAGAAAATAAAAACATTCCGCAACACTAGACTTTCCACACTTTCGCTTCATTCGATTATGATTCGACGTGAAAGATACTCATCACTGGGTTTGGTTTTGGGGAGACACAAATGAGTGTCTACACTTGGATACTTTGATGAAACCTGCAGCCAATTGCTTTCTGATTTCTTCTTTGATTTTGAGGGCCACATCCGATTTCATACGGCGCAACTTTTGTTTGACAGGCTTCATACCTGGAATGAGTGGTATCGTATGTTGAGCTATATCCCTATCAATTCCTGGCATATCTTGGTATGACCAAGAAAATACATCAACAAATTCACTAAGCAAGTTAATTAGCTCTTTGCGTTCATCGTGACTTAGTGTTAATCCAATTTTTACTTCTTTGATAGTCGTATCATTGGGAATATTAATTCTTTCTGTATCTTCCATAACTGTTGTTTTATTTTCGTGTTCTTCCATTGCTTTTATGATTTCTTTGTCATTTTTATCATTAGCAAAGCAATATTGATCAGGGTTAGGGGAATGACACACATCATAAGCAAAGGTATTCATTTTATTGAATTCATCGGTTAATACATCAAGAGGGGCAAGGTCAATTGCGACCTCGCCGGAATTATTTGGGATAAGAAGAGAAGACTCAACAAGAGACTCGGGATTGGACTCTATAGCAGAAAGAGGGTCGGCCTCAGATCCTAAAGACTCATCTACAGACTTAGCCTCAGACTCGGACTCTGACCCAGACGACTCAAACTCATCAAACATAAGACCTTCGCCAGCGGTTATTTCCAACTTCTCTCCGCTTGGCGTAGTGATCTTTACTATCTTGCGCCATCCCTTTGAAATATCATCAGCCTGGATGATTAACTCGGAGGGGTCAAAATCCTTTCTTGATATAACATCTTGAATGAGCTCGGAATCATCATTGCAGACATGCTTGGATTCATTCTTTTCTAGTCCAAAAAGAAGGTTAATGTTTAGATCATCAGAGCTTGGACTAGTTGGTTTCTAAATTGTGAAGAGTTCTTCGCCTTCTTTGACGAAGTCACAATCAAGGAACATCTCGAATCCTAGTTCACGCTTCCCATCGTGGACGAAAGGCTCAAGGAATTCATAGCATGGGAAGTCTTCCCCTTTTTCGATATATTGGCCATTGAGGGTGAATGGATATGGATCCATGGCCATTTCCGTCTTCATGATTCGAGCGTTATTGCGAGCCTTCAATTTCAAGAGGGCTTGTTTCACATCTTCTTTTGTTAGCTTGAATCCCAAGCCAAAGGTATCTTTCTTGAGTGCACCAGGATGCCCCCAAAGTTCAGCCATTTTCTTTTTCAGTACGAGGGTCATTCTAGGGAAATACCCTTGCTTCTTCATAATGGCATTAACATTGGTATTTGAATAAGGATCGAAGTCGAGATGAAACTTCTCCTCTTCTTCAATCATGAGAACATCATTGAGCAAAAACCCCCAGAGATCTTCATCTTCTTCGTCATGTACGACATGGACGATGGGAGTATCGATAACTTGAATGCGCATGGGGGAGGCATCAATGGTAATTGGAACCCCTCCAACTATGGCTTTCACTTTCTGGTGCAACGACGGTGGGATCGCCTTTAGCTCATGAAGCCAAGGACGTCCTAACAATAGATTGAAAGAAGCCTTAATTTCCAACACCTGAAACTTGGTGCGATGTACAATGGCTCCAGTAGTTATGTTTAGTATGATAGTACCACGGCTTGACGGTGAGTATTATCATAAGTGCGAATCCGTTGAGTAGAGGGAGTCAGTTCTTCATTTTTTATGCCCAACTTCTTTGCAGTGTGGAGTGGGCATACATTGATTGCAGAGCCATTATCATCCAGGCTCATAGGAAAATTCATTTGCCTACACACCACAGTGAGGTATAAGGCCTTGTTATGTTGGTCCCCTTCCAGGGGTAGATCCTTATCAGAAAAGTAAATCAAATTGCTAGTACTCGGTAGTTCAGTAGTGAGAAAGTTGATCAGTCCTTGAGGAGTCATATCATCATCAACACTTATTTTCACCAGAGCATTCATTACAGCCTCCCGATGCTCGTGAGAGGTGGCCAAAAGCTTCCATACATTCATTTCCACCTTGGTCTTTTGTAATTGTTTGACCACATCGCTGTTCACAGGGTCGATGGGATCAACAATTGGTTGTGATTGCGGTGGAGGTGGACTAGATTGTTGCAACCGTCCACTTCTGGTGAGAACCTTGAACTCAAGATCTCCCCAAACATCTTCACTTGTGCTAAGAGACGAACATGCTATATCCTTGAGATAGACGTCTTCATCGTCACTATCCTAAATCCCATTCACTTCTTCATAGGTCGAGACAAATACCACTTCCGGCAAAGGTTCATTCACAGTTTGAATGAGTATTGACGGATCAAAGGAGAATTCATCTCCCATGATAGCCAAAGCATCAGAAAGAGGACCTGTTTGAATGTTGGGCTTCTTGCTCCCTAGAGGGACAGGAAGTTGGTTAACATCAATCAGGTCTTGGATCGCATCCTTCAACCTCCAACACTTCTCATTATTATGACCCTTGCCTTGATGAAACTTGCAATAAGCATTGGGGACATAGCTAGCGGTTCTATTCTCTGGTCGAGGTTCTGGAAACGGTCCAATTAGCATAATCAGTCCTTGACTATGCAAGCGGTCAAAAGCAGCATCATAAGTCATTCCCAGAGGCGTGTAAACCCTCCTTTGCCTTTGGAATATTTGAGGAGGAGCATTAAGGGCCAGCACATCATTGATATTGATATTGTTAGTAGCACTATTAGGCTTGGAAGACGAAGAAAAAGGAGTGTCGTTCTTCTTGTTTTTCCAAGTGTTGTTGTTATTATTATTGCTACCAGCAGTCTTCATCAATTCATCTTCGATATTGATTCCAATATCGTATACAACTTCAAAGGTACTCAAATGCAGAAACTTCAAGTGTTGCTTGTACTTATGAGTCAAATTGACAATAAACAAGCGAACCATCTCTTTTTCCTTGGGGGGATCCACCAAGAGCGCAGCTGTTTCCCTCCACCTGCTTAAGTAAGTGGTGAAGCCTTCATTCTCTTTCTGTTTGAGAATGGAGAGTTCACGTTCAGAAGTCTTGGTCTGAATGTTACACTTGTAACAATTCATGAAGTTTTCAGCAACATCCTCCCAGGTTGCAACATGTTTAGATTTCAGGGAGTAGAACCATTGTTGACAGGCACGCTCTAAGGAAAGAGGGAACACAGTAGGGAAGAGTTTCACATATACTCCCTTAAGAGCCATGGTCGCAGAAAAGGCCTTCAAATGGAAAAGGAGATTATCAGTAGGCTTGAACTTGGGAATGTCAGAAGTGGAAAACTTCTCAGGAAGTTTGTCCCTTATGGACAAAGAGGTGACAGGTTGCTCCACATAAGTGAATTCTTCAGAAATCTTACTCATCTGTTCCTTAATCTTGTCCATTGCAGCGACAGTGACATTGTTCTGATTGTCTTTCTCTACCGTGTTGACTCTAGTGGTGAGTGTTTGCATCATGTTAGACAACATTTCAATTGTCCTGTTGGTGTTCTCGATATCTTCCTTAGTATCCATTGGTTGAAAGAATACAGGAGATGGATCTTGTGGAGATGATTGTGGTGGTTTCCTTGTACGCATCTTTGGTATAAGAGGTTGTTGAGGTATTGACTCGAACCGTAACAATCTACCCTTGCTTCTTGGCCAAGTGCTGTGACACCGAAACAAACACACCTTTAATGACCAAACTTAACCTTAACCCATCCAGAAAATTTTAAAAAAAAATTTAAATTTTGAAATTCTATTTATTTTTTTTGTATTTAAGTACTTGATTTAAAGTTAAAATGTTGTTTTTTGAAAATTATTTTATTTAAAATTAATTAATTTAGCATTTATTTAAAATAATAAGTATGTATTTATATATAATTAAATTAGTGTGTTATATAAATATTTTAAAATAAGTGAATTTGAATATTCATTATACTCTTTTAACTTCGGTACTATTTGTGTCATTTTATCGGTGAGTTTTGGGTAGTCTTAGGATGGGCATATAAGTTGATGAATTCTTTCTATGTGCATTGTATTCAGTTTTTGTGTTATTTAATGTTGAATGAAGTGATTTATGCAAGGGATTTAAATTATGTATGTAGTATATGGGATGATTTGTGCAATGTAATATATGTGATTGATCATTATGTGGTATCTGAAGCGTGTAATTATGTGAGTTTTGATTTGTGATTTAATGATGCTATTTATTGTTTGGGGGGGGGGGGGTTATTAATAGGATATTTCTTTATTTAATTTGACTAACCTCCAAACCTTACACCTAATAAGAGTTTATTTTACTTGAAGAATAGATGAAACATGTTGTGATGATAAAATATTGAATTGAGAATTGAGAATTGAGTTATGACTTTCTTGTTTTTTTTTTTTGGTAAAAGGTTATTACTTGGGAATTTTTGAGAATAAGCTTATGATCTGAAGGAATTGAGTAAGTTTAATTGGGAAATTAAAAGAGCACTGGTGAGCTAGTTAATAAGTATTAAAGTGTGAATACGTGAGTTAAACTACGAGTGTTTCGTAGAGGATTGGGAGATGATTGAGAGGAGAACTACGACCTACGAATTATAATGAAATGCTTGGTGATGTTATTTATTGAGGTGAGTTACGGGGGCGTAACTCTTTTCTTTTAAGGGGGATGGAATGCGATGTAATTTCGCGCTTTTTACCTCACTTATGCAATTTATTGCTTGAGTTTGCATGATTTTTCTTATTAATATGCACTATTATTGTATTTACATGCAATTAAAGTATATAAACTTTGGCCAAGTACGAGTTTATTAAGCGTAAAGTTCAGTCTGTTGAGTGTGCATGTTGAGGATTGATAAGTGACTTTTATGTCACTTTTAGGGTGTTTATTGAGTCGTTTTCCGGCTTATTTTCCAATAATTTAACCCTTTTTTATCCTTTATTTCTATTATTTGCTTATTCTCGCCTTTTATCTTTATTTTGAGTATTTTTGTAATTTTTAATAGTTTTTAGTTTATTTTCGTGTTTTATTTTATTTTTCTTACTTTTAATGTTTGTAGTTTAAGTTCTTAGTTTTTATTTTTAATATTTCTCTTTTTATCTCGTTTTCTTATTTATTTTAGTTTCGTATTTTATTTTATTTTACTTCGTTTTATTTTATTATTTTAGTTTTTGTCCCTATTTCTCTTGGTTTTTTTTTATGTGTAGGTATGTTTTCGGGTTGAAGCACGGATTTCAAAGTCAAATGGTTTGCATTGGAAGTTCAGGACCCAAGTCAATCAAGTTCAACAAAATTCTTACAAGCTTCTGCCCCTAACCTCTTGCTGCTGCCAGCTTATCATACACCACACCATTCCTTAACCTCCACCACACAGCTTCTCCCCTGTTGTTCTCCTGCACCCACGCAACTCCCTTACCACTACACACCACCAGCCACAATAACAACAAAAATAACAGCAATGGCAGCAACATCTCTTCGCAACCCACAGCACCAATCACCACCAAACCACCTCCAAACACACCAATCTCCAGCCACGCACCCACCTAACAACTCTCCTGCTCCACCACGCAACTCCAATCAGCCCCGTTACCATCCCACATCGACCAACTCACCCACGCATATCCAATAACCAATACACCACCAAGAACCACCTCCGTCAGCCACCATTCAACCACCAACCAGACCTCCACACCTAGCAGCCGCAATAGCTACACCAACCAAAGCAGCAGCACCTGCATCATCACGCAATACGCCTCAAATCCGCAATCAACCGCAGCTCCTCCACTCCTCCATCACCCTGCAATCTCTGCTACACCAAAATCGGCCAACACAGCAGCAAATTCCGGCCACCATCATACCAATTTGCGCAAGAAATAGAGCAAAATCAGAGCAAATTACGAATTATCATGGTTCGAGCAAACCAAAGGAGTTCGGTCGAAGTTCGAGTCAGAAACTTTTGAGGTTTTGTAATTTGAAGAGGTGTGGTCGAACACACCCATGTTTCGACCGAACCAACCCCGTAGTTCGGCCGCACCAACCCATGGTTCGACCGAACCATTTCACGAGCTTCGCGCGTGACTTTTAATGAAAATCGAACGGCTGCGATGATGATGTTGATTTACGGTGGTGATGATGATGATTTTTTGCTGTTGATATGGAGAATTAGAGCAGCCATTTTGGAGGAAGGAGAAGTCTGGTGGAAATCGTGGGTTTGGTGGGAGTTTAGTGGGTTTTTGGGGTTATTTTCCTTTTCTTTTTCTTTTATCTTTATTTTATTGTAGTTTAGTTTTTTTTGGTTTTTAGTTTAGTTATTTTTATTGTTTTAGTTTAGTTTTATTTCTTTTTAATTTCTTTTATATTATTTTAGCTTGTATTATAAATACCCTCTTTGTGTTATTTTAAAAATAACTTGGAATCAACATTTTTATTTTAGATAGATTAGCTTAGTTTAGCCTTTATTTTCTCTCTCTTAGGGTTAGTTTAGAAATAGTGTAGAGAGAGAAAGCTTTGATTGCCATGGAGTTTTTGAGAGGTTGAAGAAGCAACTTTGTTGAATTTCTTCTCAGAGCATTTTCTAACTTTCTCTCATCTTTATTTTTTTTGCTTAATTCTTAGTTTTTGCTTTTTGTTTGTTGATTTTAGTAGATTAATTAATTTGTTTGTTTAATCTTGTTTTTATTCTTATTTTACCTTGTTTTCCATGTCTTTCTTAATTATGTTAGCTTAGGTCTTGTTCTAGGGAATTGGATGAAGGTTATATTAATGAATTGATTGATTGATTGTGATTAGTATGAAATTGTTTCTTGATTATTGTGTATGGATGATGCTTTTATGGATTAGAATCTTTTTAGCTAATCGATTCTATGCTTTTAATTGTGCTTTCAATCAATTGTGCGAGAGTGAGTTGGTTGAGAGCCCTAAATTCTTCCATACCTTTGCTAGGCTAGTTGCACGAGAGTGAATTAGTTTAGAAGGATAATTAACATGCTTAATTGTGCGAGAGTGAGTTAAATGTGTTGATGTTCCTAATCGAAGTCAATTTCATCTATTTGTTTGATGTTGTTTAATGCATTGATGTGATTGGATTCCACTTTCCCTAGTTTTAGTTGTTTGATCTTAGTCGTGTTTAGTTTAACCTCTCTCTATCTCACGACCTTCCCTAGTAGTCTAGTTGGCACAAAATAATACACTTAGTCCTTTTGGGTTCGACCCTTTACTTGCCACTAACTAGTTTAGTGTAGGTTTAGGTATTATAAATGATTAATTTGGTTAGGGTGGTAGCATAACGACCTATTTATCCCGCGATCAAATTTTGGCGCCGTTGCCGGGGACTAAGGCGTTCATTAGTTTGTGTTGATTAGATTAGCTAGGTTCTTGTATATTATTTGATTTTGTTTGCTTTTCTTTGTTCTTTGTATAAAAATGGCATGCTTATCTTTTCCTCAATTTGATGGTGAACCCTTCTATGCTTACTTTGAAAGACTAGATGGTTTTCTTAGTTACCATGGGTGTTCTCTTAGTGATACTTTTGGTATAACTTATTGGGGGCATGAATGAGTATACCAGGGGAATGGTTGAGGACATGAATAATGGTAGATTTTGTCATTTGTCTATGCATGATGCTTGGATTTCTTCACATGGCTTGCTAGGGATTCTTTAGATAGAGAATCTCATGTTTCTTATTTTGATTCTCAATGCCAAGATTCTTTTAATTTTTGCATGAATTCTCTTGATACTTCTTATGTGCCTTGTGATAATCCAAGTATGCAAATTGACACCTTTCCCCCTTATGCTCATTTTAATGAGGTTTGTGCTAATTTTGATGATGTGCAATTTGACTTTGATCATGAACCTCAACCCAATAACATTGTTGCCCAAATTCTTTCTCAAATGCAATATCTCACCCAACAACTCCAAGAGCTTCAAGAGGAACAAAAATTGAGAGAAGTGAGGCTTGCCCAAGTGATGAGTGCTATGTTTGATTTAGATGGATGTGAGGCACCTCACTTGGAGTGTGAGAGTGTTGTTGAGGATGATGTAGGGCAAGGGTGTGAAGGTGAGGGGAGATTTTCTTGTGATGAGAGGATTTTTGAGGATTTTGATCCTTTTCATTCCCCATTTGAGCTTGAATTCCATCCTTCCCCTTATTCACCCCCTATGAGAGCTTCCCTTGGTGAGGATGTGAGTGAGCCATCTTCATGTTTGAATGATGGAGTTCATGAGGATGATGATGGTGAGTTGGAGCAATCAAGAGAGATTGAGAGTCCCTTGAGTGGTGGTTGTGAATGAAGAAAATGTCGAGTTTGAGGATTCCAACCCCCTTCCCCATATTGATGAGTCCACCTTGCATGTTGGTGACGCTTCTATCCATGAGTCTTTGGACTTATTTGAGGTTATGGCTAGTATGTTCATTGAAGGTGTAACAAAACATTATAGCCTTTTTAGAGAGTTCATTGACAATGCTTCATGGGAAAGGGATGAGTTTGAGAGAAACCTTTATCCTTTCATGCATGGTTTAGAGACTCTAGGCTTTGAGGATCTTGAGGGAGTTGTTTTTCATCATTGTGATAGAGAGGATGATGAGGTTGTTTCTATTGGAGAGCTTTTGTTTGAGAGATATTTGAGTCATGCCCTCATTGGTGATGTGAGGCCATGTAAGACCTTTGTTTCTCCTCCCCTTCCTCATGTCTCTTTCTCAAGAAAATTTGACCATATCTCCTACTATCCTATGTTCCTCCCCTCTTTTGTCTTAAAGCCTAATGAGGACCCTCTCTTCTTTGATGAGACTCTTCCTTTTCATCCTCCCATTATTGAGGAAATGGGTGATTGTGCCACCCAAAAATATTTTGAGGAGGCTTTGCCATTTTATTCTTTTTCTTTTTCTTCTTATTTTCTTGATTTTTCTTTTGATTTTTCTTCCTTCTTTTGGCATCTTCCTCCTCACTTACGTGCAGTAACCTTGTTGCACGTCCTCCTTCCTTCATTTGCCTACTTGTTATCATACGGAATGTGTAGTAGTGCATTTAATAAGCTCTTGCGTTCGTTGCAATAGTATTTACTAGAGTGGTCTCACTTGGACGTTAAACAAGCCTTTCTCGGGAAGTAACCCGAGGTTTTTATTGCTTTCATTTTCTCTTCTTTTTAGATTAGATTTTCTCTCATGGAAATTTTTGTGTGCCTTTTTCTAGGTACATGACTTGATATATTCTTATGCATTGGTTTGGATCAAGAAACAAGGAAGTTTGACTCCTATTTTTGCTAGCATATGGAAATCGAGATTCAATTCAAGAGGAAATCGGCTTTGAAGGTTAAATTGGGTCATTTGCGGGTATTTACACCCACCTATACCCGGTAATATCTTTCTTAGCTCTTTATCTAATGGTTGGTGACTCGTTGGACTTGTGTTGGTTTGTTGGATAGATTTCTTTCTTTTCCCCTCCCATGGATTATTTGGTTTATATTTGAGTATATTGTCTCACTCAAGCTTGGGGGGAGGGTATTCTATCATGTTTGGTGGGATGTTAATTCATTTATGCCATGCACTTGAGTATATGCATTTCCATGTCTTTTCTTTTATTTTGAAAAATCCAAAAAGATTTTTGTTTACTTTCAAGGTAATTTTGGCAAAATGTGTTTTGTTTGTTCTTATTTTGGACATTTTGTTTTGGGACTTGAATCCTTGAATGTTTTTCTTCCTAAGTGGTAAATGTATGCACGGTTTGAGAGTGTTATTGGTTGACTCTAGGATACTATATGCTAAGGTAGTCGGGCTAAGAACTTTTAGGGGTCCATGAAGCCTTAGTTCACGGGAATGTGGTAAGATGGAGTTGCTCTCTATAGCGGATTTGAAACCCTTGGTTGGTATTTGTTTGGTTATAATCCCTTGTGAGCTTCATTTGTTCTAGCCTTCATCACCTTGTTGAGCATCTATTTAGGATCCTTGACTATGCATGTCTTAATCCTTGTTTTGACCTCTATCTCCCAAGATCGTGACCGAGCCGCTCTAGGGGAGGAAAAGGGCACCTTTTCTCATTTTTCTTTATCTTCTTTTTATTTTGTTACAAATTTGGTTTTCTATTTTGCATCGACCTACTTATTAACCAATTTGAGCCTAATGTTTCCCGCTCTTGTTTAAACCGCGTTACAAAACCAATGGCCTATGTTTACCAACCCTTTTAGTTAGTGAAGCATTGGCATGCGAGGTTTGAGTTTTGAGAGTGTTGAAATTTAACAAGACATTTTGTGAATTGGTTTAAGTAAGGTCTTGAAAGTTGAGCTTGAAAAGAAAATGCAAAAAAGTTTGAGAAGAAAGATGCAATTCAAGAAAATCAAAGGAAGTTTCAAGAAAAAGCCGTCCATAGTTAAAAAAAGTCAAGGACATCAAATAAGAGCCAAAAAAAAAATTATTGAAAAAGAAATAAAAAACACAAAATTAATTTAGTTTGGTTTCGTTTTCTTCCCTAGTTAAAGCATTGAGGACAATGCTTCGTTCAAGCTTGGGGGGGGGGGGAGCGTTACTTCGTTTTTGGTATATATTGTGTTAGTGTTGAATAAGCTTGGGGGAGATGGCATTTTTGGTATTTTTGTTTGATATTTTGTGACTTCTTGAGTTTGTTTTTGAGAGTTGGCCACTCTTTTGCTTCACTTAGGAAATATCACCAAAATTTTCAAATTTTTACCCCGCCTTAACCCTTAGCCTTATGTTACAACCCAATAAAAGACCCTTAGGCTTTAGTGGGGTTGGGTCAAAGAACGGTGGAGGGAGATAGACTTCAAACCTATGGAGAGAGTATGCATAGTTGAGATGTCGGGATTACCTTCTCAAAGTTTTTCATTTCTTTATATTTTTCCGGTTCCATCGTGGAATCATGAGAAGCTAGCTTAAGGGTTGCTTTGAACCTAGTGGAGAGAACGCGGCCCGATTGGTTGGGGCTAGGGTGGATTGTGTCCCCATTAGTTCTCTATGCTTAGCATACGTTATGTTTCAATCAACCATTGACATCTTGAAACGTACATACATTTGTCTATTTAGAAAGGTTTACATTCATTGGTGCTTGTTCCTATCTCTCGTCCAAATATGAACTTTGTGTTTTCTTTCTCTTTTTATGTTTCTTTTTCTTTTTTTTTGCCTTGCCTTTGTTTTTGTTTAGAGTTGTGGGTTAAACTCTTAGGACACCATCACGAGAGCACACTCGTCCTCTAGGGCGATCTAGGGGTTTAAAGGGCTTGTCTTTAGTTGCTAAAATTGACCGTGATTCCTACGAAAGTGAGTTAGTGTACATTCATGTCTCCTTTAGTGTCTTAGTTTTTCTTGAATAATTCACTCTCCTTCTCTCGTGTTTCATGTTAATTTTCTCGAGGACGAGCAAAAGTTTAGCTTGGGGGAGTTTGATAAGTGACTTTTATGTCACTTTTAGGGTGTTTATTGAGTCGTTTTCCGGCTTATTTTCTAATAATTTAACCCTTTTTTATCCTTTATTTCTATTATTTGCTTATTCTCGCCTTTTATCTTTATTTTGAGTATTTTTGTAATTTTTAATAGTTTTTAGTTTATTTTCGTGTTTTATTCTATTTTTCTTACTTTTAATGTTTGTAGTTTAAGTTCTTAGTTTTTATTTTTAATAATTTCTCTTTTTATCTCGTTTTCTTATTTATTTTAGTTTCATATTTTATTTTATTTTATTTTACTTCTTTTTATTTTATTATTTTAGTTTTTGTCCCTATTTCTCTTGGTTTTTTTTGTTGTGTAGGTATGTTTTCAGGCTGAAGCACTGATTTCAAAGTCAAATGGTTTGCATTGGAAGTTCAGGACCCGAGTCAATCAAGTTCAACAAAATTCTTACAAGCTTCTGCCCATAACCTCTTGCTGCTGCCAGCTTATCATACACCACACAGTTCCTTAACCTCCACCACACAGCTTCTCCCCTGTTGTTCTCCTGCACCCACGCAACTCCCTTACCACTACACACCACCAGCCACAATAACAACAAAAATAACAGCAATGGCAGCAACATCTCTTCGCAACCCACAACACCAATCACCACCAAACCACCTCCAAACACACCAATCTCCAGCCACGCACCCACCTAACAACTCTCCTGCTCCACAACGCAACTCCAATCAGCCCCGTTACCATCCCACATCGACCAACTCACCCACGCATATCCAATAACCAATACACCACCAAGAACCACCTCTGTCAGCCACCATTCAACCACCAACCAGACCCCCACACCTAGCAGCCGCAATAGCTACATCAACCAAAGCAGCAGCACCTGCATCATCACGCAATACGCCTCAAATCCGCAATCAACCGCAGCTCCTCCACTCCTCCATCACTCTGCAATCTCTGCTACACCAAAATCGGCCAACACAGCAGCAAATTCCGGCCACCATCATACCAATTTGCGCAAGAAATAGAGCAAAATCAGAGCAAATTACGAATTATCATGGTTCGAGCAAACCAAAGGAGTTCGGTCGAAGTTCGAGTCAGAAACTTTTGAGGTTTTGTAATTTGAAGAGGTGTGGTCGAACACACCCATGGTTCGACCGAACCAACCTCGTAGTTCGGCCGCACAAACCCATGGTTCGACCGAACCATTTCACGAGCTTCGCGCGTGACTTTTAATGAAAATCGAACGGCTGCGATGTGATGATGCTTGATGATGATGTTGATTTACGGTGGTGATGATGATGATTGTTTGCTGTTGATATGGAGAATTAGAGCAGCCATTTTGGAGGAAGGAGAAGTCTGGTGGAAATCGTGGGTTTGGTGGGAGTTTAGTGGGTTTTCGGGGTTATTTTCCTTTTCTTTTTCTTTTATTTTTATTTTATTGTAGTTTAGTTTTTTTTATTTTTTTAGTTTAGTTTTATTTCTTTTATATTATTTTAGCTTGTATTATAAATACCCTCTTTGTGTTATTTTAAAAATAACTTAGAATCAACATTTTTCTTTTAGATAGATTTGCTTAATTTAGCCTTTATTTTCTCTCTCTTAGGGTTAGTTTAGGAGTAGTGTAGAGAGAGAAAGCTTGGATTTCCATGGAGTTTTTGAGAGATTGAAGAAGCAACTTTGTAGAACTTCTTCTCATCTATTCAATGAGCATTTTCTAACTTTCTCTCATCTTTATTTCTTTGCTTAATTCTTAGTTTTTGCTTTTTGTTTGTTGATTTGAGTAGATTTATTAATTTGTTTGTTTAATCTTATTTTTATTCTAATTTTACCTTGTTTTCCATGTCTTTCTTAATTATGTTAGCTTAGGTCTTGTTCTAGGGAATTGGATGAAGGTTATAATAATGAATTGAATGATTGATTGTGATTAGTATGAAATTGTTTCTTGATTATTGTGTATGGATGATGCTTTTATGGATTAGAATCTTTCTAGCTAATCGATTCTATGCTTTTAATTGTGCTTTCAATCAATTGTGCGAAAGTGAGTTGGTTGAGAGCCCTAAATTCTTCCATACCTTTGCTAGGCTAGTTGCACGAGAGTGAATTAGTTTAGAAGGATAATTAACATGCTTAATTGTGCGAGAGTGAGTTAAATGTGTTGATGTTCCTAATCGAAGTCAATTTCATCTATTTGTTTGATGTTGTTTAATGCATTGATGTGATTGGATTCCACTTTCCCTAATTTTAGTTATTTGCTCTTAGTAGTGATTAGTTTAACCTCTCTCTATCTCACAACCTTCCCTAGTAGTTTAGTTGGCACAAATTAATACACTTAGTCCTTTTGGGTTCGACCCTTTACTTGCCACTAACTAGTTTAGTGTAGGTTTAGGTATTATAAATGATCGATTAATTTGGTTAGGGTGGTAGCATAACGACCTATCTATCCCGCGATCAAGGATCAAGCAATTTACAGCAATACAAAACACAAAAGTTTGAATGGTTTTGGAAAATTTATGGTTTTCGAGTTAAGTTTCGAGGGAGAAACTTCTTTTAAGAGGGGTAGATTGCAATCCCCCGTATTTTAAAAATATTTTATAAATGAAATTTTATTTTATTTATAATATTTATTTGTTATTTTCTGGAATTTAATTCCAAAAGTTTCAAATTATTAATCTGGGTCAAAAATTATTTGAACAAATTATTTTATGCACCTTTATTCTACAATTTATGTCCAATCAAACAAGCCTAACCCATTTGTTTACTTAATTGGCCCATTATTTTTATGAGGCCCAATCTTCCTTTTTACCCTACAATAATTCTCTCCTATAAATACCCCATGAATCTCCAAAAATTTCCCACACAAAAAGGTTAGTCTTATTTTCATCCTTCTTTGTTTCATTATTTTGCTTAATGTTAATTTAATTGTTTTTTGTTTTGATTTTAGTATAAAGATTATATTTTTAGTATCAAATTATATTTTGATGGTACAAAGATTATAAATTTCAGATTATATTTATGTTATAAATTTTTATATTTTATGAATTATAAACCTAGGGTTTCAATTTATTGAAAATCATGATTTTAGGGTTTTTATGAACAATTGATTTAGGGCTTTTATAGTAATGATGTTTTAAAATTTTGGTGATTATAACTACTAATTATTTTAACTTAATTCCAGATTATTTTGAACATCTAAATTCGTGTTTTAATTTTTAGATTTCCATTCGTTAATATTTATCCCGTTTTAATCCCGATCAGGTTCTGAACTCATCCGATTTTGATAAAAATATAATGTTTTTCATGTGGAAACAACGCTTTAAGAAAGATTCACTACCTTTGGTAGTGAGCACCACCCTCTTGTGGCCAAATTCAACCTTTAAATATGATATTCGGGCACTTTTTGATTTTAATGAACTTTTTTTTATACTTAAAATATTATCCTTGATTTAATTAATAAAATTAATTATGTTTAAAGTTAATTAAGCATAAATATATGTTTTTATTGAAGTTTTAAGTGTTGGAAATAGTTTCTTAGTACTAATTTTGATGTTTTATAAAGAGGGTTTAATCACCCATTAAAAAGGGAGATTATTAGGGGGTTTTATATAATTTTCAGATTTTTATTAGACTTTGAACACTGTAATTTCATGTATAAGAGTGTATTTTAAGGTTTTTATGAAGAAAATTCAAAGAACTATATATAAGCCTTTAATTTTAACTAAAGGGGAGGTTTTAAAGTGTTGTTTGATTTGGATTTTGAAGGTTTTAAAGTAAGTTAGCATTACTGTAAATTTGATTGATTGGGGATTGAGATGTTATTATTTGGTTTAGGAGAGGAGTTTATTGAAGGTGATTTCTAGTTAGTAAAGTGGCATAACAATTCGTTTTCTCAAGGTACGTATGAGGTACGAAACCTTGCCTTTAGAAGCATGTTTAGACGTAACGAGAACCTAGTATCATGTATAGAGAAGACTGAGTTAAATTATTTGGTTATACATTGTGAATTTCGTATGATGTGTACTATTTTATATTGCAAGTATTATTTGTGCTCTATAATTATGCAAGGTGCGCTTAGAGCCAAAGGTATGTAATTGGTGTAAAGATTAATTTATTACTCATTCATGATTATGCAAACAGGATGAGTAAAGGAAGAATTTAAGTCTTATAAGACGAGGTTAAGGTTTTGGGGTGCCTTATGCACTCAAGGTGTTTATACACCGAGGTAGTAAAGGAATAAATAATAAGTGTTGTTTGTCACTAATAAATCAAGAATTAAAATTGGGAACTTGCCTTGTTTGATTGAATTGTGTTTAAAATATTTGTATTGTTATGCATATTAGTCATCACTAAGTCTAAACATGTAAATCACGTAAAGTGCAAGATGGATGAGCAATAAAACTCTGGAATGGTGCACATCTGGAGTAATGACAATCAGGGGTTGGGGTACATGGGGTATTAGCTGTGTACTTTTATTGAGGCCGTCTGATCTACGAGTCTCCTATTTCAAATATTATTTTTTAAAAACTAGGAGTTAGGTGAGATCTCATACTAACTACGGTCACGGAGTCGCGCCTGTGGTCGTTGGATGTTTATTGATGTTTCCGAAAGGAGGCTGATGAGTGACATTTATGTTACCCTTAGGGGTAGTGTATTGGTCTCTTTTCTACTGTTTTTCTTAGGTTTTCTACCTCTTTTCTCCTCTTATGGCTTCCTTTTCTTTTATGGATGAAAAGTATGCTTATTTGCGCTTGTTTTGATAATCTTTATGCATAATTTTATCATCCCCATGCTCTCGTGATCTTTGCTATCTTTTGCAGGTTCCATGACGGTCCTAAGCACGGTAGAAGGCCCCTTGGCCAAGTATGGAGGCATGGACAAAGACTAGAGGAGCAAAAGGGAAGAAGAGGAAGCAAGAAGAGGAAGTTCAAGAGGAGGTGTGGCCGAACCTTTAAGAGGTTCGGTCGAACCAAGGTGTGGTCAAACTTTTGAAAAGTTCGACCGAACCTCCAAGGCAGTTTCAACCAAGTTTTCAGCATGTTTACAGGAGGGGTCGAACCAGGAAAGTTCGACCAAACAAGGATCAGGGAGGTTCGACCGAACCTACCCTGAGTTCGGCCGAACCTACCCTGAGTCCGACCGAACCTACACAGAGTTCGGTCGGACCTTTTCCCGTTTCAGCTGACTTTTTGCGGAGCTTCCTAAGCAATTTTGTAAGGGGTATAAATTGTTCTTTTTGTCATTAAAGAAAAGGGGGGATTTTTTAGTTTAGAATAGTTTTTAGGTTAGTTTTAGGTTTTTAGAGAGAGAAACTCTCAAATTTTGGAGAGAGAAAGTGAGGAGCACAATGGTTTTCATGGATTTTGGATAATCAAAGGAGGAATTTGATGATTTGAAGATCTCCATTTTATATCAATGAGCATTTCTTACTCTCTTCTCTCTTTATGCTTCATTAATTGCTTTGTTAATCATGTTTGAGTAGATTTCCTTCTACTAGGTGTTGAGTGAAGCTTTGTTATGGTTAATTGAGTTATTTGAGATAAATTTGATGATAATTGTGTGATTAAATTGATTGAATTGATGATGGCATGTTGTTTGTTTTAGATTGGATTGATCTCCCAAGATAGCAAACTTAATTGCATGTTAGTTCTAGTTTGACAAGGGATTGTGAATTAGAATTTATATATTTGATTTCATTTTGGGTAAATTTCTTCTATGCACCTAGTCAATGAGGGATCTAGGCTAGGAATTTGAGAGATTGCTCTTGATGGTAATTAATTCCCATTTTAATTCTTTCTTTGCATGATTGATTATCAAATCGATTCCCATTAACTTGTTAATTGTTCAAAGTGGATCTTTTCCCCTAGTAGACTTTATCATACCCTGTTCTTTATATGTGTTTTAGTGTAGTTGTAGTGTCCTTTATCCGTAAATCGACTTCGGCATAGCTTAGGCATTAGATTAAGAACAATCTAGCATTACCGTTCCTTGTGGTTCGACTCCGAACTTACCACTAGACTTGTTTAGGGGTTAGTTTTAGGATTTATAAATTTATTTGATTGAGTGTGGAATGTGCGACCGTTCTAACGCCCATCAGAGGCATGGGGTTTTTCTTTTATTGATGTTCCAAATGGAGCATGGGTTGGACAACCTTGTCTACTGCGTAATCCAATGAAATAAATAAATGAGTTAGTTAATATCAACTAGTGAAGTCTTAATAAATTTGATAGTTGAGTCATGTGTTGAGTCTATAATTTAATGACGCATGATGATTGATTATTAGTAGCATGTTAGGGATTTCTTAATTTATTTTGCAGCTTGTATGTACTCAGTTTTGCTTATTGCGTGCTTTTGTGTGTGTCTTTCTTTGGTCATGGCCGTCGCCTTTCAATGACCCTGTGACGATCCAATTTTTACACTTGTAATATTGGGGAGCAGATTAACCACATGTTCTTACACATGCAGCATTCGCATCAGGGTTATGGGATTTTGAGTGGAAAGTTGGTTATTATTCGCAGTTTATTTCTTTTCATAAGTTTGAATTTATTTAAACTATGGTTTTATTTATTTATTACTTTTGTGGGGTTTTGAATAAGGGCCTTAATGGTTCCAAGTTGTATGGTTCAATTTGGTTTTGGTTATTAGTTTTGAAACTTATTTATAACTGAGTTAGTTTTTCCGCTGCTAATTTCTAATACAGCCTTAACGTTTGAACACGTGGCGGTAGCACGACAGTAATTCTCTTGGATTTTGTTCATGGTATTTACAGGTTTTAAGAGAGAATTATTGGGGTGTTACACTATGTGGAAATAAAAACCCTCGATCATGGGTTAAACAAAAAGAGCAAACACATGAGGGTTAGCACCAAACAAACCATGTAGCATTTAGTCACGATAATGTAAAAAAGAGTTGGCAACCTAAGGTCAAGATCTATGTTTAACTATTGGTCAAGCTTTGGGTGTCAAAAGGGTAACATGGTTAAGAGTTTGGACGCGTTAGCAAGGCAGCCTCCCTTGAGGGTGTATGCCAACGGGAGGCTCTGCGAGTTCATGATGAAATCGAACTCGACTCCATGGTTTGGGTGGATTTAATAACTCGGATGAACCCTTATTGCCATGAGCGTTTTTGGGTTGATATTGCTTAAATCCCCCGGGGCTAAGACGCATGTAGAACACACACATTTTTTCAGAAAAATCAAAGGAAGTTGACTGTGAGAAGAGAAAACAAGCCACCAGACTGATTTTAGGACTGCCGTGACACGACAGAGATTCCCGTGCCACGATACTGCACACCGTCAGACGGTGTACTGCACCGTGACACGACAGATTCTGCCGTGGCACGACAGTCAGAAAATCTGACTGGTGCCCTGTTTTCCTTCGTACGCAATCAAGTTATCTAATATTTCCTACGGGACAGACCTAAATGCGACGTTAAAACGTCTATGCTTATGCAAAAATGCCAAATTAATCACATGAATATTTTTCAAGAATCTTTCAAGTCTCATCCACTCATCTTAATTAAATACCGATCACTCAAATCGATAAATAACCAAGAATCCTCTCCAGTGGAGTCGCCAAATTGTAGGCGTCATTCGAAGTGCGCCTACGTTAATCATGTGTGAATATGCTTGACACTCATAGGAAGTGGGAATTGACATATACGATTAGGGACAAGGAAAGTAGGGAGCCGCTAACAAGTTTTTAAGGAACTTGTAAACCATTCACCAATCATAAAAGGCAACCACGATAAAGGGACAACGATAGGCAACAACGATTGACCAGTGAAGGTTACACCCCATTCATAATCCATGAGATTACTAAATCCATATGGTTCAGAACCACGAAAGGAGGATCGGGGATGATGGTACGAAGTGAGTCATGGAGTCACATTCTCCCGTATTGGCCTCTACTCTATTCTTATAGTGAAAATTGATTCCTGCGATCTCAAAGGCATGGAAACAAAATATTCAATTTTCTCCAAACTATTATTAAGCTAAATTGGTTGAATATTAATGCACCATATAATTCTAAAATATTTGTGATCACTTGATTAAACAACAAGTTTAAAAGGAACTTAAACTGATTGTCCAAATTATCTTATTAGGCGTGATTTTCAATTACATATTCTCTTTAAACATGCAATATGGTGATCATAATAAAATAAGCATTAATATTGGAAGCAATTTGACAATAATTCCAACAATATAAAATAGTTAGAAAAATAATAGAAATAAAAGGAACATAATTCTTACTTTAATTATGTTTGCTTGCAACTATAAAATAATAAACGAGTTAGTAACTTCAAGGAAATAATAATAAATCAATAATTAAATTAAATTAAATTAAATAGAGTTGATTTGGGGCCAAACCCTCAAACAGTTCTACCTTTCACGCCTTGGCTTAAGGACAGAACTACGAGTAAAGTATGGACTCCTTGGAGTGCTTGAAGAAGGAATTTTGAATACAGAAGAAGGGTAGGCTAGTGTTTAGGCTAGAGCATAGAAGAGAGAAAATAGAGAATTAATTGATGGCCCGTACATCAGAAATGAGGGGGTATTTATAAAAAAAATGTGCTGAGGGAACACCTGGAACCCTAAAAAGATAAAAACCCTAAAAAAGTATATTGCGACACGACAATGTGTACCGTGACACGGGAATTCCCACCATCAGACGGAAAATATTCTTGTGACACGGTGTACAGTTGTGTGACGCGGGAAATATTTAGTAAACGAGGGAGAATACGCGTTAAGGGTTTACTGCACGGAAACTCCCGTGTCACAGCAGGTGCCCCGTGTCACAGGGAACCCCACCGTCTGACGGGACAGTTTCCCGTGACACGGTGGACTATTGCCGTGACGCGGGAGTTTTTAGTCCGCTTTTCCGTCTAAATTCATTTTTAACCCTAATTTCGTTAAGAATTTTAAGTGTCGATTGATAATTCCGAGCCATTTCTGATTTATTATTATTTGGGCTAAAAAAAGAAAATAAGTAAATAAAATAAAAGGTTTGGGCCAAAATAAATAATAAAATAAAAAAAAGGGTTTGGGCTAAAATTAAAACTATGCTTTGACCAAACATCAAGACTGATCCATGGACTATTCAAAAATTGGATTTAAATACGATTTTTTAAGCACTCTCGGGATTAAATACCGAACCCGACCAAAAGTGACGGTGAAAGGTTGTTCATCATCGGGTTTGGTTTTGGGGAGACATTTTTAGGTGTCTACAGTTCCGAACATCTTTAGCAATGTCACATCGATAAGAACGTACTCAAGGCTCTATTATATAGGCTCATGATAGATGATCGATTCGGAATCATTCTAAGACAAGCAAGTCTTACTTGTTGAAACCGACAAAGTAAAGAGCTATTGTTCTTGGTATAGATAATTGACTCCGAAAGCAAAAGAGGATTCATTTACTTCAACGTTTCACAAAGAATTTGAAAGAATATGGCTATATTCATCAAACGTGAACAAACTTGACCTTGAATAATTGAAGAGTTCAGTGAAGTACGAAATCGACTTGGCAAGATATCAAAACGTCTAGATTAGATCGAGAGATGTTTTCTTGAGCCAAGCGTGACCATAACAAAGTTATGAAATTGAAATTTTCGATCACAAATAACTCCACAAAGAACATAGTGTGACTTCACGGAGACCTCGATGCCATTTAAAAATGACTCGAACAATGATGGATCACATCCCTTCTTCTAAAGTTCTTAAGATTTGCACGAAGGACTAATGTTACACTAAACAAAATGTCGAAGCTAAGAAAGGACGATGTATTCAATTATGGATAGAATTATCTTCTAAATGTCTTTTCAAGTATATGTCTAAAACTCTTAGCCACAGTGGGAGTTCACTGGCTCAGTGGGAGCTAAGTGACTCAGTGGGAGCTCACCTGCTTACCAAGTGCTAGGTGGTTGAGTGGGAGCTTAATGGATCATTAAAGGCTAAGATAGCTCAAGTGGGAGCTAACTGTTTGTTTTAAAACAAACTTTTACCCAAAGACAATATACATGTCTCTTTGTAAGCATTCAAGTGAGACCATGGACATTACCTCCACAACCTAATTGAGAACATAGTGTTTGTTTCTCTAAGTGGTGTCTTTCTGGAAAATAACACGTTTCCAAAATGACAAGTGGGAGGAAAATGAACTTGATGACAATCGAGCTTAGCAACAAACTAGAACTGAGAATCTCAAAAGACCTTAAAAGGACTTTGTGAGAATGCTTGATCACGAATACTCAAAAAGACTTTACAAGTGCCTTAAAAGAGAATTCATTACTCACAAAATATCAGAAATGTTGGAGTAAGATAAACATAATAAAAGGGCTTTGGAATCTCCTTGAAACTCAGTGGTTGATGCAATTGCCCGGTATAGGTATAGAATTCACCAAAGGCTTGGATTGAATCCTATAAATTTCTATTAAGTTAGAAATAAACCTAAGACTTACAAGCACACTATTTCATATTAGATAGTAAAGGAATAATTTCTTGTAAGATAGCTACGACAAATCCAAATTCCAAATAATGGTTAGAGGCCATGAAAATCCGAAACAGTCCCCATGTTTGAAAATCATGTTTGAAACTTGATTAATTTGCATAAAGGGTGAAAGACCCATTGATTGCAAATAAGTTTTCAAGTAGAAAACCAACAAATGTGTAAATGTATATGCATACATAGCTAGATTGGTTGAAAAGGATACAATTAAATTCACGGAGTTGATTTTAATAAAAACCTATTCACCAATTGGAATGCTAAAGTCTTTTTGTGATTGTTTTAGCAAAATTGCTCATATGAAATATGGAAAATAGATACCAAAACCAACTTCCTAAAATAGGATTTTGGAAACGACTATGAAAATAGTCTAAGGGTTTTGAAAATCTAAATAAATGCTATATTTAAAAGCAAGCTTAAGGAATCTGTCATGGGATTAAAGGAAACATTGTATATAGGAACTGGAACGTGTTTTCACATGAAGTTAATAAGAGGATTGACTCATGGAGAAACATAGAAATTCTTATGAATAAGAAGTTACTGGGAGCAAAAGTGAATTATATAAAGGTCCAATAAGAAGTCTACAAACTCTGTTGTGAAATAACTATCAAATGCTAAATGCTTAGATTTGAAAGTATTTTCGACAATGGACCAAGCAAAAGATGATACTTAGTACGTATTGGGTATTAAGTTCTATTGTATAGACTTAATAAAATGTTTGAACGTGTAAAGGAGTTTATGTGTTAAACATGAATTGAAGGACTTTGAAAGACTTTCGACCCGTATGTATAAAACTAATTAAATGTTTGAACTAAGTATAAGATAGGCTAAATACTAAGTCAAACATGAAAGACTCTAATAGAGACTTTCAACCATATCACACAGCAAACTGTTTAGCAAAGACTAAGTGAAACTGAATGAGCTAAAATGACAAATTGATGGAATAAGATTGAGAATTACTCTGCAATTTAATCCATCATGTACGCTGTCATATGGAATCGTCGCATGACTAACTTGCTTAGAGCATCTGAAGTATGTATGTAGTACCAATCAACCTGAATCTATGTAATAGATTGTTAGATTATGGCCAAGAACATCCAAAGTACTTGGATAAGTAACCGGGTGAGTTCTTGACTTGTGGAAACAAATACAATTTGAGAATTGATGTTGCAAGCACAAACCTTAACAAGGATTAGATCCTTAATAAGGAAGCTGTTTATAAGCATGAGCTAACAATAAGTCGTGGCTTGAGAATGGTAACATGGACGTGGATCCATGTGTAATGTGCAGGAATTTAAGGAAATTTCCATGATCACAAGTGATTAGGGTATCCCAAATCATTGTGAGCCGTTTGGAATTAAACCCAAGAAAAGCATCATTAGGAAGTCTAATAAAATATATGTTGAGCATATTATTGGAAAGTTCGTTGCTGAACATTAATGATTGTAGGTTGTCAAGTTGAAGGTCTCAATCATGAAAATGAATGGGAGCCATCACTTGGACAATAAATCCTAAATCACATATAATCCATGACACTCTAAAATTTTATCATCCTATTATGAAAGTGATCAGTAATGAAGATGCTAAGATTAGCAAAGTAGTTATAACTAAACCTATGCAATAAGTGAACAACAACATTCACAATTGCATGAAAGAAATCAAGCATATTAGATATGGGTGTGATTTCTATAGATGTTTTATAAAGAGTGATACTCTTAAAACATTCGAAAAAACCATTTATCATAAGTTGAACCATTCAGGTTTTGGAGTAATTTAAAATTTCATGCAATTTTTATCACTACGTTTGCTATTTAATTGTGGTTTAGAATTAAATAATGAGTCCATTCGATTCTTGGAATATTCAAAATAGGGTATCAAGACCAGTCTAGGTAAGGAAACACCTATTAAGTGAACGTTGAATATTATAATCGAAAATTATCCCTAATCGAGGTCATTTAAACGATGGACGATTAAAGACCAATTGAGATTAGTGTGTAGTCTGATTTATAGCACCGTTTCTTGTGCTACAAGGACATGATTGTCATAAATCATTTGCACATGTATTGGTTTAGAACCATACTTGATCGACCTATGAGAATACTTTAAGAGATAAAAAATCGTCACAAGTATACTTCTCATTATGGCTATCAGAACCTATTTCCTCGACCATGAGTATTGTGAGTTCTCTTGTTTGAGTACTAGTCCGCTTTGATGTTGTCAAATGTCTGCCGTAATAGGGGATTATAACGGAAACACTAGGGCGGCTAGGTCATCTTAGTAAGAGGAGCTACATTACAAGACTGGGAATGTCCCCCTACTAAAATAGGGAATATGTCTTTGTTGTATACAAGGCCTCTCGTAGAGCGAGACTGTAAAATGCATGGTCGTGCTCGGATGGATTTTAGAAATCATTTGTTTATTGACAGTCGGACTCGGAATCGAGAAACACTTCTGGACATAATAAGGAAGACGAAATAATCTTACCTTATAGTTCATGAAGAGACATTAAGCGACATAGGAAAAAGGTTGTACACTAAATGCGCACTTGTCCGAAAGGACAAGTGGGAGATTGAAAGGAATGGTGTCCTTCGAACAAGTGTACTATTCCGTTAGTGGGTTCAGAATTATTAAAAAGATAATATATTCAGTAAGGTCAAGTGATCAGTATGCCTGGGTGGAGGCCGCTTCCGATCAGTAATATTAATGCATAATTAATATTATAGCTTAATCTTGACTGAACCCTTCGGGTCACACCCAAGCAACTAACGAACCGAAGCGACGAATTAATTATAAATTAATTAAGAAGTCAACCGAGTAATTAATATTTAAACGTCGAGAATTCGAGCTTAGAGCGTCGAAACCGAATGTCGGAAGTCGAGTCGGAAAATGGTAAAAGATGTGACATGAAAATAATAATAAATCAACAAAGACCAAAATACCCTAGCATCGGAACACCAAGTGCTAGGGGGTATAGCCGAGCTAGCAGCCCGCACCTAGTGTGTGGCGTGCTAGCATGCTGCAGCTAGTAACAGCTCTCGGCAGCAGCAGCCCGCACTCAAGTGCATGGGTGCTGGCCGAGAGAATGCGAGCAGCAGCCCGCATTTGTGTTGCGGGGATGGCTGGGCCGAGAGAAGGGCAGAAGCAAAATTGGAAGCCCACTTGGGTGCCTTGGTGTCCAAGTAGGAGTTGCCAAGTGGCGCAAGGTGAGGGAGAGAGTGGGGAGCAAGTTTGGTCCCCCCTCCTCCAAATGGTACTCACCTAACCTCTCACATGAGCTTGCCACTTGTTGATTTATTATTAGTTCGATTATTAATTTTATTTTAGCTTTAAAATAAAATGGAAAAATCAAATTCTCCCACATTGATGGGAGAGCTTTTCACTCTCTTATTTTTCCTATAAATACCCAAGTTGGGGTATTGGGAAAATGGCTTGAGTGAGAGTTGAAAAAGGCATCACCATTGTGAAAACCTTTGAACTCACTAATCACTCAGGATTTTGGTCTGGCCTTGCTAACTCCAAGGCATCGGACCTTTTTCGGTGGTCGAGTTGTGGGTAAACTATCGTTGGAGGCCGTCGTATTTTCGAGGCTAGCTTTCGAAGTAAGAGCCCCTTCCGTTTGGGCGAAGAACGCTCCAAAGGTAGTTATCTTGTCTAAATATTGTGGTTAGTTTATTTATGTTTATGGTTTTATTTATTGCGAGTGCGGTCTTGGATTTGGGTTTGTTTCCACGGTGAGTCGGACCCACCAAACCCCAACAAAGCGAGGCTCACGGTTGTGGTGGCTAGTCGCACTTTGTTTTTTAGATCTTGTTGACCAAGTGAAAATTTCGCATAGTATCTCAAGGCGACCACTTGTTCGGGGTCGGGGTTTTGTATATCTACCGTTGTAAGGGTAGTTCCCCACCCCCGACCAAATGGAGCATCCCTTTCAAAAGTGTTTGGAAGAAAGTAATTTGGAACCAACAACCTGCTCGGGTATGGGAAAAGAGTAGACAACCTTGAGTAGCTTTCGAAGTTGGTGTCCCATGGAAAATCTTCCATTGATGTGTTTAAGGAAAGTGGAAATGTTGAAAAGGAGTGGAATGAACTAGAAGGTTTTTATTTATTTATTTATTTATTTTTATTTATTTGGAAGGTAAGTGGAAATTTTGAAAAGGAGCTGAATGAAAAAAGGGAAAATCCATTAAATTAAAAGAACTTAGATAATAGCGCTTTGATAAGGCTTTTCATTATGTATTTTTTTTCTTTTTTCTCTTTTTTTTTACAAAAATAAATTTAAAAGAGATATTACTTCGTAATAACTAAATTGAAAAATTGGTTTAATAATATCCTAAAATTAAATTAAATTAAACGAAAGCACCACCATGGAAGGCACACCCCGTGCCACCACCTAGACCGAATTTTCCGGTGAGTTTGGCGGGTTTGGGTATTCCTCATCGGAATTCGCATCCTCCTCTAACGGGGAGTTAGGAGGATTTGGGATCCCCTCATCCGCCTCATAATTCCCCACCTCCTCTACCACACAATTATAATGGGATAGGGAATTCGGTGGGTTTCGAAATTCTTTTAGAAAAATCTCTAGTGGATCAACCTCTGGCCTGTGGAGGATGGGAAATGCAAGCTAGGTTCACGGTGGTGGTGGCTAATTGCATTTTGATTTTGTAGATCTTGTAGACCAAATGAAAATTTGGCATAGTATCTCAAGACGACCACTTGTTCTGGGTCGGGGTTTTGTAGATCTACCGTTGTTGGGGTAGTTCCCCACCCGTAGCCAAATGGAGATGCCCTTTCGAAAGGGTCGGGAAGAAAGTAATTTTGAACTAACAATCTGCTCGGATATGGGAAAAGAGTAGACAACCTTGAGTAGCTTTCGAAGTTGGTGTCCCATGGAAAATTTTCAATTAATGTGTTTGAGGAAGATGAAATAGAAGGTTTTTTTTTTTTTTTTTTTTTTGGTCGGAAGGAAAGTTGAAATGCTGAAAAGGAATTGAATGATAGAAGGAAAAAACCATTAAATTAAAAAACTTAGATAATAGAGCTTAGATATTACTTTTCATTATGTTTTTTTTTCTTTTTTTTATATAAAAAGAAAGAGTTATTAATTCGTAATAACTAAATTGAAAATTAGGTTTCATACTATCCTAAAAAAAATTAGCTTAACCAAAAGCACCACCATGGAATGTACACCACATGCCTCCATCTACACCCAATATTCCGGCGAGTTTGGCGTGTTTAGGTATTCCTCATCGGAATTCGCATCCTCCTCTTGTGGGGAGTTAGGAGGATTTGGGATCCCCTCCTCCTCCTCATAATTCCCCACCTCCTCTACCACACAATTATAATGGGTTGGGGAATTCGATGGGTTTCGAAATTCTTTTAGAAGAATCTCTTGTGGAGCAACCTCTGGCCGGTGGAGGATGGGAAATGCGAAGCGAGGCTCACGGTGGTGGTGATTAGTTGTATTTTGATTTTGTAGATCTTCTACACCAAGTGAAAATTTCGCATAGTATCTCAAGGCGAACACTTGTTCGGGGTCGAGGTTTTGTAGGTCTACCGTTGTTGACTTGTTGGGGTAATTCCCCACCCCCGGCCAAATGGAGCAGCCCTGTCGAAAGGGTCTAGAAGAAAATAATTTGGAACTAACAACCTGTTCGGGTATGGGGAAAAAGTAGACAACCTTGAGTAGCTTTCGAAGTTGGTGTCCCATGGAAAATCATCCATTGATGTGTTTGAGGAAGATGAACTAGAAGGTTTTGTTTTTTTTTTTTGAAAGGAAAGTGGAAATGTTGAAAAGGAGTAGAATGACGGAAGGAAAAAACTATTAAATTAAAAAAACTTATATAATAGCGCTTAGAAAATAATTTTCATTATGTTCTTTTTTCCCTTTTTCTCATTTTTTTCAAAAAAAAAATGATATTACTTCTTAATAACTAAATTGAAAATTAGGTTTCATACTATCTTAAAATAAAATTAGCTTAAACAAAAGCACCACCGTGGAAGGTACACCAGCGCCACCACCTAGACAGAATATTGCGGTGACTTTGGCGGGTTCGGGTACTCTTCATCGGAATTCGCATCCTCCTCTTGCGGGGAGTTAGGAGGATTTGGGATCCCCTCATGCTCCTCATAATTCCCCACCTCCTCTACCACACAGTTATAATGGGTTGGAGAATTCGGTGGGCTACGAAATTCTTCTAGAAGAATCTCTGGTGGAGCAACCTCTAGCCGGTGGAGGATGGGAAATGGGAAGAGAGGCTCATGGTGGTGGTGGCTAGTTGCATTTTGATTTTGTAGATCTTTTAGACCAAGTTAAAATTTTGCATAGTATCTTAAGGCGACCACTTGTTCGAGGTAGGTTTTGTAGATCTACCGTTGTTGACTAGCTGGGGTAGTTCCCCACCCCCGGCCAAATGGAGAAGCCCTGTCGAAAGGGTCCGGAAGAAAGTAATTTGGAACTAACAACCTGTTTGGGTATGGGAAAAAAGTAGACAACCTTGAGTAGCTCTCGAAGTTGGTGTCCCATGGAAAATCTTCCATTGATGTGTTTGAGGAAGATGAGCTAGAAAGTTTTTTTTTTTTTTTTTTTTTTTTGTAAGGTAAGTGGAAATGTTGAAAAGGAGTAGAATAATGGAAGGAAAATACTATTAAATTAAAAAACTTATATAATAGCGCTTAGATAATAATTTTCCTTATGTTTTTTTTTTCCTTTATTCTCAATTTTTTTTTTTTTAAAAAAAAGAGATATAACTTCGTGATAACTAAATTAAAATTTTGGTTTCATACTATCCTAAAACAAAATTATCTTTAACAAAATCACCACCATGGAAGGTACACTAGCGCCACCACCTAGAACGAATATTGCGGTGAGTTTGGTGGGTTCGGGTATTCCTGATCGGAATTCGCATCCTCCTCTTGTGGGAAGTTAGGAGGATTTGGGATCCCCTCCTGCTCCTCATAATTCCCCACCTCCTCTACCACACAGTTATAATGGGTTGGGGAATTCGTTGGGTTACGAAATTCTTCTAAAAGAACCTCTTGTGGAGCAACCTCCAGCCGGTGGAGGATGGGAAATGCGAAGCGAGGCTCACGGTGGTGGTTAATTGCATTTTGATTTTGTAGACCTTGTATAGCAAGTGAAAATTTAGCATAGTATCTCAAGGAGACCACTTGTTCGGCGTCGGGGTTTTGTTGATCTACCGTTGTTGGGGTAGTTCCACACCCCAGCCAAATGGACAACCCTTTCGAAAGGGTTTTGAAGAAAGTAATTTGGAACTTACAACCTGCTTGGGCATGGGAAAAGAGTAGACAACCTTGAGTAGCTTTTGAAGTTGGTGTCCCATGGAAAATCTTCCATTGATGTGTTTGAGGAAGATGAACTAAAAGTTTTTATTTTATTTTTTTGTTTAGAAGGTAAGTGGAAATGTTGAAAAGGAGTTAAATGATAGAAGGAAAAAACCATTAAATTAAAAAAACTTAGATAATAGAGCTTAGATAATACTTTTCATTATGTTTTTTTTTTCTCTTTTTTTTTTTAATAAAAAAAAGAGATATTAATTCGTAATAATTAAATTAAAAATTAGGTTTCATGCTATCCTTAAATAAAATTAACTTAACCAAAAGCACCACCATGAAATGTACACCACGTGCCACCACCTAGACCGAATATTCCGGTGAGTTTGGCAGGTTTGGGTATTGTTCATCGGAATTTGCATCCTCCTCTTGCGGGGAGTTAGGAAGATATGAGATCCCTTCCTCCTCCTCATAATTCCCCACCTCCTCTACCACACAATTATAATGGGTTGGGGAATTCGGTGGGTTTTGAAATTCTTAGAAGATTCTCTTGTGGAGCAACCTTCTGTCGGCTAGTTGTATTTTGATTTTGTAGATCTTGTAGACCAAGTGAAAATTTCGCATAGTATCTCAAGGCGACCACTTGTTCGGGGTCAGGGTTTTGTGGATCTACCGTTGTTAGGGTAGTTACCCACCCCTAGCGAAATGGAGAAGCTCTTTCGAATGGTCTGTAAGAAAGTAATTTGGAACTAACCACCTGCTCGAATATGGGAAAAAAGTAGACAATCTTGAGTTGCTCATGGAAAATCTTCCATTGATGTGTTTGAGGAAGATTAACTAGAAGGTTTTTTTTTATTATTTTTTATTGGAAGGTAAGTGGAAGTGTTGAAAAGGAGTTGAATGATAAAAAGAAAAAACCATTAAATTAAAAAAACTTAGATAATAGCGCTTTGACAAGACTTTTCATTATGTATTTTTTTTCTTTTTTCTCTTATTTTTTTACAAAAAAAAAAATTTAAAGAGATATTATTTCGTAATAACTAACTTGAAAATTTGGTTTTATAATATCATAAAATAAAATTAGCTTAAACAAAAGCACCACCATGGAAGGTACACCACGTGCCACCACTTAGACCAAATATTCCGGTGAGTTTAACGGGTTTGGGTATTCCTCATCGGAATTCGCATCTTCCTCTTACGAGGAGTTAGGAGGATTTGGGATCCCCTCCTCCTCCTCATAATCCCCCACCTCTCTACCACACAATTATAATGGAATGGGGAATTCGGTGGGTTTCGAAATTCTTTTAGAAAAATCTCTAGTGGATCAACCTCCGGCCGGTAGAGGATAGGAAATGCGAAGCTAGGTTCACTGTGGTGGTGGCTAGTTGGAATTTGATTTTGTAGATCTTGTAGACCAAGTGAAAATTTCGCATAGTATCTCAAGGCGATCACTAGTTCGGGGTCGGGGTTTTGTACATCTACCGTTGTAAGGGTATTTTCCCACCCCTTGCCAAATTGAGCTGCGCTTTCAAAAGGGTCTGGAAGAAAGTATTATGGAATTAACAACCTGCTCAGACATGGGAAAAGAGAAGACAACCTTGAGTAGGAAAAGAGTAGCTTTCGAAGTTGGTGTCCCATAGAAAATTTTCCATTTATGTGTTTAAGGAAGATGAAATACAAGGTTTTTTTTTTTGGTTGGAAGGTAAGTGGAAATGTTGAAAAGCAGTTGAATGATAGAAGGAAAAAACCATTAAATTAAAAAAACTTAGATGATAAAGCTTAGATTATACTTTTCATTAGGTTTTTTTTCTTTTTTTTTTTTATAAAATATAAAAGAGATATTAATTCGTAATAACTAAAATAAAAATTAGGTTTCATTCTATCCTAAAATAAAATTAGCTTAACCAAAAGCACCACCATGGAATGTACACCACATGCCACCACCTAGACCGAATATTCCGGTGAGTTGGGCGGGTTTGGGTATTCCTCATCGGAATTCGCATCCTCCTCTTGCAGGGAGTTTGAAGGATTTGGGATCCCCTTCTCCTCCTCATAATTCCCCACCTCCTCTACCACACAATTATAATGGTTGGGGAATTCGGTGGGTTTCAAAATTATTTTAGAAGAATCTCTTCAAGAGCAACCTACGGTCGGTGGAGGATGGGAAATGCGAAGTGAGGCTCACGTTGGTGGTGGCTAGTTGCATTTTGATTTTGTAGATCTTGTAGACCAAGTGAAAATTACGCATAGTATCTCAAGGAGACCACTTGTACGGGTTTAGGGTTTTGTAGATCTACTGTTGTTGGGGTAGTTACCCACCCCTGGCCAAATGGAGCAGCCCTTTCGAAAGGGTTTGGAATAAAGTAATTTGGAACTAACAGAGTAGACAACCTTGAGTAGCTTTATAAGTTAGTATCCCATGGAAAATCTTACATTGATGTGTTTGAGGAAGATGAACTAGAAGGTTTTTTTTTGGAAGGTACGTTGAAATGTTGAAAAGGAGTTGAATGATAGAAGGAAAAAACCATTAAATTAAAAAAACATGGATTATAGTGCTTTTATAAGACTTTTCATTATGTATTTTTTTCTTTTTTCTTTTTTTTTAAAAAAAATAATTTAAAAGAGATATTATTACTTCGTAATAACTAAATTGATAATTAGGTTTCATACTATTGATAGGCCGTCGTCGAGTCTACCAAAGATAAAAACCTAACTTGGTCTCTCTAATGGGTAGAAAGGGCAAGTAAGGGTCGATCCCACAAGGACTAAGGAGAGCACTAACAAGTATCAATTTGTGATAAGCTAAGTCAAGTCTTTTTGGGTTTTGAGTTATAAAGAAAAACTACAAACAATAATAAAAAGGATCTTGGGAAGGTATCCACCAATTAAGTCATTCAAAAACTAAAATTTAACATACAAAACATAGAAATTTGGGGATAAATTAGGGGAAGTCATCTAAGGCACCCAACTACTCTCTCAAGCTAGAGGGATTACTTGAGTTATGAATACAACCTACTCTCGTGGTTACAAAGCATAAAACAAGTGTTAAAGCATAATCACGATGACATAAACATTCCCTTGACTCGAAATTCCTATTCTCATGGCATTTCAAGTCAATTAAGCATAAGGGAGCTAACTCAAGTTCATCTCTCGATCCTTCGTTGAGAAAGCTTAGATAAATAGTTCTAGCAATGGCCATTTACAAGAACTAACAATGAAACCACTTAAGCTCAACTAATTAACATCCCACATTAGCTAAATCAACACATGCAAACAAGTTTTTGTGAATTCATCAATGGTTTCAACCATCCCAAGTAAAAGAACTACTCACAAATCATAATAAATTGCAAAACTAAATAAATAACTAACAACTAAGAACAAGAAATCAAACACTAATTTAACATAAACAAGTAATAAAACAAGAAAAGATACAAAAATAAGCAATTAAAGCAATAAAATAAAAGAGAGAGTAAGAAATTCTCATTGATAATGCAAGAAATAATCAAATCTTCAAGTCTCCTTCCTTCAATTCTTCATATTCCAAGCTTTCAACAAGTTTTTCCCACTTTATCTCTCTAAAAATTGAGAGTTTCTCTCTCTAAAAACCTAACCTAAGCTAAAACTACACTAAGAAGATCCTCCTTTACAAATGAAGCCAAAGAGGTATTATATAACCCCCAAGTAAAAGGACGGAGAACACGAGGAAACGACCCGTCTACAGGTAGGCACCAACGTGCCAAAGGTTGCACGGACGTGCAGACCTGTTAAAATACCTGACCTTGCACGGACGTGCTTCATTTGGCACGGACGTGCAGTGACTTGCACGGACGTGCCACTTATTGGCACGGACGTGCAGCTCTTTTCTGGCGAAACAGCTTATTTTTGGAAGGTCATAACTTCTTCGTTACTGATTGGAATAAGGCATGTGACCAGTCTTTGGAAAGATCTTGAGATTAAATTTAATATCCAATTTGAATAACTTCAAAATGTTAATTGGAACAAAAGTTATGGTCAGTTGAAGTTGACCTTAGACAAAAATCCTTTCAAAACTTTCCAAAAGCTTTTCATTTCTCTTTAAGGCACTCATCCTTGTTCCTTAATTGCTCTATCAACCAAGCTTTCCCTTCTTCTTGTTCATTTACGCTTGATCACGTCCATATATAGTGCTAAAAATAGCTACATTACATCAAAAACACAAACAACCCGTGAAGCATGGATGGTACAAAATTTGTATAAAAATAGGATACATAATGAACTTTGATGTCGAATAATCACGAAAACAAGGTTAAAAAGTACCCTAAAATCATACCAAATAACAAGTTATCAATTATCCTAAAATAAAATTAGCTTAACCAAAGGTACCACTTTGGAAGGTACACCATGCGCCACCGCCTAGACCGAAAATTCTGGTGAGTTTTGCAGTTTTGGGTATTCCTCAATGGAATTCACATCTTTCTCTTGCAGGGAGTTAGGAGGATTTGGGAAACCCTCCTCCTCCTCATAATTCCTCACCTCCTCTACGACACAATTATATCAGGTTGGGGAATTCGGTGGGTTTCGAAATTGTTCTAGAAGAATCTCTGGTGGAGCAACCTCCAGCCGGTGGTGGATGGGAAATATGAAGCTAGGCTCACGGTGGTGGTGGCTAGTTGCATTTTGATTTTGTAGATCTTGTAGACCAAGATAAAATTTTGCATAGTATCTCAAGGCGACCACTTGTTCGGGGTCAGGGTTTTGTAGATCTACCGTTGTTGGGGTAGTTTCCCACCCCTGGCCAAATGGAGCAGCCCTTTCAGAAGGGTCTGGAAGAAAGTAATTTGGAACTAACAACCTACTCGGATATAGGAAAAGAGTAGACAACCTTGAGTAGCTTTCGAAGTTGGTGTCCCATGGAAAATTTTCCATTGATGTGTTTGAGTAAGATAAACTAGTTTTTTTTTTTTTTTTTTTGGTTGGAAGGTAAGTGGAAATGTTGAAAAGGGGTTGAATTTTAGAAGGAAAAAACCATTAAATTAAAAAAACTTAGATAACAGTGCTTTGATAAGACTTTTCATTATTTTTTTTTCTTTTTTCTCATTTTTTTAAAAAAAATTTACATGAGATATTACTTCGTAATAACTTAATTGAAAAATTGGTTTCATACTATCCTAAAATAAAATTAGCTTAAACAAAAGCACCACCATGGAAGGTACACCACGTGCCACCACCTAGACCGAATATTCCAGTGAGTTTAGCGGGTTTGGGTATTCCTCATCGGAATTCGCATCCTCCTCTTACGGGGAGTTAGAAGAATTTAGGATCCCCCCCTCCTCCTCATAACTCCCTACCTCCTCTACCACACAATTTTAATGGGATGTAAAATTCGGTGGGTTTCGAAATTCTTTTAGAAAAATCTCTAGTGGATTTACCTCCGGCCGGTGGAGGATGATGAGAAATGCGAAGCTAGATTCACGGTGGTGGTGGCTAGTTGCATTTTGATTTTGTAGATCTTGTAGACCAAGTGAAAATTTCGCATAGTATCTCAAGGCGACCACTAGTTTGGGGTCGGGGTTTTGTACATCTACTGTGTTGGGGTAGTTCCCCACCCCTAGCCAAATGGAGATGCCCTTTCGAAAGGGTCTGGAAGAAAGTAATTTTGAATTAATAACCTGCTCGAATATGGAAAAAGAGTAGACAACCTTGATTAGCTTTTGAAGTTGGTGTCCCATGGAAAATTTTTCATTGATGTGTTTGAGGAAGATGAACTTGAAGGTTTTTTTTTTTTTGGTCAGAAGGAAAGTGGAAATGTTGAAAAGGAGTTGAATGACAGAAGGAAAAAAACCATTAAATTAAAAAAAACTTAGATAATAGAGCTTAGATAATACTTTTCATTATGTTTTTTTTTCTCTTTTTTTTACAGAAAAAAAAAGATATTAATTCGTAATAACTAAATTGAAAATTAGGTATCATACTATCCTAAAATAAAATTAGCTTAACCAAAAGCACCACCATGGAATGTACACCACGTGCCACCACCTAGACCGAATATTCCGGTGAGTTTGGCGGGTTTGGGTATTTGATATGTCTATTTTATATAGTGTTTTATCCCTGTCCCTTGGTCGTTATTAGTAGTGTTTTTGGATCTTTCGGGCCACTTTTATTACTAATTTGTGTGTTCTAGTGTTTTCGTAGTTTTAGTTGTATTTTACAGGAAAATGCACTCTTGGAGCATTTTCCCGGGCTTTATGGATCGACTACGGAAGCTAGAAGGACACTACCACTCTTGAAGCCCAGGATCGGTGAGAGCCGGTGATTAAGGGCTCGGTATGTGATACCGGGGTTATTGGATTGATTAATCAAGACCCGATGAGGAAACTTAGATTGGGCCGAGGAATTGAGCCCAATCGAAATCCAAGCCTCGAAGAAGAAGACCGGGCCCGATCGGGCAAGCATGCGCCCGATCGGGCGGATGCGCGCAAAGGAACCCTTAAGGAAGAAGCGCGCCCGATCGGGTGAGCGTAGGCTCGATCGGGCACGGCATGCCAGCAGTGGGTGATGTAAAAAGGCGGGCCCGATCAGGCGGCCCTTCGCCCGATCGGGCGCGTGTTTTCTTAGTAGCTGATTAGTTTATTTTTAATTCTTGTTTTAGGAATGGTTTAAATACGATTTGTACGGAATTATTAGTTAGCTTTTTTCTTAGACTTTCTCTCTCTACTTAGTATTTTCTCTCTCTTAAATTCTCTCTAAACTTTTGTTCTTAATACTTCCTTTAATTCCAGATTTATTCTTGGTACAATTTCTTCTCTTTTTAATTTCAGCTATTTTAATTGTTTTCTTGATTATGCTATAAATTATTTACTTGATTGGCTTAGTTATGATGATTAGTGAGTAGTTTCATTCTAGGGTTTATGGGGTCCATAATTAATATGAAGGGATAGTTTGTTATTATTGATTTTTGATATTGCATGATAATTTCCTATTGAATTGTTTTAATTCGTTCCAATTAGATTATGAATCGAGCAGATGTAATTTGATTGTGAATGTTTAGCAATATTGAATTGATGAATCGAGCAGATGTTAATTTAATGTTAAAGGCTATTTTTAATAGGAACTTAGGTCTAGTAAATTGCGAGAGCCTGTTAGATCTATGTTGATTAATAAATTGCGAGAGCCTGTTAATCATGTTATTTGTGCATTGTTAATTATTAATTACTTCGTTTTATCCCGGAATATTAATTATTGGTGAACCTGTGACCCTAGGCTTCCTTACTATTGTTTCTTTTCTCCCTTAACTTATTCTTCGTAGTATAGAATTCATACCTAAAATTATTGGTTACTTAGATAATTTAGATTATAATAATTAATTAGAATTAAAAAGACCTGTTTCCCTGTGGAATTCGACCCTACTTCCCTATCTACTTTAGTTAGAGATTTAGGTAATTATTTTTTTATTAGGGGATACGACTTTACCCTGTCAAAATTTGGCGCCGTTGCCGGAGAAACGGTTTTATTTTTATTTTCTGATTATATTTTTGTAGTCTAGATTATCCCCCCTTTTGCCTTAGAGACCATTAGTTCTTTGAGGCAAATCTCATATTTGTCTTTAGTTCTTTGTTTATGCCCAGGTGTTCCAGATCAGGTTACATCCCTTTTGATCCTGAGATCGAGCGTTCTTTTCATAGGTAAAGGAGACTCTATAGACAAATTCTGGCGTGTTCTGAGGAGGACAACGATCGAAGAGATCCTCCCCCTGATTCTAGTGACACAGATATTCCTTCAGATTCAGAATCAGAGATGACGGCCCAGAAGAAACTCAGTGACTATTCGCAACCGAAGCTCACAGATTTCCCGCACCTTACTCCCACTCCGGCTTTAGATGGAGTTCAATTTGAGATCAAGCCCCAATTTATCACTATGATATAGAGGAAGCAGTTCAGCGGAGCTAAGGGTGAAGATCCCAATCTTCACATCGCAGATTTCTGCCAATATTGTAACACCATTAGACAAGCCGGGGTCACACAAGACCAAATCAGGGAGATTCTTTTTCCCTTTTCATTATGTGGCAAAGCAAAATTATGGTTTAATGGTTTGAATAGAACTGCACTTGGTATTACTGACTGGGAAACTCTTGCTTTGAATTTCTACAATAAATATTATCCCGCAGAGAGAACAGCGGTGCTAAGGAGTGTTATTCAGAACTTCGCTTAAGAGGCCGACGAAACACTATATGAGGCTTGGGAGAGGTTCAAGGATCTATAGAGAGAGTGCCCCCACCAAAATCTAGCACAATGGCAATTGATCCAAGCATTTTATAATGGACTTGGAAATTCTTCTAGATCAGTACTAAATTCGGCAGCTAGTGGGAGGTTTATGAATTTAAATGTAGATGATGCAGGACAGGTTATCGAAGACATGTCAATACACAATTCCCAATATGGGAATCCGAGAGGGTTTGCAAATAAAGGAAAACATAATGTCGATTCCGTATCCTTTTTGCAAGCTCAATTAACAATTTAACATCTATTTGTCAAAAATTAGATAATCTTACTGCTGCTCCTAACTCTGTAGCTAATGTTTCTGCTGTTGCTAACCATGAAGCTTTTTGTGAAAATTGTGGAATTGTAGGTCATTGGGAGCAAGATTGTAGGAGCTCTATGGAACAAGTTAATGCCTTTTAAACCTATAGGCAAAATAACCCCTATTCCAATTCCTACAATGCCGGTTATAAAAATCATCCTTATCTTTCATACCGGAGCACCAATGTACAAAATCCTCCACCTCCACAACAACCACAACAGCAAACACCACCAAAGAAAAAATATTATCATCCTAATTCTGGCCAGAAAAGCCAAGCATCACCCTCATCATCTTCCGACCCTGCCATGACAGAAATTAGAGCAATGCTTGCCAACATGCAAAATCATATGGAGAGTAGGGATGTGCAAATTGATTCTATCCTAGACCATAATAAAATCATGGACAATCAAATTGCACAACTTTCATCTACCCTACAATCCCGTCATCAGGGAGCTCTACCATCACAACCTATCCATCCTACAGATCATGCTAATGCAATCACTCTAAGGAGTGGTTCACATTATGATGGACCTCCTATGCCAAAGGAAGATAGACCAGTTCCTGATCTAGATTCCTCTATACCAAACGGTAATCCTGCTAGCCCTACAGGGCTACAAATATATACTAACCCTACTAATGTTTCTGTGCAGGGTAAATCGCAGGATAAGGGAGGAGATGTGCAGAGCCCAGTTATCAAGCTTCCATTCCCTAATAGACAACTGAAGAGTAAGCTTGATAAACAATTCGATAAGTTTTTAGAGGTTGTGAAAAACCTGCAGGTAACATTTCCTTTCACTGATTTAATCACTCAAGTACCTGCTTATGCTAAATTCATGAAAGACATTCTGACTAGGAAAAGGGCCTTTAATGAAGTAGAAATTGTAGCTTTCACAGAGGAGTGTAGCGCTTATTTGCAAAATAAATCCCCTCCTAAATTAAAGGATCCCGATAGTTTTTCTATCCCTTGTCACATTGGGAATGTTTTTATTGATAAAGCTTTGTGTGATTTAGGTGCTAGTGTCAGTGTCATGCCATCATCTGCGGTAAATTAAATATGGGAGAATTAAAAATTACTAATATAACTTTGCAAATGGCAGATCGTTCGGTAAAATACCCCTTAGGTATTTTAGAGGACGTACCTGTCAGAGTTGGTAAATTTTTCATTCCTGTTGATTTTGTTGTTTTAGATATGGCAGAGGACACACAAATACCCATTATATTAGGTAGGCCTTCCTCCACACTGCAGGAGCGATTATTGATGTAAAAAAATGGTAAACTAACCCTTTCTGTAGGTGACGATAATGTTACCTTTAATTTAGGGAAGGTTTTGAAAGGGCCTATGTTAGAGGAAAATTGTTGCTACATTGATACAATTGATATAATGGACGATATTTGTGATGATAGCTTGCCACAGGTTCTTGCAAAGGATCCCTTAGAGGAAGTTCTCTGCGGGAATTTATCTAGCGACAATGCAAGCGTTTGGGGTAATGAGGTACAGGATATTGACAAGGCTCTTTCCTTACAAGAGTTAAGCCCCAAGGAGACAATGAAGGTAGTAAATTTAGTTCAGGAATCAAAACATGTAGAGGTCAAGAAACCTGAGCTAAAACCTCTCCCTTCTCATTTAAAATATGTTTTTCTCGATGAACAGGAACTACACCCCGTGATCATCAGTACTGCACTCACTGACCTACAATCTTCCCAACTTCTAGGGGTCCTCAAAACCCATAAGAAGGATATAGGGTACAATATTGATGATCTCAAGGGTATTAGCCCTGATTTTTGCATGCACATGATTCATCTAAAGGAAAATTACAAGCCCTGCATTCAAACCCAACGAAGATTAAATCCAAACATGCAGGAAGTAGTCAAGAAGGAGGTGATGAAATTACTTGATGCAGGTATTATCTATCCTATTTCTGACTCCAAGTGGGTAAGTCCTGTGCAGGTAGTGCCGAAGAAGGGTGGGATGACTGTGATAACAAATGAAAGAAATGAATTAATTCCCACTAGAACTGTAACAGGGTGGCGTATGTGCATAGACTATCGTAGGTTAAATATCGCCACTAAAAAGGATCACTTCCCTCTTCCCTTTATAGATCAAATGCTTGAGAGCTTAGCCAATCACAAATTCTTTTACTATTTGGACGAGCATTCGGGATTTTTCCAAATTCCGATTCACCCTGAAGATCAGGAAAAGACTACATTTACATGCCCTTATGGCACTTTTGCATATCATAGAATGCCCTTTGGTTTATGTAATGCACCCGCTACCTTTCAACGATGCATGATGAGTATTTTTTCTGATTTCATAGAGTCTATTATGGAGGTCTTTATGGATGATTTTAGCGTATATGGTTCTTCATTTGATTCATGTTTAATTAATCACGCTAAAATTTTAAAAAGATGTGAAGAGTGCAACTTAGTCCTTAATTGGGAAAAATGTCACTTTATGGTGACAGAGGGAGTAGTCCTTGGCCATATTGTATCTGATAAGGGCATACAAGTAGACAAGGCTAAAATATCAGTGGTTGAGCAATTACCTCCCCAAGTAAATGTTAAGGGAGTTAGAAGCTTCTTGGGTCATGCGGGGTTTTATCGCCGCTTTATCAAAGATTTTTCTAAAATTGCTAAACCACAGACACAGCTTTTGCTCAAGGATGCCCCATTTATTTTTACTGACGAGTGTCTTGAGGCTTTTAACAGGATTAAGCAGGCTTTGATATCGGCACCCATCATATGTGCTCCCGATTGGAACCTTCCTTTCGAGATCATGTGTGATGCAAGTGACTTTGCACTAGGAGTCGTGCTCGGACAGAGGAAGGACAAGGTTTTGCATGCTATTTATTATGCTAGCAAAACCTTGGATGAAGCCCAAGTCAACTATGCCACCACAGAAAAGGAGTTTCTTGCTGTTATTTATGCTTTAGAAAAATTTAGATCATATCTAGTTGGTTCTAAATTTATTGTTTTTACTGATCATGCAGCACTAAAATATATGATAGCCAAAGAGGAATCAAAGCCAAGGCTACTCCGGTGGGTTCTCTTGCTCCAAGATTTCAACATAGAAATAAAAGATAAAAAGGGAGTAGAGAACGTAGTGGCAGACCACTTGTCACGTATCAGGTATGATGAGGGTAAGGATTCTTTACCTATAGATGATTCTTTCCCTGATGACAACCTGTATGCAGTTGTAGAGCATCACCCTTGGTATGCTGATTTTGCTAATTATTTAGTGGGTGGTACTCTACCTCCTGACTTGTCCTACCAACAGAAAAAGAAATTCCTTTATGATGTTAAACATTATTTTGGGATGATCCTTTTTTGTTTCATGAGTGTGCAGATGGATTATTTCGCAGGTGTGTTCCCGAATGGGAGGTTCACGGCGTCCTTACCAGTTGTCATACTTCACCCTATGGTGGACATCATGGCCCCACTAAAACGGTGGCTAAGATTAATGAGTCAGGCTTCTTTTGGCCTACTATGTTTAAAGATGCTAACACTTTTGTGCAGGCTTGTGACTCTTGCCAGAGGACTGGAAACATTTCGCGGAGGCATGAGATGCCCCAAACTGGGATTCTTGAAGTTGAAATATTTGATGTTTGGGGTATCGATTATATGGGGTCGTTCCCATTTTCCAATGGGAATTGTTACATACTTGTAGCCGTAGATTATGTGGGTAGAAGCCATAGCTTCACCAACAAACGATTCTAAGGTAGTCATCAAGCTCTTTAAGAAGATCATATTTCCCAGGTTTGGTATTCCACGAGCTATTATTAGTGATGGGGGTACCCACTTCCATGAAAAACAATGGGATAACCTCCTTAAGAAGTATGGCGTATATCACATAACAGGGTTTAGTTACCACCCTCAAACTAGTGGTCAAGTTGAGGTCTCTAATAGGGAAATCAAGGCGATCCTAGAAAAGGTAGTAGCCAAGTCAAGTAAAGATTGGAGTATAAAGCTTGATGACACACTTTGGGCATACCGAACAACATTTAAGACACCGATTGGTACTTCACCTTATAGATTAGTTTATGGTAAGGCATGTCATCTTCCCGTAGAATTAGAGTACAAAGCCTCTTGGGCGATCAAAGAGCTTAATATGGATTCTAAGGCCGCGGGTAAGAAGAGACTTCTTCAACTCAATGAGTTGGATGAGTTTAGATTGTCGGCATATGATAGTGCGTGGATCTACAAGGAGAAGACCAAGAAGTTGCATGACAAGAGGATCTTACCAAGAGAGTTTGCACCGGGTGATAAGGTTCTTCTCTTTAATTCTAGATTGAAGATTTTCCCAGGAAAGTTGAAGTCTAGGTGGTCCGGTCCCTTCACTGTCACAAAGGTGAACAAGTTTGGTTCAGTGGAGTTGGTGAATGACAAAGGTGAAGAGTTCAAGGTAAATGGCCAAAGGTTGAAAGTGTATCATGAAGGTGCTACCATTAGAGATGTGGAGGAGACTCTCCTAACTCCACTTCCAACATGAGCTTCAAGGTGGTAAGAAGGTCGTGCAGGACCTAGATAAACCAGCGCTTTGCGGGAGGCAACCCGTATTTCATGCTTTCTAGACTAGTTTCCCTTTTCCTTATTTTTTATTTTTATTTTAGAGAGGCGAGGAGAGTGATATTTCACCAGTTATAAGTGTTGTTGTACATGTATGAATTTGACAGGTATAAAGACTTAGAAAAATTTGAAGAAGAAAAGAAATCGGAGAAAAAGGAGTGCAGCCGAGTTGGGCTCGGGCCCGGTCGGGCGATCAAGAAGGGTTGAATTCAGAGGCATTTTCGCCCGATCGGGCTAAGCAACCCGATCGGGCGCGCAAGAAGGGTTGAATTCAGAGGCATTTTCGCCCGATCGGGCGCTTTTTGTGGAAAATCGAGTGAGTAGGAAAAGATATACCGGGCGAAGCTCGCCCGATCGGGCGAGCAAAGTGGAGAATTTTGCTTCGTGTTCGCGCCCGATCGGGCGGATCTCGCCTGATCGGGCGCGCAACTGGAGGTCTGGAAATTCGCATTTTCGCCCGATCGGGCGAGGCTCGCCCGATCGGGTGCGCCATCAGCCCGTCCCCCTTTATTTTCTTTTCTCTTCTTTCTTTCCTCGCTTTCTCCTTATTTCATCTTCTTCATTTCACTTTATCTCTCTAAAACCTCCATTTTCAAACCTTCAACCTACACTTCAATTCAAGATCTCCTCCAATTCTTCCATCCAAACTCAAAAATTCTTACATATTCCATCTCCCCTCATCTTCCTCTACAATCTACACTAATTTTCCCCTACTTTCTCTCAAACTTTCTCAAACCCTAAGAGAGAGAAACCTTCAATTTCCTACTATTTTACAAGAAGATGCCCTCAAAGCGTTCAAGGAATCAAAGGGGTGAGAGTTCGAGGGCACCACAACCAACGGTGAACCCGGATCTTTAAATTCCGGGATGGGAGGAGGTTGTCATTACCTCGGAGGAGCAACGGGTTAGGAAGGTCAACCTCATCGATCGTCAGGTAATCTTTACCCGTTTTATTCATCATCCCACATTAGCTAGGTTAGGCCTAGATAAATATTTGGAAAAATTGTTCAAAGGTATAGGCATGAGTGGTTTTTTTAAATGTGCCATGATACATATGACTACTTAACATTGGAATTTATTTCAAGTTTTAATGTTATTAAAATGAATGCACTAATTACTCATGTACAATTCCGATTATTAAACAACGATGTGAGACTAACTCTTAAAGAATTTGGAAAGTTGTTTGATTTAAAATCGGATAAACCTATTGAACCCTCTCAAGACCACACCGCCGTGGTCTATAAGAGGCTAACTGGGGAGGATTTAGTGAACCTCCAGCATGCCAAAGGGACGTGGATTCAACATCCCATCCCAAAACTTTGGCAAAGATTTGCCGGCCTCACTATTTTTAGGAGGCATGAACCGGCAAATGTTAGGAGAGATGAATTGGAACTGTTGGCATCCTATATAATTCCTACTGCTGAAAAATTGAACATACCCCATAGGATAGCCAATCACTTCCAAAGGGCGGCCAATGCGGCCGAGGCTAATAGGTCTAGGGCACCTATTTACTTTGGGGGGTTAGTGACCCACATTACTAGGAAACACCTAGGTTGGAACCCGGATGGGCATAGGAAAGTTGTGGGATCGAACCTCATGGACCTACCTTATTTAGGGAGTTTGAACTGGGTGCAACCTGTGGGGAGTGATACTTGGTGGATAGTCCACCGACAATCGGGTAGGAGAGACCAAGCCTTTACCTTACCCAACCCCGCCTTGACCAAATTTGAGAGGGGGAAGCCCTCTTATACTTTCGAGATAAATGGTCAAGGTGAGGTTCAACCACCTCACCCCTCACCACAACCCCACCATTCCCCCATTCACCATTCACCACACTACCAACCACCTCCACCCTTCACCTATGGCATGCCCACTTCCTCGGTCGATTATAATGTCGACCCCAATGCCCCATATGACTTTTCGGCTTTTAGGAGCCAATTAGACCGCATCGAGATGGGGCAAGGGAGAGTTGAGGGTATGATGCAAAACCTAGACTCTAGGTTAAGCTCCTTAGATGGGCGGGTTGGTCACATATAGAGGAACCTAGGGAGGATCCTTTATCCCATCTATGATGAATACGCCCGTCGGGGGGCTATTCCTCTCGATTCACTTACTCCCGATTGGTTCCAATACCCCCAAGGAGGGTATTCTCACCCCGGTGCGTATGGTACTTATATGGACTACACTTCGGTCCACGGATATGGGGGTGATGCTCCTTTTGGGGGTATTGGTGGGAATGTGGACCCTAACTACTTTGCAGGTGGTTCGGGGTATGGAGGTGGTGACTCTAGACATGGAGGAGCCGGTTCTAGCCACGGCGGGGGCTATTCGAGGATGGATGAGGATGAGGAGTAGGCTACTCTCCTAAGTCAATGAGGGCATTGCTTGATTTGGCTTGGGGGGTGTTCTTTCACTTGGTAATTCTTTTCCTTTTCTCTCTCTATTTGCTTTCTAGTATAGTTTTTATTTGCTTTCCTAGTGTAGTTTTTATTGCTTTCTTATATATGAAAAATACAAAAAAAAAAATCAAAAATTAAAAAAATTCAAAAATACGTTCCAATGAATTGTAAATCATGCTTCCCTGTGCCTGATGAGTGACATTTATGTCACTCCTAAAGAGTAGTTTTAGAGTCTTTTCCGTGTTTATTTTTCCCTTATTTTCCTTTTATTCTCTTGTTTTCTCTTTAATAAAGTTTCTAGTTTATTTTTGTAATTTTGGAGTGTTTTTGTTTAGTTTCTTTATTTTATTAGTTTTAGTCTATTTTCGTATTTTATTTTACTTTATTTGCTTGTATAGTTTTTGTTTTATTTTTATTAGTTTAGTTTTATGTCTCTTATTTTCTATTTTATTTTATTTATTTCTATTTTATTTATTTTATTTTATTTGTCGTGGTTTTGTTTTATTTCGTCCTTTGTTTATTTTCATTTTATTTTATTTTATATTTTTCCCGATTCTCCCTTGTGTATATTTTGTTTTGCAGGATCGTGTTCGGAGGTCCGAGGTTCGAGTCAAATGAGCAATGCCTCTCACTCCACGTAATTGCTGCTCATCTTGCTGCACCTTGCCCTTCCTATCCTCCACCCCACCATATCTTATCCTCCACCACAACAGCACCTCACTCCCCTGCTCCCTGCTACACCACCACACACACCAGCACCAATTCACTCACCTGCTGCCACCCTCACCCACTCACCACCAGCCAACAACCACCTAACCACCAATTGCAGCAACCACGCAACTCCCCTGCTGCCACCCAATCCACGCACCATCCTGAGCAACCCACCATCAATTTCAACCACCAGCCAACAACCACCTGACCACAGCAACTCAGAGCAACAGCCCCTGCTTCCTCCCTCACGCAAAAATCAACCCCACAACCACCAACAACAGCAACCATAGCCGCACCACCACCAATCCGCAACAACAACCCAATTATCCCCTTCTCACCCTCACCTTCAACCACCAGCTACCACAACCCAGCCACGCACTTCCCAGCTCCTCCAATCACAGCCACCACTACCCCCTGCTCTCACCACTTCACACGACCATAACCAAACACCACACACAACCAGCAGCAGCCACTAGTCGCCAATCCCCTGCTCCCTCACTCAACCACCACGCCAACCACCATCACCCAATTGCAGCCGCATCTCCACTAGACCAAACCGTAGCAACCAACTTCACCACCGCCCCAATTTACACCCGTAATCAGCCGCACCTAAACCAGCAACAATTAAGCAACCAATTCGCACAAGCAATTCGGCCCCTCAATTAAGCAAAAATCAGATTAAATTTTAATTTCAATCAAGTTCGAGCAAACCGTTGAGGGTTCGACCGAACGTCGAGTCAGAGACTTTGGGGGTTTTGTTATTCGAAGAGGAGTGGTCGAACATACCCATGGTTCGACCGAACCAACCCCGTAGTTCGGCCGCACCAACCCGTGGTTCGACCGAACCACTTCACGAGCTTCTCACGCGAGTTTTAATGAAAATTGAACGACCTTGATTGATTGCTGGTTGATGAAGATGTCGGTGATGATTTTGAGCCGTTGATGATGGTTGTTCGATGATGATGATAGAGCAGCCATGAATATCGAAGAAGAGAAATAGGTAGCTGATGGTTTTGGTGGGGATTTGTGGGTTTATTTTATTTTTATTTTCTTTTTCTTTTATTTTTAATTTCTTTCTTTTTTCTTTTCCCTTTTCTTATTTCTTTTCTCTTTTATTTCTTTTCTCTTTTATTTTCTTTTTATTTTCCTTTTCTTTCTTTATTTTATATTCCTTCTTTTATTTTTCTTACTTTGGCTAGCTTAGTATAAATACCCATTTTTGGGGGTAATAAAGAACATTGAAGAACTATCTATTCTTCTCTCTAATTAGTTTTAGTTTTAGGTTAGGTTAGGATTAGTCTTCATTGGTAGAGAGAGAAAGTGTGGTTTTCTTCATTAATGAACTTGGATTTTGAAGAAGGAGCTTGTTCAATCCTTTGTAGACTTTCATCTTCAATTAATGAGCAATCTCTTACTCTTTCTCTTTACCTTTGTTTTTTATTTTGCTTATTTGGTTTTATTTTTCTTTTTTGCTTATTAATCATGTTGATGCTTATTGATTTGATGATTGATATTGTTTTCAATATGATTTGTGAGTAGTCATCTAGCCAAGGGTGTGGGGATGGTGTAGGTGCTAATTGTTCATGCTTTTAATGTTGGGGTTATGTTAATGGTGATTAAAGTCTTTGCATGCTTGATATTCTTTGGTCTTCCTTGCAAGTGCACATTGTTAGTTGATCAAAGATGAGTCTTTACTAACAAGTAACGGAAGTTGACTTAGTTGAGATTCATTACTATCGATTATTATTTAATAGTACCTCCTAGTATATGGTTCTAATGTGGAAACATAGAGGCTATGTTAGGAGAAGCCAATTGTCCCCGGAAGGCGGCTAGATTGGACCCTTTACTTCGGTATTCATGCATGTTTAGTTTACCATTGATATGCTACTTTGTTATTGTATGGTCAAGCGTCAACTTCACCTACCCATTTCCCTTGGTGCCTTAATGTTTTATTTCTTGTTTTAGCATCTTTAGACTTTAGTTTATTTATCTCCTATTCCGGACTAGCTTAATTGTCGATAACATTTGGTGGTGTTTACCGTTCTCTGTGGTTCGACCCCTATGCTTGCCGTATACTCGTATTAGGTTTGTTTAGGTTTTATAAATTGTATTTGATCTAGGGATAGACAATTGACAACACGTTTATTCCCTTGCCAAATTGGCGTCGTTGCCGGGGAATGGCTTCCATTACCATTGTGTTATCTTATTGAGACTAGTCCATTGTTTATAATTTTCTTTTGATTTGTTGGTTTTTATTTGTGTTGCTTTATTTGAGAAAAAATGGCTTATATTTCTATTCCTCAATTTGATAATGAACCGTTTTGGGTGTATTTCAATAGACTTAAGGATTTCCTAGATGGTGTTAAAGGTTTAACCAAGGGTGATTATTGTGAAATCATTAATTTGGGATTAAATGAGCGTTTTAGAGGAGTAGTTGATAATATGTTAAATGGTAAATTTCAAGACATGTCTTCGGATGAAGCTTGGGATTTCTATTCATGGTTAGCTAGGGATAACTATGATTGGGAGAGGGCCAATCATGAGACTTATGTTCGGGATTCTCATGCTTTTAATATTGATGCTAATTTTCATGATTTGTCTAATATGAATTCCCGTGATGTGCTTGATGCTCCCCATAGTGACCATGTAATGCATGATTTCAACTCCCCTCCCTCTATAGCTCAATGTAATGAGGTACATTCTAATGATGATGAAGTGCATGTTCTTTCTCATATTGCATCCGATTTTTGCATGAATTCTAAAGGTGTGCCCCATAGTCCCCTAAATGATTCCAATGAGCAAGCTTTTGACTCGTCTATCCATGATGATTTGGACTCATTTGAGATTATGGCCCAAATATTTCTTGAGTTTCAAACGGTAGCCCATAACCTTATGAGTGAGTTCATTGATAAGGCTTCATTAGAAAGAGATGAGTTTGAGAGAAATTTGCCCCCATTCACTCTTGATTTTGAGATAGTAGAAGGAAAGATTGTTTATTGTGGTGAAAAGGAGGATAAGGTTGATTACCTTGGAGTTTTTGAGCTTGAGGGAGATGTAGAACATGAGGGTTCTTCATTTGAGGATTCCATGATTGATTTTCATTCCCTCATTAGTGATGTGAGATCTTGTGATGAGGGATTAGCTACCCCTTTTTCCCTTTCTCATACACCTTTTTCCCAAAGGTTTAACCATATCTCCTACTATCTTATGTTCCTCCCTTCTTTTCTCAAAGAAACTCTTAGGGATCCTCTTCCTATTCATGCTTCCGAAGCCCCCAACTCTTTCATTGTTGAGGAGGAAAAGAGTTACAATGCCAACCAAAAAGATTTTTGTGAGGATTTTTCTTTTTCTTCTTCTACTTTTTCTTCTTATTTTCTTGTTTTTTCTTTTGATTCTTTTACTTTTTCTTTTCTCCCTTCTCTCAAGCATAAATTCTCCTTGTACTTTATGTTTGCTTGTCATATGAGCATCGTGTATGCTCTATTTCTTGATATGTTTGCCGGTGCATATGACAAGCTATTGCGTTCTTTGTCGGGTTATTTACTAGATTGGTCATGCTTGGACGTTAAGCAAGCCTTTGCGGGAAGTAACCCGTGTTTTATTGCTTTCTTTTTCTTTCTTTTGTGTTTATCATTTTTGTTTACTCTCTTGTCTATGTGTATAGGTACTCGATGCATATACTCATGTGCAAGGATTTTGGATTGAGCTCCTTGAGAAGAAGCACACCAATGATTGCTTGCATTTGGAAAAGCAACAAAGACGAGGAATTAGATGAAATTGTGGACAATGTGCTCAATTACGGGTTTCAACACCCACCTCACATTTGGTTTACTCTTTCCTTCTTCCCTCATCTTGGATTTGCTTTCTTATATGCATTTGGATTGAATGAATTATGAATTGTTGTGTGAATGTATTTTCTTTCTTCCCCTCCCACCCGCCCTTTGTGCCATTATTTTGAGCATTGAGGACAATGCTCCATTCTAGCTTGGGGGAGTAGCTATTCGCTAGCTTGGGGGTTATTTATATCTCTTGGTGGTTTCTTAATCAATAGTCTCATGATTGCTTGATTTATTTCTCTCATACTTGCCAAAGTCTATTATTGAGATTGGTTTTCTATGTTTGGATGGCCATGAGCGCCTTATTGAGTTGACTTTTGGTATTTGTAGCTTTAGTTGATCATGCTTTCATCTTGCACAATTGTATATGCATTCTTGAGTATTGTTGGTTTTGTGAATATTTGTGTGTATAGTGTCTTTCCGTGGCATTCAAGGCAAGTTTCAAAATGTTTTGTTTTAAACTTGGACATAATTGGGCTTTAGCACCTAGAATACCCTCTTTGCTAGTTGTTAGAGGTTTTCGTGCACTTGAATGTCGAGGTTGATTCACACATATAACATTGCCAAGGTAGTAGAACTTAAGGGCTATGAGACCTTAGCTCACTTGGTTTGTGGTAAGATGGTTGTCGCTCTCTAGCTAGTTGAAGCTTTAAAGGTGATTTTTGCTACTCCACTACCGTCATTTTTGTGAGGATGTGTCTATTTTGTTCTAGCCTTCTACATTTCTTGCATGTGTGGCGTTTGGATCCTTGGCATTGCTAGCTTATATCGAGAATTTGGCTTAATCTACCCAAGATCGAGACTGAACCAACCTAGGGGAAGACGAAGGCAATTAGGATTTTTGTTTTGTTTTATTATTTTCTTTTCTTTTATTTTTCTTTTGCATTTTCTCATTTAGTAACCCAATTTGAGCCATTTTCCCTTCTTTGGCATAACCACATTACAAACCAATGGACCTTTGCTTTATTTTCACCTTTATTAGTTTTTGTGAAGCATTCTCGGGACTTAATTTGTATTTTTGGTTAATGAAAGTGAGAAAAAGAATGAAAAAGAAGTGAAAAACTCAAATTTTGGTACTTGTGATTATATTTGTTATGTTGAATGGTTTGAGTAAATGAGAAGAAAATAAAGGAAATGAAAGAAAAAGTCGCTCAAAGTTAAAAGAGGCGAGAGCAAAGAATAAAAATAAATGAGAAAAAAAAGAGAAAGAAGAAAATATTGAGAAAATACAAAAATATTTGTTGTTTGGTTGAAAAAGAATAAGCTTGGGGGAGGAGTTGCTAGAATTTTTGATTTGAAAGTTGGTAGTTTATTGAGTTTGAATTGAGGAATTATCAACCTTGCTTCACTTCTAAGTTTACCACCAATTTCCAAATTTATTTCCACACCCTTTACCCTAGCCTAAACGTTTCAACCCTTTTAAGACCTTTTGACCTTAGTGAGGTTTAGTTACTACCGATGGAGGGTAATCAAGTCAAGCCTATTGAGCTAGCTATCAATGCCAAGATGTCGGGTAGCCTAAATGTTTTTCATTGCTTATTTTGTTCCGATTCCTTCGAGGAATCTCGAGATATCACCTTAAAAGTGGATGCAAAACTAGTGAGGATGCGGGAGTTTGGTTGGAGATAAGGAGGAGTGTAAGTCCCTCTAAGTTCTCTACCCTTTGCATGCTTTATGTGTGCATCAACCTTAGCTATTCTTATGCTTGGCTACCTTTAATGTCTAGAAAGGATTGTATTCTTGTGCATTTAGCCCATTGTTTGTGTTTGGTTTGAAATATCAAAACTCGAGTTTTCTTGATTTCACTTTTGCCTTGAATGTTATGTGTTGCCAAGAGTTGTGGGTTAAACCTCTTAGGAAACCCTCACGAGAGCTTACTCGTCCTCTTTGGCGACATAGGGGTTTAAAGGGCTTGATGCATACGCTAAATGCATCCGTGATTCCTACGAAAGTGAGTTAGTGTACATTCTTTCTCCTTGTTTCTTTTTTGTTTTTTTGTTTCTTTTGCTTTAAATAATTCCATCTTGTTCTCTTTTGCCTTAGCTTTTCTCGAGGACGAGCAAAGGTTTAGCTTGGGGGAATTTGATGAGTGACATTTATGTCACTCCTAAGGAGTAGTTTTAGAGTCTTTTCCGTGTTTATTTTTCCCTTATTTTCCTTTTATTCTCTTGTTTTCTCTTTAATAAAGTTTCTAGTTTATTTTGGTAATTTTGGAGTGTTTTGGTTTAGTTTCTTTATTTTATTAGTTTTAGTCTATTTTCGTATTTTATTTTACTTTATTTGCTTGTATAGTTTTTGTTTTATTTTTATTAGTTTAGTTTTATGTCTCTTATTTTCTATTTCATTTTATTTATTTCTATTTTATTTATTTTATTTTATTTATCGTGGTTTTGTTTTATTTCGTCCTTTGTTTATTTTCATTTTATTTTATTTTATATTTTTCCCGATTCTCCCTTGTGTATATTTTGTTTTGCAGGATCGTGTTCGGAGGTCCGAGGTTCGAGTCAAATGAGAAATGCCTCTCACTCCACGTAATTGCTGCTCATCTTGCTGCACCTTGCCCTTCCTATCCTCCACCCCACCATATCTTATCCTCCACCACAACAGCACCTCACTCCCCTGCTCCCTGCTACACCACCACACACACCAGCACCAATTCACTCACCTGCTGCCACCCTCACACCACTCACCACCAGCCAACAACCACCTGACCACCAATTGCAGCAGCCACGCAACTCCCCTGCTGCCACCCAATCAACGCACCAGCCTAAGCAACCCACCATCAATTTCAACCACCAGCCAACAACCACCTGACCACCGCAACTCAGAGCAACAGCCCCTGCTGCCTCCCTCACGCAACAATCAACCCCACAACCACAACCAACAGCAACCACAGCCGCACCACCACCAATCCGCAACAACAACCCAATTATCCCCTGCTCACCCTCACCTTCAACCACCAGCTACCACAACCCAGCCACGCACTTCCCAGCTCCTCCAATCACAGCCACCACTACCCCCTGCTCTCACCACTTCACATGACCACATCCAAACACCACACACAACCAGCAGCAGCCACCAGTCGCCAATCCCCTGCTCCCTCACTCAACCACCACGCCTACCACCATCACCCAATTGCAGCCGCATCTCCACTAGCCCAAACCGCAGCAACCAACTTCACCACCGCCCCAATTTACACCCTCAATCAGCCGCACCTAAACCAGCAACAATTAAGCAACCAATTCGCACAAGCAATTCGGCCCCTCAATTAAGCAAAAATCAGATTAAATTTTAATTTCAATCAAGTTCGAGCAAACCGTTGAGGGTTCGGCCGAACGTCGAGTCAGAGACTTTGGGGGTTTTGTTATTCGAAGAGGAGTGGTCGAACATACCCATGGTTCGACCGAACCAACCCCGTAGTTCGGCCGCCCCAACCCGTGGTTTGACCGAACTACTTCACGAGCTTCTCACGCAAGTTTTAATGAAAATTGAACGACCTTGATTGATTGCTGGTTGATGAAGATGTCGGTGATGATTTTGAGCCGTTGATGATGGTTGTTCGATGATGATGATAGAGCAGCCATGAATATCGAAGAAGAGAAATATGTAGCTGATGGTTTTGGTGGGGATTTGTGGGTTTATTTTATTTTTATTTTCTTTTTCTTTTATTTTTAATTTCTTTCTTTTTTCTTTTCCCTTTTCTTATTTCTTTTCTCTTTTATTTCTTTTCTATTTTATTTTCTTTTTATTTTCCTTTTCTTTCTTTATTTTATTTTCCTTCTTTTATTTTTCTTACTTTGGCTAGCTTAGTATAAATATCCATTTTTGGGGGTAATAAAGAACATTGAAGAACTATCTATTCTTCTCTCTAATTAGTTTTAGTTTTAGGTTAGGTTAGGATTAGTCTTCATTGGTAGAGAGAGAAAGTGTGGTTTTCTTCATTAATGAACTTGGATTTTGTAGAAGGAGCTTGTTCAATCCTTTGTAGACCTTCATCTTCAATTAATGAGCAATCTCTTACTCTTTCACTTTACCTTTGTTTTTGTTTTTGATTTTTCTTATTTGCTTTTATTTTTCTTCTTTGCTTATTAATCATGTTGATGCTTATTGATTTGATGATTGATATTGTTTTCAATATGATTTGTGAGTAGTCATCTAGCCAAGGGTGTGGGGATGGTGTAGTTGCTAATTGTTCATGCTTTTAATGTTGGGGTTATGTTAATGGTGATTAAAGTCTTTGCATGCTTGATATTCTTTGGTCTTTCTTGCAAGTGCACATTGTTAGTTGATCAAAGATGAGTCTTTACTAACAAGTAACGGAAGTTGACTTAGTTGAGATTCATTACTATCGATTGTTATTTAATAGTACCTCCTAGTATATGGTTCTAATTTGGAAACATAGAGGCTATGTTAGGAGAAGCCAATTGACCCCGGTAGGCGGCTAGATTGGACCCTTTACTTCGGTATTCATGCATGTTTAGTTTACCATTGATATGCTACTTTGTTATTGTATGGTCAAGCGTCAACTTCACCTACCCATTTCCCTTGGTGCCTTAATGTTTAATTTCTTGTTTTAGCATCTTTAGACTTTAGTTTATTTATCTCCTATTCCGGACTAGCTTAATTGTCGATAACATTTGGTGGTGTTTACCGTTCTCTGTGGTTCGACCCCTATGCTTGCCTTATACTCGTATTAGGTTTGTTTAGGTTGTATAAATTGTATTTGATCTAGGGATAGACAATTGCCGACGCGTTTATTCCCTTGTCAGTGCCCCATACTTAAGAAAAATTGTTTTGATTCTTGGTATTTGATGATGAATATTGTGGATTTGTTGGTCATGGTTTGAAGTTTGATTGCTTGGATTCCTAAACATGCGTCAATTTTGTCCAACTACTTGTGAATATAGTGCTTAACTAGTTGATTTGGTTAGGAAATGTGTGATAGTTCCATAGTTCCTGGTATGTCAATGAATTTGAGTATTGATTTGCAACTATGAGTAGTGTTTCATGACTCACTATTATGCACATGTGGAGGACGAAGACATTTGTTCTTTTAGGTAGCCTTCAGATTTATTTAGATACATTTGTTCCCTTCTTGCTACCCATATTGTTGCCTTGACTTTTTATTGTTTATAGCCACATTACAAGCCTTAATTGCCCCATTGGTTACTAGTCCCAAGCTTGGCTTGGGGGAGCTATTAGTGAGGGAGTTTGTAGTGTGCACATTATTTGCACAATTTGGGTGGGTTTTGAGAAGTAATTTGTTCTTGATCATATTTTTGTTTTGATGAGTTTAAAAGTTGTATATTTTTGAGAAAAATAAAAGTGTGATGAAAAAAAGAAGTTCAAAAAAAAAAAGTGAGAAATTTGAAAAAAAAAAAAAAAAAAAAAGGTGAACTTCTAAGAAAAATAAGAGAAAAAGTGTTTGATGTTCAAATGTTCTAAGTGAAAGTTAATCAAAAAGAAAAGAAAGAAAAAAGTTGAGTTTCAAAGTAAATATTTCAAGTTATGAGTTTAAAGTTTGTTATTCACTCTTGTTCCATATTATCATATTTTTATGAGTGAAATTGTGAGTGTTGGGATTGTTTATATTGTTTTGAGTATATTTGGTGGATTGTTGTTTGGAGTTGGTTATGTTGGAGATGTGTATGATCATCATTATTTTGATCATGGGTTTATTAGGTTTTGGCTCCCTTAATGCATAGCTTTTCTCTCACATAATCCCAAATTTATCCTACCTTTACCCTAGCCTTACATTACAAGCTTAAAAGACCTTCCGACCTTGTGCATAGAAGTTATGTAAATGTGAAAGTGTTATTTATCAATGCAAGTTATGACTTGGCATATTTCGAGTCGACTAGAAGGATGAGCGTTCAATGTTTTTATACACACGAGAGTGTGAGTTGGGAGGGCATTGTTCACATTAAAGGGGTTGGTTGGAGAGCGATCGAGTACATTCTTTACTCGCCACATAAATGAGAGTTGAGTGTGTGAGCACTAGTCTTGAATTCTATATGCTCTTGTGGTTTGCTCTACTTGACAATTGTTGGGGAGGAAGGGTGATTAGATGGATAAGATTGATTGATGTTGAAGCGTGTTCATTAGATTTTCCTTGAATCGTTGGTTTTTGATTTTATTATTGGGGTGAAGTATATTTTATATGTTCATTGATGAGCTCTTTGCTTAGGGACAAGCAAAGGTTTGGCTTGGGGGAGTTTGATATGTCTATTTTATATAGTGTTTTATCCCCGTCCCTTGGTCGTTATTAGTAGTGTTTTTGGCTCTTTCGGGCCACTTTTATTAATAATTTGTGTGTTCTAGTGTTTTCGTAGTTTTAGTTGTATTTTACAGGAAATTGCACTCTTGGAGCATTTTCCCGGGCTTTATGGATCGACTACGGAAGCTAGAAGGACACGACCACTCTTGAAGCCCAGGATCGGTGAGAGCCGGTGATTAAGGGCTCGGTATGTGATACCGGGGTTATTGGATCGATTAATCAAGACCCGATGAGGAAACTTAGATTGGGCCGAGGAATTGAGCCTAATCGAAATCCAAGCCTCGAAGAAGAAGATCGGGCCCGATCGGGCAAGCATGCGCCTGATCGGGCGGATGTGCGCAAAGGCACCCTTAAGGAAGAAGCGCGCCCGATCGGGTGAGCGTAGGCTCGATCGGGCGCGGCATGCCAACAGTGGGCGTTGTAAAAAGGCGGGCCCGATCGGGCGGCCCTTCGCCCGATCGGGCGCGTGTTTTCTTAGTAGCTGATTAGTTTAGTTTTAATTCTTGTTTTAGGAAAGGTTTAAATACGATTTGTACGGAATTATTAGTTACCTTTTTTCTTAGACTTTCTCTCTCTACTTAGTATTTTCTCTCTTTTAAATTCTCTCTAAACTTTTGTTCTTAATACTTCCTTTAATTCCAGATTTATTCTTGGTACAATTTCTTCTCTTTTTAATTTCAGCTATTTAAATTGTTTTCTTGATTATGCTTTTAATTATTTACTTGATTGGCTTAGTTATGATGATTAGTGAGTAGTTTCATTTTAGGGTTTATAGGGATCCATAATTAATATGAAGGGATAGTTTGTTATTATTGATTTTTGATATTGCATGATAATTTCCTATTGAATTGTTTTAATTATTTGCAATTAGATTATGAATCGAGCAGATGTAATTTGATTGTGAATGTTTAGCAATATTGAATTGATGAATAGAGCAGATGTTAATTTAATGTTAAAGGTTATTTTTAATAGGAACTTAGGTCTAGTAAATTGCGAGAGCCTGTTAGATCTATGTTGATTAATAAATTGCGAGAGCCTGTTAATCATGTTATCTGTGCATTGTTAATTATTAATTACTTCGTTCTATCCCGGAATATTAATTATTGGTGAACCTATGACCCTAGGCTTCCTTAATATTGTTTCTTTTCTCCCTTAACTTATTCATTGTAGTATAGAATTCATACCTAAAATTATTGGTTACTTAGATAATTTAGATTATAATAATTAATTAGAATTAAAAAGACTTGTTTCCCTGTGGATTTCGACCCTACTTCCCTATCTACTTTAGTTAGAGATTTAGGTAATTATTTTTGATTAGGGGATACGACTTTACCCTGTCAGTATTCCTCATCGGGATTCGCATCCTCCTCTTGCAGGGAGTTTGAAGGATTTGGGATCCCCTCCTTCTCCTCATAATTTTTCACCTCCACTGCCACACAATTATAATGGGATGGGGAAATCGGTGGGTTTCGAAATTCTTTTAGAAAAATCTCTAGTGGATCAACCTCTGGCCGGTGGAAAATGGGAAATGCGAAGATAGTATCTCAAGCGGTGGGGAAGATCTACCGTGTTGGTGGTGGCTAGTTGCATTTTGATTTTGTAGATTTTGTAGACCAAGTGAAAATTTCGCATAGTATCTCAAGGCGACCACTAATTCGGGGTCTGGGTTTTGTAGATCTACCGTGTTGGGGTAGTTCCCCACCCCGAGCCAAATGGAGATGCCCTTTCGAAAGGGTCTGGAAGAAAGTAATTTTGAATTAACAACCTGCTCGGATATGGGAAAAGAGTAGACAACCTTGAGTAGCTTTCGAAGTTGGTGTCCCATGGAAAATTTTCCGTTGATGTGTTTGAGGAAGATGAACTTGAAGGTTTTTGTTTTTTTTTTTTTTTGGTCAGAAGGAAAGTGGAAATGTTGAAAAGGAGTTGAATGATGGAAGGAAAAAAAAACCATTAAATTAAAAAAAAACTTAGATAATAGAGCTTAGATAATACTTTTCATTATGTATTTTTTTTTCTTTTATCATTTTTTAAAAAAACAATTAAAAAGATATATTACTTCGTAATAACTAAATTGAAAAATTGGTTTCATAATGTCCTAAAATAAAATTATCTTAAACAAAAGCACCACCATGGAAGGTACATCACGTGCCACCACCTAGACCGAATATTCCGGTGAGTTTGGCGGGTTTGGGTATTCCTCATCGAAATTCGCATCCTTATCTTACGGGGAGTTAGGAGGATTTGGGATCCCCTCCTCCTTCTCATAATTCCCCACCTCCTCTACCACACAATTATAATGGGATGGGGAATTCGGTGGGTTTTGAAATTCTTTTAGAAAAACCTCTAGTGGATCAACCTCCGGCCGGTGGAGGATGGGAAATGCAAAGCTAGGTTCACGGTGGTGGTGGCTAGTTGCATTTTGATTTTGTAGATCTTGTAGACCAAGTGAAAATTTCGCATAGTATCTCAAGGCGACCACTAGTTCGGGGTCGGGGTTTTGTAGATCTACTGTGTTGGGGTAGTTCCCCACCCCTAGCCAAATGGAGATGCCCTTTCAAAAGGGTTTATAAGAAAGTAATTTTGAATTAATAACCTGCACGGATATGGGAAAAGAGTAGACAACCTTGATTAGCTTTTCCATTGATGAGTTTGAGGAAGATGAACTTGAAGGTTTTTTTTTTGGTCGGAGGGAAAGTGGAAATGTTGAAAAAGAGTTGAATGATAGAAGGAAAAAAACCATTAAATTAAAAAAAAAAGTTAGATAATAGAGCTTAGATAATACTTTTCATTATGTTTTTTTTTTTCTTTTTTCTCTTTTTTTTATAAAAAAAAAAATTAAAAGAGATATTACTTCGTAATAACTAAATTGAAAATTTGGTTTTATAATATCCTAAAATAAAAGTAGCTTAAACAAAAGCACCACCATGTAAGGTACACCACGTGCCACCACCTAGACCGAATATTCCGGTGAGTTTAACAGGTTTTGGTATTCCTCTTCATAATTCGCATCCTCCTCTTACGAGGAGTTAGGACGATTTGGGATCCCCTCCACCTCCTCATAATTCCCCGCCTCCTCTACCACACAATTATAATGGAATGGGGAATTCGGTGGGTTTCGAAATTCTTTTAGAAAAATCTCTAGTGGATCAACCTCCGGACGGTGGAGGATGGGAAATGCGAAGCTAGGTTCATAGTGGTGGTGCTAGTTGCATTTTGATTTTGTAGATCTTGTAGACCAAGTGAAAATTTCGCATAGTATCTCAAGGAGACCACTAGTTCGGGGTCGAGGTTTTGCAGATCTACCGTTGTTGGGGTAGTTCCCCACCCCTAGCCAAATGGAGCTGCGCTTTCGAAAGGGACTAGAAGAAAGTATTTTGGAATTAACAACCTGCTCGGACATGGGAAAAGAGTAGACAACCTTGAGTAGCTTTCGAAGTTGGTGTCCCATGGAAAATTTTCCATTTATGTGTTTAAGGAAGATGAACAACAAGGTTTTTTTTTTTTTTTTTTTTTTTTTTTTTGGTTGGAAGGTAAGTGGAAATGTTGAAAAGGAGTTGAATGATAGAAGAAAAAAACCATTAAATTAAAAAAACTTAGATAAAAGAACTTAGATAATACTTTTCATTATGTTTTTTTACTCTTTTTTTTTAAAGTAAAAAAAAGAGATATTAATTCGTAATAACTAAATTGAAAATTAGGTTTCATACTATCCTAAAATAAAATTAGCTTAACCAAAAGCACCACCATGGAATGTACACCACGTGCCACCACCTAGACCGAATATTCCAGTGAGTTTGACGGGTTAGGGTATTCCTCATCGAAATTCGCATCCTCCTCTTGCGGGGAGTTTGAAGGATTTGGGATCCCCTCCTCCTCCTCATAATTCCCCACCTCCTCTACCACACAATTATAATGGGATGGGGAATTCGATAGGTTTCAAAATTCTTTTACAAAATCTCTAGTTGATCAACCTCCGGCCGGTGGAGGATGGGAAATGCGAAGCTAGGTTTACAGTGGTGGTGAATAGTTGCATTTTGATTTTGTAGACCTTGTAGACCAAGTGAAAATTTCTCATAATATCTCAAGGCGACCACTTGTTCGGGGTCAGGGTTTTGTAGATCTACCATTTTTAGTGTAGTTCCCCACCGCTAGTTAAATGGAGCTGCCGTTTTGAAAGGGTGTGGAAGAAAGTAATTTTGAATTAACAACCTGCTAGGATATGTGAAAAGAATAGACAACCTTGAGTAGCTTTCGAAGTTGATGTCCAATGGAAAATTTTCCATTGATGTGTTTGAGGAAGATGAACTAGAAGTTTTTTTTTTTTTTTTTTTTGTAGGTAAGTGAAAAATGTTGAAAAGGAGTTGAATGATAGAAGGAAAAAATCATTAAATTAAAAAAACATAGATAATAACGCTTAGATAAGACTTTTGATTATGTCTTTCTTTTTTCTCTTTTTTATTAAAAAAAATTTAAAAGAGATATTTCTTCGTAATAACTAAATTGAAAATTTGGTTTTATAATACCCTAAAATAAAATTAGCTTAAACAAAAGCACCACCATGGAAGGTACACCACGTGCCACCACCTAGACCGAATATTTCGGTGAGTTTGGCGGGTTTGGGTATTCCTTATTGGAATTCGCATCCTCCTCTTGCTGGGAGTTAGGAGGATTTGGGATCCCTTCCTCCTCCTCATAATTCCCCACATCCTCTACCACACAATTATAATGGGTTAGGTAATTTTGTGGGTTTCAAAATTCTTTTAGAAGAATCTCTAGTGGATCAACCTCCGACCGCTGGAGGATGGGAAATGCGAAGCTAGGCTCACGGTGGTGGTGGCTAGTTGCATTTTTATTTTGTAGATCATGTAGACCAAGTGAAAAATTTGCATATTATCTCAAGGAGACCACTTGTTCGGGGTCGGGGTTTTGAATATCTACTGTTGTTGGAGTTGTTCCCCACCCCCGGCCAAATAGAGTAGCCTTATCGAAAGGAACAAGAAGAATGAAATTTTGAACTAACAACCTGATCGGGCATGGGAAAAGAGTAGACAACCTTGAGTAGCTTTGGAAATTGGTGTCCCATGAAAAATCTTCCATTGATGTGTTTGAGGAAGATGAACTACAAAGGTTTTTTATTTTTTTTATTTATTTTTTTTTGTTGGAAGATAAGTGGAAATGTTGAAAAGGAATTGAATGATAGAAGGAAAAAACCATTAAATTAAAAAAACTTAGATAATAGCGCTTAGATAATACTTTTCATTATGTTTTTTATTAATTCGTAATAACTACATTGAAAATTAGGTTTCATACTATCGTAAAATAAAATTAGCCTAACCAAAAGCACCACCATGAAATGTACACCACGCGCCACCACCTAGACCGAATATTCCGATGAGTTTGGCGGGTTTTGTTATTTCTCATCGGAATTCGCATCCTTCTCTTGCGGGGAGTTAGGAGGATTTGGGATCCCCACCTTCTCCTCATAATTTTCCACCTCTTCTACTACACAATTATAATGGGGAATTCGGTGGGTTTGGAAATTCGTTTAGAAGAATCTCTTGTGGAGCAACCTCCGGCCGGTGGAGGATGGGAAATGCGAAGCGAGGCTCACGGTGGTGGTGGCTAGTTGCATTTTGATTTTTTTGATCTTGAAGACCAAGTGAAAATTTCGCATATTATCTCAAGGCGACCATTGTTCGGGTTCGGGGTTTTGTAGATTTACCGTTGTTGGGGTAGTTCCCCACCCCTGGCCAAATGGAGCAGCCGTTTCGAAAGGGTCTAGAAGAAAGTAATTTGGAACTAACAAACTGGTCGGATTTGGGAAAAAAAAAAGTAGACAACCTTGCGTAGCTTTCGATGTTTGTTTCCCATGGAAAATATTCCATTAATGTGTTTGAGGAAGATGAAGTAGAAGAATTTTTTTTTTTTTTTTTTTTTTTTTTGGTTATAAGGTAAGTGAAAATGTTAAAAAGGAGTTGAATGGTAGAGGGAAAAAACCATTAAATTAAAAAAACTTAGATAATAGCGCTTAGATAATAATTTTCATTATGTTTTTTTTCTCTTTTTTTTTAAAGAAAAAAAAAAAGAAATATTAATTCGTAATAACTAAATTGAAAATTAGGTTTCAAATCATATTATCCTAAAATAAAATTAACTTAACCAAAAGCACCACCATGGAATGTACACCACGCGTCACCACCTAGACCGAATATTGGAATTTGCATCCTCCTCTTGGGGGGAATTAGGAGGATTTAGGATCCCCTCCTCCTCCTCATAATTCCCCACCTCCTCTACCACACAATTATAATGGGTTGCGTAATTCGGTCGGTTTCTAAATTCTTTTAGAAGAATCTCTCGTGGAGCAACCTCCGGGCAGTGGAGGATGGGAATTGCGAATCGAGGCTCAAGGTGGTGGTGGCTAGTTGCATTTTGATTTTGTAGATCTTGTAGACCAAGTAAAAATTTCTCATAGTATCTCAAGACAACCACTTGTTCGGGCTTAGGGTTTTGTAGATCTACCGTTGTTGGGTTAGTTCCCCACCCCTGGCCAAATGGAGCATCCCTTTCGAAAGGGTTTGGAAGAAAGTAATTTGGAACTAACAACCTGCTCGGATATAGGAAAAGAGTAGACAACCTTGAGTAGCTTCCGAAGTTGGTGTCCCATAGAAAATCTTCCATTGATGTGTTTGAGGAAGATGAACTAGAATTTTTTTTTTATTTTATTTTTTTTTTGGTTGGAAGGTAAGTGAAAATGTTGAAAAGTGGTTGAATGTTAGAAGGAAAAAAACCATTAAATTAAAAAAAAAACTTAGATAAAAGAGCTTTGATAAGACTTTTCATTATGTATTTTTTTTTCTTTTTTTCTCTTTTTTAAAAAAAAAAATTAAAAGAGATATTACTTCGTAATAATTAAATTGAAAAATTGGTTTCATACTATCCTAAAATAAAATTAGCTTAAACAAAAGCACCACCATGGAAGGTATACCACGTGCCACCACCTAGACCGAATATTCCGGTGAGTTTGGCGGGTTTGGGTATTCCTCATCGGAATTCGCATCCTCCTCTTAAGGGGGAGTTAGGAGGATTTGGGATCCCCTCCTCCTCCTCATAATTCCCCACCTCCTCTACCACACAATTATAATGGGTTGCATAATTTGGTGGGTTTCTAAATTCTTTTAGAAGAATCTCTTGTTGAGCAACCTCCGGACGGTGGAGGATGGGAAATGCAAAGCTAGGCTCACGATGGTGGTGGCTAGTTGCATTTTGATTTTCTAGATCTTGTAGACCAAGTAAAAATTTCTCATAGTATCTCAAGGCTACCACTTGTTCGGGGTTAGGGTTTTGTAGATCTACCGTTGTTGGGGTAGTTCCCCACCCCTGGCCAAATGGAACAGCCCTTTCGAAAGGGTCTGGAAGAAAGTAATTTGGAACTAACAACCTGCTCGGATATGGGAAAATAGTAGACAACCTTAAGTAGATTTCGAAGTTGGTGTCCCATGGAAAATCTTCCATTGGTGTGTCTAAGGAAGATGAATTAGAAGGGTTTTTTTTTTGTTGGAAGGTAAGTGGAAATGTTGAAAAGGAGTTGAATGATAGAAGAAAAAAACCATTAAATTAAAAAAACTTTGATAATAGCGCTTAGATAATACTTTTCATTATGTTTTTCTTTTTTTCTCTTTTTTTTCTAAAAAAAGATATTAATTTGGAATAACTGAATAGAAAATTAGGTTTCATACTATCCTAAAATAAAATTAGCTTAACCTAAAGCACCACAATGGAATGTACACCACGCGCCACCACCTAGACCGAATATTCCGGTTAGTTTGGCGGGTTTTTTTTTCCTTATCGGAATTCGCATCCTACTCTTGCACGGAGTTAGGAGGATTTGGGTTCCCCTCCTCCTCCTCTACCACGTAATTATAATGAGTTTGGAAATTCGGTGGGTTTCGAAATTCTTTTAGAAGAATCTTATGGAGCAACCTCCGGCCGGTAGAGGATAGGAAATGCGAAGCCAGGCTCACGGTGGTGGTAGCTAGTTGCATTTTGATTTTGTAGATCTTGTAGACCAAGTGAAAATTTCGCATAATATTTCAAGGCGGCCATTTGTTCGAGGTCGGGGTTTTGTAGTTCTACCGTTGTTGGCTTGTTGGGGTAGTTCCCCACCCCCGGCCAAATGGAGCAGCCCTGTCGAAAGGGTCTTGAAAAAAGTAATTTGGAACTAACAATCTGCTCGGGTATGGGAATAGAGTAGACAACCTTGAGTAGCTTACGAAGTTGGTGTCCCACGGAAAATCTTCCATTGATGTGTTTGAGGAAGATGAACTAGAAGTTTTTTTTTTTTATTTAATTATTATTTTTTTTATTTTTTTGTGGAAGGTAAATAGAAATGTTGAAAAGGAGTTGAATGATAGAAGGAAAAAGACCATTAGATTAAAAAAATTTAGATAATAGCGCTTAGATTATACTTTTCATTAGATAAATTGAGATATAACTTCGTACTAACTAAATTGATTATTAGGTTTCATACTATCCTAAAATAAAATTAGCTAACTAAAAGCACCATCATGGTAGGTACACCACGCGCCACCGCCTAAACCGAATATTCCGGTGAGTTTGGTGGGTTTGGGTATTCCTCATCGGAATTTGCATCCTCCTCTTGCAGGGAGTTAGGAGGATTTGGGATCACCTCCTCCTCCTCATAATTCCCCACCTCCTCTACCACAAAATTATAACGGGTTGGGGAATTCGGTGGGTTTCGAAATTCTTCTAGAAGAATCTCTGGTGGAGCAACCTCTAGCCGGTGGAGGATGGGAAATACGAAGCTAGGCTCACGGTGGTGGTGGCTAGTTGCATTTTGATTTTGTAGATCTTCTAGACCAAGTGAAAATTTCGCATAGTATCTCAAGGTGATCACTTGTTCGGGGTCGGGGTTTCGTAGATCTACCGTTGTTGGGGTAGTTCTCCACCCCCGGCCAAATGGAGCTGCCCTGTCAAAAGGGTCTGGAAGAAAGTAATTTGGAACTAACAACCTGCTCGAGTATGGGAAAAGAGTAGACAACCTTGAGTAGCTTTCGAAGTTGGTGTCCCATGGAAAATCTTCCGATTCATTGATGTGTTTGAGGAAGATGAACCATAAGTTTTTTTATTTTTATTTTTTGGTTGGAAGGTAAGTGGAAATGATCAAAAGGAGTAGAATGATAGAAGAGTATATATAATAGGTAACATTACTGTTGATTGACTCATAATTTTTTTTTTTTTACAGTTCCAGGTATGTTTCGATTGAAGTATTCCAGTTCTAAGTTTAACAGAGTTGATAATCTATGATAATCTGCTACTAAAGAACGGAAGGAGAGCATAATAACATATTATAATGAATAATTACGTATTTATGTGTCTCTAGAAATCATAATCATTGTTTACGACAATATCAGCAACCAAGACTGTAATGTTGACATATTGGATGCAAATTGCTGTGATTGTATAATTACCAATGGAGCTAGCATTTATTTGGAACTAAATTGAGCGACTGGTTTAATGCCACGTGGCATAATGTTATGTGAGAGTCGGTAGCCTTAAAGCATATATTTAAAGGTTTTCTACTCCATTTGAATTATTTAGAACAAATTTTATTTATAATGCTAATGATCTGAAAATAAAATCATGATAATTGAAAAATAAATTCTTTTTTAGTTAAATGTAATTGCAATAATGCATTCAAGAATAAGACTGCACACAATGTAAATGCATATCTAATTAATGTGTACACGAGTAATTTATTGGCGAACTTATCATGTATTGGTGAAATTAACTTCATCTCGAGTAAAATATTTTTTAAAATTCAGTTTAATGTCAACGAACCAAAGTAAAATATGACCTTAGGTGACAATTTTTAAAATCTTTGTAAAAGGTAGATATTTATAATTTACTCATCAACACAAATCAAATTAGATCCCATATAAATTTAGCAGTACCCCTCGTATTTTTATAAACTACAAGATTCCTGTAATATCATTGTGAAACATAGGACTATAGGAGCCCTTGTATCAAATTACAATCACGAAAGTATGAAAATATACACTGATCAACTGATTAATCCATTACCAGATTTAAGCTAATAAAAGTGGCATAAATTCTAGCATCATTCACATTTTAGTACTACAGGTCTAATTTTCGATCGTTAAGGACTTGACTTAAGGTTTGTTTGTGACTTAACTCGCAAGTAACCATAGGTTGACCTTTTAAATGTTAATGTGGTAATACTTTACCTTTTTTAATATTATTTTAGATTTTTAAAATGAAAAGAAAGAAAACACACAAAAAACAATGGTAACTGTTGCTTAGAAATAGTTACAAAATTATGATGATATACACCGATTAATCCATTAACTGAGTTAGAGCGACTAATAGGGCCCTAAACTTTTGCGCTACTCACCTTTAAGGACCCGGTCTTTTTTCCCTTCTTCAAAGACCAGAATTAAGGGTTTTTGTCACTATAACTCATATTTAACCATATGTTGAAGTTTGTGTATTGATAATGAAGAAAAGGAATAAAGCCTTAAAAAAATACTCCCTCCGTCCCCGAAAGAACGACCCATTTGGGTTGATTACATGGATATTAAGAAAGTTAAATAATAAAAAAAAAAGTATATTGAAAAGATAAATTTACATGGGGTTTGTAAAAAAAAATAGAGAGAAAAAGTAATAAAATTACATGGAAAATCAAATTTTTATATGTGGAAGCTAATTTTGCACAAATATTGTTGTAAATTGGTGGGTGTTTTAATGCAAATGGGTGCGGTCATTCATTTTGGGATTAAAATTAGGCCAAATGGGTCGTTCTTTCGGGGACGGAGGTAGTAAGTACTAAATTACATAAAAAGCAATAGTAACTATTGTTTAGTACATTTCACGGAGTATAATTTTATGGTATTATAGTTTGAATAATTCAGATATTATAATTGTAAAGGTGAATATAATATAAAAGTTTACCTATTGTTCTATCTATGGGTGCTTATGAGACAAGACAACTCGAGAGCTACTCGAGTTCGACTCGGTCAAAACTCGACTCGAGTGAGCTGGACTCGTACTCGAGATTGACTTGAAATGTTAACGAGTCAAGCCGAGTTGCTTATTACTCGACTTAGAAACTCGAAATCCTTCATATTATATAATATTTATAAAAAATGAAAATATTTTTGTAAAAAGATTTTTAATTACGATTATTAATTAATAAATAAACATTATTTACTCTTATCATCATATATATACTTCTCAAATGACAAAATTAAAGATAATGAAGAGATGTTATAGTAAATACGTAGTTTTACTAAAGATGGATCAAATTGCAAGTTACTCGATATTGACTCGACTCGGTCAAATTTGGTAAACTTTTGCCTTAATCAAAGCCCGGTCAAAACTCGAGTGGATAAAGCTCGAATCGATGTGTTAACGAAACGATTCGAGTTGACCTACCCCAAATTCGAACTCACATTGTAGCATAATTCATAAGCACCCCTAGTTCTATCTTATTACATTTTTAAACCTTAAGAACTCACTAATATTACTACTCGTAGTGTATTGCGCTTTAAAAAAATTCTAAAAAGTATAGTTAACTCTTGACCAATAAAGGTTCACATTATAAAAATCAATGTAGCATGTCAAAATCACAACTAACAGTTACTACTCTTAAATAATCTCATTTCCCATTCTCTGCACATATTGACTATTACAATACATGGCAACGTTTGGTTGGTTTAATGATGGGCTCGATACTAAGCTGGATATTCTGAGCGAACTAGTACTGACACGAAATCTGTACTCCGTATATTCTCAGGTTGAATATATATTAACTGCAAGTTGAACACTTTACTATCTAACTCATTTAAGGAAATGAGATTTTCAAAGGTAGTACAGCTTATTCAATTTTAGAGTTTATTTCCTTTTTTGTTTTTAATGTATTATTTTAAAATATTTATCTTTTTTTTTATTACCTACACGTGGAGTATTTTAATTATTTTAATTTTTTTCACTAATTCTACTACAAATCTGGGATGTACATGTACCCTATACTCACTATGTACACCCTTATTCCTTAATCGGCTAAATGGTTGTTAAATATGTCGTACGAGTAATTTTTTACATACATACTTCATGGAAATTTAATACACTTTATGTTAACCACTGGTTAATTATTTACTTGTATTATAACAAGCGTTTTAATGTTGGACTAAAGCATTCATAAAGGACCTAAAGTTTTGGTTTTTTTATCATTAATGTCCTAAGTATTTACTCGTATTATAGCAAGCGTTTCAATATTTTCATGTGATAGAACAATGTATACTACAAGAGGGGAAGGTGAATTGTAGTGTATGTAGACTATGGTAAATTTTGCGGAATTAAATCTACTACTAAGAGAAAAGACACTGAGATAGGCAATGAATAAATTCACTATGTAAAAATGATTTACAATCACTAATACGTTGCCTAGACTCAAGTTCCGTGAGGAACTCAAGTTACCCAACTGTGATCCCTCAATCACAGTTTCTTACACTTTGTGATTCTACTCCGAATCACTTGTACAGTGTAAACAACTCTCTCAAGTCTCACACTTTACAACTCTCACAACCCAAACCCAATTACACAATGATTACAAGTATTTCCTAAAGAACTTAAGAGACTAAGGATGGAAGGAACTTCTCTTTTAAACACTTTGAAACTCTATGCTCAGAATACTTAAGATTGTTTTTCCACACTTTCAAAACTTAACGTTGATCTGTTTTTATAAGGAGTTAAATCAAGCTTCCATCAAGTTCCCACTTCCCCCTTAATCCCACGTTCTCTTTGACTGAGAAGTTGGGATGTAGGCAGAGGAAATTTAGGAACATGATTTCCCTAGCTTGACTCCTAAATTCAACGTGCTCCTTAATTTAAGCAGCCAATATTTACCAAGTTAAAAATCAGCTAAAGACTTATTCAAAAGATAATTATTATTTATTAAAAAAAGATAATTATTTATTTATTAATTAAAACATAAATAATTAATTAATTTAAAACTTATCTTTTTAAATTAATGAATTATTTATTTATTTATAAAATCTTTTTAAATCTTTTTCAAAACTGATTTTTATCACTTCCTTAAATTAAGGGTTTTGAAAACCGTTTTAAAACTTTCGCTTAAAACTTTCTGAGTCATTCGTCAAGTTCCTTCAAGAACTTCAGGTTCCTTCAGGAACTTCGAGTTTCTTCTTAATTCCTTCCAACACTTTTGTTTCTTAAGTCCGTACACTGAGTAACTAAGAATATAGAGTTGTGAGGACATCTTGAAAGCTTGCATTCATCATCAAGTCTTCCAAACTCTGTTGTTCCTACTCCGGAATATTTAACTACAAACCTGAATCTTCTGTTTTAACCAAGACTCATAAACGTCGTTATTCAAAGTTTGTTTTATGTGGGTCAATCATCAAAATATAAGGTGGTCAATTCAACAATATTCCCCCTTTTTGATGATGACAAACAAAAACAAACTCGGTTAAACAAAACAAACATCCAAGCAATCAGAGTAATCAATACTTAAATAAAACAATTAAATTATTTAAAGCAATAAAATAAACTAAGGATAAAGAAGTCTGCATCATTCATGAAATTAATAAATTATGAAAGTATACCTTCACTTAATGATGAAGACTTGAAGGGAATCGGTTTGAGTCCGGCTTTCTGAGTTTGTTCTTCTCTTCCCCCTTTTGACATTATCAAAATGATAGAAAGAGCATGCTATATATAGTACTAAACTACGGAGGGAGTAGTAAATCTGAATTCATGAACGATTAAGCATGCACACACAGTTCATATGCAACCAAAATGAAAACATCAAATTCAAAGACAAACTTAGCCAGTTTAATACAAACCGAAATAAAACAAAATAAAGTGTTCAAAACAAGCCAAACAAAATAAAATTGAAGGACAATATCACTTTTTAATAAATCACAAGAAAGAGTGGGGTAGGTTTGTTTTGCAAAGGGCTAGGAAATGATAGCAGCTTCATGGTAAGGTAACATCCTTGATCGCATCGAGAATGGTCTTGTAACAACTTTGCTTCACTTTAGCTTTGAGTTCCTGAGCCGAGGAGTCCATATGAGCATTTACTTTATCTTCCAGAGAAAGCATCTGAGTTTGCAGCCCCTCAACTTTAGTAGCCAGGTTCTCCACTTTAGAAGAAAGGTTAGTTATACTCTGTGTAAGTGTAGTGGACAAAAGCTTAAGTTCCTCCTGGATTTGCAAGAAACTTGGACCAGAGCTAAAAGCACTGAAGCCGAGACTAGAAGTACGAGGATGTGAAGCAGGTGGAGAAGGTGTGGTTTGGTGAGCAGGGGATGGAATTGGAGGTGGTGATGGAGTTTCTTCTGGAACAGATGAGGAGGGACCCTAAGGAACTTGGATGGAAGTTCCTTCAGAAACTTTGGTTGAATCATCATCCAACTCAACAATAACAGGCTCAGATTGCAGGGTTCTGGGTTTAGATGTAGCAAGTCTGATACTTCTCCTTCTTCTTCCTGTTACAGGGGTGTGTTTGACAGAGCCCCCAATTTCCTAAAGCAACTCTTTCATTAATTTCTCTTGATCATCCTCTTCCTCCTTCTCACTCTCACTCTCTTTTTCTATTATATCACTCTCACTCTCTTTTTCTATTGTATCTTTCTCTTTTTCTTTTTCTCCTGCTTCCTCTGATTCACCTTCTGTTTTCTCTCCTTTGCTACTCTTCTTTTCTACTGCCCCATCACTCTTGTCTTCTTCGACCTCTTTGTCACTATCTTTTTCTGTTTCTTTCTCACCAATTTCTTCTGTATTTTTCTCACTATCTTCCTCTTTCTTTTCTCCTTCCCCCTCATTGTGTTCCCCCTCAGACTCACTTTGCACATTAGATGCAAAACAAACATTCCCATTCACCACTTTTAAATTCAGCTTTAACAATGATTTTTCTTGAAGGATGTGTTCAGGCTTGAGAATGTAATTCTCGATGAATGATGGTTGAGAGTTTAGTGGGGTAAGGTAAAGGATTTTGTGATTTACTTACAATGATTAAGATAAAATAAGAATTAAAGATAAAGATAAAAAATAAGATAAAATCTAATTGAGAAAATAAAAAAAACTTTTTGTTGTTTTGAAATTTATAAGATAAAATTAATAAAAAGATAAAAATTGAAAGATAAAGAAAATTAAAAATTACGAAAGAAAAAAAATTCCAATAAGTTACTTCAAAGTAAAATACTGGTTGACCTGTACAGAGCTTTTCACAAAGGAACTTGGAAATAATATGGCTTAATTTGTCTTCTTCATCAACATAATCACATGATCACACACTCATTAGAATTACACACTCTTTCATTGCAAGATTCGAGATTATGTTTTTCACACCAAGGTTATATATAGCAATGCTCAGTCATTTCACTAAGACATACCTTGGGGTTCCAAGAAGAACTGCTCAATTCAGCTTTATCATTCCGAGTTCCAATCGCATCTTTTCGAATTTTTCTCTACTCAAAGGCTTTGTTAGAATGTCAGCAATTTGATATTTAGTTTGTACAAATTCTAGTTTAATAGAGCCTTTTTCCACATTGTCTTTTAGAAAATGATGCCTAACATGAATATGCTTTACACGTGAATGATGTACTGGATCTTTTGATATGCAAATAGCACTTGTATTATCACAGTATATTGGAACACATTCAAGAACTATGCCAAAATCACGTAATTGTTGTTTTATCCACAACAGTTGTGAGCAACATGCAGCAGCTGCTACGTATTCTGCTTCTGCTGTGGATAGAGCAACTGTATTCTGTTTCTTGGAACTCCAAGAAACTAAACAAGATCCTAGGAATTGGACCATACCTGATGTACTTTTTCTATTCACCAAATCCCCAGCATAGTCGGCATCGGCAAATCCAGTAAGATCATATGTGTCACTTCTTGGGTAGAATAAACTCAAGTCGTTAGTTCCTTTGAGATATCTCAGTATTCTCTTGACGGCTGTTAGATGCGATTCTTTGGGGTTTGATTGGAACCTAGCACACAGACCAACACTAAAAGAAATGTCAGGTCTACTTGCAGTTAAGTATAGTAAGGAACCAATCATACCTCTGTACTTTGTCTGGTCCACACAAGTTCCTGAGGGATCTTCGTCTAACCTAGAGTTAGTTCCCATAGGAGTGTGGTTAGTCTTTGCGCTGTCAAGGTTATACTTTTTCAGGAGTTCCTTGACATATTTTTGCTGATGTATAAATATTCCTGATTCTGTTTGTTTGATCTGCAGTCCTAAAAAGAAATTGAGTTCCCCCATCATGCTCATTTGGAACTCACTGCACATCAAGTCAGCAAAGTACTTGCACAAAGATTCGTTAGTTTCACCAAATATAATATCATCAACATAGATCTGCACAACTAAGAGATGAGTTCCTTTAGATTTTAAAAACAAAGTTTTATCAATTTTTCCTCGTTTAAAATCATTTTCCAAAAGGAACTTGGACAGTCTTTCGTACCATGCTCTTGGAGCCTGTTTTAGCCCGTAGAGAGCCTTATCAAGTTTAAAAACAGGGTTTGGAAAGTTTGGATTCTCGAATCCAGGGGGTTGATCGACGTAAACTGTTTCTTTTAATAAACCATTCAAAAACGCACACTTTACGTCCATCTGATACAGTTTAAAACCCATAAAAGCAGCAAAAGATATTAAAATTCTAATAGCCTCAAGTCTAGCAACAGGAGCAAATGTTTCCTCAAGATCAATACCTTCCTGTTGGTTATATCCCTTTAAAACCAACCTAGCCTTATTTCTTACAATTGTACCATATTCATCAAGTTTGTTTCGAAAGACCCATTTTAAACCTATGACCTTTTTATCTAGTGGCTTAGGTTCAAGATGCCATACCTGATTTCTTTTGAATTCATTAAGTTCCTCTTGCATGGATATAATCCAGTCAGGGTCTTCTAAGGCTTCTTTATGGTTGCGAGGTTCCAAAGTAGATAGAAAAGCATTGAACGCACAGAAGTTCCTCATTTGCGATCTAGTCTGAGTTCCTTTGCATAAGTCACTAATAATTTTGTCCAGTGGGTGTGACTTTTGGTGCTTCCAAGGTTTGGGCTGGAAGGTTTGGATAGTAACTCGACTATTCTTATTTTCTGAGCCAGTTGCTTCTTCTTCAGTGATTTCCTCTTATGTTATTGGTTCCTCGGCAGGTTCTTCAATCTGAGGTTGTTCTGTCGAAGGAACTTCAGTCAGTATGTCGAGTTCCTTCTCCGGATTTTCATGATTTTCATTTACTCGAGTTGGCTGCTTATTTGGAATTATTGCATCTTCTTCTTGTTCTTGAGAACGTACTAGACCAATTTCAAAGTCATAGTCCTCATGTTCCTGTGTACATGGAAGTGGATTAGTTTCATCAAATATAACATGCACACTTTCCTCAACACACATAGTACGTTTATTGTAAACTCTATACGCTTTACTGTTAGTAGCATATCCAAGAAATACGGCTTCATCACTTCTTTCATCAAATTTCCCTATGTTTCTTTTACCATTATTATGCACAAAACATTTACAACCGAATGCTCTAAGATGAGATATGTTCGGTTTTCTGCCTTTCATCAGTTCATAGGGTGTCTTATTTAATATAGGCCTTAGCATGACACGATTTATAATATAACAGGCTGTATTCACGACTTCAGCCTAGAAGTTCCTTGGAAGATCGCTGGCTATTAATATGGTTCGAGCCATGTCTTCTAAGGTTCTGTTCTTCCTTTCCACAACTCCATTTTGCTGTGGAGTTCTTGGAGCTGAGAAATTATGACTTAAGCCTTGTTCCCTGCATAAATCACCAAATTTAAAATTCTCAAATTCAGTGCCATGATCGGATCTAAGGTGTATCAGTTGATGACCTGTGGAATTTTGAATTCTCCTGGAAAATGTAACAAACTCGTCAAAAGTCTCATCCTTACTAGACATAAAAATAACCCATGTAAATCTAGAATAATCATCAACAATTACTAAGACGTACTTCTTTCCACTTCTACTTTGAATTCTCATAGGACCACATAAATCCATATGAATTAACTCTAAGGGTTTCGTGGAACTCACCATCTTCTTGGATTTAAAGGATGTCCTGATCTGCTTTCCTTTCACACAAGCGTCACAAATTTTGTCACATAGGAACTTGATTGAAGGAATTCCCTCTACCAAGTTCCTTGTTCTTAACTTATCAATCAAAGAGAAACTTGCATAACCAAAACGTTTACGCCACAGTAAAGGATCATCCTCAATGACACTGAGGCAAGTTAAGTTGTTCCTCGGAACTGTATTGAGATCCACTATATAAGTGTTTCCTTTCCGAGTTCCTTCTAACAAAACTTTCCCAATGTCATTCTGAATGATGCTACATTTTTCAGAATCAAAACTTACAGAGTTTCCTTTATCACAAAATTGTGATATGCTTAATAAGCTGTGTTTGAGGCCCTCGACTAAAAAAACATTATCAATAGCTTGGGAACTTGACCTTCTAACTTTTCCTACGGCAACAATGCTGCCTTTCTTGTTATCACCAAAGGTCACTGTTCCTCCTGTATAGGCCGTCAGTGAGAGAAATCTTGATTTATCTCCTGTCATGTGCTTGGAACAACCACTATCGAGGTACCATTGGTTGTTCCCCCTCACTTCGACCTGCAAAAGAAACTAAGGGTTAGATTCAGGAACCCCATCTTTCATGGGTTCCTTTGTTGATACAGCAAACTCATTTTTCTTTTGCCATACATAAGCTATATTTTTAGTGGACTTAAGTTCCTTTCTTTTGCAATCAGTATCTTTGTGTCCTAACTTGCCACAGAAGGAACACACAGTCTCACTAGGGAGTTCCACGTACTTTTTATTTTTACCACTGTTCTTCTTTTTGTGGTTGAAACCCAAACCCTCTGTCCTTCTGGTTTGAGCTTCAGATATCCACTTTGGAACTCCCATGTGGATTGCACTTTTGTTGTTTCTAGCTCTTTCTAAATCCTTTTCAAGGGATTCATTTTTGTCTTTAGTAACCTGCAATTCTTTTTTCAAATTTTCAAGATCATCATTAAAGGTTACTAAAGGCAATTGAAGAGCATTATTAGAATCAATGTTAGTGCATAAAAATTTATACTGAGTCAATTCAACATTTAACATGATATTTTCATTTTTGACTCTTTCCAATGTTTCCTTTAGCATAGAGTTTCTATCTAGCAAATCAAAGAATCTTCCCTGAACATCTATTCTTGAACTATTCAAATATTTCATATGATCCTTATAGATTTCTAGAGCTTTTTCATTTTGTCCAAGTTTAAGACATATTTCTTTATATTCATCCAAAGTTTCAATGAGCAAAGAAATCAATTTGTCTTTTGACAGGGATTTCAGAAATTTAGGTTTGAGATTTACCTCCTCTGACTTTTTAGCAGACTCATTGTGTTTAGCCATCAAACACAGGTTTGCCGTCTCTTCTTCCGTGGATTCTTCTTCATCCTCGGAACTTGTGTCTCCCCACGCAGCTATCATGGCTTCCCTGTAATCAGATTTTGAAAAGTTTGGAGTATTAGATTTTCCGTGTTCCTTCATTTTGCCTTTTCCTTTTTCTGATTCCCAGAGAGGGCATTCCTTGATGAAGTGATTTGTGTTCCCACATTTGTGGCATCCTCCAGTTTCCTTGGAATATTGGTTTTTCTTGAAGTTCCTTTTCTTTTGGTCACCAAACCTTTTGTTGCGGTACAACTTTTTTAGCTTCCTGACTAGCATGGCAGCTTCTTCCTCTCCAGATTCGGAATCCTCTTCACTTGGTTGGACAACCTTTAGAGCAATTCCTCGGCTCTTTGAACTTTCTTGGCTTTTTTTTGATAGGTGAAGCTCATGAGTTATTAAGGAACCTGCAAGTTGTTCAAGGTTGAAAGTTGTAAAGTCCTTTGATTCCTGCAAAGCTGCCACTTTGGATCTCCACCGTTCATCTTCAGGAAGACTCCTTAGAATTTTGCGTACCTGTTCATCCATAGGAATAACTCTACCAAGAGAAACTAATTCATTAGTAATATTTTTAAAACGAGTAAACATTTCTTGAATAGTTTCTTTTGAACCCATTTCAAAACGTTCATATTTAGAAAGCAGTATATCAATTTTAGAACGTTTAACTTCATGAGTTCCTTTGTGGGTTATTTCTAGTAAATCCCATATTTCTTTTGCTGTTTTACATCCCATAACACGAGTGTGTTCATCTGGCCCTAAACCCCAAACTAGGAGTTTTTTAGCAGTAGCATTAATCTCTTTCTTCTCAAAGTCGCTTCTATCGTATTCAGAAATAGGTTTAGGAATTACCTCATTTTCTGCATTGGTCTTTGTTACCTCGTAATCTCCTACCTCGATAGCTCGCCAGACTTGATAATTCTCGGACTGTATGAACATCTCCATCCTCGTCTTCCAATAGGCGTAGTACTTCCCATTGAAGAGTGGAGGTCTTTGTGTAGAATAACCTTCAGCTAGTCTCTCGTCCTTCGACATTGTTCCTCCAGGAACTTGACTCGACAGGGCTTCCTGCTTTTCCGAGTTCCTTGCTCTGATACCAATTGATAGAACAATGTATACTACAAGAGGGGGGGTGAATTGTAGTGTATGTAGACTATGGTAAATTTTGCGGAATTAAATCTACTACTAAGAGAAAAGACATTGAGATAGGCAATGAATAAATTCACTATGTAAAAATGATTTACAATCACTAATACGTTGCCTAGACTCAAGTTCCGTGAGGAACTCAAGTTACCCAACTGTGATCCCTCAATCACAGTTTCTCACACTTTGTGATTCTACTCGGAATCACTTGTACAGTGTAAACAACTCTCTCAAGTCTCACACTTTACAACTCTCACAACCCAAACCCAATTACACAATGATTACAAGTATTTCCTAAAGAACTTAAGAGACTAAGGATGGAAGGAACTTCTCTTTTAAACACTTTGAAACTCTATGCTCAGAATACTTAAGATTGTTTTTCCACACTTTCAAAACTTAACGTTAATTTGTTTTTATAAGGAGTTAAATCAAGCTTTTATCAAGTTCCCACTTCCCCCTTAATCCCACGTTCTCTTTGACTGAGAAGTTGGGATGTAGGCAGAGGAAATTTAGGAACATGATTTCCCTAGCTTGACTCCTAAATTCAACGTGCTCCTTAATTTAAGCAACCAATATTTACCAAGTTAAAAATCAGTTAAAGACTTATTCAAAAGATAATTATTATTTATTAAAAAAAGATAATTATTTATTTATTAATTAAAACATAAATAATTAATTAATTTAAAACTTATCTTTTTAAATTAATGAATTATTTATTTATTTATAAAATCTTTTTAAATCTTTTTCAAAACTGATTTTTATCACTTCCTTAAATTAAGGGTTTTGAAAACCGTTTTAAAACTTTCGCTTAAAACTTTCTGAGTCATTCGTCAAGTTCCTTCAGGAACTTCAGGTTCCTTCAGGAACTTCGAGTTTCTTCTTAATTCCTTCCAACACTTTTGTTTCTTAAGTCTGTACACTGAGTAACTAAGAATATAGAGTTGTGAGGACATCTTGAAAGCTTGCATTCATCATCAAGTCTTCCAAACTCTGTTGTTCCTACTCCGTAACATTTAACTTCAAACCTGAATCTTCTGTTTTAACCAAGACTCATAAACGTCGTTAGTCAAAGTTTGTTTTATGTAGGTCAATCATCAAAATATAAGGTGGTCAATTCAACATCATGTAATATCTTACTTATAATAAAATCTTTATAACTTAAACATTTAGGATTGAACTTCAATTAATGTAGTACTAGTTAAATATCTTGTAAAAAAACAAATTACTAGCTAAATATATTGAATAATCAGCATCTTTAGTCTTCAAATTTTACCTCGCACAATATCTGGCATTCTGGCAAGTTAAATTTCCACGAGGAACTTTAGAAGAAATAATAATGTAGAACTTTAGAAGAAATGCATTAACTACTGCTACAGTAATGGTAGTCGTCATTCTCATGTGTAAATTTTAATCCTCAACTAAACATATACTAAATCTTGTACATATTTACCTATCCCCAGAAACCGTAATCATCGTTTACGACGATATCAGCAACCAAGACTATAATGTTGACAAATTGGATGCAAATTAATGGGATTTTTATCATCTATCATCCATGAAGCTCGCATTTACTTAGAAATACAATACACCACTTGTTGAATGCAACGTGGCATAATGGTGGTTGAGAGTCGGTACTCTTAGAGTCTTAGGCATACACTTAAAGTTAGAATATATGATATAATTATCATATATTCTGTTTTATGTACATATCTCTAATTTAGTTAAGAGTATATTTTGTATATATCCTTCCCTTGTATAATGATGTAATTGTAGGCTAGCTTTTGACTTGTAATCCGTATATATGCATTAAGCATGCTAATGAGAAGGTCATTCAATTCCATTTTTTATATTAACCTAAGACGATAAGTGGTGATTGCTTATTTATAGGATAAATGATAACAATTGTAACTGTAAGATATATATTTATATATATTTGAGAAAGGTAAATATCATAAAGTAATCGTATATAATTTGGTTTCTTATTAATAATCTGTAACAATATTCAATAATGGCAGGTAAATAGTACGGAGTACAAAGTTATTTGTAAAAATCTTCAATACAGTAATAAATGAAATTTTTTTTGAAAGTTGTTTAATAAAAATAGTAAAATACTGAGTTCATTAAAGAAAATGTTAGTTTTATATATCACGGTAATTTACTTGTTTTATAGCAACTATGCTATACGGAGTATAAGATATGACTATAAGTGGCAGTGATTGCTTATTTTTCTTCCATGAAAAATTGTAAGGACTGTTTTTGTTGATACAAATCTTTTTGATTGGTTGCATACTTGCATTAGTTTAGACTGAATAATTACATGCGACACAACAACTATTATATGCATGAGTTTTTTTTTCCTTACAAATCCATATTATCAAAAATTTAAACTTTGTAGTAATTAGGAGCAATAGTAGAAGACAATTGTTAATTGTTAAATATAATGTATATACTTTATTCTAAGAAGATAATTAGTTTGATATGATGAAAGAAGATGGGAATATTTTGCTTCCTATTCTCATTCAATTGTACAGAATATATACAAAGTATGTACAAGCTTGACGTACCCTAGGCTACAAACTAGGAATCAATCTCCATAAAATACGTAACATCTAACAGAAGCTTTAAACTAGGAAAATAATTGTAAAGCTAATTATCTCCTTTGACTAAAATATATACATTATATTCGACAACAATTATAGTTACTTAATCATTAGGTATTAAGATATAGATATCTATATTACTAACAAAATTGTGGGTTTTAAATCAATAGGTACTAACCTATAGTATAATTAATAATTGCCAATAATATTACAATACATATATAAAATATTAGTATTTGAATCACATTTTAGTATAGTTAGTTTATGACACAAATGGTATAGTAGTAGGATATTACCATTTAAAATTGCAAAGTAAAGGAAATACGGAGTACAATTTAGCATGTCAATTTATTATTTAAAAAGTACAAAAACAAAATATACACGACAATTAGACATGTATAATCGGTAAAAAATACAAATCTAATTAGATTATAATCACATCATCTTAATAGCATCCGAAATACATTTTATTCTAATAATTAGTAATGTCCAAATGAACGTATGGTCATAGCCTATAACTAATATAGATGTTTCATACAAGTAATGTCCAATCTGTATATGGGTTACTTACATAGTTACATATACACAAATAAGATTTAAATTTAGATAATTGTTTTTTCCGGATCAAATAGGTTTCATAAAAAAAAAAAAAAAAAAAAAAAAATTGTAGCGTTTTCTTCTCAGAATTTCTTGTCGAACCTAGATTTTTGAAAAACCATAAAATTTAGATTTTGATTAAATAAAGATGATAATTTCACATCAATTGATGGATTTTGTACATTAAAAAAAATTATTCAAGGATTAAAAACCAATCCCATTTGCGCTAAAACTCAAAATTTGAAAAACTTAAAATATCGATTAAGCAGTTCGGATGTGGCTATATATTTGATGTCCATTGATGCGCAAGTACATTTAAAGTACAAAGATCATTAATTAGAGGTTAAATTCATCCGTAGATGAAGAATTTTGAAGAAGTTTGAAGAACAACGAAGAACAATGCAAACCGATTGATTATTTTTATTTTGTTGATTTAATTTTATTTTTGGATTTAATTAAAAGATGATTTTTTTAAAATAATTTCAAAATATGAAAAATATAATTTTCAGAAAATAGAAGAGAAATAAAAATGAAAAATAAGAAAAACAAGTTTAACAAACTATTTAAGGAAATGAAAAATTGGCCAATCAAATTTTATTATAGTGGTGGTCAAAATGAGGAATGACCATAGTAGAATTCCCCTAAAATGAAAATGAAGAAAACACAAGGGGCTCACCAAAAAAAATTTGGCTCATGTTGCTTTCCCATTTTCTTCTTCGTCCATTTTCTTAAGCCAATGGAGGAATGTGTGGAAGGACAACGATGAAGTGTGTTTATAATTTGTTAACATGGTGGTTAGGCACTGCTAGGATCTAAACTTTAAAGAATTTGTTTAGGCACTGCTAGGATGTAGGTAAGATTGGATAATCCTTTGGTTTTTTTTATTATATTTTATTTATGGTATTTATTTTGTGAAGTTGTTAGGTAGCCTATGTAGATGTTTAATGGTGAAGTCATAAGCTTAAGAAATTGATGTATTTAGATCCTAACATGTATGTAGGTGACTAGTGGTGTTATGTGACTTATGTCACATTCTTTTACATGGCATTGTGCTTTAGGGAGTTTGTTGTTAAGTATTTAGGTCACTTTGTCATCTCTATTGACATTCTCATTTTGTAAAAATTATTCAACTAAGCTTTAGATGGATGATCCTAAAGGTCACTCTTTTTAGCTGTTTTAGTACAGATTAAATATTTTACAATGGATAGTTTTTAACTCTTACTCTTGAAACAGTTAATTGAATTAATGTTGATTTTTTAAAAGCAATAATTTTTAATTAGATATGGTTAGTGGTCAGTTAGTTTTGAGTTAGTGGTGAAAAAAAAGAAAAACTGAGGGCCTTATTTTAATTATGATTTTTTAGTGTTGAAACTTGTTATTTTTTTTTTTTTTTAAAAAAAAAACAGCTTTGGTCAAAGCTGTGTGTGAAGATCTAAAATGTTTGATAGTTGTGAATTGATGGGAAGTTTGTTTTCCAATTATGGCAGTTAGATTATTACTCACAGTACAAGATAGTCCCTTTGATGAAATTCATTTTATTCCACTAACAAACACACTACGCTTAATAATTAAAAAACATAGTCACACCTACTCACCTATATATATTACCAATATTAACCACGAGAATATAAACACAGCAAAACAAAAAAAAAAAAAACAAAAAAAAGGAAAAAAAGAAACTACTTTAATCAGAAACAGTAACTTTAGCTAATAACAATTTACTCTACATCAAAAACTGTATATAAATTTCCTTTAAATGCAACATAGTGTGACAAAAATATAATTAGATGCAAACACTAAATCGGAACTACTATTTTATCTAGGACGTGACTACGTAACATTAGTGCGCGTAAATCATCCCGAATACCAACACCTTGTGTAACCACCAAATAAACTCCGGTGGTAATTGTCGTATGGACGCCTAATCCCCCTATCATATTTGAATTGAGGATTAGAAAAGTGCCTTCATTCCCAATTAGCCATATAAGGCGTGTCATGCACAAAAAATGGAATCAGTCTACCCCATTCCCTACAAGTGAGCATGACTTTGGATAGGGTTCTCTCGGACATAAAACTCCAAATGTTATTAATGATGTCTTGATTTTACCATAAGCACGTGTCTGCTGGATTGAGCGGTTCAATCTTATGAAAATTACACAACTGGAAGTACAACCTCTTTGGCAAGTGTCGCCTCCATTTAGGGTCTGCGGATATAGCTAAAAGAAACTTAACACAAGAGAATTGATTAATGTCACTATGAGGGTAAGATTCTTCAATCGCCTCGATCTTTTTCGAAGGCTTCCCTTTTAAATTCCATCCTGTACCAAGTCTGAAATTGTAACACATTTTAATTAGAAGTTATCCTTTTTGATTTAACAAATTTTTTTAACAATGAAATGTTTTTGCAATAATACTATGAAATTGTCGGCAACAAGACTAGAACCACTGACTTTAAAGACATATTAATTGTAGTACATTACCTACATTGTATTTTATGTTTTTTCGAAAGTACATAACCTACACTAACTGAACTACATTTAATTTAGTATATAAAACACAATATTGAATAACTATTCTTTTAAGTAAAATAAACAAAAAAAATAGTACAAGAAATTGGGATTTATACCGATCTTTTCCATTCGAGAAGTGCATTATGTTCCACTTCTTTTCCAAGATGTGTGACATTATCCTAAAGTAATTCAAAATTTAGAGGGATAAATCAATAGACTAATATAATTAACTGTGTGATAAAAGAAAATGTAGAGTAAACGGTTAAGCATTTCTACAAAATCACATCCGATTATGTAGTACGTAGTATAGGATAAACAAGGTCTATTTTATTCAAATGTTTTATGTCATTTATTTAAAAACAAGTATATTTGTAAAATGAATAGTGATGCATAACTATCTTGCTGACTACAAATTTAAATCGAAAATACACCTTTTTCTGCTTTCCTTGTGATGATGTTCCAACGTCTTCCTCATTCTCTAAAACTTGTTTTCTCTTACGATCAACATCCTGACACTAAAAAAGAGTTGATAAGTAAAAGGACCAACAAAAGACATATTTAAATTGTACTTTGAAAAGAGAATCAATATACAACGACTATGAACACTACCGGTTCGTTTGCAAGCTTATCATTGTCATCCTTGTAGGTATGTGTTGGTTGTAAATTAAGTGCCTAAAATTCATTTTATGATGAACACATAAAAATAAATAAATCAAATATATATGAAATACACCACAATATTCACAAAAAAATGAACTTCATTATGGTACATAATTATCGATTCAGAACAACTTACACTGTCATCAGAAATCTCTTTGATTACCACCATGATTAAAGAAATGAGAGGGTTGAATTGAAGGTTTTGAAAGTGGAGTGTATGGGTTAGGGGGGGGGGGGAATTTGTTTTTGTTTAATAAGTGGTGAGATTAAGTGGGTAGTTTTCTTCCCTTGTTTTATATCCTAATTTTGGATGAAATAACTTCTACGGTTGGATTAGTGGGTATATTTTTTTTTTTGTAAAATTTTTTTTACCTTTTTTTTTTTTTGTTACTAAAGGATTGGATTATTATTGCTTTTCTTTGATGATGAAAGTCATGTAATTGTACTTAACGTAAACTAAAATTAACATCTTTGAACTATACTGTAATAATAACAATAACTACATTGTATTTAACTTGTTTTAGTGCATTAAATTTATAACCTACATATGTATTTATAGTGAGTTTATATGATCTTTTGTATGTTTCACTTTGGAGTATCAGTTTTATAGTTATTCAATAGCGTATTAATCAGTTTTTTTTTTAATAGGCTAATTAATAAGTATAAAATACTACATAGTTGGGATTTTTTTTAAAAAAAGGCAAATTAATAATTATAAACTTATAGTTATTCAATAGAGTATCAAATCTATGTTACTCTTTAAAGGGAACACCCTTTTTTGGTGTTGGGAATTTTCCCTTTCCAAAATACCCTTTAAAAAAATCTTTATTTACTACAAAAATGTAAACTTTTTTTAAAAGCTGAAAAACAGAAGAAAATAACTGCCAATAATTGTAAACGTGGGATTAGAAAACAAAAAAAAAATGTAAACGTGGGATTAAATAAATAAAGTAAAAAAATATCTACCCAAAAACAAATTTTACAACATAAGCATAACTACCAAAAAATTTGATAAAAATATCCTTTATTTTTATCTAAATTTGAAAAACAGAAGAAAATATACAGCATAAGCATTACTACCAAGAATTGTAAATGTGGGATTACATAAAAACAAAAGAAAATATAAAGCATAAGCATTACAGCTAAGGATTGTAAACGTGTGATTAGAAAAGAAAAAAAAAAACAAAACAATTAAAATCAAAACTGTAAAAGTGGGATAACATAAAAAGGGCTAAAAATCTACAAAAAAAAGGGAAATTATACAGCATAAGCATTACTACCAAACACTACTAGAAATAGGCTAAATTCCGTCGGAAACACCCTGAAATCCGTCGGAAATAGGGTTTCCGACGGAATTCCGTCGGAAGAAGTTGTCGGAAAAGCATTTGTAGGAAAAATGAACTTTTCCGACGAAAATTCCGTCGGAAACACTATTCCGACAGAAAATTTTTTTTAGGTACTGCAACAATCCGTCGGAAAACTTCGACGGATTCAATTCCGACGGAATTTCTGTCGGAAATTGCTTTTCTGAAATTTAGAAAAAATACGCCGCGCCACCACTGGCACGGCGTATCACCACCTCCAACCACCAAAAAACCCAACATCAGACACCTCCAACCACCAAAAAAAACCCACAACCACAAGATCTACAACCCCACCCATAACCACCATATCTACCACCCCACCCACAACCACCAGATCTACCACCAAACCCGAAAAAATTAACAAAAAACAAACAAAAAAAATTAAAATGAAAACTTAAAACCCGAAAAAAATGAAAACAGAACAAAAAAAAGAAAAAAATAAACAAAAAATGAAAACAGACCACCGCCATCACCCACCTAAAACCACCGCCGAAACCCACCTAAAACCATCGCAGAAACCCGAAAAAATTAACAAAAAAAAAAGTAGAAAAAAAAAATTAAAATCCCAACACCCTAAACCCGAACTTCAACAGCCACCGTAACCATGTATTTTAGATCTAGTAAACTTAAAAACCGAAAAAAAAAACAGAACAAAATAATTTGAAATTCAGACCCAAAAACTTACCAAAACGTTTCAAAGTCTTGAAATTGGTCTGAAAATTAGTTATATAAGGCCAAATTCGACCATGAAAACGCTAGATCTAGCATTTCCATGGTCGAACTTGACCTTAAAACCATAAACGCCGGGAATGTGGTCGGGAATATGGTCGGAAAATCTTCGTGGGCTTTGTTGTGGTGTTGTTGTTGTTGTGGTGTTGTTGGTGGCGGGGATGGCGGTGATGTTGGTTGTTGTCAGTGGTGATGGCAGAGATGTTGGTGGTGGTGGTGATAGAAGAACAAGGGGAAGAAAATGAAGAGGAGAGAAGAAGAAGAAAAGAGAGGAATGGAGTAGAGAGGGGTCGCGCGCGGAACAACAGAAGAAAGGAAAGGAGAAGGAGGAGAGAGAGAGGAAAGAGAAGAGAGGGAAAAAGAAAAGGGGCGGTAGAGAAAGGGGGGATTTAGGGTTAGGAAGTTTACAATTTTTTTTTCTTTTTTATAGCTATATGTTCCGACGGATTTTTCCGTCGAAAAGGAGAAGGAGGAGAGAGAGAGGAAAGAGAAGAGAGGGAAAAAGAAAAGGGGCGGTAGAGAAAGGGGGGATGTAGGGTTAGGAAGTTTACAATTTTTTTTTCTTTTTTATAGCTATATGTTCCGACGGATTTTTCCGTCGAAAACTTCCGACGGAATAATTTTCCGTCGGAAAAGACCTTTTTCGATGGAAAATTCCGTCGGAAAGTCCAATTATTCTGTCGGATATTTCCGACGAAAAAAAACATTCCGTCGGAAATATCGATTTTTCCGACGAATTTTCAGTTCCGTCGGTATTTGAGCTAATTCTTGTAGTGAAAAATTTTGAATTATCCCTTAATTTTATCTTAATTCTTTACTCATATAGAATATTGGGTGGTAGGTCAATGAATTGTTAGCCGGTTATCTCATTGCTTATCGAAGACATTAGTGTCTTCGGATTATATACTGACTTATTATGTTTTGCATAAATAATTACCAACTATAAAGTATTTATATGGAGAGTTTGGAGTATATGTTGCCTCAAACCTTAATGTTAATTGATAAGATTAAATTATTAGATTTGTTTTGAAGTGTATGATACTTTTTTAAAGTTGTACTATGATTAAACTATGATAAGATTAAATTATTAGATTATGTTGTGACTTTTATTTAGGCAGGAAGGGCCATAGGGGTCTTCAACTTAATATCAACATTTATACTTTTGTATGCATTGTGTGCGCTTCCGAGCTTGTTAATTTTTAATAGTAGGTATATATAGTAATTTTTTTCTGCTTGAAGGGTGATTAGGGGATTTTGCTCCCACCAATCGGAATGCGCCACGTGGACCAATCAGGTCCTGCCAAGTGTCCCCCAGTTGGAACAGCCAGGGCTTCCCACGTGGCACGCGCTTATTCGTCCACCTTGGACATGTTATGTCAAGACATGTGGCATACTCCATGCCTAATGGAGAAACCGGCCACCCAGGCCCAACTTCCGAGGGAAGCCCAATCGGCCCTAGGCTTACCTAAACCTAGGATGGGCACGTTTCCCAAGGTTATAAATACCTCCCTTAATCCTCATTAAGGGGGATTACAAAAAAAACACAGAAACATTACGGAAAAAACACATTAATTACACACAGTAATAACCGGCTGATCTCGCTAACAAAGCAGATTACCTACGTTAATCACTCTCACCTAGAGAGACCTTATCACTTTAATTTCCGCATTAATTACTCCTTAATCAAGTACTAACTTGACCGTTGGAGGCGGAGCTCCCAGGAGTCTCCGTTATTTTGCAGGTACAGGCGTCCGGTTCCAGTCTCGGAATTGTAACTCTCCCGCAGGACATCAGAAAACCCCGAAACATCTGGCGCCGTCTGTGGGGAGAGTACTTCTGAGATGGCATCCAGGTCTGTACCGACTCCTGAAGAGAGGCGTCCCCTAGACGACCCTCAAGTTCAGTCGGACCATGATACCGAGAGTGAATTTGAAGTTGAAGCTCACACAGCTTCAGACGGGACCCTAAGGGCCCGACGTACCCGTCATACCGAAAGGAGGGAACGGGAACATCTTCAAACTGGAAGTGAGCCAGCAGGCGCACCGCCTGTTCGGCAACAGCCGACTGATGGGTCTGCTCCCATCACAAGGAACGAACTCATGACCTTCATGAGGACATTCAAGGGAGAGATTCAAGAGTTGATCAACAAGAAGCCGTCTGCTCCAGTCAAGGAGCAGTCGGCCAAGAAACCCTCCACTTCACTAAAGAGGAAGCCAGTTCAAGGGCGAGAGGCGACTCCTCATCCTAAATCTAGGAAGCGGGAGCCACCTGCCCTTGATTTCACAAAATTTCATTTTCCTACAGGAAATAGGAAACCTGTTCGTCATATTCAGGCGGACGGGTCGAAGCAGACATTCACAGACGCTCGGCTACTGCTAGAGCAGAAGAAGAGTGACCGATTGTCAAAGTCGGCCTCTACTTCAAACTTTCAAGACAGTCTGCGAAATGCCTCGATGAGGCATACTCAGTCGTATCATGAGAGTCAGTCAGGCGGCACCTCCCGTCAGTCCGGCTTTCATAGCGACCAGGCGGTACCAAACTTACCATTTGTGCCGCAACAACAGTATTTTTTGCAGCCACCTCCGTTTGGTGGACCTGCAGCAAAAAACGTCCAACCTATGGACTGGCAGCTACGGTTGCTTAGACTTGGTGAACAGCCGTCGGCCTTCTCCAAGGAAATTACTGAAGCCGCTCAGCCGGCCAAAGTGAAAAATGTACTAGTAGGCGCCTATGACGGCACTACTAACCCAGAAGACCATCTGATGGCATTCACCAACCTGATGTACCTTCAAGGGTTGGATGATCCCACTTGGTGCAAGTGTTTCCCAGCGACTCTCAAAGGAATCGCACAACAATGGTTCGGCAACCTGCCGACTGGTTGTGTAAATAGCTTCAGGACGCTTGCTTACTTATTCACCTCCAACTTCGCCATGAACATCCCTGCGAAGAAAACAACCCTTGATTTAGGAACAATTCAGCAGGGCGAAAAGGAGGGGCTTCGTTCCTACATCAGGCGGTTTAACCTGATGAGAATACAGATTCAAGGGTTACCGGATGAGGTAGCCTATACTGACTTTTTCAGAGGTCTCAAAGACGGGTCTACCTTCAAATTTGATTTGGTTCGAAAGAGGGTGGGGACTCTTCAAGAGGCCTTGATTGAAGCAGAAGCCTATATACAGGCGACTGATCTTTGTACGGTAAAACAGTCGGACGGGAAAAGGTTCGACAAAAGAGAAGGACGACAGAAACAGTCGTCAAACAAAGATGAGAAGAGAAAAGAGGTCTGGGCGGCTGATTCCTCTAAACAGCCGGCCCAGAAAAAGAAAAAAGAATTCAAACCATACTCCCCAAAGTATGCGTTTAACAAGGATAACCAGTTTATCCTAAAAGAAATCAAGGGACGGATCTCAATTGAGAAGCCGGTCCCCATGAAGGGTTCTGCAAACAACCGGAACCAAGATAAATTCTGTGCTTATCATGATGATGTTGGTCATCACACCAATGACTGCATCAGTCTCATGCGGTATCTGGACCGCCTGGCTGAGCAAGGTGATCTTGACACTTATGTCAAGAAATCTACGGGGAACACTTCCTCAAAAAAGCAGTCGGCCAAAAAGAATCAACAGGCCGAAAGCTCCGATACAGATGATGCAGTCGTCTACACCATTGCAGGCGGCTTCTCAGGAGGCGGCCCCACTATTAGGGGCAACAAAGACAATATCAGGCGGTTAGATGTAAATTCCTTTCACCAAGAACGGCTGTCCAAATATTCATTTCCTGAGATTGTCATCACTGAAGAAGATCTAGGAGGGGTAAGAGGGCCGCATGACGACCCTATCGTCATTGAATGTAAAGTGGCCAACCAGAGAGTTGGCCGAATCCTCATAGATACCGGAAGCTCCTCAGATCTTATCAGTAGCAAATGTCTGTCGAAACTGAAATATCAGACTGATTGCATACATCTGGCCTCCCACACTTTAGTAGGGTTTGGAGGAGGAGTCGTCCACCCACTGGGACGAGTAGATTTACCCATCCGCCTGGGCGAAAAAGGGGAAGGACGACACATGGTAGTCCGGTTCCTAGTAGTAGAGGAACTCTCGGCCTACAACATGATTCTGGGTCGACCAACCCTGAATAATTCCAAGGCTGTTATAATCCCATCTCTTATGTTGCTCAAGTTTGAGAGGGATAATGGAACAGTCGGCTCCCTAAGGGGAGATCAGAGGATGGCCCGAGAGTGCTATCTCTCGGATGTCAAGCCCACTGTTATGGCCACTGGGTCAAGCGGTGAAAAAACAGACCTTGACAATGTCAAGGAGAGTGGGCCTGTTCAAGAAGCAGGCAGCAAAAAGAGAAAGGCATCCCAGACAGGGGCCGCAAGAAAAGAAAGAAAATAGCAATCATTGGTAGAGGAGCGGTCGGATGAGTTCCGCCCTCAGCCGGCTGGTGAGCATGCGGACCTTATCTTAGACGACTCACGTCCTGACCGAACAGTCAAAGTTGGGACGACTGCTCTGAGAAACCTTGGTGACGAGTTTCACAAACTCTTGAAAGAATACAAGGACATCTTTGCATTCGAAGTCCATGAAATGCCAGGCATTAGTCCTGATCTGGCGGTACATAAACTGGTTGTGGATCCCAAAAAGAAGCCGGTACGGCAGAAGAAACGGAACCATGGCGAAGAAAGAAGTCAGGCGGTAGCCGCCGAAGTGAAAAAATTACTTGATGCAGGGTTCATTCGGCAATGTTACTTCCCAGACTGGGTTGCAAATGTGGTGCTTGTTAAAAAGCCGAATGGCACCTGGCGAATGTGTGTAGACTACACAGACTTAAACAAGGCGTGCCCCAAAGACAGTTACCCTCTGCCTAAAATTGATAACCTGGTCGACTCAACAGCCGGCCATGCTTTGATGAGCTTTATGGACGCCTATTCTGGTTTCCATCAAATTCCTTTATGGAAGAAAGATCAAGAGAAGACGGCCTTCGTCACTGATCAGGGGTTATACTGTTACACGGTCATGCCGTTTGGTCTTAAGAATGCCCCGGCTACCTTCCAGCGAGTGATAAACACTGTGTTCTTTGATCAGATTGGGAGAAACGTCGAGGCATACATTGATGATATGATTGTCAAGACTAAACTTCAGAAAGATCATCTGTCGGACCTCCGAGAAACTTTCGCCACACTCAGGCGGCACCATGTCATGCTCAATCCCAACAAATGTGTCTTTGGAGTTGAGTCTGGGAAATTTCTCGGATTCCTTATCAATCAGAGAGGAATAGAGGCGAACTAATTCACCGTCCGGCTACTGACCTCATTACCATTCATAGCCCACTACCGTTTGCTAAGTGGGGCATGGACATTCTGGGTCCATATACGCCTGCTACAGGCGGCAGGAGGTACATACTTGTTGCCGTTGACTACTTCACTAAATGGGTAGAGGCGGAGGCGGTAAAGGGAATCAAGACGAAAGATGTAATCATTCATTTGGAAAAATGTCATCACTCGGTTCGGGGTTCCCATGTCTATGGTTTTTGATAATGGTCCCCAATTTGAGACGTCTGTTCTCAAAAGCTGGTTGGGTGACCAAGGAATTGCAAACTACTTTGCATCTGTCGGCCGTCCACAAGCAAACGGCCAGGTAGAAGCCTTTAATAAAATCATCTCAGACGGTCTCAAGAAAAAGATTGAACGAGCAGGCGGCCTATGGGCGGATGAACTACCACATGTTCTCTGGGCCATTAGGACGACTGAAAAAGGGGCGACTGGAGAAACTCCATTCCTCCTAACTTATGGTGCGGAAGCTGTTCTTCCAATAGAACACTACGAGCCGACTCTTCGAGTAATGCTATATGACGAAGAGGCAAACTGGGAAGCCATGCGCCTGGCATTAGACTCACTTCCTGAAAAGAGGGGCAATGCTGTCTTGCGCCATGAAATCTATCGCCTGAGAATGACTAGATCATACAACAAAAAAGTACACAGGCGTCCACTCAAAGTAGGGGACTTTGTACTTAGAAAAATGGAAGCAGTTGGTAGGGCTAATGAGTCTGGTAAACTAACTCCCAACTGGGAAGGACCGTACCGAATCTATGAGGAAGTCAGGGACGGTACCTACCGTCTGGAAACACCAGACGGACAACCGTTGCCTCGAACTTGGAATGTAGATAATCTTAAGAAATATTTCTTTTGAATGATGTAAAGTAAAGAGCTACTTAATAAAAGTTTGCACTTACTATTCAATTTTGTACTACGAGGGGCATGCCGTCTGTACCTTTACAGTCGGCTACTCTCCATTGAGTTTTTCACTCTATCTTCAGAGGGGCATGCCGTCTGTACCTTTACAGTCGGCTACTCTCCATTGAGTATTTTACTCATAATAGGGGCATGTCGTCTGGGCATATAGTCGGCTACTTTCCATAAGAAGATGGCCGACTGGTTCCAAACACATAGCCACCCCCCTAATACTTAGCTAAAAAGATTAGGGCCTGGCCGACCCTGTGCCTAACAGGCGGCTACCCTCCTTTTACTTAGCACCTACGTTCACCAAGAACTTACCAAGGCCACAGGCCGAATGATCAGACCAGGCGCCAAGCCAACTGATCAAATCTACAAAACTAATACGACCTGTCCCAACATCATAGCAGGCGTCCGATGGCATCCCTCCGGATGAAATTCGTCGCAGAGAGCAGCTCCCTTTTGGGTGGAACATTGTTCTATAAACTAATTGCACGACACCTATACGACTGTCCCCAAGGGCAACCACGTAGCCGTTTTTGAGACAAGGATAACTCTATCACTAACCAAACCAGTGGTAGCAGTTGACATCTGAGTCAGATGACCGCCTGTATTACTTGGGATAAATGCAGGGGGTACCTATTGAGTTAATAGCCAACAAACATTGGCGAATCAAGGGGTCTAGCCGGCCTACGCCGCCTGGTACCTCTACTTCTCAAGCAAAAGTGACGGCGACTGAGTAACTCCAACGTTAACTCATAGTCACTCCCTCAAATTTGGTATGGAACCTAAAAGGTTTGAGTAGACCACCTGTTTTTTGGCTAACAGGGGCACTCAAACCCCTATTCCTACTAGGTAACCTATTGAGTTAATAGCCCACAAACATTGGCAAATCAAGGGGATCAGCCGGCATCCGCCGCCTGGTACCTCTACTACTCAATCTAGATTGTGACGAAGACTAAGTAACTCCTATGTTAACTTAATATTCACTCAACTTAGTATGGAGCCTAAAAGGTATGAGTCGTCCGCCTGTTTTTAACAAACAGGGGCTCTCAACCACTACTCTTGCTAGGTTAACAAATTATGAGTTAAAAGCCAACAAACATTGGCATTAAAGGGAAACAACCGGTACCCGCCGCTTGTTATCTCTACTACTCAGTTCCTTGGCGACTAGGTAATACTCTATTTACTTGGTCAGACCACTTTCCTACTTGGTTAAATTTACAAATGACAGGACCGCCTGCCTAAAAAGGATCCAGACAAAATAGTTCGAATACTGATTGGATAAATGGCCGACTGATCGTCTATCCTGGAAACAGACAACCAGTCGTCCAGGGGCATAGGCGGCGTACTAACTATCCGTACCTGTCTGCAACGTTCGGCCATGTAAAACAGTCGGTCTAGTGAACAATTGGATATCAGATATGGAATACTTAGACAAATTTGAAGCAAAACAAAAATTCATTAAAAATAAGCCGGTCATTAAAGACCAGCAAAATATTCAAAGCCCCGGCCCCCTGGCCGGGTAAATACAAAGCAAACGGCACGCAGGCCGTGGAAAGAATACATAAAGCTTAAGAAGGGGGCAGTTCAGTATTAGCAGCTGCCGCCTGGTCAGCACTCTTCTTGCTGGACTCGGCTTCAGCTGCATCCTTTTTTGATGCCTTACCCCCAAGCGGCACAAGCGCCACTACCGGCTCCTCCTCCTCCAACGCTTCCCCCAACGCCTCTTCTTCAGAAGCCGCCAGGATCTCTTGATTATATGTATCCGAACACTGGCGGTACGTTCTTTCCCAAGAGGCAAAGTCGGCACTGGGGAAGAGGCGGCCCTAGGTCATGCGCTGGATTTGAACGGAGTCTTCCATCATCTCCCGGACCAGCTCTTTCTTCTCTTGCTCGGCCTTTTCCGAGAGCTCTTGGGTAAGACTCTTCTCCTGGGTCACCAGGCGTTCCTTTACGCTGGCCAAGGATTTCTCCATGGCTTCGTAAGAGTACATTTTCAGGCGAAGAGGTTTCAGCTCGGCCTTGAGATTTGTGATGGTCGCCTCCAGCTCGTCATTCTTCTTCTGGGCCGCCTCTAACTGAGCCCGAACAGCGGCGGTAGCCTGCGCCTGATAATAAAGAATATCAATGGTCAGTACTTCATTTTGGGCAATTTGAAACATTGCCTTATCACAGTTAGAGGCGGCCATAGCTTTTGCAGCCTTTACCTCTTTGTTCTTCCGATCAAGCGGCTTGCAAAGGCCGTTAACTCGGAGCAGGGCCTAAGTACAAAAAAACAGGCGTCAGTTTCCAAACATAAAAGAAAACAGGCGTCCAGAAATTCAAATACTAAAAAATATGCTAAGTATACCTCAGCAAGGACCCCTGCAATCCCGTCAAGGTCAAGGGTGCCGACACCCCTGACCGCCTCCCTTTCAGCTGGAGGAACTGCCCTGATCATAGACTTGGCCATCTCTACCAAGTCAGGCTCCTGGGGGCCGGCTACATCAAGCATAAACAAACGGATTAGACTTAGTAACAAAGGGAGCAAGTCTAAAATTTACAAGGACAACTTCATACCTCTAGGCGGCCCAGTTGGAGTTTTAGAAGAAGTGGTCGGCTGTTTCTCAGCCGCCACCTGTTTCCTGGCAGAATCAGGAGAGCTCCCAACAGTCGTCTTCCGGGCCTTGGGGTCCGGCTGTTGGGAAGATGAAGCTCTTGGAGAACCCGTCTAAAAAAGAAGAAAAAAGTCAGTATATGCATAAACACTCCAAAAAGAGGGTGAAAGGTTCGGAGCTCACCAAGGGTGCCCCCTTCTTGGGGGAGTCGGTTGAAGCTTGTTGCATAATAGAGGCCCGCAACATGGCCGCCGCAGTCTTGGAGGCGGTGATTTTGCTCATGGCGTCAGCTGCAAAAACAAACAGCAAAGTTAATAAAAGAAACAACAAATGTATGGAACAACAGAGTATTCGACAGGCCGACTACCTCTTGAGCACCGACTGCTGAGGCCGCAGGCAGCCAAAAAGTACTCGTCATAGAGCCACTTGAAGCTCGGGACGCAGTGCAGGGGTACTTGCTCTCGTACCCCTGAAGTAGAGTCAACCCTCGACTCTACTTTAAAGAGTCCTTTATCAAGGATCTCTTTCTTAGCCTTGGGGGAACAGGCGGCATGCTACGGCCGCCTGCAAGAAGGGGCGGATTCCTGTTCCACCTATTGAAGCTCTTGTTCTGCTCAATGTCTGAACTCTCAATGATGAGGAAGGTGCTCCGCCAGTCATTCCACTTGTTTGCTTTACCTCTTGTCATGAGGTAGCCCCTGTGGCTTGTCAATTGATACCAGCCGGTACCGCCTGTCTTAGGGGTCCGGCTGAGATAGTTCATATGGGCGAAAGCCTCGAAGCTCGGCTCCACCCCGTGCAGTTCGCACCCGGCCACATAGCCGAGTACGTTGACCCAGGAGTTTGGGGCTAACTGCCATAACCCCAACTCATACCCATCCAAAATCCGCTGAACAGCCGGATGTAATGGGAAGCGAAGCCCTGCCTTGATGGCCGCCTCGTAGCAGCCAAAGCAGGCGCTTTCATAACTGGAACCAGCCGGCCAGACGACTGTGTCTTCTGGATCCGGCACAAACACTAGAAAGTCGGGGCCCATGGTGTGGTTTGCAATAAAGCTCTCCACTTTCTCTTGCATGGCTGTGATTCGGCCCCGAGGTACCGTGCAGTAGTAGGGGGTATTTAGCTCTCGGTAAGAGGCGGATGGTTCCGCCCAATTGTCCCCCTTCTCAACTGCGTGAGAAAGTCTCGCCTCTTGCAGGCGGCTGTTTTTCTCTTCTGTACCCAAAGAAGCATGGCCAGAAGAGCTTGACTCGGAATCGTCCTCCGACGAGTCTGAAGAGGACGACTCCTCCCCTCTCCCGGAGGGGCCCGCCTCCTCTCTTTGAAAAGGAGCAGATTTGTTAACTGTTAAATGGGAAGGGGTCACTATGACTCCCCCCACAGAATTGCCGGCATCCAGGCCGCCTTGTTTCACTTCCACATCTGGCGCCTGGTCAGATGTTTCACTAAGCGGCACCCTGTGGGAGGAGCCGTCTGAATTTGAGATCCTAGCTGTCTTTTTCGTTCTGGCCATCCTGCTCTGCATAGACACAGAAACAGTTGGACTTTGTATAAAGGGCAAAGATGGGTCCGGAAAAGGGCAGGCGGCACTCCTAGTCCTAGATTCAGCCGTCCCCGGTGACCGGCTGATCACTAACCTAGGTCGTGTCGTGTGCTTCCGTGGTGCCATTTCAGAAAATAAAAAGAAAATTAAGAGTAAGAGAACTGAGTTACCTGAACGAGTGACGGTTGATGAAGTTCTGGAAATCCGGTGCAGTCGGCTTGTCAGAACAGGCGGTAGGCAGAAAAGGTCCAAAATGTCAGAGCAAGTTCAAGGGTCCGAATGTTCTCAAAAAGTTCTCAAAGTGTGAAAATGACTCAAGACAACTCTCCCTTATATAGGCGAAGTGAGAAGGCAAAGGGTCACTTTCAGAATTCAAAATTTGGGCGGGAAAATCTCTCGTCCTTTCGCCGACTGACACCTGTAGCAGGCCCTCGCCTGTTACAGTGCGACACCTGTCACAGGTAACACGTGACCAATCACGTGCCACCTGTGAGGGGCAAATGATTAGGGGATTTTGCTCCCACCAATCGGAATGCGCCACGTGGACCAATCAGGTCCTGCCAAGTGTCCCCCAGTTGGAACAGCCAGGGCTTCCCACGTGGCACGCGCTTATTCGTCCACCTTGGACCTGTTATGTCAAGACATGTGGCATACTCCATGCCTAATGGAGAAACCGGCCACCCAGGTCCAACTTCCGAGGGAAGCCCAATCGGCCCTAGGCTTACCTAAACCTAGGATGGGCACGTTTTCCAAGGTTATAAATACCTCCCTTAATCCTCATTAAGGGGGATTACAAAAAAAACACAGAAACATTACGGAAAAAACACATTAATTACACACAGTAATAACCGGCTGATCTCGCTAACAAAGCAGATTACCTACGTTAATCACTCTCACCTAGAGAGACCTTATCACTTTAATTTCCGCATTAATTACTCCTTAATCAAGTACTAACTTGACCGTTGGAGGCGGAGCTCCCAGGAGTCTCCGTTATTTTGCAGGTACAGGCGTCCGGTTCCAGTCTCGGAATTGTAACTCTCCCGCAGGACATCAGAAAACCCCGAAACAAAGGGTATTTTAGTAAAAACAAAATTAATCGATGAAGAAGTGTTTTCTCACTACATAGTACTATAGAAGTATAGATAATGTTTCGCTTAAACATAAGGTTTGAGTTAATTGGTGAGTCCACGTGGAGTCTTGACTCAAGACTCGCGTTTTTTTTTTTTTTGAAGGAAGACTCAAGACTCACGTACAAGACTATAAAATTTTTGCAATAAAGTGGTGCAAGACTATAGGGAGGATGAAGATGTGTTTTGGATTCTAAAACTCAATTTAAGACTCTACAAATTTACAAAAAGCAATATGACTTTTTATTGTCGGCCAATAAAGAGCTGCCAACTTTTTTTTTTTAATATGCATCACTTTTACAATTGCACTATTCACATACCATGAGTTGATTAAATTTTTTCACCTCTTAAAAATAAATAAATGTTATTATATAATATATCATTAGAACTGTCATACTGTCTAGTTTAATAATGTAATTTTGTTATAATCTTTACTAATGCACAATTAAAGATATTAATTGTCAAAGTAATGTCTCGGCAAATGTGCCGGTCAAATTGATGCATATATATATATAAAAAGAGGGAGTAGTTATATATATAGTGAATAATCTGGAGTGCGTCTTAGAATAAAGTGTTATAAGTGGAGAAAGTCTTGTATGAGTCTTATAATTAAAAATTAATTTAAGCTTAGTGGAAAGCTGACGTGGTAGCGTCTGAATCAAGAGTCTCGGTCTGGGGATAAACTTACCCTAAAAGATGTCAATAATGTTACGAGTAATATTATGTTTGAATTCTAATTTTTTAAAAAAAAAAAATATTTTGCATAACTTTTACTATTAAACTTGTTTGACGTCATGGTACTATGTCATACATGGGTAGTGTACAAATTAGATTGAGTGATGCCGTCAAAAATACAATAAATTGCATCATTGAGTGAATCTAGAAGGTTTGTATAGTACAGTATAGAGCTGATCAAGTCTAGCCCGGCCTGACCCGACCCGAAATTTGACCAGGTTTGGGCAGTAATATAATATTAGGCCCGAATTTCGGGTTTGGGCAAAGGAATGGAGGCCCGATTTGTTTTGGACGGGTCTGGGCAACAGGTCTGGCCCGACCCGGCCCGAATTTGCCACATGTTCACATTTTCACAATTTCACATACCTGTTAACTTATCAACTATCAAGTAATAAAAAAAAAACCCTACTTCTTTATTTTCTTACTCTAGCAGCCGTCACCCTTCTTCTCCATCTTCTTACTTTCTTTTTCATTTCCTCCTTCTTCCTAGTCAATTATCAAGGAAAATACATTAACTAATTATCAAAAAAAGGCTAACAATTATTGTGGATCTATACCAGGTAATTGCATTGCTTACAATTTCGTTTTTTTTTTCTTAATTTTCGACCACTTGCTCTGTTAATTTGGTTATTTTTGAAATCTTGCTGCTGTTTTTTTTTTTTTTTTTTACAAAATTGGTACTACTATTAGACAATTAGTGTTATAATGTTATTTAATTGTTGTTTCATTTTGTCCTTTTTTTTTGTTGCTACTATTTTTATAATTTTCCATGGCAAGTAATACATTACTTACAATTTCATTTCGTACAATGTCGTTTTTTTTTTACAATTAGTGTTATAATTTTCAATTATGCTTACTGCTTAGTTGTAGATTTTTTTTTTCTTTTTGTTGCTACTTTTTTTTATAATTTTATTTGATGTTTTATCATATTTAAAGTTTCTGTTTTTGTTTCTTTTCTTTAGTGTGTTTGGCAGATTGTATTTTACAATCATGGTTAAGTCCACGGCAAGTAAAAAACGAGAAATTAATGATGATGATGTTGGAGTTAAAGAAGAGGAAGATGCTAGTGTGCGTGATGGTCGATCGACAGTTTGGAATGATATGGAGAAGCTTGAAACTTCAGTCAAGAATGAAACCAAAGCCAAATGTAAGCATTGTAAACAAATTTTTAGTGCCAAATCTACCAATGGAACTTCCCATTGAAGAAGACATCTTAATAAATGTGTTGCAAAAAATAATGCTTCTATTACAAAATTTTTGCTTGGTGCTGATTGTAGTTATGGAGGTCAAACCATGTCTTTAAAACATCCTAAATTGATCCCGATGAACTTAGAAAAGCCATTTGTATGTTTATTGTTGCTGGAGCTCATTCGTTTGCAACTATTGAAGAATCTGGTTTTAAACACATGCTTTCAATTGCTTGTCCTAGCTATAAAGTATTGAGTAGACACACATTAAGAAGAGATGCATTAAAGTATTAAGAAGAGGAAAGAAAACTTGTTGAATGTGATTTGCAAAATGCTTGTGGTAGAATTTGTTTTACTTCGGATAATTGGAGAAACGATAGTACACAGGATGAGTATATTTGCATAACCGCCCGTTGGATTGATGTTAATTGGAAGTTGCAAAAAAGAATTATTAGATTTGGTGCATTAACACATCCTTTTGATGGGATTAGTATAGCCGAGGATGTTTCTCTTTGTTTGGCTAAATGGAAAATTGATGGAAAAGTAGGGTCATTTACGTTGGATAATGCATCCTACAATAACACTATGGCTAATCAAATTAAGAGACAACTTGTGAGGAATGGAAAGGAGCTTTTGTTTTCCGGTGAATATTTCCAAATTCGTTGTTGTTGTCATATCATAAACTTGATTGTGCAAGATGGTCTTAAGCTCATTGATAGTGTGGTGGATAAGATTAGAGCAATTGGTAAGCATCTTAGGTACTCCATTCCAAAGAAGAAAAAGTTTTATGAAATTGCACAACAAACTTATCATTTGGATCCTAAAAAAAGAATTCGAGGTGATTGTTGTGTTAGGTGGAATTCAACTTACTTGATGCTTGATCGTGCTCTTTATTTTAGCGCGGCAATTGATCATGTAGTAGAAAAGGATAGTGGGATAAAAATGTATCTTATTGATGATGATGAATGGAATAAAGTGTCGGTGATTCATGACTTTTTGAAGCTTTTTTATGATGTCACAAATGAATTCTCTTCTTATAAAACCCCAACTGCAAACATTTATTTCAAGGGAGTTTGGGATATTCAATGCATGTTACTTGAAGCTGCAAATGGGCCACATTCATTTTTAATTAACATGGTGAAAGCAATGTAAAAGAAATTTGACAAGTATTGGTCAGATTATCATACTTTGTTGTCTTGTGCATGTGTTTTGGATCCTCGTTACAAGTTGAAATTTGTTGAATATTATTCTTTCATTACTCTTTATGGAGGTGAAATGTATGTTATGCAATTCACTTAAGGAGTATAGAGGTGTTGATGGTGGGGGTGTTGGTGAAAGTGGTGAGGTTAGTCATGGTAATAGAGCGCCACGTGATTCTTTTCCTTTTGGTAATGATAGGATGACTAATTTTGGTTCCTGGATGAGTAGTCAACAACATCACGTGGAGGATAAAGCTCAACTTGATCTCTATTTGGAAGAAAAGAATGTTGATTATAATTCCAAAATTGATGTGTTGGGTTGGTGGAAAAATAATGGGGCACATCGATATCCACAACTTGCGGCATTGGCTCGTGATATATTAGCCATTCCTATTTCTTCCGTTCCTTCCGAGTCGGCTTTTAGTATGGGTAAGAAGCTAATTAATCCATGGAGAGCTTCACTAAATTCCATGACAATTGAATCTCTTGCTTGCTATGAGGATTGTCTTCATGCAAAAGGCTTCTCTTTAGGTGATGTTTTGTTTCTTTTTAATGTTATTGTATTTTTCTTATTATTGAACATTCAACTAACCTTTATATATTTTTTTTCTATTTTTTCAAGGTGGGTCAAATATTTTCTCAACTCAAGATGCTAATTATGAAGATGAGCAACACAAAGTTCATATTGACACAGTTCAAATTGACTAGTTTTATAATGAAATTTTAGTGTTGTATAATTTTCAATATTGTTTGTTTGGACATTTTTTTATTTTGTTTGTAAACTACTAAACTTAAACTTTGTTGGATATTGGATTGAATCATTGTAGTATAGTACTCATTGTTTATTTTTATTAATTTAGTTGAAATTGTTTAGTTTAATGTTTTATGCAAAAAATAAACTCTAAATACTAAAAAGTAATAAATTTTGGAGTTTATATAGGCAGGCCCAAAATGGCCCGACTAATACGGGTTTGGGCAGCAGTGTCCTGGCCCGATTCCTGGCCCGGCCCGACAATTTGGGCAGAAAACATATGCTCTGGCCCTGCCTAAACTCGGCCCGGCCCGACATTTGATCAGCTCTAGTACAGTACGAGTAATATTATAGAAAGATGCACTACCTTTTAACCCCCCCCCCCCAAAAAAAAAGAGCTAGACGTTTCTATCCCCCCCAAAAAAATAAAAAAAAATAAACAAATAGAGATAAAATACGAAGTATAAATAAAACAAAACGTCACACAGAGTTACGGAGTACTCTACCTTTTAATATCCCCTTTATATATATACAAAAAAAATACTTTACCTTTTAATCTTCTCCTTTTTTCTCATCTACACCCACTACCTGTTAAAACCCTCCTCCTCAAAATTCTCTCACAATTTTGATTTGTCCATTTATTCAGGCGCTGATTAAAACAACGGTGGTCGACCTCCAGTTGCGGACTTCCTAAAAGGCGGTCAATAGTTTGCCCTTTTAGATCGTTAGGCAAAATCTCTACTTCAGGTATACAACTACAACTTAAGGCAATTATTGGACCAAAGTAGACCCAGATCTAGAGTATTGTTAGTTGTTCTGTCCTTAAAATTAAACCTCAATTAAGCTACTTTTTTTTTTTTTTTTTTTTTTTTTTTTTTTTTTTTTTCCGAGGCAAAGCTACTTGTTTCAATTGCTGAATATTAATTTTTTATCTTAATTTTATTGTTTGTAAGTTACAGTATTTGGTTTAGGTAGAAATTCAATCTGTACTATGAACTGGCTAAATTACTAGGCCTTTTACTCTTTTTGTAAAAACTCCTTTCGTATTTTTTTCTATGATTTAATTTAAAGAAACATTTAATTGATGCATGTCTTTTAGAATTTTGGTTAGTATTGTAAATGTCGTTTGCATTTTTGTTTAAAGAATCTGAATTTTTTTAAAATAAGATTGTTTGTTTTAAAAAAAAATTATATGGTTTTGTTGTCGATCTAAACTTCAAATTTTGTATTTAGGCTTTTTTTTTTTTAATATATTTTGATGCATGTTATTTATTTTAATTACACATATGCTTTGGTTATTAGTTGATTAGGCACAATATATGTAAGGATCTTGTATCTGTTCAATTCGCTATCCATTACGTCATTAACATATATTTTTAAAATTATATGGTTTAGTTCTCGATCTAAACTTCAACTTTTGTATTTAGGCCTTTTTTTAATATATATTTTGATGCATGTTATTTATTTTAATTTTACATATGTTTTTGGTTATTAGTTAATTAGGCTCAATATATGTAAGGATCTTGTATCTGTTTAATTCGCTGCCCATTACGCCATTAATATATATATTTAAATTTATATGGTTTAGTTCTCGATCTAAACTTCAATTTTTGTATTTAGGCTTTTTCCTTTTTTTTTTTAATATATTTTGATGCATGTTATTTAATTTAATTATCCATATGCTTTGGTTATTAGTTGATTAGGCTCTGTATAGAAAAAATTAGTAATATATGTAAGGATCTTGTATCTGTTTAATTCGCTACCCATTGGAAATAAATACCTTGCCTTGAGTAAACAAGTTAATCCCCAGACCATTATTATACTTCTGTGTCTTGGATTTCAAGGTTTAACTTGTAGCCATTCTAAAAAATTCTGAAACTTGCTACATTAAGTCACTAATATATGTATATTTAGATTACTTAAGAAGAATATTTCTGTACATGTGATGGAACACTGTCAATATAAGTCTTATACATTCGTTGTGCATGATAACTGAGTTAGGAGAGATTTGGTTTCACTTAATGCACGCATGGACCAAGTTAGAGGTAATTTAGAGTGTACCATGTTTGAACCAAATTATGAAGTTTGTTGGACCTCTATGTGTATGTATCTGTAACAGAATGTGAATGTTGGGCACTGAATATTTTGTTATTGATGAAAAATGGTAGTTATCTAGGACTTATTTGTTTGAGTTTTGTTAGAAATTCTGCTGTGTATTCAATGCATACTGATGGCTATTATTGTGTTTAAGTAATCCATTATGTATATGTATATATGTATATATATGTATATACATATATATATATATAGGAAAAATTGCCGGGAATAATCCGACCTTTGGCTCATCCGCCCAAAATAATCCCACCTTTCGATTATTTTTAAATAATCCGACCTTTATACCTATTCCGCTCCCAATGGTCCCAACCGGTCAACTAACTTGTTATAACAAGTCACCTGACACGTGTCAGCCTATGAATGGTAAAACAAATAAAATAAAAATTTTAAAAAGTATAATTTTTTTTAAGGAAAAAAGTTTAAAAAAAAAATTAATTGATTATGTGAAAAAGCCCCCACCAGCGTAAACCACCTCCCCGCCGCCCATACCTGCCGGCCCAGATGCCAGCCACTCCTGCCCAGCAGCTCTGAGCACCCAGACCCCCTCCCCAAACGCCGACACCCCCATCATCCTCCACCGAACAACCAACCCCGGCCCTCCCACCGTAAAAATTTCGGCCCCTTCTCCATTAAAACCACCCCTCAATCCACGAAAATCCATTAATACCATCCCTAAACCCTCGAAAACCTCATCTCCGCCCGATCCCGACGCCCCTCCCTTCCCCCGTTCTGATTTTGGCAGATTTCCCCTTCCCCCATCTTGATTCCGGCCTCCCACCCTTTTCTCCGGCTCGAGTTCGGCCTTCCCATATTCCCCCGCTACGATTTCGGCCTCCCTCACTTTCCCCTGCCTTGATTTCAGCTGCCCAGACCACCTACAATAGCCAGACGACGACCTGAGCTTCGATTTGATAGTTGGGGATGGTGGAGCAGGTAGATGGGGCTGGTGGACGACGATGATGCGGTGGCTGGGACTTGTGGAGGAGCGGCTGGCTTGCTGCCAATTTTTTTTTTTTCAATTTTTTTAATTTAAAATTGTAAAGAAATTGTATGGTGACACGTGTTCTAAAACCAAAAAAAAAAAAATAATTACCTTTTTTACAGGTAACCGGTCACTTAGGACCATTGGGAGCGGATTGGGTATAAAGGTCGGATTATTTAAAAATAATCGAAAAGGTGGGATTATTTTGGGCGGATGAGCCAAAGGTCGGATTATTCCTGGCAATTTTTCCTATTATATATATATATTGTATATACATATATATGTATATACATATATATGTATATACATACATATATATATATATATAATATATATTTATATTATATATATATATATATATATATATATATATATATATATTATATATATTCAAGCGATGGTAACGACTCTGATTGGAGTTCTAGTGATGGTGATGGCTCTGAGGAGGCCCGGAGTTTATAGCAACTTGTACGCAACCCTACAGTAAAGTAGGAAGATTAGTAAGGTTTATATATATATATATATATATATATATATATTTTGTCAATGCGTCTAATTATGGGTGTTTTGAAGCTGATATTCATTTATATAGTTTGGTACACAAACTTATAACTGATTAAGTACCCTCCCCCCTTCCCCCCCCCCCCCCCCCCCCCATGATCCCCCCAGAGTAAAAGAATTACATTGAGTAGCTTCATCATGAACATAAAGTAGAGTAAGGCATGTGGTGTTTGATTAGTTGCTATTATGATAATGTTAAATTGATTACTCTTGTCTACGTCTAAGTTAGTTTCTTTTACTTTGTTATTGTTTTGCCTTGATTACTCTCATGCATACATACACATTACATTCCTATACAATCATTTTTGTAGAATGTGCCGTTGGGATTTGCAAGGTCCCATTTGAGCTCCTTGGGGCCTGATAACTAAAGTTCATGTTTGGATGGATAAAAAGTACCCGTCATGTCTCTATGTTAAAAGGACCAAAAGTCACTAGATTAGACTGTGCAACATAAGGGATGGAATATAAAAGATGTGTCGGGAACAGAAGATTAAGAAGGGGACTAAAGTGGTGGTGCAGATGATTAAAAAATCTCCTCCCGTTTTCAAAGTGACAGATTATCAGACTTTGTGTAAAACATCAGCTAGCGTTTCGGTATCATTTCTAGCAAGCTAACTTCTGATGTGTCTATTCTACAACTTTTTGTGTGTAATTGCTTAAGCTTCTTTTGGTTCTCAACTAATGACTATCCAACCTCTAATAGGAACTTCTCTTTAACAATTTAGCCACATTGAACTTGCTAAGTGGCCTTTTGTATTTATGGTGATAGCCAACCACTTTTTATTATACTTAACTATAATTACTATTGCCTAAAAATCAGCTTGTTTCTCAATAACATATGCAAAAAAGGTAAATAGTCATTACATTATACGTAATTAATAAACAGTTGAATCCGGGTTTAACACTTGACTCTATGACTCTATAAATACATGAATATAAGTAAATTTTTCTGTCATATAAAGTCAGTTACACATACTACTTTCAGTGTATGTACGCTTTAATAAAAAAATAGTGTATTCCAAAAATAAATACTTGTACAAACAAGTAACAACATAAACTAATAATAATA